>NC_138903.1:26976434-27658859 GCF_965194825.1 Balaenoptera physalus | reverse complement strand
GCTCCTCGCTTCCGAAGCGGAAGTCGGGGGGAGCCGCATCCGGCCCTGCGTGGGGTCCCCGAGGGCTGACGGCAGGGGCGGGACTCGGCGGGGCCGCCCACTGTTCAGGGCTCAGCGGTCCCTGCGTCCTGCCGGTGCCGTCTATCGGAGCCTGGGAGCCCTCTCTCTATGGTCCCCAGTCCTCCAGCCTCCAAACAAAGCCCTCACCGCCCCGAGGCCCTAGTGGCGGGAAGTCAGGGCGCTGAAATTCATAGCGCAAGCCAGTAGGTTAGAAACTCAGATGTTACAGTCTTGAGTCCAAGGTCTGTAGAGCAGGGCAGGCATGCTGGAAACTCCGGCAGGGTTTCTGTGTTGCAGTCTTTTTTTTTTTTTTTTTTTTTGTTTGTTTGTTTGTTTGCACCGGGTCTTCGCCGTGGCATGCGGGATCTTTAGTTGAGGCATGGGAACTCTTAGTTGCAGCATGCATGTGGGATCTAGTGCCCTGACCAGGGATCGAAGCGGGGCCCCCTGCACTGGGAGCACGGAGTCTTAGCCACTGGATCACCAGGGAAGTCCCTGTCTTGCAGTCTTGAGGCTGAATTCCTTCAGGAAACCTCAGTCCTTGTTCTTGGGGCCCTCAACTGATTGCATGAGGCCCAGTCACACTATGGGTGGTAATCTGCTTTACTCAAAGCCTACAGAGTTAACTATTAATCGCATCTAAAAAATACCTTCACAGGGGACATCTAGACTGATAACTGACTAAACAACTGTGCAGCAGAGCCTAGCTAAGATGGCATACAAAATTAAGAGGTGGGAATGATAGGGAGGAATCTAGACTTGGAAACGTGATGCTGCCACTAACTGGGACAAAGAATACAGGAAGAGGAGGAATGAGGTTTGGAGAAAAATCACGTGTTTATATTTTTTCACACTGAGTTTGAGATATCCTTGAATCAGTCACAGTTGGGTTTATGTTTAAAGCTTTGTGGGTAGGTCAGGGCTTGGGATAATAGATCTAGAAGTTAGCAGCAGACAGTTTGCAGTTAGAACTGGAGGAGTGGATGAGGTTACCTGGGGATAGTTGTGGGGAGAAAAAAAAATAGTGGACCGGATATGGTAACTTGGGGAGCACCAGTTCCCCAAGGGGTGATGGAAAAGAAGTCCACTGAGGAGACAGAGAAAAAACAGATTGAGAGGTAGAAGAACCAGGACAGGGCAGTGTCTTAAAAACTGTAGCAGACAGTGCTATGCTCACCAAATCCAATTCTATATTCCTTCTTCTTAGGCACATGGAAAGCTCCGTTTTTCAGACCGCTTGAGGCTAACCGAGGATTTATGACTGGTTTCAGCCAATGAAATGGGAGAAGAAGTGATGGGTTTGGCTGAATCAGAGAAGAGCCCTTTAGAGACTCTCTGTCCACTCTCCCCTGCCTTGATGAATAGGTGAGCCCCAGAGAAAACCCCCAAATGCCCCTCCCTCCCCCATACCCATTGAACATGTAGTGTTGTTGAGAAATAAACCTTTGCTGTGGTAAAACACTGAGATTTCAGGATTAATTTGCCACTCTAACATAACCTAGCTTATCTTGACTAATACAGAAGCCAAGGCAGTAGAATATTTTGCAAAGGAGAGAACAGTCACAACAGTTTCATATGCATCAGTGTTCCAGAAAAGAGGCCCTTCCATGGATTCCCAAATGTGGAATAATTAAGCCAATAAGTCCAAACAATTTAGGGGGTTTCTCAATCATAACAGTCTGACAGGGAACCTGCATTGTCTTTTGGCTTTAGCTAACAAATGTGCTCATCAGATCAATAAAATGGAGAGTCAACTTGAATTGGAAATTGACATCACAACACGTATACACATTACAGTGTACTAGTCTTGTAGTTTGGCTTGAAATCTTGACGTGATGATACAAATTCTGATTGAATTATCTTTGCCTTAGTTCTCCATTTATGTTTTGCAAAAAGAGTGGTCTTAACATTTCCCCTTAGTACAAGAGACCCCCATTTTTAAGCAACTTTATCCTATATATTTAGTTACGAAGTTGATTGTTTAGCGTTCTGGGTGCCCTTCGCCAAGTGGAAAGAAACGACAAAGGATGATTAGCTTCCCAGGCCACATCCCACCACCTACAGTGCAGCCAGGCTAGAAATACGTATTATTCCAGGACATAATTATGACTTATGTTATTGATTCTAATCAATGAGACGCAAACTAAATGTCATTTTACATAAGGCACAACAATAGAGTCAAGCAGGAAGCTGTGCCAGATACATATGCATTATACTTGAAAAAGGAGAATACCAAATTCCAAAAGTACATTGATGTAAAATAAAGGAGGTCCAACTGGCCTAAACGCACACATCTAATCATAGATTCCAAATATCTGTATAAATAAAAATGAAATTTCTTATGAGACTAGTAATTATGACATAAAATGTTCCAGCTAGAAAAAATTAAGCTAAAAAATCACTTAAGAACTATAAAATATACATGAAAACAATGCTTTGATTCTGCAGCATTTCCAATGTATTCCAGTCCTTCTTCCACATATTACTCTCAAATGAGATCATCACAATCTCTTTTCTCCTCAGATTTATAGAAGTTACATTAAGAGGTATCCTTGGATACCAAACAATCCTTAAATCTCACTTAGTCCGAGATGTGGTCAAAGCTGACCACATCCTCAGTTCTTCACGGCTTAGCTATATACTAATGATAAAAAATAAAATCTCGGGGCTTCCCTGGTGGCGCAGTGGTTGAGAATCTGCCTGCCAATGCAGGGGACACGGGTTCGAGCCCTGGTCTGGGAAGATCCCACATGCCGCGGAGCAACTGGGCCCCTGAGCCACAATTGCTGAGCCTGCGCCTCTGGAGACCGTGCTCCGCAACAAGAGAGGCCGTGATAGCGAGAGGCCCGCGCACCGCGAAGAAGAGTGGCCCTCGCTTGCCGCAACTGGAGAAAGCCCTCGCACAGAAACTAAGACCCAACACAGCCATAAACAAGTAAATAAATAAATAAAAGCTCCATGTAACATATGTCAATTATTTTTAAAAAATAAATAAATAAATAAATAAAATAAAATCTCTCTCTTTTGAATTACCTCATTTATCCTATACAAATGCGGAATGAAGTATTAAGGCCAACACATTTTTCTGATAACCATGGCTTGTATTTAAACATTAATACTTTTTATTGACCTAATTAATATTAAGGGAAATCGTCCTATAGTGCTTTAGGGACTACAGGTGTGACAGATTCCCTCTCAGAAGGTTATTATTTCTACATTTTAGTGTTTAAGTGTTAAGGTTATCTATAGGGCCCACTTTCTTCCTGTATTAAATGTCAATTAATTCTTCAATGAAAACTCGGCAAAATGCTCTGATAATAAAATAATAGTTAACACATATATAATGCTTATGAATTCGTGGGCACTGTGCTGAATGCCCTACACTTAATTCTCAAAATAATCTTACAGTTAGGTATTATTATCATCACAATTTTACAGATAAGAAAAGAGGCACAAAGAGGTTAACGGAATTTACCCAAGATTACACAACTCGTAAATGGTAGCGCTGGGATTGGAAGACCAGGTGTCTGCTTCCAGAATCTCATGCTCTTACGTACTACATATTGCCTTTCTAGATGGTGTGAGATAAACATGCTCCAGAACTATGTTGAAACTCAGGAACTATCAGGAATTTATCCTCTGATATAAAATTTCTCTGTATCAATCCACCATCTTGAGAGAGAATAGTCTATAGGTAATCTTTTTCTTTTCATTTTGTAGGAGAAACAGTCATGCGTCATTTCACTCTTCTTTTGTCAATTATTTGCTTACTTTTCCCATTTTAAAAGCTTCCCTAACGTCTGTCATTAGAATTTCCCATGCCTTTTGAAGTTTATTTTTCTTAACCTTAAAAATATTTTTAGGAATAGTATGTGCGCCCTGTGGAAGACAAAGAACATAAAAAATTAAAATATGAACTGCTAGCCCTTCATGTACTTACTAGTCAACTTCCACTGCCTAATGAAGAGCCACAAAACTCAGCATCCTAACACAACAACTGTTTGTTCTCACAGATCTACAGGTTGGCTGAGGGGGCTCTACTTCACGCTGTAGCTTAGGACCAGAGGGCTGGCCGGGACTTTTTCTAATGGTGATGACAGTTTTAAAAAGTGAGGTGGGTCTTATAAGTGCTGTCACAGAAAGATCTTGCATTCACTTCCATTAAGTTACAAGAGCAAGTCACAGAACAATAATATGTACACTGCTGCCCCTGTGTGTTAAAAACTCAACGTATTTTTGTAGCGCATCTACGTACAAAGAAGCCTCAAATCAGCTTTAGGATGACACACACCAGACAGTTAATTGTGGTTACTTTTGAAAAGGGGGCTGAATTTTGGAGCAATGCTGTAAGGGGGGAGATTGTGATTTATGTGTGTAAGAAGTTTTTATAAGAAGAATATCTATGCTGTGATTAGCTCTGGCATTAAAATATTTAAATGAGCCTAACAGTAGAAATAGTAGTTGTGTATCACTCGGATGAAGTAACTGCTAACTGAGGCAACAGAGAAAACCTGATATCTGAATGACTTAACACAACAAAAGTTTGTTTCTTGTGCACATAAAACCTGAGGAAGGTTGGCAGAGGCTCACTGCTAACAGGTGACTCCGAGATCCAGGCTGTTTACATCACGTGGCTCGACACGGGCTCTCTCTGTTTGCTGCTGACTGGAAGGGAAAGCACAGAGGTGCCATACTGACCCCCTCGTGCCTTGGTCTGGAGGTGACCCTTCCTAATTACAAGTGGACTGGGAATATAGTCTCCCCAGGAACCCAAGGAGAGCAAGACAGCATGTGGATGAGGTTTGCAGTCTCCCATAAACTGGTATATAGTATGTGCTCAATAAAGAGCAACTACTGCAATTGGTTATGACAACCACCCTCTTAGTTCCTTGGAGGAGTTTCTGAGAAGGCCAAATTTACCTTGAAATTCACCAATATTTTTCTTGTGCATACTATGTAAGAGATGTTTTCAAATACAGGATTACGTCTAATTTCCAAAAGTACCCTGTAAATCTCAGCAGAGAGGGCTTTCAACAGTACCTTTCTGCATTGCCAATTGCAGTAACCTGTGTAATCTCAGTAGGCCGGGAATTTTCTCCTAACTTTCGGTTGCATGGTCAAAATCACAGCCACCCACCACCTGACTGAACACACCTGAACACACGAACAGGTGCCATTACGCATATCGGGAAAAAACAGCATCTTCCCTGGGACAGATACAGACTAGAATTACTGGGAGGATGGCGAATTATTTTTCCTTTTTATTCAAAGCTAGCACGTCTGCCAAAGAACCATCTTCCACCTCCAGGAAGGACTCCAAGATGGGTTTTTAGGAATTCAGCCTCAGTACCTGTTTGTTGACACAGTGATTTCCTTGGTCCCTCCTCCTTTACCACTTAGGAAGAAGGCTTTGGTTTCTGACCACTTAATTAAGTTCACGCATCAGTGTATGGATTCAATGGCCAGACTCAAAGAAGACGTTGCATTAAAATCCTACTGCAAATATCACGTTGCTTCAAAAAAGGCCTCCCTAGACTTGGGGTTATAAGCCAAGGCCCTGTAGCGTCCATACGCAACCAGAGTCTAGTCACCAGCAGGTTTGAAAACACTGAGAATGTGGTGGAGGCACCCGGTGGGGATGAGGAGGTGTCTAAACGTCACTGTCTGAAGTGAACAGTTACATGGAAAGGGCAGCTGCTGTCACAGGGGTCCACGGTGAGGAACGGGATCTGCAGGGAGTCGGGATGCTCCGAGTCAGGGGAGGGCAGGGGATGTGGGCTGTCTGCTCCTCTGGGAGCTGAGTGCAGCCTCCAGAGGAAGACGCAGAGAAGAGCTGGCCAGCAGGTCAGCTTCCAGTCTGGACACGAGGGCACACTGACTGGGGAAGACCCAGGGGAAGGGCGCCGTAACGCGGGAAAGTGCAGGGACTGGACACACGTGCCGGGACCGGGGCAGTCAGCTCTCAGGGAACCCTGGGGCGAGGGGCAGGAGGATCCTAGGTAAACGAAGCCCACAGACAATCCCCAAATTGTGTCTGATTCTCACGTTCACCTTCCTTCTTTAGTCCTGCTTTTAGTATTTTGGCTACAAGCTCCTCTTTCTTATTGCCTGAGAGACATCATGGAGCAGTGAGAAGAGAAATGAATTAAGAGACAGAAGGGCTGCCTCAGGCTGGGAGGAGTGGAACAGTATGGGCTCTGGAGGAATTCAGACCAGGCTGTACTCCCGGTTCTGTCACTTTACCAGTCTGGAGAATACTGCAAGTTCTTTGTCTGCCAAGTGGGTTTGATCAGCCTCATCTTATAGAACTGTCGGAACATGTGTGATATATGTAAAGCACCTGGCACAGTGGCTGGCAATGTTTGGGTCTTTCATGCATGGCACTTATTATGATGCTTATTTTCATACCAGAAGAAACTACCCTCATCTCTAGGAATTTTTCATTTTATCCAGGAGATGTCAGAGACTATGCGGTCCTCTAGGACAAAGAAAGCTGAATTAACCAAAGTGCTCCTTAGCAAGTAACCCTGAGTAAATGTTCCCTATCAGAGAATATGTTGTTTCATTTGTGGAGGCAGGGATTTCACCAGCATGCAAATCAAACCTTACAGAACTTGTGTCAAGGACCAATAATTCCCCTGCCGCCCAAAAACCCCCCGATTTTCACGTATTTCATCACCACCAAAATCTTTCCCCATTTAGGAGTTCTGCCAGATTACACTCAAGACAAACAAATATCGTATATCAACGCATGTATGTGGAATCTAGATAAATGGTACAGCTGAACCTATTTGCAGGGCAGGAACAGAGACGCAGACAGAGAGGACGGACATATGGACACGGGGGAAGCGGGGTGGGATGAATTGGGAGATTAGGATTGACCTATATACACTACCATGTGTCAAATAGATAGCTAGTGGGAACCTGCTGCACAGCACAGGGAGCTCAGCTTGGTGCTCTGTGACCACCTAGATGGGTGGGGGGAAGTCCAGCAGGGAGGGGACATATGTATACGGACAGCTGATTCACTTCGTTGCACAGCAGAAACTAACACAACATTGTAAAGCAATTTATACTCCAATTAAAAAACCCCGATAACTAATTAATGGAGCGGGCTGGGGCTCCTCCAGCTCAGGGCACAGAGTGCCAGCACAGGGGCTTCTCAGCATCCCACCACAAAGGCGACCATATGCATAAAACACCTGGCTTGTTGGTGCACTGTGTTCACCTGCACCGGGGCAAAAGCACTGGACCCCTTCTATTCTTTCTCCAGGCGGAGATTCTCTCTGGTTTACTCACGATCCCAAAGTAACTGTTCAGGGCAGTTTCTCATTTCAGGCTTAGCCTCTCAACTCTGAGGCCCACCATCTGAGGGTCTGGCCCCTGCTCACCATTATCACAGCCTCATCTAGCCCACCATGCAGCCAACTCAAAATTACCTCCCAAGGAGGGATTTGCAAAATACCAAGCCTCCAAGTGTTCTGGCTAAGACAAGTTATACTTCACTGCTCTCATCTGGACTCTCTCCCCACCACCCTCACTGGGTTTTTTCATCACACCACCTTCCTTATATAATAGCTGCTCTTCTACTCTAAACATCTACAGGCAGGCGCAGGGTCTTTTTTATCTTAGCACCATCACTACCAGCACAGAACCTTCCAAAGAGCAGATGCTCAATTAAAGATGGGAATACATGAGGCACTGAGTGAGGAATGTAATTTATTACTATTTAATTTTGTCGGCATTCTTGAATAAGCTAAGGACATCTAGGTGTATACCTTTGAGTTTTACAAAGAGAAAGACAAAGGTGAATAAGACAAACCAAAATTTGACTAAACTTTACTTTGTTTTCATCCATTTTAAAACCACAGCATTCTTTCACATTTCCAACAAAATTCCTATTCCAAAGCCATATTATCTCATTCCAGAACCCCAAAAAGATGCAAGGATTTTCCAAATCGTACTACACAGTACCAAAACTCTTCCTCTTAAACCCGATAAACAACAACCAATCTGTGATCCATGTCATCTGTAAACTTGGATTCTGAATCTAAATAAACATTCTAGTGAAAGAAACAACATTTGAAAGATACTAGTGTAAAACAGGGACACAAAGAAGAGATATATTATGATCTTTCCAGCCCCAGCTTAGCCTCTCACTACTTCAAGGGTTGGCAGCGTTGGTCAAACACAAAGTGAAGAAGCTGCCTCAGACCTCACTGAGGGTGGGAGGAACTGCTAGACGTGACCCTGGAACGCGCACTGGCCTTGACACGAGTAGGAGCCCTGGCTGCAGCTCTGGCTCGGGCTCTCTCTTCCTCATCTCTCAAAGCCTCTTCATAATGGAGTGGAAAGGCACTGGGGACGGTCCCATTGACCTTGGCCACAAACTTCAGGACTTTCATCTTGCTGGTTTCAGCGTGGGCTCTCCGGCCCCACAGGAACTCATAGCGTGGGGGATCGCTGTTGCGCACCTGACGATACACCAGGTACTTTTCCCGCACCAAATCTTTTGTGATAAACTTCCTGGGGTCCCCAAAGATTGCGTGCCTCCTTCCATCATAAATACCCAAAACATTCAGGAATTCCCAGATCTCCTCCTCAGAGGCGCGGTTGCCATTAAAGAAGATCGCACCCAGGAGAGGCATCAGGAGCCCATTCTTCGGAAACCGCCCGCCACTGCTGCGACTCCCCTGATCGGTGAGATCTAGCTTGCTGACAAGGGTATAGGAATCACCACTCGGCTTGACTTCCTTCAAGTCAAGACCAAAGGCCAGCTCCAGGCATTCAGCAGCTCTCCTGAGGATTTCAGGGAACTTCCCCTTGTACCTTTTGTTCACAAGCTTCAGCATCTCTGCCTTTATAATGGGCTCTTTCATTTTATACCTCTCCAGCAGGAATTGTACCAACATTCCCACCTTCTTCGTTAGAGGATCTCTGCGAGAGCTCTCATCGGAGGCTGAGGCCTGGGAGGAATTCTTCCTGGCCTTAACCTGGCCCTTGGCACGTACATCAGATCCTGGGCATGAAACCCCTGCAGCACGAGAGCTAGTGGCTGGGGCTCCCTGAGGCTCCTGGCGAGTGCCAGCACCAGGGGAGCTCGGGGGAGTACCCCGAGAAACAGAAGCGGGGGAGGGGGGCGACTCTTCTCTCTCTGCTGCAGGGGCCTGGGCACCCCCGAGATTCTGGGTCTCCCTCCGGGCCTGGCGGCGCTTCTCACGGGCACGGAGCTTACTCTTCTGCCCCCGAGGCATGACTATGGGCAGGGACAGCAAGCGGGGGAGTGGGCAGGAGAGCAGGTGATGCTGGAACCTGGAGGAGGGAAGGTGAGCGGGCGTGAGCACTCTCAGCAGGGAGGCACCAGCCTGGCCTGAAGAAGGCCGCTCTGCACGCTCCCTTGAGGGCACTGCTCTAGGAGCCGCTAGGCTCTTGTTCTTGGTCAGCCTGTCCCCTGAGAACCCAGTGTAAGAAGTGAGAGTGAGTGAGCCTCAGGCTACAGCCTGCCAGCCCTGCCTGTGGCTGACGGCGGTGACCACAGATCCTGGGAGGGTAGGCCCTCTCTGGGTTCCAAGGGTCCCTTTCGTTCACAAACAGGATTGTCACGTCGACTCTTGGTAGGGCCGGGACCTCTTTCCTGTGCTGCTCTAAAGGTGCCACCTCAAAGCTCCCTGGGACCCACGAGAAGGAACTGAGTCATGGACACTGTCGGGGTGGACAGCGCTGACAGTTCTGTGGGGCCTGCTCTGTCCTGAACTCGCTGGTCCTCAACCATTCAGCGTCCTCATCTTGTCGATACCGAGGGTCTGGGACCCCCCCCCCTTCTGCCCCTGGTGTGGCACCTTCAGACGAAGGATCTCATCTCCCTGAGAAATGATAGAGAGAGATGAGGCGCCTCCGCCTGACAACCATGCTCTGGGCCTTCAAGGGCTGAGCAGAGGACCGGGCAAGACTCTTTCCTATTCCTTTGATTCGGTGGAAGGGGGGTGTGCTACCTTCAGTCGTCACCCACAGCCCCCACTGTGTCTCCTGGGAGGATCTGGGGGCTCCTTTCTCTCTTGACTTGAGGACATTTCCTCACAGTAAGGCCCACAGCTCCCTGAGCCCGAACGGTGGAAGTGAGGATGGCCTTACCCGGCCACAGTGCCCCTAGTCTCCAGAGGCTGAAAGCTGCAGCAGGCAGGCTGAGGCCCTATAACGTGTGGTCCTCGCTCGCGGTCCCCATTTTTCGCTCAGGGGAGGGTCTCAGGTTCCTCCCTCTGCTGACCCATCAGACCAAGATGCTTACTTCCCTGGGAGTTCTGAGTGGGGAACTGATGGGCACTTCTGCCTGACATGTGTGCCCGGGGGCGCCTAGGAACGACAATGGAGAGGGACTCTGCGGGGCCCCCGCTGGCATGGGGTGCAGGTCCCCACGGTCCTCAGCATCTTCTCCGTGAGTCCTGGCAAATCCTGGAAATCCTCCCTCCGCTGACCTGAGTTCGCTTGCGTTACATTAAGATTCTCACCCTCCTGAGATCCCCAAGATGAAAGAAAGGGTGAGCCACTTCCAGTCACCCCCGTCCATGACCTCCCTGGCTTGCTAGCAGGGGCTGGACTCCGCGGGACCCCACTGTTCCCGCATCGTTGGCCTCTTTAGCCCTCACTCAGACGGGATCGAGGCTCCTCCCTCAGCCCCCCTGAGTCTTCTGGCCTCAGATCAAGGCCCACGTCTGCCTGAGTCCCTGGGGCTGCAGGTGAGGGGTGACACATCAGGCTACCTCTACCTGGGGCTTCCCAGGGCTGAGGGGGGGCAGTTCGTGGGCCCCCACTGCTTTGGGTGGGTGTTCATCTACGTCACCCCTCACTGTCCTCGCCCGGACTCATAGCAGGACTTGGGCATCCTGTGTGTCTTGACTTGAAGTCTATCCCCTCATACTAAGGCCCCCGACTCCCCGAGACCCACTAGAAAGAAAATGTTCTTGTCTCCCTAGCTACAACTGTGTGTGGACTTGCGATGCTGACAGTCAGGAAGAGGTTCTGTTGCCCTCACTACTGTGGTGTAGCTGGTCCCCTCAATTCTCAGGGTCCTCTCCTTGGTTCCTGGCATTACCTGGAAAGCCTCCGGCTGCTGACCTGAGCCCATACTCCCATCAACGAGGTTCCTCACCTCCCTGCCACGGGCCGGGGACAAGTGAGTGATGTTCATCAGCTCACCATGCCTCAGTCTCCCTCCCAGGTCTGAGAGTAGGGAGGAGATTCTATGTGGTTCACTTCTTTCTGGGTGGGGTTCCCTCATCGTCACTCGGTGTTACCACCTTGACTCTTGTTAGGAACCAGGCTTCTTCCCTATGTTGAATGAGGCCTCTCTCATTAGACCCAAACCCTGATGTCCCTGAGACCACCCTTGCAGGAACTGAGAGGGCAATTCAGCCTGAGAGCTCTAAACCTGGCTTCCCAGGGCGAAGGCAGAGGCGGCACTTTGTGTGGTCTCCTCTGTTCTGGGGGAGTTGGTTGTCTCATTCCTCACATAGAATTTGTGCCTTGACATCTATCGTGGCCTGGGACTCCTCTTTTTCTGCTGAACCGGGCAGCCAGCCCTTAAACCAAGGCCCTCATCTCCCTCAGACCCCACCGGCAGAAGTTAGGGGGCACCTGAGCCTGCCAGCTCCGCCCGGGGCCTCCCGGGGCTAAGGGCAGAGGCGGCATTAGATGCAGCTCTCTCCACTGTGTATGGAGCAGTCTCCGTTTCCTCACTCAGGATCTTCGCCTTGACCCTGCACCCGGCCTGAGACTTTGCCCTCTGCTGACGTGAGCCCATGACCGTCAGAAAAGGTCCTCATCTTCCTGGGACCCGAGCTTACAGTCAGAGTGAGCCTCGTTCTGCCAAAGCTGATCTGGGGCTCGGCTATGCCTGGTAACAGCAAGGGTGGGACTCTCCGACCCCGCTGTTCTGGAGTTGGTGGCTCCCTCAGTCCTCATTCAGGACTTGGGCGTCCAGTCCGGCTAGGGTTTGGGATTCCTCCCTCCACTGACCCGGATCTGCACGCCTCAGACCGAAGCTCTCACCAGAGGAGTCGGGGCCTCCACATCCCGGCTGCCTTATCTGGGGACTCCCAGATCTGAGAGCAGGGCTGCTGATTTGTGCAGTTCCCTGCTTTGAGGAGAGGTCTGCTTACTAGCACTCATGGTCCTACCGCTGCTTCTTTTAGGGCCAAGTCTCCTCCCTAAGCTTAACGGGGTTGCCTTATCTATCCATCCATCCATCCATCTACCTGTTTACATTTCGCACCCATTACGCATTTATTTTGTAACTGGCGGTTTGTACCTCTTAGTTGCCCTCACCTAATTTCTCTCCTCCCCCCAACCACCTGTTTGTTCTCTGTATCTATAACTGTTTCTGTTCTGTTGTTCGTTCACTTGTTTTGTTTTTCAGCTTCCACATATAAGTGAAATCACACAGCACTTGTTTTTCTCTGTCTGACTTATTTCACTTGGCGTACGTCACACCCTCTAGGTCCATGCCCCCGCCCTTCCTTTTTGGCCGCACCGTGCGGCATGTGGGATCTTAGTTCCCCCACCAGGGATCCAAGGTGCGCCCCCTGCAGTGGAAGCGAGGAGTCTTAACCACTGGACCGTCGGGGAAGTCCTGCCCCCTTTATAGAAAGGCCTTTCTCTACCCGAACGTCCCCTAGCCCCCAACCCCACTTCCCACCCCAGGCAGAAGTGAGGGGTTCTCTCGGCCTGAATTACTCTAGGGCATCGCACGAGCGAAGGCGGGCGGGGGCTCCGTGCAGGCACGTCTTTCGGAAGGAGGGACCCTCATTAGCTCTGAAGGTCCCACCTTCTCACCTGCTGGGGACAAGACTACACCCTTTGCCTAAGAAGCGGCCCCCTCTAGACAAAGGCCCTCCACTCCCTGAGGCCCTCCAGACGGCGACTCCAACAGGACTCCTCTGGCATATACGTCAGATCAGGGTCCCACGCTGCTGATGGCAGGCAGGGGCGCGAGGCGGGCGGGTCCCCTTTGTTATGGGGGGAGGGGGTCGGGAAGGTCCCTTCAGGCTACATTCAGGGCCTCACCTTGGCTCCGGACGAGTCCCGAAAACCGACGCTCGGCCGAACAAACGCCGCGGCTGCCGCTCGGGCTCCTCGCTTCCGAAGCGGAAGTCGGGGGGAGCCGCATCCGGCCCTGCGTGGGGTCCCCGAGGGCTGACGGCAGGGGCGGGACTCGGCGGGGCCGCCCACTGTTCAGGGCTCAGCGGTCCCTGCGTCCTGCCGGTGCCGTCTATCGGAGCCTGGGAGCCCTCTCTCTATGGTCCCCAGTCCTCCAGCCTCCAAACAAAGCCCTCACCGCCCCGAGGCCCTAGTGGCGGGAAGTCAGGGCGCTGAAATTCATAGCGCAAGCCAGTAGGTTAGAAACTCAGATGTTACAGTCTTGAGTCCAAGGTCTGTAGAGCAGGGCAGGCATGCTGGAAACTCCGGCAGGGTTTCTGTGTTGCAGTCTTTTTTTTTTTTTTTTTTTTTGTTTGTTTGTTTGTTTGCACCGGGTCTTCGCCGTGGCATGCGGGATCTTTAGTTGAGGCATGGGAACTCTTAGTTGCAGCATGCATGTGGGATCTAGTGCCCTGACCAGGGATCGAAGCGGGGCCCCCTGCACTGGGAGCACGGAGTCTTAGCCACTGGATCACCAGGGAAGTCCCTGTCTTGCAGTCTTGAGGCTGAATTCCTTCAGGAAACCTCAGTCCTTGTTCTTGGGGCCCTCAACTGATTGCATGAGGCCCAGTCACACTATGGGTGGTAATCTGCTTTACTCAAAGCCTACAGAGTTAACTATTAATCGCATCTAAAAAATACCTTCACAGGGGACATCTAGACTGATAACTGACTAAACAACTGTGCAGCAGAGCCTAGCTAAGATGGCATACAAAATTAAGAGGTGGGAATGATAGGGAGGAATCTAGACTTGGAAACGTGATGCTGCCACTAACTGGGACAAAGAATACAGGAAGAGGAGGAATGAGGTTTGGAGAAAAATCACGTGTTTATATTTTTTCACACTGAGTTTGAGATATCCTTGAATCAGTCACAGTTGGGTTTATGTTTAAAGCTTTGTGGGTAGGTCAGGGCTTGGGATAATAGATCTAGAAGTTAGCAGCAGACAGTTTGCAGTTAGAACTGGAGGAGTGGATGAGGTTACCTGGGGATAGTTGTGGGGAGAAAAAAAAATAGTGGACCGGATATGGTAACTTGGGGAGCACCAGTTCCCCAAGGGGTGATGGAAAAGAAGTCCACTGAGGAGACAGAGAAAAAACAGATTGAGAGGTAGAAGAACCAGGACAGGGCAGTGTCTTAAAAACTGTAGCAGACAGTGCTATGCTCACCAAATCCAATTCTATATTCCTTCTTCTTAGGCACATGGAAAGCTCCGTTTTTCAGACCGCTTGAGGCTAACCGAGGATTTATGACTGGTTTCAGCCAATGAAATGGGAGAAGAAGTGATGGGTTTGGCTGAATCAGAGAAGAGCCCTTTAGAGACTCTCTGTCCACTCTCCCCTGCCTTGATGAATAGGTGAGCCCCAGAGAAAACCCCCAAATGCCCCTCCCTCCCCCATACCCATTGAACATGTAGTGTTGTTGAGAAATAAACCTTTGCTGTGGTAAAACACTGAGATTTCAGGATTAATTTGCCACTCTAACATAACCTAGCTTATCTTGACTAATACAGAAGCCAAGGCAGTAGAATATTTTGCAAAGGAGAGAACAGTCACAACAGTTTCATATGCATCAGTGTTCCAGAAAAGAGGCCCTTCCATGGATTCCCAAATGTGGAATAATTAAGCCAATAAGTCCAAACAATTTAGGGGGTTTCTCAATCATAACAGTCTGACAGGGAACCTGCATTGTCTTTTGGCTTTAGCTAACAAATGTGCTCATCAGATCAATAAAATGGAGAGTCAACTTGAATTGGAAATTGACATCACAACACGTATACACATTACAGTGTACTAGTCTTGTAGTTTGGCTTGAAATCTTGACGTGATGATACAAATTCTGATTGAATTATCTTTGCCTTAGTTCTCCATTTATGTTTTGCAAAAAGAGTGGTCTTAACATTTCCCCTTAGTACAAGAGACCCCCATTTTTAAGCAACTTTATCCTATATATTTAGTTACGAAGTTGATTGTTTAGCGTTCTGGGTGCCCTTCGCCAAGTGGAAAGAAACGACAAAGGATGATTAGCTTCCCAGGCCACATCCCACCACCTACAGTGCAGCCAGGCTAGAAATACGTATTATTCCAGGACATAATTATGACTTATGTTATTGATTCTAATCAATGAGACGCAAACTAAATGTCATTTTACATAAGGCACAACAATAGAGTCAAGCAGGAAGCTGTGCCAGATACATATGCATTATACTTGAAAAAGGAGAATACCAAATTCCAAAAGTACATTGATGTAAAATAAAGGAGGTCCAACTGGCCTAAACGCACACATCTAATCATAGATTCCAAATATCTGTATAAATAAAAATGAAATTTCTTATGAGACTAGTAATTATGACATAAAATGTTCCAGCTAGAAAAAATTAAGCTAAAAAATCACTTAAGAACTATAAAATATACATGAAAACAATGCTTTGATTCTGCAGCATTTCCAATGTATTCCAGTCCTTCTTCCACATATTACTCTCAAATGAGATCATCACAATCTCTTTTCTCCTCAGATTTATAGAAGTTACATTAAGAGGTATCCTTGGATACCAAACAATCCTTAAATCTCACTTAGTCCGAGATGTGGTCAAAGCTGACCACATCCTCAGTTCTTCACGGCTTAGCTATATACTAATGATAAAAAATAAAATCTCGGGGCTTCCCTGGTGGCGCAGTGGTTGAGAATCTGCCTGCCAATGCAGGGGACACGGGTTCGAGCCCTGGTCTGGGAAGATCCCACATGCCGCGGAGCAACTGGGCCCCTGAGCCACAATTGCTGAGCCTGCGCCTCTGGAGACCGTGCTCCGCAACAAGAGAGGCCGTGATAGCGAGAGGCCCGCGCACCGCGAAGAAGAGTGGCCCTCGCTTGCCGCAACTGGAGAAAGCCCTCGCACAGAAACTAAGACCCAACACAGCCATAAACAAGTAAATAAATAAATAAAAGCTCCATGTAACATATGTCAATTATTTTTAAAAAATAAATAAATAAATAAATAAAATAAAATCTCTCTCTTTTGAATTACCTCATTTATCCTATACAAATGCGGAATGAAGTATTAAGGCCAACACATTTTTCTGATAACCATGGCTTGTATTTAAACATTAATACTTTTTATTGACCTAATTAATATTAAGGGAAATCGTCCTATAGTGCTTTAGGGACTACAGGTGTGACAGATTCCCTCTCAGAAGGTTATTATTTCTACATTTTAGTGTTTAAGTGTTAAGGTTATCTATAGGGCCCACTTTCTTCCTGTATTAAATGTCAATTAATTCTTCAATGAAAACTCGGCAAAATGCTCTGATAATAAAATAATAGTTAACACATATATAATGCTTATGAATTCGTGGGCACTGTGCTGAATGCCCTACACTTAATTCTCAAAATAATCTTACAGTTAGGTATTATTATCATCACAATTTTACAGATAAGAAAAGAGGCACAAAGAGGTTAACGGAATTTACCCAAGATTACACAACTCGTAAATGGTAGCGCTGGGATTGGAAGACCAGGTGTCTGCTTCCAGAATCTCATGCTCTTACGTACTACATATTGCCTTTCTAGATGGTGTGAGATAAACATGCTCCAGAACTATGTTGAAACTCAGGAACTATCAGGAATTTATCCTCTGATATAAAATTTCTCTGTATCAATCCACCATCTTGAGAGAGAATAGTCTATAGGTAATCTTTTTCTTTTCATTTTGTAGGAGAAACAGTCATGCGTCATTTCACTCTTCTTTTGTCAATTATTTGCTTACTTTTCCCATTTTAAAAGCTTCCCTAACGTCTGTCATTAGAATTTCCCATGCCTTTTGAAGTTTATTTTTCTTAACCTTAAAAATATTTTTAGGAATAGTATGTGCGCCCTGTGGAAGACAAAGAACATAAAAAATTAAAATATGAACTGCTAGCCCTTCATGTACTTACTAGTCAACTTCCACTGCCTAATGAAGAGCCACAAAACTCAGCATCCTAACACAACAACTGTTTGTTCTCACAGATCTACAGGTTGGCTGAGGGGGCTCTACTTCACGCTGTAGCTTAGGACCAGAGGGCTGGCCGGGACTTTTTCTAATGGTGATGACAGTTTTAAAAAGTGAGGTGGGTCTTATAAGTGCTGTCACAGAAAGATCTTGCATTCACTTCCATTAAGTTACAAGAGCAAGTCACAGAACAATAATATGTACACTGCTGCCCCTGTGTGTTAAAAACTCAACGTATTTTTGTAGCGCATCTACGTACAAAGAAGCCTCAAATCAGCTTTAGGATGACACACACCAGACAGTTAATTGTGGTTACTTTTGAAAAGGGGGCTGAATTTTGGAGCAATGCTGTAAGGGGGGAGATTGTGATTTATGTGTGTAAGAAGTTTTTATAAGAAGAATATCTATGCTGTGATTAGCTCTGGCATTAAAATATTTAAATGAGCCTAACAGTAGAAATAGTAGTTGTGTATCACTCGGATGAAGTAACTGCTAACTGAGGCAACAGAGAAAACCTGATATCTGAATGACTTAACACAACAAAAGTTTGTTTCTTGTGCACATAAAACCTGAGGAAGGTTGGCAGAGGCTCACTGCTAACAGGTGACTCCGAGATCCAGGCTGTTTACATCACGTGGCTCGACACGGGCTCTCTCTGTTTGCTGCTGACTGGAAGGGAAAGCACAGAGGTGCCATACTGACCCCCTCGTGCCTTGGTCTGGAGGTGACCCTTCCTAATTACAAGTGGACTGGGAATATAGTCTCCCCAGGAACCCAAGGAGAGCAAGACAGCATGTGGATGAGGTTTGCAGTCTCCCATAAACTGGTATATAGTATGTGCTCAATAAAGAGCAACTACTGCAATTGGTTATGACAACCACCCTCTTAGTTCCTTGGAGGAGTTTCTGAGAAGGCCAAATTTACCTTGAAATTCACCAATATTTTTCTTGTGCATACTATGTAAGAGATGTTTTCAAATACAGGATTACGTCTAATTTCCAAAAGTACCCTGTAAATCTCAGCAGAGAGGGCTTTCAACAGTACCTTTCTGCATTGCCAATTGCAGTAACCTGTGTAATCTCAGTAGGCCGGGAATTTTCTCCTAACTTTCGGTTGCATGGTCAAAATCACAGCCACCCACCACCTGACTGAACACACCTGAACACACGAACAGGTGCCATTACGCATATCGGAAAAAAACAGCATCTTCCCTGGGACAGATACAGACTAGAATTACTGGGAGGATGGCGAATTATTTTTCCTTTTTATTCAAAGCTAGCACGTCTGCCAAAGAACCATCTTCCACCTCCAGGAAGGACTCCAAGATGGGTTTTTAGGAATTCAGCCTCAGTACCTGTTTGTTGACACAGTGATTTCCTTGGTCCCTCCTCCTTTACCACTTAGGAAGAAGGCTTTGGTTTCTGACCACTTAATTAAGTTCACGCATCAGTGTATGGATTCAATGGCCAGACTCAAAGAAGACGTTGCATTAAAATCCTACTGCAAATATCACGTTGCTTCAAAAAAGGCCTCCCTAGACTTGGGGTTATAAGCCAAGGCCCTGTAGCGTCCATACGCAACCAGAGTCTAGTCACCAGCAGGTTTGAAAACACTGAGAATGTGGTGGAGGCACCCGGTGGGGATGAGGAGGTGTCTAAACGTCACTGTCTGAAGTGAACAGTTACATGGAAAGGGCAGCTGCTGTCACAGGGGTCCACGGTGAGGAACGGGATCTGCAGGGAGTCGGGATGCTCCGAGTCAGGGGAGGGCAGGGGATGTGGGCTGTCTGCTCCTCTGGGAGCTGAGTGCAGCCTCCAGAGGAAGACGCAGAGAAGAGCTGGCCAGCAGGTCAGCTTCCAGTCTGGACACGAGGGCACACTGACTGGGGAAGACCCAGGGGAAGGGCGCCGTAACGCGGGAAAGTGCAGGGACTGGACACACGTGCCGGCACCGGGGCAGTCAGCTCTCAGGGAACCCTGGGGCGAGGGGCAGGAGGATCCTAGGTAAACGAAGCCCACAGACAATCCCCAAATTGTGTCTGATTCTCATGTTCACCTTCCTTCTTTAGTCCTGCTTTTAGTATTTTGGCTACAAGCTCCTCTTTCTTATTGCCTGAGAGACATCATGGAGCAGTGAGAAGAGAAATGAATTAAGAGACAGAAGGGCTGCCTCAGGCTGGGAGGAGTGGAACAGTATGGGCTCTGGAGGAATTCAGACCAGGCTGTACTCCCGGTTCTGTCACTTTACCAGTCTGGAGAATACTGCAAGTTCTTTGTCTGCCAAGTGGGTTTGATCAGCCTCATCTTATAGAACTGTCGGAACATGTGTGATATATGTAAAGCACCTGGCACAGTGGCTGGCAATGTTTGGGTCTTTCATGCATGGCACTTATTATGATGCTTATTTTCATACCAGAAGAAACTACCCTCATCTCTAGGAATTTTTCATTTTATCCAGGAGATGTCAGAGACTATGCGGTCCTCTAGGACAAAGAAAGCTGAATTAACCAAAGTGCTCCTTAGCAAGTAACCCTGAGTAAATGTTCCCTATCAGAGAATATGTTGTTTCATTTGTGGAGGCAGGGATTTCACCAGCATGCAAATCAAACCTTACAGAACTTGTGTCAAGGACCAATAATTCCCCTGCCGCCCAAAAACCCCCCGATTTTCACGTATTTCATCACCACCAAAATCTTTCCCCATTTAGGAGTTCTGCCAGATTACACTCAAGACAAACAAATATCGTATATCAACGCATGTATGTGGAATCTAGATAAATGGTACAGCTGAACCTATTTGCAGGGCAGGAACAGAGACGCAGACAGAGAGGACGGACATATGGACACGGGGGAAGCGGGGTGGGATGAATTGGGAGATTAGGATTGACCTATATACACTACCATGTGTCAAATAGATAGCTAGTGGGAACCTGCTGCACAGCACAGGGAGCTCAGCTTGGTGCTCTGTGACCACCTAGATGGGTGGGGGGAAGTCCAGCAGGGAGGGGACATATGTATACGGACAGCTGATTCACTTCGTTGCACAGCAGAAACTAACACAACATTGTAAAGCAATTTATACTCCAATTAAAAAACCCCGATAACTAATTAATGGAGCGGGCTGGGGCTCCTCCAGCTCAGGGCACAGAGTGCCAGCACAGGGGCTTCTCAGCATCCCACCACAAAGGCGACCATATGCATAAAACACCTGGCTTGTTGGTGCACTGTGTTCACCTGCACCGGGGCAAAAGCACTGGACCCCTTCTATTCTTTCTCCAGGCGGAGATTCTCTCTGGTTTACTCACGATCCCAAAGTAACTGTTCAGGGCAGTTTCTCATTTCAGGCTTAGCCTCTCAACTCTGAGGCCCACCATCTGAGGGTCTGGCCCCTGCTCACCATTATCACAGCCTCATCTAGCCCACCATGCAGCCAACTCAAAATTACCTCCCAAGGAGGGATTTGCAAAATACCAAGCCTCCAAGTGTTCTGGCTAAGACAAGTTATACTTCACTGCTCTCATCTGGACTCTCTCCCCACCACCCTCACTGGGTTTTTTCATCACACCACCTTCCTTATATAATAGCTGCTCTTCTACTCTAAACATCTACAGGCAGGCGCAGGGTCTTTTTTATCTTAGCACCATCACTACCAGCACAGAACCTTCCAAAGAGCAGATGCTCAATTAAAGATGGGAATACATGAGGCACTGAGTGAGGAATGTAATTTATTACTATTTAATTTTGTCGGCATTCTTGAATAAGCTAAGGACATCTAGGTGTATACCTTTGAGTTTTACAAAGAGAAAGACAAAGGTGAATAAGACAAACCAAAATTTGACTAAACTTTACTTTGTTTTCATCCATTTTAAAACCACAGCATTCTTTCACATTTCCAACAAAATTCCTATTCCAAAGCCATATTATCTCATTCCAGAACCCCAAAAAGATGCAAGGATTTTCCAAATCGTACTACACAGTACCAAAACTCTTCCTCTTAAACCCGATAAACAACAACCAATCTGTGATCCATGTCATCTGTAAACTTGGATTCTGAATCTAAATAAACATTCTAGTGAAAGAAACAACATTTGAAAGATACTAGTGTAAAACAGGGACACAAAGAAGAGATATATTATGATCTTTCCAGCCCCAGCTTAGCCTCTCACTACTTCAAGGGTTGGCAGCGTTGGTCAAACACAAAGTGAAGAAGCTGCCTCAGACCTCACTGAGGGTGGGAGGAACTGCTAGACGTGACCCTGGAACGCGCACTGGCCTTGACACGAGTAGGAGCCCTGGCTGCAGCTCTGGCTCGGGCTCTCTCTTCCTCATCTCTCAAAGCCTCTTCATAATGGAGTGGAAAGGCACTGGGGACGGTCCCATTGACCTTGGCCACAAACTTCAGGACTTTCATCTTGCTGGTTTCAGCGTGGGCTCTCCGGCCCCACAGGAACTCATAGCGTGGGGGATCGCTGTTGCGCACCTGACGATACACCAGGTACTTTTCCCGCACCAAATCTTTTGTGATAAACTTCCTGGGGTCCCCAAAGATTGCGTGCCTCCTTCCATCATAAATACCCAAAACATTCAGGAATTCCCAGATCTCCTCCTCAGAGGCGCGGTTGCCATTAAAGAAGATCGCACCCAGGAGAGGCATCAGGAGCCCATTCTTCGGAAACCGCCCGCCACTGCTGCGACTCCCCTGATCGGTGAGATCTAGCTTGCTGACAAGGGTATAGGAATCACCACTCGGCTTGACTTCCTTCAAGTCAAGACCAAAGGCCAGCTCCAGGCATTCAGCAGCTCTCCTGAGGATTTCAGGGAACTTCCCCTTGTACCTTTTGTTCACAAGCTTCAGCATCTCTGCCTTTATAATGGGCTCTTTCATTTTATACCTCTCCAGCAGGAATTGTACCAACATTCCCACCTTCTTCGTTAGAGGATCTCTGCGAGAGCTCTCATCGGAGGCTGAGGCCTGGGAGGAATTCTTCCTGGCCTTAACCTGGCCCTTGGCACGTACATCAGATCCTGGGCATGAAACCCCTGCAGCACGAGAGCTAGTGGCTGGGGCTCCCTGAGGCTCCTGGCGAGTGCCAGCACCAGGGGAGCTCGGGGGAGTACCCCGAGAAACAGAAGCGGGGGAGGGGGGCGACTCTTCTCTCTCTGCTGCAGGGGCCTGGGCACCCCCGAGATTCTGGGTCTCCCTCCGGGCCTGGCGGCGCTTCTCACGGGCACGGAGCTTACTCTTCTGCCCCCGAGGCATGACTATGGGCAGGGACAGCAAGCGGGGGAGTGGGCAGGAGAGCAGGTGATGCTGGAACCTGGAGGAGGGAAGGTGAGCGGGCGTGAGCACTCTCAGCAGGGAGGCACCAGCCTGGCCTGAAGAAGGCCGCTCTGCACGCTCCCTTGAGGGCACTGCTCTAGGAGCCGCTAGGCTCTTGTTCTTGGTCAGCCTGTCCCCTGAGAACCCAGTGTAAGAAGTGAGAGTGAGTGAGCCTCAGGCTACAGCCTGCCAGCCCTGCCTGTGGCTGACGGCGGTGACCACAGATCCTGGGAGGGTAGGCCCTCTCTGGGTTCCAAGGGTCCCTTTCGTTCACAAACAGGATTGTCACGTCGACTCTTGGTAGGGCCGGGACCTCTTTCCTGTGCTGCTCTAAAGGTGCCACCTCAAAGCTCCCTGGGACCCACGAGAAGGAACTGAGTCATGGACACTGTCGGGGTGGACAGCGCTGACAGTTCTGTGGGGCCTGCTCTGTCCTGAACTCGCTGGTCCTCAACCATTCAGCGTCCTCATCTTGTCGATACCGAGGGTCTGGGACCCCCCCCCCCCTTCTGCCCCTGGTGTGGCACCTTCAGACGAAGGATCTCATCTCCCTGAGAAATGATAGAGAGAGATGAGGCGCCTCCGCCTGACAACCATGCTCTGGGCCTTCAAGGGCTGAGCAGAGGACCGGGCAAGACTCTTTCCTATTCCTTTGATTCGGTGGAAGGGGGGTGTGCTACCTTCAGTCGTCACCCACAGCCCCCACTGTGTCTCCTGGGAGGATCTGGGGGCTCCTTTCTCTCTTGACTTGAGGACATTTCCTCACAGTAAGGCCCACAGCTCCCTGAGCCCGAACGGTGGAAGTGAGGATGGCCTTACCCGGCCACGGTGCCCCTAGTCTCCAGAGGCTGAAAGCTGCAGCAGGCAGGCTGAGGCCCTATAACGTGTGGTCCTCGCTCGCGGTCCCCATTTTTCGCTCAGGGGAGGGTCTCAGGTTCCTCCCTCTGCTGACCCATCAGACCAAGATGCTTACTTCCCTGGGAGTTCTGAGTGGGGAACTGATGGGCACTTCTGCCTGACATGTGTGCCCGGGGGCGCCTAGGAACGACAATGGAGAGGGACTCTGCGGGGCCCCCGCTGGCATGGGGTGCAGGTCCCCACGGTCCTCAGCATCTTCTCCGTGAGTCCTGGCAAATCCTGGAAATCCTCCCTCCGCTGACCTGAGTTCGCTTGCGTTACATTAAGATTCTCACCCTCCTGAGATCCCCAAGATGAAAGAAAGGGTGAGCCACTTCCAGTCACCCCCGTCCATGACCTCCCTGGCTTGCTAGCAGGGGCTGGACTCCGCGGGACCCCACTGTTCCCGCATCGTTGGCCTCTTTAGCCCTCACTCAGACGGGATCGAGGCTCCTCCCTCAGCCCCCCTGAGTCTTCTGGCCTCAGATCAAGGCCCACGTCTGCCTGAGTCCCTGGGGCTGCAGGTGAGGGGTGACACATCAGGCTACCTCTACCTGGGGCTTCCCAGGGCTGAGGGGGGGCAGTTCGTGGGCCCCCACTGCTTTGGGTGGCTGTTCATCTACGTCATCCCTCACTGTCCTCGCCCGGACTCATAGCAGGACTTGGGCATCCTGTGTGTCTTGACTTGAAGTCTATCCCCTCATACTAAGGCCCCCGACTCCCCGAGACCCACTAGAAAGAAAATGTTCTTGCCTCCCTAGCTACAACTGTGTGTGGACTTGCGATGCTGACAGTCAGGAAGAGGTTCTGTTGCCCTCACTACTGTGGTGTAGCTGGTCCCCTCAATTCTCAGGGTCCTCTCCTTGGTTCCTGGCATTACCTGGAAAGCCTCCGGCTGCTGACCTGAGCCCATACTCCCATCAACGAGGTTCCTCACCTCCCTGCCACGGGCCGGGGACAAGTGAGTGATGTTCATCAGCTCACCATGCCTCAGTCTCCCTCCCAGGTCTGAGAGTAGGGAGGAGATTCTATGTGGTTCACTTCTTTCTGGGTGGGGTTCCCTCATCGTCACTCGGTGTTACCACCTTGACTCTTGTTAGGAACCAGGCTTCTTCCCTATGTTGAATGAGGCCTCTCTCATTAGACCCAAACCCTGATGTCCCTGAGACCACCCTTGCAGGAACTGAGAGGGCAATTCAGCCTGAGAGCTCTAAACCTGGCTTCCCAGGGCGAAGGCAGAGGCGGCACTTTGTGTGGTCTCCTCTGTTCTGGGGGAGTTGGTTGTCTCATTCCTCACATAGAATTTGTGCCTTGACATCTATCGTGGCCTGGGACTCCTCTTTTTCTGCTGAACCGGGCAGCCAGCCCTTAAACCAAGGCCCTCATCTCCCTCAGACCCCACCGGCAGGAGTTAGGGGGCACCTGAGCCTGCCAGCTCCGCCCGGGGCCTCCCGGGGCTAAGGGCAGAGGCGGCATTAGATGCAGCTCTCTCCACTGTGTATGGAGCAGTCTCCGTTTCCTCACTCAGGATCTTCGCCTTGACCCTGCACCCGGCCTGAGACTTTGCCCTCTGCTGACGTGAGCCCATGACCGTCAGAAAAGGTCCTCATCTTCCTGGGACCCGAGCTTACAGTCAGAGTGAGCCTCGTTCTGCCAAAGCTGATCTGGGGCTCGGCTATGCCTGGTAACAGCAAGGGTGGGACTCTCCGACCCCGCTGTTCTGGAGTTGGTGGCTCCCTCAGTCCTCATTCAGGACTTGGGCGTCCAGTCCGGCTAGGGTTTGGGATTCCTCCCTCCACTGACCCGGATCTGCACGCCTCAGACCGAAGCTCTCACCAGAGGAGTCGGGGCCTCCACATCCCGGCTGCCTTATCTGGGGACTCCCAGATCTGAGAGCAGGGCTGCTGATTTGTGCAGTTCCCTGCTTTGAGGAGAGGTCTGCTTACTAGCACTCATGGTCCTACCGCTGCTTCTTTTAGGGCCAAGTCTCCTCCCTAAGCTTAACGGGGTTGCCTTATCTATCCATCCATCCATCCATCTACCTGTTTACATTTCGCACCCATTACGCATTTATTTTGTAACTGGCGGTTTGTACCTCTTAGTTGCCCTCACCTAATTTCTCTCCTCCCCCCAACCACCTGTTTGTTCTCTGTATCTATAACTGTTTCTGTTCTGTTGTTCGTTCACTTGTTTTGTTTTTCAGCTTCCACATATAAGTGAAATCACACAGCACTTGTTTTTCTCTGTCTGACTTATTTCACTTGGCGTACGTCACACCCTCTAGGTCCATGCCCCCGCCCTTCCTTTTTGGCCGCACCGTGCGGCATGTGGGATCTTAGTTCCCCCACCAGGGATCCAAGGTGCGCCCCCTGCAGTGGAAGCGAGGAGTCTTAACCACTGGACCGCCGGGGAAGTCCTGCCCCCTTTATAGAAAGGCCTTTCTCTACCCGAACGTCCCCTAGCCCCCAACCCCACTTCCCACCCCAGGCAGAAGTGAGGGGTTCTCTCGGCCTGAATTACTCTAGGGCATCGCACGAGCGAAGGCGGGCGGGGGCTCCGTGCAGGCACGTCTTTCGGAAGGAGGGACCCTCATTAGCTCTGAAGGTCCCACCTTCTCACCTGCTGGGGACAAGACTACACCCTTTGCCTAAGAAGCGGCCCCCTCTAGACAAAGGCCCTCCACTCCCTGAGGCCCTCCAGACGGCGACTCCAACAGGACTCCTCTGGCATATACGTCAGATCAGGGTCCCACGCTGCTGATGGCAGGCAGGGGCGCGAGGCGGGCGGGTCCCCTTTGTTATGGGGGGAGGGGGTCGGGAAGGTCCCTTCAGGCTACATTCAGGGCCTCACCTTGGCTCCGGACGAGTCCCGAAAACCGACGCTCGGCCGAACAAACGCCGCGGCTGCCGCTCGGGCTCCTCGCTTCCGAAGCGGAAGTCGGGGGGAGCCGCATCCGGCCCTGCGTGGGGTCCCCGAGGGCTGACGGCAGGGGCGGGACTCGGCGGGGCCGCCCACTGTTCAGGGCTCAGCGGTCCCTGCGTCCTGCCGGTGCCGTCTATCGGAGCCTGGGAGCCCTCTCTCTATGGTCCCCAGTCCTCCAGCCTCCAAACAAAGCCCTCACCGCCCCGAGGCCCTAGTGGCGGGAAGTCAGGGCGCTGCTACGACCATCTGTGCCTGACAAGACGGGCGCCACCCTGTGAGCCTCCCTCCTTGGGGGAGAGACCCCCTCATTAGCAGTGAGGGTCCTCACCTTGACTCTGGTCATGGCCAAGACGTCCCCCTCTGCAGAACTGGAGTCCGATCCTGCTAGATGAGGCCCTTCCCTCCCTGAGATCACATGGGTGGAATGAGGGGATGACTCAGCGGTAGCTCTTCTGGGTCTCCCAGGGCTAAGAACTGTACGGAGTTCTATTTGGCCCCCTCTGCTTTTGGGGGCCCCCTCAGAACAGCCAGGTCATTTCCTTGACTCTTGTTAAGGCCTGAGTTTTCTCTCTGCAGATCAGTGGCTGTCCCACTAGTCCAGGGTCCTCACCTCCATGAGACTCCTCAGGGAGACTGAGGGGGTTCTTCTACCTCAAACATCTGTCCTGGGCATCCCAGGGCTGACAGCATTCGGAAGATTTGTGGGACTTCTCTTTTCTGGGGTGGGTGGTTCCCTCATTCTTATTCAGATTCTGGTCAGATACCTGACCAGCCTAGGGACTCCACTCTCTGCTAACTTGAGGCTGCTCCCATCAAATCAAGGTACTCCCGTTCTGGAGACCTCCAACTGGAAGCCAGGATGAGCCACATCCAGCCAGGACTGTTCTGGACTTCCAAGGGTTGATGGCTTGAGTCAGAATTTACAGAAAACCCACTGTTCTGGCTGGGTCCTTCCATCATTCCTCATTCAGGGTCCCTACCTTCATATCTATCAAAGACTGGGACTCTTTCTGCTTACCTCCTTCCATTGTTTTTAGGCCAAGGCTCTTAAGTCCCTGAGAAGCCTGAAGAATAAGTGAGGGCATGCTCAGCCTGACAGCTCTATCTGAGGCTCTCTAAGTCCGACAGCAGGTGGAAGCCTGTCTAGGTGTGACTCCCTATATTCTGGGGTGTTGGCCTTCTAAGCCGTCTAACACTGAGGCCATCCTCTTGGCTCCTGCCTCTTAGATTAAAGGTTTCCTGAGAAATACCTCATCCTTGCAAACACCTGAGCAGTTTCCCCTCTTCAAACCTTGGTCCCTGCCTTAGGAGCGATGTGAGATGGGGAAGCTAAAGCATAACGCAGGGGTTCCAGACAGGTGGTAACCTATCAGGGGAAAAATACACTGATATTTTCCTTCTCTTCACCAGCCAGACTTAGAGTCTCATGTAAATTCTGTTCTGACAGATTTATATTTTATGGGGAAGGGGCTGTCCAGGATGATTTTGTGAGCCCCTGATCTTTTGAGGTTATCTGACACTGCATATGAAGATGATCATATTGTCACTGAGTATTAGCTTTCTTTTCTTCATTCATGCCTGTCATTTATTTTGGTATTCATATTGCTCTGGGAATGTATTCCAACCCAGTAGCATGAGCACAGATTTTCTTTTATTGCCTGAGATGCATTTTTAAGAAGAAAGAGGAAAACTGAATATAAGAAACACAAGGTGGGCCTCAGGCTTGGAGAATTGGAAAGTGTGGGCTCTTGATTAATCCAGACCTGGGATCTAGTTTCAAACCTGTCCCTTAACAGCTGTATGAATTTGGGTGCATTACTAAACTCTGTGAGCACCGGGCTCTGCATCTATGCAGTGGGTTTGGCAAGCTCTGTCTTGTAGAACTAGTGAGATGTGGTTAATATGTGTTAAGTGTCTGGCACAGTGACTGGCCTGTGTTGAGACTTCAACGTGGCATTTATTACTATGATTAATTTCGACCCCATGATGCCACCCACTCTGCTGGGGTTGTTTTTTTTTAATTTTTTTTAACTCCAGCAGAAGCCAGAAAATATGTGGCAACCTAGAACAAAGAAAACCCAATCATCCAAAATGCCTATTAGCAAGAAAAACTAAGTAATATTTCCCTATTACATGATAAATTATTCAGCATGGGTATAAGATATACTTTCCCAGTTAGATACAACACAAACCCCCTAAGTCTGTGTCAAGGATCACCAACTTCCCTCCCTACGAGCAGCCCTTCCATCTAAACTACCCTTGTTTTCATTAATTTAACCATCACCCAAAACCCAGAACTCGTATAGAGTTTATCAGATTATACACATGATAACTTAATTTGAATGCCCTTTTGATGGAGAGGGCTCTGACCCTCCCAGCCCAGTGCAAAGGTGCCCAGTGGCTTCTTACCATCTTGCCTCAAAGGAGGATTACACTTATTTCTCAGAAACTCCCTGAAGACGATGTGAATGAAACATTTAATTTGCATACTGTGTTCTCCTGCTCTGGCACAAGAGCACAGGACACGTCCCATCCCTCGCACAGTGATATACTTTTGCCCTTCATGAATATTAGGCTCAGAACAGTCACAAGGGGGGCTGATCTTCTGCATGCCCTTTACATAACTCAGCCTCTCGTCTTAGGTGAGGTCCAGTTTTCTGAGATGGACATAGGAGTGGTGCACTTCTTTCACATCAACCTCAAAGACCAGCTTCATGTGCTCAGAGGCTCCCCTAAGGATCCCAGGAAGTGAAGTGCTCCTTATCATTTTTTATGACATTATTCACCATGTCTGACTTTGTGATGGGCTCTTTAACTTGATAACTGAGCACAAGGGAATTCACCAACAAAACCACTTTCTAGTCAAGAGTGTGTTTGGGCAACTTCTTAGTGTCTGGCAAAGCTGCATGGCTCTCTGACTTCGTTCCTCTATTGGACCACTGGAGTCCTGCTTGATGAGGTGCCTATGAACACTCCTGACTTTGAGTCTTTGGGTCTCCTTGAGGGCCTGAAAGCATTGCTCATGTGTGCAGCACCACTGCTTCTGATACTGAGACATGATCGCTCTTGTTGGTATCAGTAGGCAGGAGTGTGGGTAGGAGGCATGGCAGTGGGCCACCACAGGCTAAGGAAGAGGAGGAAGATGTAAGTGGTGTCAGCTGGTAAACTCAATTTTGTTTGCTCTGACGAAGGCCAACTCCACCAGACTTTTCCTAAGGGCAGTGTTCTAGGGCCTCACAGGTCTCCTGTCCTGTTTGTTCCACAAGTACTTGAAGAAGGAACTGAGAAGGCATTTCACAGCTCAGCCGGCCAACCCAGTTGGAGACTTCTCAGGGCTCACAGTAGGGCAGGGAGAAATGGGCTCTATTAGGCGCACTGGGTCCCCACTCTGACTCCTAGCAGTTCCTGGGACACAGTCTACTGACCTGAGGCCATCTCCCTTCAGACCAAGGCCTTCATCTCTCTGAGACTCCTACAAGGAAGTGATGGAGACATCTCCTATGGTCACCTTCACCTCTGTCTGGGCCCTCCCAAGGTTGACAGCAGGGCCTTGACTCTGGGGGACACCCTCTCTTCTGGGGTTAGTAGTCCCCTCACTTCTCATGCTGGTTCCTCACCTTGACTCCTGACACAGTATGGAATTCCTCCCTCTGCCTAACTGGGGTCATTCATCCCCTTCAGACCTCACTTCCTTGAGTGGTCTGAGGAGAAAATAACACTGGACAAAGAAATATAGGACCTGTTTTTTTATTAACAGGATGTCTGGCAAACCTAGCTGAGGGCGAAGTGAGGGTCCTTAGCTTGAAACTCTGTCTGGGCCTCCCAGGTCTCACAGCAGGCCTCTGAGGTTCCTCTCTTCTGGAGTTTTATTATTCTCAGTTCATATGGGAGGTATTTGGAGAAATCATGGTACTCAGTGAAAAGCAAGTTTGAGGGCGTGCCAGGGACCTATTGGGGAGGGAGTGACAAAAATGACAGGTGGCACGTCAGACTGTGCCTGCATGTCTTGCTGAGACATTGTTACAGGGAATCAAATATACCCCCTAATCAGTGCTGGAGTGGTGTTTACATCAGTATTTTCAAAAACAGGACCTGTGAAGTAATAATAGGTGCTATTCAAAAAAAGGCAAATTATTTAAATAAAGTTGAGTAAGTTTTAGTTTCTGGTTTTGTTTTCACTGCAAGACTTCCCAAAGCCCTCAATATGTCAATATGCACTAAGAAACTCCAAGAGGGATGATATAGCATGATGAGTTTTCTTAACATATTTGGCCATGAAAAGCATGTCCTCCTGCCATTTTTTTTTTTCACATCGAATCTCAGGACTTCAGCACAGAACATTTTGGAGATGCTGTCTATGATGTTCCTGGCAGATCCTCAGCTTATGTTTTTCTGAATGTTTTCAGTGACAGTATAGTGGCCCTTGGACGGGGCAAGAATACCGGCCAGGCACATTTTCAAAACAAAATGGTTGCTTTAGTGCCAATAAAGATGATATCTAAAGCACAAAGACCTTAATAAGTGACATGAACTATCAACTCTTGATACGTTTCCAAAATTTCAATTTTGGAATAGGATGCAACCACATCCAAAACTTGCTTGAGACGCCTGATCACTGAGAGACATACTCTAAGGGTCATGTTAAATATAGGTCGTCCTAAATTTCCCAAAGAATACTACTATGTTACAGATACTTAAAGGAGAGTAGATGCATATTTTGTAAGTACCCAAACCTCCAGGGGGAAAATATGCTAGAGCTAGCCCAGCTGTAGGGGACCTAATCAAAAAAGGTGTGAATACAGGGTAGATATTCAGGCTCAGTGGAGAATGGGAATGTTTGGAAACCACAAGGGAGAAATTCTATCTTATAAACTGGCTTTACATAGTGGAAGTGGCAAGGGAACATGGTAATAAGCTACACAAGTGCCTGCAATTCATCCAAGTGGTACAGGGTACTGTGTCTTTCAAAAGACCTGATTCTGGACTTCTCCAGATGTTAGGTTTGAGGTTATTGGTATTCTTTCTGCTATTCTTACAATGTTTAGTTCAGAAACTGGCGCAGGCCATGTTCCTGCAGAAGACACACATAGTTGATCTGGGAAAGACAAAGGCAGGGAATAGAGACAGGGGCTCAGAGCAATGACCCAGAGATGCCTGCAGAAGTCTAAAGGAGTACAGCTAAAAACACACATCCATTTTCCTCTTTACAGTTCAAATAAATTTAAAAACTAAAGCAATTTCCTAGGCAAAGCTACAATGCAAACCCAGCCTTTATCTTGTGATTTGGACTTAGGGTATACAGATAATTAGAAGTATGTTGATCTGATCAAGTTACTTTCTTAAATGCTGTATATTTCAAAGGATTTCAAATAAAAGAGAAACAAGATGGTGGCTCAAGATAGCTGACATTTAAAAAAAAAACAGCATATAAGTAACATATTTAGAGCTATATTAGTGCATCTCCTGGGTAATTTTAGTATTCATTAGTGTCTTCATCTCTCAGTGGAACAAAACTCACGACTGTCGTTAAAATACCGTTTTAGTCACGTACTAGCTAATTAATAAAGATATTAAATATAACCATTTCTGAAACCTGTGCCTCCGGCATATATTTTAGCAATGCCTCTTCAATGGGATTTTAGTACTTAAATATTTCCCTCTATGATATTTGGATATGTATATGATTTTTAAATATTATAAAATTATTCATCAGGGAACTGTAACAGGGCTTTGTGACTTTACTAAAAATCTTTTCATTTGAAAACACACCTTTAGAGCATCCATTGATATTGGGAGACAACTTCAAGTTTTATAATTATGTGCTACCATATACCATTCTTTCATTATAGAGCAAGAAACCCAGGTCAAAATAAAAACATCTCAATCAATGTTTAAGAGGATTATCAGTTTTTCAAAATTCCAGTTTAGTTTTAGAAAATCATTCTTATGTTTCTTCTAACTGGTTTTTCCATTTCATTGTAAAAATCTATTCAAAAATATTAATGTTTAATGTTTAAAGTGATCGTTATAGAGAGGGAGGGAAGTAGGAACAGCACAAAGAAAAACAACAATAACAATATAATCTCCACTACTCAGAGACATCTGCTGTTATCAAACTATTCTTTCTATTTGTTATTAGGCAATTTTGGAAGACTCCGAAAAAATCTCAGCTTGGCATACACAAACCACCTAGTGAACAATGGCAGACTCCTACCACCTAGTTAGTTCTTTTCAGCTTGCAGATGGGTAAAGAAACTCAGCCCCAAGAAAAGAATGCTGCTCTTTAAATTATTCCTCCCTACTTTTCTTCATCGAATGACTATATACTGCTTTGATTACTGCAGGGCTTTGCTTAAGCCACTGCCAGTGATTTTTCTTTTAAAAGAAGAACCCTACAGAGAAAATAGCTTAAAAATTGCATAGGATATTCAGAGAGCAAGAATAAAGGGAAACGAAAATCCACCGTCAGGATTTGAATTTCAGGCTTTGTCGGCGATTGACGTGTAGAATGTAGAATGTAATTTTTCTCCAGACTTTAATATCTACTAAACACTCAATGACCAAGTGGCCTACATTTGTTAGATATTTATTTAATGAGTTGGATTTAATGTGACATTTGCGACTGAAAGCTAGAAGTCTAGATCAAGTGTCTGTGATCTAAAGAGATGGGGCCTTAAGTTCTGGATTTTATCAAATGTGCATCCAAGTCCAAATTGATAGAACCAAGACTTCCCTGGCTTTCAGTACTCCACAGAAGGTGAAGACATAGGTAAGCTATTTAAAGAACAAAATGGACTCCACACTAAGAGTAATGACAAAAAAACACTAAGTATTCAAAATCCAGATCAATATCAAATGATAAATAAAAGGTACAAAGATATTACAAATGAATAGGTGCTGAAATTAAAGGAGCACTGTTTTAAATTAGAGCTCTGTTTAAATTAAAGGAGATCTTTGTTAAATTCAGAGTCCATTCACATATCTAGAATGCACAATCATGCTGCTGAGAGTCACACAAGTGATGTAGGGGGAAAGTGGATTTGTGTGTGTTGCAGCGAGTGGGATAGGAAACGGGAACACTGGAAGTAAACAAAATGACAGGATACTGGGGAAGCGGTGGGTTCTTTCCAGTCTCTCAGCATTAGTTGAGGCAAAGCAATGGGCAACAGAAATTGTGAGCTCTTAAAAAGAATGGGTACCATACCCCCCATAATTGAAATCACTTGGGGAGTTACTGAGAATACAGATTTCTAGGCCCACTGTAACCCAAGAGCAGCCTTGGAATCGAGATTTTTTGTTTTTTTTCTTCACAGAGAATTAAAATTTTTATTTTTTATTTTTTTAACATCTTTATTGGGGTATAATTGCTTTACAATGGTGTGTTAGTTTCTGCTGTATAACAAAGTGAATCAGCTATACCTATACATATATCCCCATATCTCCTCCCTCTTGCGTCTCCCTCCCACCCTCCCTATCCCACCCCTCTAGGTGGGCACAAAGCACCCAGCTGATCTCTCTGTGCTAATAAGCAGCTGCTTCCCACTAGCTATCTATTTTATATTTGGTAGTGTATATATGTCCATGCCACTCTCTCACTTTGTCTCAGCTTACCCTTCCCCATTCCTGTGTCCTCAAGTCCATTCTCTATGTCTGTGTCTTTATTCCTGTCCTGCCCCTAGGTTCTTCAGAACCATTTTTTTTTTAGCCTCTAGTGATTCTGATGAGAAGCTGACTTTGGAGCCACACTGTTACCCACACTGATATCTTGTTAGCACTTCGTTAAGAAGTGTTAAACTTTTAGAAATTAAGATTTTCCCAGAAGATAAGGTGTTTTTCATTTAAATTTTAACATATTAATGGGAAGTTTATAGATATTCTGGAACTTCTCTGAAAATTTTTGGTGATCATATTCAACTGCTGAGTTTTCCTCCAGTAATGAACATTTTTAAGCTAGCTGTGGACATTTATTAAAATACAGGCCTCAAACTGTCCAAATTGTGACAGGATGAATAAAATAAGAATGTCTCAAAATGTTACTTGAAACCCTCCTAGTGCACTATTAATATTTAGAATTTTTTGGTAGGTGAGAATAAAAACAGGTTTTAGGTCACATATAATATTCTTTTTCCATTCCTTTTAAAGACTTCATTTATTTATTAACCTCTTTTCACTTCTATCCTTATAATTAAGTTTCTTTATATCCTCACACTTACAGTTGAAAGTAGTGTCTGTAGGTTATCTGTAGAGGTTACATTTCATAGGTCACATTTCAGTTGTTACTTAATTGTTCATGCATTTCCCCTCAAATAAATTTCCAGGAGGAGGAGCACAGATTTTACTTCTTTTAATATGCAGAATATTTAAAGTTAGTATTTTAAGTGTAGTAGACTCTCAAAAATGACTTACCCAACAGATGTTTTTCAACACTGAATTTTCTCAATTGAGAAAAGTATATATACTTGTGCTGTTCAATACAGTACCCATTAGCCACATGTGACTATTTAAATTTAAATGAATAAAAATTAAATAAAATTTAAAATTCAGTTCTTTAGCTGCACTATCCACATTTCGAGCGTTCAGTAGTAGTCACATGTGGCTCTCATATTGGACAGCACAGATATAGAACATGTCCATTAATTTAGAAAATGCTATTAGAAAATGCTGATCTATACAAATTGTTTCTCCTTCCTCCTTCCCTCCCTCCCTCCCACCCTTCCTCTCCTTCCTCTCTCTCTCTGATACAGAAGCGTTTCACTGCTCTAAAAAATTCCCTATGCTCCAACGATTCCTCCTTCCCCCTTTCTTCAAACCTGGCAACCACTGATCTTTTTGTTTCCATAGTTTTGCCTTTTCCAAAATGTCATATACAGTAACTCCCCTACATACGAACCTTCAAGTTGCGAACTTTCAAAGATGCAAACGTATTATAAACCTATTACAGTACAGTACTGTACAGCTGATTGTGTTAGTTGGGTACCTAGGCCAACTTTGTTGGACTTAGGAACAAACTGGACTTACAACGTGCTCTCGGAATGGAACTTGTTCATATGTAGGGGACTTAACTGCAGGTGGAATTATACAGTATATAGCCTTTTCAGATTGGCTTCTTCTGTTTTGTTTTGTTTTTTTTGGCTGCGCTGCATGGCTTGCGGGATTACTTCCCCGACCAGGGATTGAACCTGGACTCCCTGCAATGGAAGCACGGAGTCTTAACCACTGGACCACCAGGAAATTCCCTCAGATTGGCTTCTTTCAGGTAACACTATGCTTGTTTCTGCCATTTTTTTTTCAGGGCTTGATACCTCATTTCTTGTTATCACAGAATAATATTCTATTGCATGACTGCATCACAATTTGTTTATCCATTCACCTACTGAAAGACATCTTGGTTCCTTCCAATTTTGACATTTACAAATAAATCTTCTATAAACATTCCTGTGTAGGTTTTTATGTGAACATAATTTTCAATGCATTTGGATAAATCCCAAAGAGCACGAATGCTAAAATATGGCAAGACTATGTTTAGCTTTGTAAGAAATTTCCAAACTATCTTCCAAAGTGGCTGTACCATTTTATATCTCCACCAGCAACGAATGAGAACTGTTGCTCCATATCCTCACCAGCATTTGATGTTGTCAGAGTTTTGGATTTTGGCCATCCTAATAGGCGTGTAGTAGTATCTTATTGATGTTTTAATTTACAATTCTCTAATGACGTATGATGTGCAGCATCTTTTCATATGTGCCATATTTGCCGTCTGTATGTCTGCTTTGGTAAGCTGATTAGATCTTTTGCCAGCTTTTAAATTGGGTTGTTCATTTTGTTGTTGTTGTTGTTGAGGTTTAAGGGTTCTTTATATGTTTTGGATACAAGTCCTCTATCAGATGTGCTTTTGCAAATATTTTCTCCCTGGCTGTGCCTTGTCTTTGCATTCTCTTAACGGAGTGTCTTTTGCAGAGCAGAAGTTTTTCACTTCAATGACGTCCAACTTAGCTATTTTTTCTTTCATGGAGCATGCTTTTAGTATTGTATCTAAAAACTCATTGTCAAACACAAGGTCACCTAGATTTTCTCTTTTGTTATCTTTTTATATTTTTATAAGTTTTATATTTTTGCATTTTACATTTTGGTCTACGATTGATTTTGAGTCAATTTTCATAAAAGATATAAGGTCAGTGTCTAGATTCATTTTCTTGAATATGAATGGCAGTTGTTAAGCCCCATTTGTTGAAAAGACTATCCTTTTCCACTGGCTTGCCTTTGCTCCTTTGTCAACAATTAGTTGCTCATATTTGTGTGGGTTTATTTCTGGGGTTTTTAGTCTGTTAAATTGATTTGTCTATTCTTTTAACAACACCACAGTGTCATGATTACTGTGGCTTTAGAGTAAGTCTTGAACTAGAGTACTGCCAGTCCCCCAACTGTGTTCCTTTACAATGTTGAATTGGTTATTCTGGAACTTTTGCCTTTCCATATAAACTTTAGAACCAGTTTGTTGGTATCCACAAAGTAAACTTCTGGGATTTTCATTGGGATTGTGTTGAATCTACAGATTATGTTAGGAATGACTAACATCTCAACAATATCGAGTCTTCCTACCCAAGAACATGGAATATCTCTCCATTTATTTAGATCTTTGATTTCTTTCATCAGTTTTGTAGTTTTCCTCATATAGATCTTATAAAATTTTGTTAGATTCATACCTAAGTATTTTAACTTTTTGCTTCTAATGTAAATGGTATTTTACTTTTTATACTCAAATTCCAAATGTTCGCTGCCGATATATAGGAAACAATAGACTTTCATATATTAACCTTGAATCCTGCATCTGTGCAATAATTGCTTATTAGTTCCAGAAGGGGTTTTTTGGTCAATTTTTTGAGATTTTTCTATATAGACCATAACATCACCTGCAAACAAGGACAGTTTTACTCCCTCTTCTCAATCTGTACACATTTTCCTTCCTTTTCTTGTCTTTTTTTATTACATTACATAGGGCTTACAGTACAATTTATAATTGTACTGTACAATTTTGATAAAGAGTAGTGAGAAGGGACGTCCTTGCCTTGTTCCCCATCTTAGGGGGGAAAGCATCTAGTTTTTCACCATTATGATATTAATTGTAGTCTTTTTGAAGATGTTCTTTATCAAGTTGAAAAAATTTCCCCTCTATTTCTAGTTTACTGAGAGTTTATCATGAAAGGGTGTTGTATCTTGTTGAATGTTCTTATTGCATCTACTAATATGATCGTATGATTTTTCTGCTTCAGCCTGTTGATGTAATGAATTACATTAATTGACTTTAAAATTTTGAACTACCCTTGGATACCTGGAATACACATTTGGTTGTGGTGTATAATCCTTTTTATACATCGTTGGATTTTATTTCCTAATATTTTGCCGAGGATTTTTGAATCTATGTTCATGAGAGATATTGATTGGTAGTTTTCCTTTCTTGTAATGTCTTTGCCTGGTTTTGGTATTAGATAATGCTGACCTCATAAAATGAGTTACGAGGTGTTCACTGTGCATCTATTTTTTGGAACAGATTGTAGAGAATTGGTATCATTTGTTTCTTAGATGTTTGGTGAAATTCAATAGTGAAACCATTTGGGCCTGGTCCTTGCTATTTTGGAAGGTTATTAATTATTGATTTCAATTTCTTTAAGTCTACTCAGATTGCCTATTTCCCCTTGTGTGAGTTTTGGTAGACTGTGTCTTTCAAAGAATTGGTCCATTTCACCTTTTATCAGATTTGTGGGTGTAGAGTTCAAAATACAGTTGATGCTTAAACAATGTGGTGGTTAGGGGCACAGACTCCTTGTGCAGTAAAAAATCCATGCATAACTTTATAGTAGGCCCTCCGTATCCAGGGTTCTGCATCCAAGGACTCAACCAACTGTGGATCATGTAGTGTTGTAGTATTTATAGAAAAAAAAAACCTGTGTATAAATGGACTTCTGTAGTTCAAACCTGTGTTGTTCAAGGGTCTACTGTATTCTTTTATTATCATTTTACTGTCCATGGGATTAGTAGAGCTGGTTCCTCTTTCATTTCTGATACCAGTAATCTGTGTCTCCTCTCTTTTTCTTTTTTCTTTTGTTTTAACCCTAACCAGCCTTGATTTCAATGGCAGAGCTCCAGCAACCTGGAAGCACCTCACCAAGCCTCTCAGTGGAGTGGGAAGGGGCAGGGAATTGGAACTCAGAGGCTCAAATCTTAGAGAAGGGCTGATGGCAAGCCTGGGGAGAGGCTGCATGACTGAGGGGAGTCCCCTAGCGCAGGTCGTGGGCCATGAACACGCCCCTGGCCCTGCGCAGGATGGGGTCCTTGGCAGCATCACTGGGGTGCTCCTTAGACGGGATCTCCAGTACCGCTGGAATGAAGCACTGGCGGGCATCGAGCGCATGCCTCACCTCTCTGCGATGTACTGGTTGATGAGGATGATGCCGATGTCCTCCTGATTTAGAAACCACCGGAAAGTGTCTTCGGTCTCATTGATGGTAGTATCCTTCTCCACCACCAGGAAATCAGGGTGGCGGTTCTTGTTAAGCTCCCCTATGCCACCCAGCAGGAAGCCAGTCACCGTGTCCTCGTCTCCCATCACCACAATTAGCTTCCCCCTCTCTGCCATCCTCACAGTCAGCAATACTTTAAATATTTTACTTTATTCTCTTTTTGCTTGGATGGTTTCTGAAGATAAGTTCGATTTAATTGTTCTTATTCCTCTGTTGGTAAGACATTATTTTCTCTGGCTTCTTTCAACATTTTCTGTTTGTCTTTGACTTTCTGCAGTTTGAATATGATATGCCTAGATATCAAATTTTTGGCATTTATCGTGTTTGTTGTGCTCTGAGCTTCCTGGATGTATGGTTTGGTGTCTGTCGTTCATTTTTGGAAAATTCTCAGCCTTTATTTATTTATTTATTTATTTATTTTAACATCTTTATTGGGGTATAATTACTTTACAATGGTGTGTTAGTTTCTGCTTTATATTCTTAGCCTTTAAGACTTCAAATATTTCTTCTGTTCCTTTCTTTCTTCTCCTTTTGGTATTGATATTACATGTATATACACCTTTTGTAATTGTCCCACAGTTCTTGAATATTCTGTTCAGTCTTTTTCATTCATTTTTTTTTCCTTTTGTATTTCAGTTTTGGAAGTTTCTATTGATCTATCTTCAAGTTCACAGATTCTTTCCTTTATGAGTGAAACCATCAAATACATTCATCATTTCTGTTAGTGTTTTTGATTTCTAGCATTTTCTTTTGATTCTTTCTTAAAGTTTTCATCTCTTACATTACCTACCTTTTCTTGCATTTATCTACTTTTTCCCTGAGAATGCTTAGCATATTAATCGTAGGTATTTTAAATTCTCAGTCTGATAATTCCATATCTGAGTCTGGTTCTGCCATATCTGAGTCTGCCATATCTGAGTCTGGTTCTGATTCTTCCTTTGTTCATTCAGAGTGGGCTTTTTGTCTTTTAGTATGACTTGTGATTTTTTTAATTGCCAAACATGATGTATTGGGTAAAAGGAACTGAGGTAGTGTGAGGTTTAAATTTATCTGACTAGGAGGTAGGCTGAGTATACTTTTTGTTGCAATTGTGGTGTCAGAGGCTAAAATTTCCTCTGGTGTTCTTGCTTTCTCTCTCTGTTTGTCTCTCTAGTTTGGAGGGCAGGAGTTTCCCTATGAGTTCCATTCTCTGATGAATACAAGAATTGTTGATTTTTACCTTGAGGAAAGCTCTCTCTCTTTTTTTTTAAATAAATTTATTTATTTATTTATTTTTGGCTGTGTTGGGTCTTCATTGCTGTGCATGGGCTTTCTCTAGTTGAGGCAAGCGGGGGCTACTCTTCCTTGCAGTGCGCGGGCTTCTCATTGCGGTGGCTTCTCTTGTTGCGAAGCACGGGCTCTAGGCGCACAGGCTTCAGTAGTTGTGGCGCACGGGCTTAGTTGTTCTGTGGCATGTGGGATCTTCTCGGACTAGGGATTGAACGTGTGTCTCCTGCATTGGCCGGCATATTCTTAACCACTACGCTGCCAGAGAAGTCCAAAGCTCTCTTCTTGTGAGTACTTCGAAGCTCTTTACGTGTCAGACCTAAAACTGGAAGTCAGAACCATTTCTTTTTTAAGAGTAGACTTTCTATTCTGACTTAACAAGTAGTTTTCAGATGCAACCTTTTGTTTTTTTTTGTACTTGGCCTTAAATTTCCAATATAATTCCTACTATCTGTATTCTCCAATGTACTGTTGATTAAGTTTAGGCTTGCTACTGTTGAGTTCTAGACTGCCAATGGCACATGTCAATTTTTGAAGAACATATTTGACTTTTATGCCATGCTGAATTATTGTGAAAATCCACCCACCCCAGAAGTCCCCCAGGATTTGGAAGCATCAGCTACCTCTGGCACTGGGGACAAAGAGTTGAGCCTCTGAGTTTCCAATCAGCTTTTTGGTTCCTTTGATCTTAATCATGACCGTATAACCAAGATTTATTTAATGAGGCCTGAAAGCTCTTGCTTCCATTTGTAATTGCAATATCCAGACACTGGAATGGAATGGAAGGAATGGAGAATCATTTTCTAGCCTGGTTTTCTCTATTTTATTCTGTCTCTAAACAGTCTGTGCCTCATGGCAAGCAGTCTTTGCTATGGAATGAACTGTGTCCCTCTAAAGTCATATGTTTAACCCTAGCCGCCCCACCCCCCACCATGAGACTCTATTGGAGGTAAGGCCTTTAAGGAGGTGATAAAGGTCAAATGAGGTCATAAGGGTGGAGCTCTAATCTGATAGAACTGATGTCCTTATAAAAAATGAAGAAGCACCAGAGATCGATCTCATCTCTCTCCATCTCTCTCTCTCTCTCTGTGCCATGTGAGGACTCAGCAAGAAGGTGGCCATCTGCAAGACAGAAAGAGGGCTCTCACCAGACACTGAACCCTGCCGGAAACTTGATCTTGAATTTTCCAGCCTCCAAAACTTTGAGAAAATAAATTTCTGTTGTTTAAGCCATCCAGTCTATGGTATTTTGTTATGGAAGCCGTAGAAGACCAAGACAGTCCTTTGTTGACTAATGTAACTGGGTTTACTGAGAAGTTTCAGCTTGGTGCAATCTCAAGATAAAGTGGCTGCAGTGTTTCCAATTACTGTCTTCTCTCGTGTACTGTTGGATCTCCCTTTCCAGTACAGCAATATGATCTTATGAAGATTCCCTAGCTTTGTGGCCACTTTTGGGTATTAAAATTTAGTTCAAATTAAAGCATTAATTTCAAAGTCCTTTTAAATCTCATCTTCTTTCCTTATCCTCAGGTCAGGCTTGAGTGGCAGTCCTGACTATGGGATCTGAGATGGAAGGTGTTGGCAGGGTCTGGCTCTGAGACACCTCTTTCCTCTCTCTTTAATAACCCCTCTCTGTGGCTATTCCTGCTTCTCTAATACTGACAGGCTGAAGATGCCCTCTGTGTGGCAATGCCGAAATATCGATCTGATCATTGGACATACATCTACGTTCTTCGTGGGTCTCCAAGAAGCCTCTCTACTATGCTGTTCCCTGACAGATGAGGTCCCCATTTAGCAGAACATCCTATAGCCGCCTGTTGCTAAGGTGCCTCACCTGGTAGCCAGCCTCCTTGATTGGGCTATTAGCAAACTTGCTCTAGCCAGGTAATCTTGGTAGTGACCACTGGAAATTCATATATTTTCGCATGCCAAAAGGAGGGAATTCAGACCGCTCTATCGCCCTCCCTCTCTCTCCAGTCATCCATATGTGTTTAAGCCTATTCTTCCTTCTCAGATAAGCACACAAATGAAATCCTAAATTATGTTTAAGATTTTGATTTATGTCAAAAGAGATCTTCAGGAATAAAGGAGACCCCTTAAAACAGGGACTAATTAACAGGCTTGTGAACTCATTTTTGTAAATATTACCTTATCCTCTAATTCTTAAATTGTTATTCAACTTCCACGGGATGAATCTTTTACTTTACTCAACAAATATTTATTGAGTACCCAAGGTATGCAAGGCACATAAATAAAAATGTTCAAGATTGTTCCTGCCCTCAATATATCTAAGGAGAGCTAAAATAGATAAATATTTCTAATCTCAAGGTAAAAGATGATAGGTGACATAAAAGAGTGTTAGGAGAATTCAAAAAGGAATAAATAACTATTTTGATTTATCCAGGAAAGACTTAGAGAATGGGACATTTGAGCTGCATAGGAGTTGTATATTCAGAGAAAGAAAAGATATTCTAGATTATAAAACAAAAACATACAAACAAAAGCACTGAAATGGAAAAAACACTTGAAATTGTTGGGGAAAAGATATATATTTTAGGTATCCCTCTTTGATGTTAAAGTAAATATTGGAAGTGGAAAGATACAGGAATAAAAAGAAGGCATGAAGGAGTAATAAGAACTAATAAAGCAGTTGGATTTTTCCACCTTTAAGTAGGTTCGTGTGGCACTTTGCACAGAGTATATACTGAAAAAGATGTTTTAGCAACTTGACTGCTAAATCCCAACTATGCTTAAACATCTCATTCTTTTCTACTAAATTAATACACATTAGAATAAGGAGTTTTGAAAGCAGCTTTACATCTTTTTATTTTTCTCTCAATTGAGCAACTATTCACTATGTATGTCTAGCCACCATGAGAAATACAAAACCTGTAACATAATCTCACCCTACAAGGAGCTTAAATTTTATTTTTTCCTTTCCCTGATTTGTTTTGTTTTTGCAAAGATAGCAAAATAACTGACACTAATGAGCCTAATACAATTATAATTTATTATTAACCACACCCCCTACTGTTACTGTTCTTCTCACTCCTTTGCTTAAGAAAATGTAGGAATAATTTCTGACATAATGTTAACCTGCGTTGTTACTACTGGTTATTTACTGGAACAGGATGGTTTTATTTCGGCTCTTTTGTCACTGAGAGCCAAAAATGACGTTTTGAATTTCTAATTGGCATATTCTTTCTCTGTGATTTCCATGAATTTTCAGTGACTACTTTTATCAACTATGTATGTATGGCTTATATATATTTTCATTTCATTTTCAGAATGAACTGCTAATCAGAATGCTTTTCCCATTTCAAAAATGAAGATAGATAGGTATAAGAAAGTGGGTAAAATAAAGCCCCTTTATTACAGAGATTTTAATTTTAGCGAGATCCCTTACGTCAGCTATTCCAGTTTAACTGTTCTAACCTTTCGTGTTGATTACCTTGGGCAACGCATGTCTGAACAAACTTAAGGCAGAGAGAGGCTTGTTACAACAGTCCATTCCTCAGCAGATGGTAACCACATTCTATTTGACAATACACATGCTACCTGTAGATGTCACTATACCCCTATAATTCTTCTCAGTGCAGTGACCTATTCATTCCCCTCCACACCCCCCCACTTCAGAGTTACAGGAATGAATATTTGAAGAGATCCTGAATTTCTGTTTTCTAAACAGAGAATTGAAAGGTGAGATTTCCCAGAATATAAAATACAAAATTGCAAAGCAGGCAATCTCAGAGACAGACAGGTGCATGCACACGCGCACACCCGCCACCCCCAAAAGGAGTGCTTTCAAAGGTAGATAATTATATTTACCACCTATGTTTCATTAGTCAATTGGATAACCTTTCAGGTTAGAAACAAGATCAAGGCAAGAATGTGGCTATTACCTCTCTTTTCTTCTTTATTTACAAATAATCTGTAAAATCTTAGCCTAAAAATAAACAAAATCATGTTTCAACGACTGTTCTCTCATAAGATCTTAGAGGAGTTGAATAAAATGGATTTCCTGTTTTAAAAAAAGAATGTGAAAATGACGCTTTCATGGATTAATTAATGGCAGAAGAAATATAAACAAATATGCCTAGTTTTAAGAATAGGTTTTTGCTTTGGCAGCCTTTTGCCTGGGCAACCAAACACTGGGTCCAGTTTTTTGTTTACTGGGCAGTCAGGTCTCCTTTTGTCAATTTGGGCCTAGGGATCACTTTATCACCACTTGTAGCATACCAAAGTGTTCCAGGTGGGAACAGAAGGATACTCAGAAATGACTTGGGCCTTGAAAGTCATCCTTAGCATAACTGCAAAAGGCAGATCTCCCCCAGTAAGAGAAACATAGCCCAAGCTGAAGCAGTAAATGATCTCAGCTTTTCAAAGCCAAAGAGAGTTAGAGAAAGGGAGCGTCAGTTAATTAAAATCAGCTTTTCAGGTAGGAATGTGAATGTCCAGGTTATCCTCTGGTTAATGCTGATTGCCAAAGGGCACGGCTCAAAAAAAAACCTCTACTGGATCAACAGGAGGATTACGGAGGCATATCCTTCTACACATAGGCCCAGAAGAGAGGAAAAATCAAAATCAAAATCATGTAGTTGGAATGACCATGAGTGAAAAAGTAAGAAAATAAAAATAAAGTAAGGTGTGTAGAATGGAAAAGTCTGAAATAAACCCTATAGATGGGTATGGATTTGGACAGAAGTCAATAACAGCAAGGCATAATTGGAGTTGGGGTAGCCACTGCCAATGCTATGAAGGCCTTACATTGTAGCTATTTGTAAATATGCTTCATACTCGTCGTTAATGACTCCTTAGAGGGCTAAAACAGCCTATTCATCTTGGTTCCCCTATAGCACCTAGCAAATCACCTGGCACCTACTGGATTCTCAAAAAACATTTATTTATTAAATAAACTGAAAGCAAAAGCTATCCAGGGGGAAAAACAAACAGAATGTTGATAGTTCTTGGATGCTGTCAATAAAAAAGAATAGGATGTCAAAAATTAGTTTGAACGTCTCAATTTGGAGACAGTGAAAAAGTTGGTATTGTTGTCAGACACTTGGAATGCAGAAGGGAGATTCAATTTGTATATGAGAGATTCATTTCCTTTGAGAATATATGGGGATGGTCCATATTTGATGGAGGAATATAAAATAGACTGGGCTTAAATCTAACTGGCTGGAAATATAAGATGTTAAGAAAGAAGCTGGAGAGGAAGATTTGGGATTCCTAGGTGGAGAGAACACATTTAAATCTTCAGAATGAATGAGACCCCTGAGGAAATGTGTATAACATATTATGCATATGAAGAAGGTCAAAAACTAAAGATTTTTGGATATCTGGAGTCAGCAGGTGGGAGAAGAAGGTGGAATCAGAGCCAGTTGAAGAGAAAATAGTGCTATACTAGCTGACAAAAGAAAATTGTCAAAAAGGAAACCATATTACTACAATAATGAACAATATATAATAAAAAGAATTTAGATGGATAATTTAAAAATAGCAAACAAACCCCTCTACTAATTTTTTCCAACAGGTCTTTAGTTGCCTAAGAGAGATGCCTTACTATGATATATAAGTTAGATATTTTGACAGTTCCTCCAGGAAGGAGTCGGCGGGGTGTTGGGGGGGAGGTTAGTGGGCTAAGTGGTGAGGAAATGGAAACCACATATATAGGCAGAGTGTGTAAATCAAAGATCTCTTAACAGATTGATTATGTAAGGTCAAGGTATATGGATTCACTTTTTTTCACTTGGTGGTCCTTTGCCTTCTCCATGGACAACTGAATTAGAACTGAAACTACACTAACTTCATATGTGGATAGCTGAGAGAAGGAAGATATAGTACTAAAATATTTATCCATGATTTTTACATTAAGAGAAAACAAATGTTTATTTAATTTAAAGGTTCTTATACCTCATTTTTCGGGGTGGGGGGGAGTATGGGATGGGCTATTCTGAGTCTTTTGAAAGCTATGCTCCCCCCAGAAGAAAGTGCACATTCACACTGAAAATTACCTGAAATTAGAGAAGATCTACAAATCCCTTCCAAAGATCCCAGTGTAAGAAGCCCTAACTTAGCAAACAGCCTGCAAATTCACTGAACCTGACGCTTAAAGTGAGAAGAGCATAGTAGGATGAGGAGTCCTGAGTCGTAGTTTCACTGTTCCCAGTTCAGCTGTGTTATCAGGAAGAAATACTATGATCTTCTTAGAGGTCATGAGTCTAAATTATACCTTAGGTCCCTTTTAGTAAAACCTGGTACATGTTATGTTTCTACTTAAAAAGCCAATAAAGAATGTCATCACTGAATTAATTCTTTTCTATCTGTATTTCTATTTTTATGCTTATATTTCTTCTCACAAAAAGCAACAGATCATTTTACAGATTATGAGATACACATTTCAATTTACGCTTACCAGATATTTAGAAGACAGGTGCTAATTGCATTTTAAACCCCCATGTGAACACCAGCTGCTCCTAAATAACTTTTAGTCTGAGTACAACTTTTAGATCTTTCCTTATTTTTCTACTAATTTTGAGCTCTTTTTAAAAAATAAGAGCCTAGCAGCTTGGAATACAATCACAGGCCACTTTCACAAGGGGAATGATCAAATTTAACTTCCTAGGAAAGTTAGACCATTGTTTCTTTTGAACATTTTGAAGTTCTTCTGACAAACAAGAACTGAAGGACGTCAAACAGGCTTCTTCACAGAAAGCAAGAGCTTAGTAACAGGAGAGTGGCAGGGTCAAATGAAGATGCTCCAGAGTGCAGAGAAAGAGAGAAGGAGACGAAGCACTCAGAACTGACAGGAGAATGAGGCGAGGACACGCTAGCTGGATTTCTGCTCCATTTGATACTGCACATATGGGTATACCAGTAGCAGCTGCTTCAGAATGAACACAAGACAGCTCTGTCTCCAGGTGAGAGTACTGAACCTCCAGATTTTGGAATCCACATCCTGATTATTTTGGAGGAAAAGGAAAGAAGTGTTATCTGGTTATTCTCAGCCTAAATTTCCCCTTTAGAGTCATTAATAAAAAATTTCAGGAAGGCATCTGTCTTCCAAACTAACACTTTTCTAGAACCTTCTAAAGAGGCATTTGGGGCAAATATAGTTTATGGAACTTAGAAGAACAGGATGACTATCTGTAGAGCTAACTTCTGTGATGCGAATACATAAGTTATTAGAGTCAATTCTAACGAGCAGTCAGAATTTTTAGACTGTATTTCAAAAAACGGGAAAAATATTCCAATACCTGAAAGTCAACAGCACAACACTCTGATTCCTAAATAGTCTTTCAAAAGCCCCTGAAGACACTGGTTCAAGATGGTGGAGTAGAAGGACGTGCTCTCACTCCGTCTTGCGAGAGCACCAGAATCACAACTAACTGCTGAACAATCATCGACAGGAAGACACTGGAACTCACCAAAAAAGATACCCCACATCCAAAGACAAAGGAGAAGCCACAATGAGAGGGTAGGAGGGGCGCAATCACAATAAAATCAAATCCTATAACTGCTGGGTGGGTGACTCACAAATTGGAGAACACTTATACCACAGAAGTCCACCCACTGGAGTGAAGGTTCTGAGCCCCACGTCAGGCTTCCCAACCTGGGGGTCTGGCAATGGGAGGAGGAAGTCCTAGAGAATCAGACTTTGAAGGCTAGCGGGATTTGACTGCAGGACTTCGACAGGACTGGGGGAAACAGAGGCTCCACTCTTGGAGGGCACACACAAAGTAGTGTGCACATTGGGACCCAGGGGAAGGAGCAGTGACCACATAGGAGACTGAACCAGACCTACCTGTTAGTGTTGGAGGGTCTCCTGCAGAGGCGGGGGGTGGCTGTGGCTCACCGAGAGGACAAGGACACTGGCAGCAGAAGTTCAGGGAAGTACTCCTTGATGTGAGCCTTCCTAGAGTCCGCCATTAGCCTCACCAAAGAGCTGGGTAGGCTCCAGTGTTGGGTGGCCTCAGGCCAAACAACCAAAAGGGAGGGAGCCCAGCTACACCCAGCAGCAGAGAAGCAGACTAAAGTTTTATTGACCTCTGCCCACCAGAGCAACAGCCAGCTCTACCCACCACCAGTCCCTCCCATCAGGAAACTTGCACAAGGCTCGTAGACAGTCTCATCCACCAGAGGGCAGACAGCAGAAGCAAGAAGAACTACAATCTTGCAGGCTGTGGAACAAAAACCACATTCACAGAAAGATAGACAAGATGAAAAGGCAAAGGGCTACGTACCAGACGAAGGAACAAAATAAAACCCCAGACAAACAACTAAATAAAGTGGAGACAGGCAACCTTTCAGAAAAAGAATTCAGAATAATGATAGTGAAGATGATCCAAGACTTTGGGAAAAGAACAGAGGCAAAGATCGAGAAGATGCAAGAAATGTCTAACAAAGACCTAGAAGAATTAAAAAACAAACAAAGATGAACAATACAATAATTGAAATGAAAAATACACTAGAAGGAATCAATAGCTGAATAACTGAGGCAGAAGAATGGATAAGTGACCTGGAGGACAGAATGGTGAAATTCACTGCCGTGGAATAGAATAAAGAAAAAAGAATGAAAAGAAATAAAGACAGCATAAGAGACCTCTGGGACAACATGAAATGCAACAACATTCGCATTATAGGGGTCCCAGAAGGAGAAGAGAGAGAGAAAGGACCAGAGAAAATATTTGAAGAGATTATAGTTGAAAACTTCCCTAACATGGGAAAGGAAATAGCCACCCAAGTCCAGGAAGCACAGAGAGGCCCATACAGGATAAACCCAAGGAGAAACACGCCGAGACACATAGTAATCAAATTGGCAAAAATTAAAGACAAAGAAAAATTATTGAAAGCAGCAAGGGAAAAATGACAAATAACATACAAGGGAACTCCCATAACATTAACAGGTGATTTCTCAGCAGAAACTCTACAAGCCAGAAGGGAGTGGCATGACACACTTAAGTGATGAAAGGGAAGAACCTACAACCAAGATTACTCTACTGGGCAAAAGTCTCATTCAGATTCGATGGAGTAATCAAAATCTTTACAGACAAGCAAAAGCTAAGAGAATTCAGCGCCAACAAACCAGCTATACAACAAATGCTAAAGGAACTTCTCTAAGTGGGAAACACAAGAGAAGAAAAGGACCTACAAAATCAAACCCAAAACAATTAAGAAAATGGTCAGAGGAACATACATATCGACAATTACCTTAAACGTGAATGGATTAAATGCTCCAACCAAAAGACACAGGCTTGCTGAATGGATACAAAAACAAGACCCATATATATGCTGTCTACGAGAGACCCACTTAAGACCTAGGGACACATACAGACTGAAAGTGAGGGGATGGAAAAAGATATTCCATGCAAATGGAAATCAAAAGAAAGCTGGAGTAGCAATACTCATATCAGAAAAAATAGACTTTAAAATAAAGAATGTTACAAGAGACAAGGAAGGACACCACATAATGATCAAGGGATCAATCCAAGAAGAAGATATAACAATTATAAATATATATGCACCCAACATAGGAGCACCTCAATACATAAGGCAACTGCTAACAGCTATAAAAGAGGAAATCGACAGTAGCACAATAATAGTGGGGGACTTTAACACCTCACTTACACCAATGGACAGATCATCCAAAATGAAAATAAATAAGGAAACAGAAGCCTTAAATGACACAACAGACGTGATACATTTAATTGATATTTATAGGACATTCCATCCAAAAACAGCAGATTACACTTTCTTCTCAAGTGCGCACGGAACATTCTCCAGGATAGATCACATCTTGGGTCACAAATCAAGCCTCAGTAAATTTAAGAAAACTGAAATCATATCAAGCATCTTTTCTGACCACAATGCTATGAGATTAGAAATCAATTACAGGGAATAAAATGTAAAAAACACAAACACATGGAGGCTAAACGATACGTTACTAAATAACCAAGAGATCACTGAAGAAATCAAAGAGGAAACGAAAAATACCTAGAGACAAATGACAATGAAAACACGACGATCCAAAACCTATGGGATGCAGCAAAAGCAGTTCTAAGAGGGAAGCTTATAGCAGTACAAGACTACCTCAAGAAACAAGCAAAATCTCAAATGAACAATCTAAACTTACACCTAAAGGAACTAGAGAAAGAAGGAAAAACAAAACCCAAAGTTAGCAGAAGGAAAGAAATCATAAAGATCAGAGTAGAAATAAATGAAATAGAAACAAAGAAAACAATAGCAAAGATCAATAAAACTAAAAGCTGGCTCTTTGAGAAGATAAACAAAATTGATAAACCATTAGCCAGACTCATCAAGAAAAAGAGGGAGAGGACTCAAATCAATAAAATTAGAAATGAAAAAGGAGAAGTTACAACAGACACTGCAGAAATACAAAGCATCCTAAGAGACTACTACAAGCAACTCTATGCCAATAAAATGGACAACCTGGAAGAAATGGACAAATTCTTAGGAAGGTATAACCTTCCAAGGCAGAACCAGGAAGAGACAGAAAATATGAACAGACCAATCACAAGTAATGAAATTGAAACTGTGATTAAAAATCTTCCAACAAACTAAAGTCCAGGACCAGATGGCTTCACAGGTGAATTCTATCAAACACTTAGAGAAAAGCTAATACCCATCCTTCTCAAACTCTTCCAAAAAATTGCAGAGGCAGGAACACTCCCAAACTCATTCTACGAGGCCACCATCACCCTGATACCAAAACCAGACAAAGATACTACAAAAAAAGAAAATTACAGACTAATATCACTGATGAATATAGATGCAAAAATCCTCAACAAAATACTAGCAAACAGGGGCTTCCCTCGTGGCGCAGTGGTTGAGAATTTGCCTGCCAATGCAGGGGACACGGGTTCGAGCCCTGGTCTGGGAAGATCCCACATACCGCGGAGCAATTAAGCCCGTGCGCCACACCTACTGAGCCTGCGCGCCTGGAGCCCGTGCTCCACAACAAGAGAGGCTGCAACAGTGAGAGGCCTGCGCACCGCGATGAAGAGTGGCCCCCACTCGCCGCAACTAGAGAAAGCCCTCGCACAGAAACGAAGACCCAACACAGCCAAAAAATAAATTAATTAATTAATTAAATAAATTAAAATAAAATACTAGCAAACAGAATCCAACAAGACATTAAAAGGATCATACTCCATGATCAAGTGGGATTTATCCCAGGGATGCAAGGACTCTTCAATATATGCAAATCAATCAATGTGATACACCATATTAACAAATTGAAGAATAAAAACCATATGATCATCTCAATAGATGCAGAAAAGCTTTTGACAAAATTCAACACCCATGTATGATAAAAGCTCTCCAGAAAGTGGGCATAGAGGGAACCTAGCTCAACATAATAAAGGCCATATATGACAAACCCACAGCAAACATCATTCTCAATGGTGAAAAACTGAAACCATTTCCTCTAAGATCAGGAACGAGACAAGGATGTCCACTCTCACCACTATTATTCAACATAGTTTTGGAAGTCCTAGCCACGGCAATCAGAGAAGAAAAAGAAATAAAAGGAATCCAAATTGGAAAAGAAGAAGTAAAACTGCCACTGTTTGCAGAGGACATGATACTATACATAGAGAATCCTAAAGATGCCACCAGAAAACTACTAGAGCTAATCAATGAATTTGGTAATGTTGCAGGATACAAAATTAATGCACGGAAATCTCTTGCATTCCTATACACTAATGATGAAAAATCTGAAAGAGAAATTAAGGAAACACTCCCATTTACCACTGCAACAAAAAGAATAAAATACCTAGGAATAAATCCACCTAAGGAGACAAAAGACCTGTATGCAGAAAACTATAAGACACTGATGAAAGAAATTAAAGATGATACCAACAGATGGAGAGATATACCATGTTCTTGGATTGGAAGAATCAATATTGTGAAAATGACTATACTACCCAAAGCAATCTACAGATTCAATGCAATCCCTATCAAATTACCAATGGCATTATTTACAGAACTAGAACAAAAAAATCTTAAAATTTGTATGCAAACACAAAAAACCCCGAATAGCCAAAGCAGTCTTGAGGGAAAAAAACGGAGCTGGAGGAATCAGACTCCCTGACTTCAGACTATACTACAAAGCTACAGTAATCAAGACAATATGGGGGCTTCCCTGGTGGTGCAGTGGTTGAGAGTCTGCCTGCTAACGCAGGGGACACGGGTTCGAGCCCTGGTCTGGGAAGATTCCACATGCCGCAGAGCAACAGGGCCCATGAGCCACAACTACTGAGCTTGCGTGTCTGGAGCCTGTGCTCCGCAACAAGAGAGGCTGCGACAGTGAGAGGCCCGCACACCACGATGAAGAGTGGCACCCGCTTGCCACAACTAGAGAAAGCCCTTGCACAGAAACGAAGACCCAACACAGCCAAAAATTAAATAAATAAATTAATTAATTAAAATGAATAATGCTTTAAAAAAAAAGACAATATGGTACTGGCACAAAAACAGAAATATAGATCAACGGAACAGGATGGAAAGCCCAAAGATAAACCCACGCACCTATGGTCAACTAATCTATGACAAAGGAGGCAAGGATATACAATGGAGAAAAGACAGTCCCTTCAATAAGTCGTGCTGGGAAAACTGGACAGCTACATGTAAAAGAATGAAATTAGAACACTCCCTAACACCATACACAAAAATAAACTCAAAATGGATTCGAGACCTAAATGTAAGACCAGACACTATAAAACTCTTAGAGGAAAACATAGGAAGAACACTCTTTGACATAAATCACAGCAAGATCTTTTTTGATCCACCTCCTAGAGTAATGGAAATAAAAGCAAAAATAAACAAATGGGACCTAATGAAACTTAAAAGCTTTTGCAAAGCAAAGGAAACTACAAACAAGACGAAAAGACAACCCTCAGAATGGGAGAAAATATTTGCAAATGAATCAATGGACAAAGGATTAATTTCCAAAATATATAAACAGCTCATGCAGCTCAATGTTAAAAAAAGCAGACAACCCAATCCAAAAATGGGCAGAAGACCTAAAAAGACATTTCTCCAAAGACATACAGATGGCCAAGAAGCACATGAAAATCTGCTCAACATCACTAATTATTAGAGAAATGCAAATCAAAACTATAATGAGGTATCACCTCACACCAGTTAGAATGGGCATCATCAGAAAATCTACAAACAACAGTTGCTGGAGAGGGTGTGGAGAAAAGGGAACCCTCTTGCACTGTTGATGGGAATATAAACTGATACAGCCACTATGGAGAACACTATGGAGGTTTCTTAAAAAACTCAAACTAGAATTACCATATGACCCAGCAATCCCACTACTGGGCATATACCCAGAGAAATCCATAATTCAAAAAGACACATGCACCCCAATGTTCACTGCAGCACTATTTACAATAGCAAGGTCATGGAAGCAACCTAAATGCCCATCCACAGACGCATGGATAAAGAAGATGTGGTACATATATACAATGGAATATTACTCAGCCATAAAAAGGAACGAAGTTGGGTCATTTGTAGAGACGTGGATGGATCTAGAGACTGTCATACAGAGTGAAGTAAGTCAGAAAGAGAAAAACAGATATCGTATATTAACGCATACATGTGGAACCTAGAAAAATGGTACAGATGAACCGGTTAGCAGGGCAGAAATTGAGACACAGATGTAGAGAACAAACGTATGGACACCAAGGGGGGACAGCGGCAGGGGGTTGGGGGGGGATGAATTGGGAGACTGGGGTTGACATATATACACTAATATGTATAAAATAGATAACTGATAAGAACCTGCTGTATAAAAAAATAAATAAAATAAAATTCAAAAAATCAAAAAAAAAAAAAAACAACAAAGCCCATCAAGAATCACATAATGATGGATTAAAAAATACTAAGGCGTGAACTCGAGCTACATTAGAGAACCAGGAGAACTGCACCCCTTCACTGCTACTCGATTTTAAAGCTCACCATAATTGCTTGCAAAAGGCTGAGGCAGCAGTCATGTAATGGTACTGCAGAGACAGCAAAATATAACCATGTAGATGAGTTTTTTTAAAACCAAACATTACCAGAATTAGATGCAACAAGTGTTTAAAAGCCCACTTTCTTGATATAGGAAATATTCATTTCTTTTCTGTACATCTCACAAGCTGCTCTGGAAGGTGCAGCTGTTTTCTGTCCCTACGGAGCTTCAGAATGGTGAATGGAGACAACTCTGTCAAATTTGCGAAGTCTGGAGCTTTGGACAAGAAAACAAAATTGAGACCAGCCCGTGACATTAGGTGATCCTCTCAACCTCACTTGCAGTTTCAGAATTTTAGCTGGACAATATGAGATGCTTAGTAGTTTAAATATAAATTTATATATAAAGACTTCAAAGAAATTCTTCCCTATCTTTTGTTTAGTTCATTCATTCGTTCATTCATTCATTTTACAAACATTCATTGAGGAGCAACTACATACCAAAAATTATGACTGATGCTTTGGATACAAAGATAATTAGACAAAATCCTGTGTTCAAGATGATCCGAGTCTAGTCAGGGAGGTGGACAAGCAGAGAAATATAGGATTATGTGATGAATTCTAAGGGAGTCACAAAGAGGGAGAATCTAACTCGGCCTGTGTGGCTTGAGCTGATTCAGGATCAATCATTAGTTCACTAATTGAACAGAGCATCGTGCAAATTCAAGACAAAGGTAGTTTGGAAAATGTTTGCCATTCCTACCTCTTGCCCTTGTTTTTTTTTTTTTTTTTTTCCCAATGGCACCGTTAGCACTGTATTGTAATTATTTCATGTCTGTTTTTCCCATTAGATTATGATGCCTTAACGGCAGTTCTGGTTTCTTTATCATCTTTTATTCCCAGGGCCTACCGCTGTAGTAGCAAATCAATAAATATTAAAGAATAAATGACCAAAAAAGTAGAAGGAAATTATTATAATCTATGCTATAAATCATCTATCTATCATCCATCTATCTAATCTATCCATCTACCTATGGAAATCTATTTCTGACTAGGGAGTCTGAATTCAAGCAAAAGTATCACATAAGATCTCTCTTATATGGCATTTTAAAATTATACAATAAATTTCAAACACTGAGCAGCTCTTTTCTTTCTTACATACTATTAGGGAGAGTCTCTAATTTTATAATAAAGAATGGTGATATAGTGGGAAAATGTCACTGAATCCTGCACAGTATTGACAAAAAATTTTTAAATATGGATATAATATATATGAAAATAATACTGTTGAATTCTGAACACAAATTTTCAATTCTAAAATGTTGTCTAACAATAAGAATACTCTATTTATAGGACAGATTCCAACTGTGAAACAGAAGACCGGATGACAGATTTTGGTACTCTGAGAAATTGATAATGCAACCCCATGTGGAATGGCAAGAACATCAGAAAAGGAGACAGAACTTTTAAATTTTTAATTGGAAGGGATAAAGGCAATTTCTCTTTCCCCAGTGGAACTGCTAGAGTGGAATGGATAGAATGATTTAGGAAGAAGTACGGGGCAGCAAGTCTTCTAACAAAGATGAGGCAAGTGGCCATCTAGGTATATGTGGTTAGTAGGGTTGGAAAGAAACCAGACTTACAACCTTGTGTAAGCTACTGTAGATTAGAAGAGGCAGCAGCTACCACAGAATCGGATACAGAGGTTGGAAAGGAGTCAGAGTAGGGCAGGAGGAGTGGCAAAGTGCCTGTCTAAGGATTGTGACACTTGGGCAATAATGCCAGGCGATAGCAGCTGCTCAGTAGCAACACAAACAGAAAAGTCAGCCACCAGAGGCTCCTGCATGGTGTGTCAACACTGTTCTAAGGCTAAGGCCAAAGGCACTCTGGTTACTGCCGTAAGGTAGAATGCTATTTACTATACAAAAGGGCTTCTAAGGCCAATCCCTCTTGGCACTGAGACAGGAACCAGAAGTAATACGGCAGTACAGGGGAGCTGGGAATAAAGTCATTAAAATAGTGGGAGTTCATCAAGAAAGGACTGTGAGTCAGGACACTGCTGGTACTACACCCAGATTCCTTCCCCCCTTGACTTGTGTGCCCCTATGTCCCATCTTCTGTGTGCTTTGTTTTTGATGGCTCCCACCTGAGACCTTTCTCAAAGCATTGCCTGCAGAGAGCTGGAAGTACCTTCGAGTTTATGCCCCATACCACCCCCTTAGCCAATGACTGACTGATAGGGTAGTATGAAAGCCCAGCTTTCTCACCTTATAGGATGACAAACTCTGAGTTATAATGTAAGCTCCAGAGCTTGCTGTGGGATCAGACTGAGTGGCGATTCACCTGAAGTCATACCTTTGTTTGGCTTTGTCTATTCTGGTCTCCCCTATTCCCTTTTCCAGTTTCTCTCAGGACCACTTCCTAAATAAATCAGTTGCACTTAAATCTTTATCTTAGGGTTTGCATTTAGGAAACTTCACTTCAGACAATTGATTTCATAGCCACTGAAAAGAGAGTTGCCTGTATCCTTTTACAATTCTAACATAGAATTAGGAATAAAGTACAATGGGAGCACAAGAAAATGACACCTAAGTCTTCCTCGGGAATCACAGAAGGCTTGACAGGAAAGGGAATGTTAAACCATAGTTTTGAAATATACAAAGGAGTTTCCCAGATGAGATGGGAAAGATATCTTTTGTCCTTAAATCTATCTATTTATCAGTGGTGAAAATATTAACTAATATCTATCTGTAGTGTGTTATTAAGTGCCTGGTGCTGCATTAAGAATATACTTTTTAATCTTACTTACTAAAATGAACATATGGAGCATGTATAATCATGATGAGAATGTGGAATCCAAAAGGTCTAGTAATTTGTTCAAATCATATAACAAGTCATCACCAGACCTTGGACTTGAACACAGGTAATTTGACTTTAGGACTCACTTGAGTTTTGATCACTTTGCTATATTGCCTTCTTGGTAAACAACATTAAAATAAGAATTGTCTTCAATCTCATTTCCTCTACAGTGTCAAGGTTACGTTTTTCTTTTTCTTGCTGATCCATTTTAAACCCAGTCATGATGAAAATAATGTTTAATTCATATGTGGTTCTCTGTGTTAATATTTAGAATGTTATGGAAAGAAAAAGGGAAAATAAAAAATGACTGACTTTTAGGAGTCTGTCATTTGTAACAGAAGTAGAAAGAAGGTGTCCTTAAAGCTTTTAAAGGGAATCATATTTCAGGACAGGATCAATGGGAAAGACAGTTGTAAAGTTGGAGAGGGAGGACCTCTAAACTTGGAAAGCCAGAGTTCCTACACTTCAATATGATCTAAGATGATACCAGAGGCAGAATACTGACAGGTCAATACAAGTCTTGAAAGATTTCTCGTTACTATTAATCTGAAATCTCACTCTTTTCTAGTCTTTCTCGATTATTTCATAGTAACAGTAATTAATCCCTACTTTTAAGCCAATTAAGCATAGATGAGAATATTATTTGGAGGGGCTTCCCTGGTGGCGCAGTGGTTGAGAATCCGCCTGCCAATGCAGGGGACATGGGTTCGAGCCCTGGTCTGGGAAGGTCCCACATGCCGCGGAGCAACTGGGCCCGTGAGCCACAACTACTGAGCCTGCGCGTCTGGAGCCTGTGCTCCGCAACGGGAGAGGCCGCGATAATGAAAGGCCCGCGCACCGCGATGAAGAGTGGCCCCCACTTGCCGCAACTAGAGAAAGCCCTCGCACAGAAACGAAGACCCAACACAGCCATAAATAAATAAATAAACCCAAAAGTAAAAAAAAAAAAAAAAAAAAGAATATTATTTGGAATATCCTTTTCATCTTAGTTCTATATAGTTGGAGAAGCTTGATATTTATAGGCACCCCATTTCCCCTTCTTATTTATAAAGCCCAATTTGTCCCCTAACCTCTATCATCTTTCATCCCTTAACCCTGTGATGTTTTACTTTAGTTACCTGAAACTATATGTATTTTATTTTTTATTTCTGTGGTTATATATGTCTTCCTCACTAGAATGGAAACTCAGTAAGAACAGGGATTTTGTCTTGTTCATCACTATATCTCTATCATCTTGAGAAGTGACTGGTATATATAAGGTACTCAATAAATATTTGTTGAATCAAAGAATGAATGAATAATGACTGTGCCTAAGGATAATGCAAAACACCAGGAAAAGAACTGCTATGCTTTCTTTTTTTTTTTTAATTAATTAAATTAAATTAATTATTTATTTTTGTCTGTGTTGGGTCTTCGTTTCTGTGCAAGGGCTTTCTCCAGTTCCGGAGAGCGGGGGCCACTGTTCATCGCGGTGCGCGGGCCTCTCACTATCGCGGCCTCTCTTGTTGCGGAGCACAAGCTCCAGACGCGCAGGCTCAGTAATTGTGGCTCGCGGGCCTAGCTGCTCCGCTGGCATGTGGGATCTTCCCAGACCAGGGCTCGAACCCGTGTCCCCCGCATCGGCAGGCAGACTCTCAACCACTGCACCACCAGGGAAGCCCTGCTATGCTTTCTTAAAACTTATCCTAAATCTTGAAACCATCCCATAGTAATGGTGGGTAGGGAAGCATTATGACATAATGGAGGGAGTAAAAGCTTTGCCCTCTTTAACTGGTTAAAATCCTAAGTTAAAATCTTGGCATTCAAATTTATTAGCTGTTTAGTTTTAAGGAGATTTTTAACATTTCTGATCCTAAATGTTCTCACTTGTAAATGAGAATAAGAGTGACTGCCTCATAACCTATGTATAGCACAGAGTTGTCACTCATTAAATTTTAGTTCCCTCTTGTTATTTGAAGATGCAGAGACAAACTTTTAGAAAAGAAGTTTACTTGCTAAGAATTTTGAAAAGTTGTCCAGGGGTTAGAATAACTGATTCATTAAATTAAAAATACAACAGGCTTTTAGAGAATTTTAAAAAATGATTCCATAGTTACCAAGGTTACAGTTAGTCTGTTCTTAGTAAAATAGAATTTTCTCATGTTTGTCATATCTGTAAAAGTTTTCACATACCTTAAGATATCAACAAAAGTCAAGGATCAAGTGTTTTATTATTGTTTTAATTTTTTTGTTTTGTAATGAGCCAATAGCAAACAGCAAAAGCTAAAGATTACTTATATTCTGGGGACTATCAGTGAGACATGATGTGCATCTTACCCATAATGACAGCAAGGCAAGGTACTAATTTTGCTTCTATAAGGATCAGAATAAGTTTAATTTGGCTGCTTATTCTTAAAGCCTCTCTATGAAGGATGCAGTTCTACATAGAGTTGGGGCTCTGTCCTGCTGTAGCCTATTAATCATGTGATTACAGATGGGTATAGGCTATAGATGTTGATGCCTCTGAAGACTGAAAATTAAGGAATGATCATGGTAGTGATGCTTTGGAGCTTAAACCAGGCCAAAACACTCTGAAAAATAGGACTTGGGATTGAATTGATGGCAGGAGAAGCTGTGATAAATAGAAATGCAGACAGAGATAGGTTGGCAATATTTATCTTCAGTGACTTCTGTGCTAGTGGATTCTGAAATACGAGGTGTATAAATGAAAAGAAACTAAATTTAAATTGGTATTTAACTAGTAATCAACATTTACTCTTATTTTTATAATATAACGGAGGCTTAAAGAATATTTTTGTGCCATATATGTCCAGAAAAGTGGTGACTTAATTATATTTAACTAAATAATAAGTTATCAAATGAACCTCAATAAACACAATCTTTAAATTTGGAAGATCTATATACATGATAAAATTTTGATAGGCTTAAATATATTCACCTCATCCTAAAGGGATTAGGCGATACAAGGTATGTTAAGTATTTGCTTTTGGAAACAAGTGATTCTTCCTGCTTATTTATTCCCTATTTAAATGACCAAATATTTAATACTTACAGTGTGATGTCTGAGGGTGTTCATCATCTTTTCCTATTCATTCATTTGTTCATTCATTCATTCATCATTCAACAAAAATATGTGAGCCCCTATTATGTGTCAGGTTTTGTATGAAGCACTAGAGAGAGATTATAAATAAGATGTGGTCCCTGCCCTCCAGGAGCCCACATTCTAGGGGCAGAGATAGGCACCTAAGCAAGTGCACTTAAAGGTAGTGGTGTATTTGCATTGTGTCAACTTAGCCAAGTTAAAATTATATTTCTCAGGATTTCCTTCTCTGCCCAGGTCCATATTAGTGTGGACTACAATATACATATTGTAGGAAACCATAAACAAAATGAAAAGACAATCTACGGAATGGGAGAAAATATTTGCAAATGATGCAACTGACAAGGGATTAATTTCCACAATATACAAACAGCTCATACAACTCAATGTCAAAAACAAAACAAAACAACCCAATCAAAAAATGGGCAGAAGACCTAAATAGACATTTCTCCAAGGAAGACATACAGATGGCCAACAGGCACATGAAAAGATGCTCAACATGGCTAATTATTAGAGAAATGGAAATCAAAACTACAATGAGGTATCACCTAACACTGGTCACAATGGCCATCATCAGAAACTCTACAAATAACAAATGCTGGAGAGGGTGTAGAGAAAAGGGAACCCTCCTACCATGTTGGTGGGTATATAAATTGGTGCAGCCACTTTGGAGAACAGTAAAAAGGGCCCTTAAAAAATTAAAAAGAGAGTTACCATATGATCCAGCAGTCCAACTCCTGGGCATATATACGGAAAAGACGAAAACTCTAATAGGAGAGATACATGCACCCTAATGTTCACAGCAGCACTATTTACAATAGCCAAGACATGGAAGCAACCTGTATCCATCAAAAGATTAAGGGATAAAGAAGATGTGGTGTGTATACAAACACACACACACACACACACACACACACAGAGTGGAATATTACTCAGCCATAAAAAGAATGAAATATTGTCATTTTCATCAACATGGATGGACCTAGAGAGTATCATACTAAGTGAAGTAAGTCAGATAGAGAAAGACAAATATCATATGATATCACTTATATGTGGAATCTTAAAAAATGATACAAATGAACTTAAAAAGCAGAAATAGACTCGCAGACACAGAAAACAAACTTACGGTTACCAAACGGGAAAGGGCGGGGAGGGGGAGGGATAAATAGGAGTTTGGGATTAACAGATACACACTACTATATATAAAATAGATAACCAGCAAGGACCTACTGTATAGCACAGGCAACGATAGTCAATATCTTGTAATAGCCTCTGGTGGAAAAGAATCTGAAAAAGAACTGAATCACTTTGCTGTACATCTGAAACACAACGTTGTAAAACGCTGTAAATCAAGTATACTTCAGTTACAAAAAATAGTACATGCCATCTAGAATTGTTATGATGCTCAAATAAAATAAAATGGGCAAAAGAAGATACATATTGTGTGAGATTCAGAAGACAGAATTAAAGCAGCTGCCATCTTCATTTTTTGCTTTAAAGGTTGGTGTAGGACAGGAGCTTGCAGCTCCATTAAGCTTCTCTGTGAGCTCCCAGGATGGGTGTGGAGTCAGAGTTCTTAGAGAGCTTCTTCAGCTTCTCTGACTCTTAGGCCAGAGGAATGTTTAGCTGCTTGATGATGAGCACCAGCTTCTCCTGCAGGACACCCCCACTGTCAAAGTTGGAATCTTGAGGCAGTGAGAAATCAACCTAGGTTCTAGTAAGTTCTCATTAGTTCAAGCTCAGTTTCACAGATTCTACTTTATCCTTGCTTCCCCAATATCTTCTTTTCTGACTGATTTCTCTGCAGACTTCAATCTCCAGACACAAAAATATACAGACTGTTTAATCTGCTCCCCCCAAAATCAGGGAAAGTAAAATCCCTTTATGAAATCCCTTGTCTGTCTGTCTGTCTGTCTATCTGTCATCTATCTCTGCCCCCACCTCTCTCTCTTTCTCTCCCCCCTCCCCCTCCCTGGGGGTTCTTATCTTACTGAACACTGATAGAAACACAGGCATATATACTGAGTACTATAAGAAGAAAGGCAAGTGAATGAGTAATTTTTCCTGAAAGGGGAAGAATAGTAAGGGTAAGGGTAGGGAAAGATTTCACTAAGAAAAATATTTGAGCTGGGCTAGAAGGATGAATGGGAGTTTGTTAAGTGAAAAATAGGGAGAAATTTATTTCACCAGACAGGAAATGCCATGGATAAAGACATGAAGTTGGGAATCATAGAGCTTATTAGGCTGATGATGAAATGATTATATTTGAGTATGGGGAGCTGGGAAGCAGGGGAAGAGATATAATATCAGAAAGAGACAGGTTATGAGCAGAAAAAAACAAAGGGAACCCAAACTGTGAAGGACTATATAGTAGAGATATAGGGGAGGTATTAACAAAGTTCACTGAGAAAATGAAATAATCAGATCTCATACATATAAACTATTTAGTCAAATACACTAAACTTCTTAAGGAACATAAATTCTGTTTGCCTTCCTCACCACCCTTTACGTTCAATAAAGTCTCAATAAATATTTTATGATGATGTAACTCCTTATATTTACTTATTCAAATACCACCATCCAGCCTCCTTCTCAATAAAAACGCTCTGAAAGGCAGAAAGTGATATTTAGATCCATACAGCAATCTGTCCATAATGGATACCTATTTGAAATAACTTCAAATATATAGGAAATGGCATAGAGCTGTGGTTCCCAAACTGTGTGCCAACGTGTCACAGGGCAACACAGTAAACTTACAGGAACACCTTAGGATAGTTTAAAATTTCAAGGTAAACTCAGCGACACGTGGGCTACCAGGTGGATTACATTCATTTTGATGATGTCGTATCTTTACAAAGCTGGCATTCTGGTAGTTGTGATAAAAAGCAAGTGCTGTGCAAAAATCAATGTGGAACAGGAAATGAGGGAGGCAGTGTCCAATTGGATTCCAAGGTTTGAGAAGTTGTACAGTGACCAACAGGCACATATATCCCATTAGTAAATAACTGTGATTATTTAAAATTAATTTTTTCAATTTTTAAGTATTATAAAGTACAAATATAAATATTATTCCAAACAACTACTAAGTTGTTAAGATATGAATACTTATTAAATTCTTTGGACCTAACTGCTTAGTAAACAGAACTATTAAGTTCTTTTTGCGGCGGGGGGGCGGGGGTTGGCTAGAGAGTCATGAAAAAATTACTGAGAAACTAAGGGCACCATGAACCAAGAAAATTTAGGAACCTCTGTTAGAAAGACTACAAAACCACAAAACATGTGTGGTATAAGACAAAGTTGGGGCAAACATTTCAAACTGATCCTTGTAGGATTCAACATTTGGCCTAAAGTTGCTATTGTATTCCATAATTGCAGCATCTTACAGGAGCATGAATATTTCTCTGCTTGCCTAGCTTTTGATAGTAACTCTAGCTGTGAGCCCCTTATGTCACATTTTCCTTGGAGCAGAAGCCATGTGGAGAAAGAATACAGAGGATTTCAACAATTCAATGCACCGAATTTCTACAATGGCAAAGTGAAATGCATCACTGAAAAACTGCAAGTAACTAAAGCAGCTGCTTGATTTTCCATCTGATGCAAGTGGAAATGTTTAAGGTAGTTTCTACTCTTCTGCATGGCCATTTCCTACATCAACAAATAGTTATTACATTTACAGTCTTTTGCCTTCTTATAAGCATGAACCTTTTATCCATCATGATTGGAATTCCAGATATCTGTTACTTTCAACGATGTTATTGGTTTCTAGATGAGTAATGATTCTCATTTGCATTAGTTTTCTTCTGTCTGCATTTCTTGATTGTGTTCACTCGAAGGGGGTGAAGGGATGCTGTTCATTTTTAATGATATCCTGCTATAATAAAAAGTGAATACCTATTTGCTTACTATGTGCCAGGCACTTTTCTAAGTATTTTATAAACATAGGCGTTTAATCTTTATTGCAACACTGTGGTATGGGTATTATTTTTATCCCTGTTTTATGGATGAGGAAACTGAGGCACAGAAAATTTATGGAATTTTACCAAGGTGACTCATCTAGTAGATGATAGAATCAGTTTCATCTCACAGTTGACTGATGCCTGGACCACCATCTTAACCATTGTGCTAAACTGATTTCCTGCTGTGCCAGAATTTGGTAATCACTGTTTGGTAATCATTTTAGGAAACGCATGCTGTTTAAATCTCACAATATTCCAGAGGTTCAGAGATGCAAAGTAATGTCGCAAAAGCTCCAGGGATAGCTAAATGGTGGAATCAAAGTTCTGTCTCTCAATTCTGTGCCCTTTTGGCTATATCAATGGATTCTAAAATGGGGTGAATTAAGTCTAACCATAAGAAATTGCCAATATTTGTTGATTTTTACTTCAAAATCACAAACTCATATGGTTCAGCTTTCAACAATATGATCCATGGAGATCAGCAGAAGATATTAGAAATCCTATTAATGTCTATTTTTAATTTAAAATGAAGAGTATATTCAGTTTTATGAAGTTTTAATTTTTTTATTGATAACGTGTCCTCCTCACACGTCAGAGTATCCTGCCCACAGACAGTCAGTGAGGTCCTTGAGGGATGAGTTGTAGTTCTACATTGCAGAAAAATGGAGAGAGGCAATGACATTACTTTGTTTTCTTTCTACATATTGTGCGTTTTAATGATGTATGCAACTTTCCATGTTATTGTATATTACCAATATGATTAATTATCTAAACTACGACCTTCAAATAACAAAAATGTTTACAATACTTTGTAGTGAGGTGGAAAATGACCATGAAAATTACTAATTACTTTTACAGAAATATGGAGAGGCTAGGTTATTCAGACCATCCTCTTAATGAAAACAAACTAAAGACATCAAAGTGCTGTTAAGAGACTACATTACGGGACAAAAATCTAAGGGGACATGGGAATCCAGAGAGACAAGCACAACACTGAATTTTCTTTTATTCTACGCATTTATCAGTACCAGCTAACCTGAGCTTTTCTTTTAATGACTCAATAGGGAAAAGCAGGTAGAAACTACAAAATCTGGTGCCCATCTTAGTTGGGAATTATAGTAGACATTCTTTCTATACTGAACTGGGACCATTTTACTCAGGGTAAGAGTAAGTCTGTTTCCCTCATACCAACACCACAACTCTTGACATTTTTTTCCCCTTCAGTATTTTAAGGACATGCGTCCACTACCTTCTGCCTTGTGCTTTTTAATGAGCAGTCAGCTGTCATTTATATCTTTATTCATCTGTACTTCTTCTCTGGCTGCTTTCAAGATCTTATCTTGATTTCTAATTTTGAACAATTTGACTATGAAGTGCATTGGTGTTTAATATTTCTCGTCCCTCAGAGGAATGGATAAAGAAGATGTGGTACATATATACAACGGAATATTACTCAGCCATAAAAAGAAACGAAATAGTGCCATTTGCAAGGACATGGATGGACCTGGAGACTGTCATACAGAGTGAAGGAAGTCAGAGAAAAACAAATACTGTATAATATCACTTATATGTGGGATCTAGAAAAATGGTACAGATGAACTTATTTGCAAAGCTGAAACAGAGACAGATGTGGAAAACAAACTTACAGTTACCAAGGGGGGAAGGGTGAGTGGGATGAATTGAGAGATTGGGATTGACATATATACATTACTATGTATAAAACAGGTAACTAATGAAAACCTACTGTATAGCACAGGGAACTCTACTCAATGCTCTGTGGTGACCTAAATGGGAAGGAAATCTAAAAGAGTGGATATATGTATATGTATAACTGTTTCACTTTGCTGTACAGCAGAAACTAACACAACATTGTAAAGCAACTATACTCCAATAAAAATTAATTTAAAAAATATTTCTCATCCCTCGGGTTCATTGAGATTCTTGGGATCTGTGGTTTAGAGTTTTTCTTTTTAGCATTTTTAAAATTTTATTTTATTTATTTATTTTTGGCTGCTTTGGGTCTTTGTTGCTGCGTGCAGGCTTTCTCTAGTCGTGGCGAGTGGGGGCTACTCTTGGTTGCGGTGCACGGGCTTCTCACTGTGGTGGCTTCTCTTGTTGTGGAGCACGGGCTCTAGGCGCTCAGGCTTCAGTAGTTGCAGCAATGTGGGCTCACTGGTTGTGGCTCGCAGGCTCTAGAGCACAGGCTCAGTAGTTGTGGCTCACGGGCTTAGTTGCTCCATGGCATGTGGGATCTTCCCAGACCAGGGCTCGAACCCATGTCCCCTGCATTGGCAGGTGGATTCTTAACCACTGTACCACCAGGGATGCCCCTATAGTCTTGTTTTTAATCAAATTTGGAAGAATTTTGTCCATTACTTTTTTTAAAAAATTTATTTATTTTTGGCTGTGTTGGGTCTTCGTTTCTGTGCGAGGGCTTTCTCTAGTTGCGGCAAGTGGGGGCCACTCTTCATTGCGGTGCGCGGGCCTCTCACTATCGCGGCCTCTCTTGTTGCGGAGCACAGGCTCCAGACGTGCAGGCTCAGTAATTGTGGCTCACGGGCCTAGCTGCTCCGCGGCATGTGGGATCTTCCCAGACCAGGGCTCGAACCCGTGTCCCCTGCATTGGCAGGCAGATTCTCAACCATTGCGCCACCAGGGAAGCACGTCCATTACTTTTTAAGATATTTCTTCCATCCACTTCCCTCTCCTTTGTGGACTCCAATTACACATATATTTGGCCTCTTGTAGTTGTCCACAGCTCACTGATGCTCTATTTTTTTTTTTTCAGTCATGTTCCTGTGTTTAGTTTTGGAGTTTCTACTGCTTAGTCTTCAAGATCACTGATCTTTTCTCCTGCATCGAGTACCTAATCTGCTGTTAATTCCATCTAATGTATTTTTCATCTAAAAATCATTTTTTTAAATCTCTAGATGTTCAATTTTAGACTTTTAAAATATATTCCATTTCTCTCCTTAACATGCTAATGCTCTGCTCTACCTTCTCAAACATATGAAATATAGTTATCATAATCATTTTAAATGTCCTTGTCTACTAATTCTATCATCAGTGTCATTTCTGTTTCTGTTTCCATTGGTTGATTTTTCTCATTATGAGTGACATTTCTCTGATTTTTAGCATGCCTAATAATTTTTTATTGGATACACACATTGTGATTTTACCTTCTTGTGAGCTGGAAGAAGGTATATATTCTTGAGGTTTGTTTTGTCTGGAGCATAGTTAAATTATGTCAAAAGGGTTTGATTCTGTTAAGTTTTATTTTAAAGCTTTGTTAGGTAAAACCAGAAAAATGTTTCTTCTGGGGCTAATACTTCTCTGCTAATAAGGTACTAAGTTATCTTGAATACTCTACCTGATGCCTTAGGAATAATAAGGTTTTTCCACTGTTCTGGTGGGCACATGAACTATTCCAGGCACTGATGGATCTTTCCCTGGCCTTGGCTATTTCCTCCCACACATATGCTCACCAGTGTTCAGATAAAGACTGGAGGAGAACCCTCTGTAGGACTCTGGAGCTCTCTCTTTAGTAGTTATCTCCTCTCAGTTTCTCTACCCAGCAAACTCTAACCACCTTTACCTTCCCGGATTTTAAACTCTGTCTCCTCAACTAAGAGAGGACAGAGGTTCTGTTTGGGTTCTCCCTCTCTGCACTGTGGCCTTGAAACTTTCTCTAGGCAGTGAGTTTGGACTATCTCATTTATTTCTCTTCCCTCAGAGATCACTTTGCTGTGCTGCCTGTCATACAATGTCTGAAAACTGTTGTTTGACACATTTTGTTCAGTAATTTAGTTGTTTAAGTTGGGAGGGTAAATTGGCCATAAACATAAGCTTGAATATGCTTATTATATTTTCTAAAAACTCATAATTGTGAAAATATCAACAAGGAACAGATATCTATATTAACAAAACCTAGCAGGTTATAGATAATAATCAAGTATGATTCCTAGAAAAGAAAAATAATATAACCAAGTTTAAGATCTTCATGAACAAGTTTACCAGCAGACATGACTGAAGAGAAAATTAGTAAACTGTCAATAATTTAGAAGAAATTATAGATGCAGTACCCATTTGCAGGACAGATTTTCTATTTAGGTGTAAAATGTGAAAAAAGAAGGGCATGCAAGGTTGTGTGTGAAGGTTTAACATACATTTAATTACAATGTCAAGAAGAGAGAAGGAAAAGAATGTGGCATAGGCAATATATGAAGATTTAAATACTGAAAAAATTCCGGAACAGAATGAAGACATCATTCTACAGACTTAAGACTGATGAACTTCTCAAGGGATAAACACTGGAAGAATCCACAATTAGACACATCAGAGTAGAAATGCATAACTATAAAGACAAAGGGGAAATATTAAGAGCAACATATTAAAAGGAACATCAAGTATATAACAGTTAGAATGACTTCTACAGTGAAAACACAGAAAACAGAGACAGTGAAATGATATTTTCAGTGTGTTAAGAGAAAATAACTGCTAACCTAGAATTGTATCCAGGGAAAATAACTTTTAAGACTGAGGTTAAAATAAAGGCATTTTCAAATTAAAGCAAACAAACAAATAAACATGGGAGAGTTTACCAACAGCAGATCCTAATCTCCTAGATAAATTCTAAGAAAATTACTTCAGAGCGAAGAAATATAACGTTGGACAGAAGTTCTAAGATACAAAAATAATGAAAACTGCAAAAAGTGGTAAATGTGTGGTTAAATAATGAATGGTGACTAAACAAAGTCATAATAATTATGTCTGTGTCTCATATGATTACAAATTAGAACTGAAATATAGGCAAATAACATGTTAGTAAGGGTGTTAGTGGAATTAAGTTGTTTTAGAGTACTCAAATTTTCTAGGAGGAAGGTAAAAGCAATGATATATTTTATAATTTGATGCATTTGGCATATTATTGTCATTTCTAGGGTAACAAATAACAGAACAGAGACACACTGTATAATTTTCAAGTGAGTTAATGAAAAGTAAGGAAAAATAAAGATATTAACGGACACACCCCCAAAAGATAAGAAAAGAGAGAAACAAAAATGAAAAATAGGTGGGAAAGATATAAGGTACAAAAAATGTAGGTATATCCAATCCCATCTATCAAAAATTACATTGAATTAGATATACTAGCTGCACCACTTAAAAGGCAAAGATTGTCAGACTGGAAAAATAACTAAACCCAACTATATGTTGTTTTTAATAAATTCATCTAAACATAAGTTTCCAAAAGGTTGAAAACAAAATAATAAAAAATAAATTAGCATGCAAATACCAAATTCAGAAAGCCTAATACCTGTATTAACAGACTTATTTGATAGACTTCTTTTTATTATTATTATTTTTTATTTATTTATTTTTTGGCCGCACCACGCGGCATGTGGGATCTTAGTTCCCAGACCAGGGATTGAACCTGCGCCCCCTGCAGTGGAAGCACTGGAAGTGTGGTGTCTTAACCACTGGACCACCACAGAAGTCCCTGAAATAGACTTTTAAAGAAAAGTCATATTCCATTACGGGTCACATCATTATAGTAAATGATGTATTTATGACAAAATTACAAAAATAATTTTGTATACACTTAATAATATAGGTTCAAAACATATAAAGCAAAAATCAACAGGAGAGAGAAAATAAGCAAAAATACAATCATAGTGAAAAATTTCAAAATGCATTGGTCAAAAACTGATAAAACAAACAGAGAAACACCAAGAATATAGATTTAATTATGATTAACAAATTTTAACTAATGGAAATATATAGCACTTGTACCCAATAGTTGAAGAGCATTCATTCTTTTCAAACACAAATAAAACATTTTTGAAAAACTGACCATTTTGTGCCATAATTTTTTCTATCAGTTTCAAAGGTTTGACAAACCACACAGAGCATGCAATTAAACAAGATCTTTAACAACAGTGACGACAACAAAACTAATATACTCCCATATGCTCTATTTATTTATTTATTTATTTATTTATCTATTTATTTATTATGTAACATCTTTATTGGAGTATAACTGCTTTACAATGGCGTGTTAGTTTCTGCTGTATAACAAAGTGAATCAGCTATACATATACATATATCCCCATATCTCCTCCCTCTTGCGTCTCCCTCCCTCCCACCCTCCCCATCCCACCCCTCTAGGTGGTCACAAAGCACCGAGCTGATCTCCCTGTGCTATGCGGCTGCTTCCCACTAGCTATCTATTTTACGTTTGGTAGTCTCCCATATGTTCTAAATCCACTAATCCAAGAAGAAAATTGTAACAGAATTTAGAAGATATTTTGAGGTAATAATTAACAGTTTAAACCAAAACAGGTGAGATGAAGCTGAAGAATACTTAGATGGGAAGATACAGTTTTAAATGTGTATATTATAAAAGAAGGTAATTAATGAACTAGACATATATCCAAAGAAGTTAGAACAGCAAAATAAACTCAAAGAAAGCACGAAAAAAGGAGAAGAGAAGAAAATGACAGAACAGAAAATACACATACAACATGGTATCAATGAAATCAAAGGTTGGTTCTTAAACTGACAAACCTCTGGAAAGCTTGACCAAGGAAACAACAGATCAGGCAAAAATAAACAATATCTATCTAAATCCCACATTACCTCTTCAAGATAAAGGCAACGCATTAACAATATGTGAGAAAATCATTTTTCCAGGAAAAAGGATGCTACGGAGAGCTCATTTTGATAATGAATATGTGGAAAATTTTCCTTTGATGTGTGTGTGTGGGGGGGGGGTTACTCACAATTATGTCACCTATAAAAAATCCTCATACCTTCATGCTTAAAAAATTTTCAGCAGAAACTATGACTCATCGGTAGACAGAATTAAAAACAGTATTATGGTCAATAAGTGGAAACCAATATCTTGCTTTCATAAGCACAACCAGTGATCTCATTTAGGTTTCAATAACTTTGTGAAATATATTTTTCTACTCACTAGATGGCAATGCCATCTCCCCCTTTCTCTCCATTATGACAACCAAAAATGTTCCCAGATATTGCTGGACGTCCCCTGGGGACAAAATCACCCCAGGCTGAGAACCACTGAGCTACAATAATGTTGATTTCAGCACTGTTTCTAAAAACTAAAAAATTAGAAATAATATAAACATTCCCAAGTAGGAGTGGATTAACAAATTATTACCAATTCACAAAGTGGCAGACTATTCGATCTTTAAAAAACTAAGTTATAGAAGAATATGCAGTGATGAGGAAGACCTTTCCCATATATTGTTAAGGGAAGTTGTTACATTCCAAAACATTATTTTTTATAATGTGTGTGTGTGTGTACTGATAAAAAAAAACAACACTTAATGGGCAAATGTAAACAGTACTTTAGGTGTAACTAAACTCTGTAAACTCTTTGTAAACTCTTTAGGTGATGAAGTCAAAACAATTTTTTTTTGCTTTGTTTGTCTACATTTTAAAACATTCTGCAGTAACAGTGCATTACTTTTATAGTAAGAACACAAACAATATGTTTTGTTATTGCCTTTTAAAACTATAACTTGAAAAAGAATTTCCCAAAGATATGACAAAAGAAAGAGCTACTTTGAGGTACGATATCAATTTGTAGTTCCAATAGAATCATATTAACAAGATGGCTGCTCACAATACCTAATCATAAACTGATCTTATTTGGAGATGATATTCTGGAAGGTATGGGCTGAATTTTTAGTGAAGCACATCAGGTTATGCAGGTTGCCTGCCTCCCTGCTTTCCTGACTTCCTGCCCGTGTTCCCTTCCTTCCTTCTTTCCTTCCTTTTTTAAAAGAAAAAACTGTCCAATACCTTGTTTCTTTTACATTTTCTTCTTATCGTTTCTGAATAATGTAAAGCACTAAACAGTCTCATTCACTGGGGTTTTGTTCTCCCAACAGCCAGAAGTGAAAAGGTTAGCAAATTGAGAACTTAAAAAATTATCAATAGGTCCATTTTACCTTGAACCTGAACACCTGTGAAGAGTACATACGTATACCTAGAACAAGACCACACCTAACATGGGATGTGAATCACATAATATCCAAGCTAATATCATTTAGAGCAACGTTGCTTCCTTGGTTGAAATTCTATTTTTTTCCCTGCCTTTCAGACATTTTGCAAAAATTCATTCATACATTTCCTTTTGTAAATTTTACAGCCAGATCATAAGAGCAGAATCTACTATTCAACCTTGATTTTATTTAGCAATGACTGGATCCATGTTTCTTTCAAATGCTCACAATCACTGCTAACTGCATTCTGAGAGCCCTGGTGGGTCTGACTATTTAATCATCTTGATTTCTCAGGTGGTCATCTTCTTAGCCTTTATTTGCCATAACTTCCTCAAGGTCTGCTTGAATAGCAACAGTTCTAATAGTCCCTCAAGATGACTATGGGCTATTTAATTACGAATTGAAAAATTGAGCCTGTTAGCAATGAAGTAAAAAAGCAACAATTCCCTCACCTGTATCTCCAAGGGACACACAAATCTTTAAATGTTATGTGGGAGGCCTCCACATAAATGCAATATATACTGCTTCTAAAATCATAGCTACCCCCAAAGACATTTAAATCAAACTGCACTAACATCTGGTCTTCTATAAATCAAAATCTTAGATGCTATGTTTAAAGGACCATTTGCCTTTTAAAAGGAGAACCTTAATGAAGGAAATAGAGTAATTTTAAAAATTGCAGGCTTCATCTGGAAACATTCCCCTGATAACTTCGCCATACATTTATTCTCATGACATATCTTTTCAGCCCAGGAGATGCTAACCTGTTTTGGATAACTTGTAAATCTCTTTCCTTTGGAGCACGGACAAGATGACTCTCTTGTATTTAGCAAAAGGATATAGATCTTGGATTGAACTGGGGTAGACTTACTTTACCTTCATCAGCAACGTGCAAGTTTACTTCATTGCTGAAATATCATCAGTGTCCACAGTAACAAGCTTCCCCAGTCTTCAAATTGATCATTTAACAAAGTCAAAAAATTTAAAAAGAAACAACAAAACTTTTGCCTATGACAGACTCAGACTATGTGGTATGATTATTATTGAAATTTACTTCAACAGACTCAACTTTATTCTCTGCCTACTTTTTAAAACAATGGCATACCTCTAAATGCCTATTAAAAAGTTATAAACTTATTGCTTAAATATTTTTCTACATTTCACCTTCACCTCTAAGAAACTACCAGGAAAATGTGTAGAACAGTAGCTGCCTGGCTTGTTAATGAGCAGTAACTTGGACACTCTCCTTAGCACAGCACATTTTGATAGTGCCTTTGATGGTGGCGGCAAGTTAAAGATGGGTAAGGGAGGATAAGGCACCCACTTTGACAGTGTTATTCCAGGCAGAGACATCTAATAAGTGACAATACAAATGCACACAGCAGCTCTGGAGCTAATTCTCGCCCTAGTATAAAACCACTTCACAAATACATTTGAAGATTGTTTAACTTCTCGCTCCGTTTTTCTCTTCTTTGGTTCATTTCATTTTTATAGTAAAACAGAATTGAGGGACTGAAGACAAAGGAAAATGAACAGGAGGAAACGGCGTCATAGGTTACAGTATGTACATTACTCTCTTTGAACTCACTTCTCACAACTGGATGGCTTGCTAAACAGTGATTTCCAAAATTAATTGCGTACACATCATCTGGGGATCTTGGTAAAATACATATTCTGATTCTACAAGTCTGGAGGGGGCCTGAGATTCTGCATTCCTAGTAAGCTCCCAAGTGCTTCTGTATCTGCTGCTGGCCTGAGGACCAACCGCCCTTCAAATAGCAAAGCTGTAAAGGACTTTAACCCATTAGAATCTGAATCCTATCTAATGTCAAACCATTCAGTAAAGGCATCTCCCCGCTGTACTGAAAATAAAAGAACAAAATCATAGGCTGAATAAATTTCAAATCAAGGCACATTTAAGAAGTATGCTCTCTGCTTTCATTCACAACTCATTTAATCTTAATAAAAACTTTGAGGGCTAGGGAATATTACCCCCATTTCCTGGGTGAAGAGACTAAGGAACAGAAGTGTTAAGGAGTTTGCCCAAAGTCACGTGCCTGGAAAGTGATGGAACAACATTTTGCACTGAGCTTGTTTCGTGTCTTCTCATCCAGCTGCTTTGTACAGCATTTTATATGAGTAAAAAGGCTTTTATACGCATAAGCACGTTTCATCCTCACGATATATGCCCTGTGAGAAAAGTATGATAGACCTTATTATCCTTATTTTGTAGATGGGGAAAGTAAGGCAGGAAAGATTAAACAGCATGGCAAGGTCCCACGGCTAATTAGCAACAAAATTAGAGCTGTCACTGAGTCTTTCTGATCCCCAATCTTCTTTTCTCTTTTATCATTATCATGCTACTCAAGAGTAATGAATTTGTAAACTAGAATGAAACAACAACAACTAGGAATATGCTTCAGAAATTTCCAATAGGAAAAATTAGCATTATTTAAAAACTAAACCTATTAAAATAACTTTGAAATAGGGGATATGAGCATTCAGCTTTCATTTCACTTTTAAAGCTCTCAAAACATACATTTCCAATGTTTCCTAAATCTGTGGTGATATCCCAGGTGGGAGGGTAATGAGGGGGTACAGATCATACCCCTTAGAGATTAAACCTCAATCACTTTTGTAATTACCTTATTTTCACTCTCATACTTTATACTAAAATATGAATTACTTTTCTTGATTTTAAAGGTCTATCCTGGGTTGCTGAAAGTAAAACCCATTTCAAGGGAATCTGCTTCATTTCTCTTAAACAAAAATAATATCCATTTTACTCCACAGATATTTTAATTCCTATATTTTCAATTTTTCTCTCAACTGGTTCTTTTCCAGCAGTATTTAAACATAAGCATCTTCTTCCCATAGTAAAATAAAAGACTCTCCTTTTAAACCAACATGTTGCTACATATACCACCTACTTCTCTCCTATTCTCCAGAGACAAACATGTTTAAAGACCTGTCTATCTACACTTATCTCCCCTTCTCTATTGTACTACTCAACCCACTATAGTTCAGAATCTGCCCTCATCACGCTATTGAAACCACTATCCCTAAGGTGATCAATTACCTACATATTAGTTAACGCCATGGGCCCACTTGACTTTCCAGCAGCATTTGATTAGTTTACTGCTCCTTTTCTTTGTAAAATGCTATTTCCCCCTTGGCTTGTGAAGCTAAGGCTTGTAAAGCTGAGTTTCTTCTAACTTTCATGCTTATTTTTTCTCAGCTTCCACTGTAGATCCCTTTCTCTATGTCTGGTCCTCATTAATTTGACAGGTATTTATTGAGCCATACTCTGTTCTTTGTATTATGCTAGGTGCTGGGACTAAAATTGTAATTAAGATATATATTGTCTCTACTCTCCTGGAAGTTACATTCTAACAGGGAACAGGCCAAATGAGTCAAGAAGTCAGGAAAGGCTCCAAGAGAATGTTGGTTTAACTGAAATCTAAAGAGTCAAGTAGGCAGTTCTAGCTTTCCCTCATCATGCCAAACTTCCATTTTAATTTAATCAGGAGGCAGCTTTGCTTTACTAGGAAAAAACAGGTAATATGAAATCATGTAGATGTTACTTTTAATAGCACTTCTTTCTCATAAATGTTTTGTGCGCCTGAGAATGTTATTTATTCCAGGCTTGAGTTCCCTTACTATTCTTCTCGTACTCAACTCTTAGACTGCACAGTGTAGTTACTAAGGGCACAGCCTCCAGGATCAGTCCGCCTCTAAAAGCTGTGTAAATTTAGAGTAAGTTAAAGTCTCTGAGCCTCAGGGCAATATTCTAGAAATGTAGGATAAGGATAGTCTTTATTTCATGTGATTTTCTGTGGCTTAAATGAAATTAATTCATTTAATGCTTTTAACTGAGCTCCTGGCACCCACTGAACAAGATATAAATATTAGTTAGTATTATTGAAAGGTTTTTATACTCAATAAATGAAATTATATTAGTTTCATTCCCCACTTTTCTCTCATTTATCCCAGAATATGTAGAAGAGATATTCCCATTACAGTTTCTCATGTTACTTTCATTTCATTTCAATTCTTCCACTTATTCCAGAACTTGGAAATCTTGTGCTTTTCATTCACCTTTATATCCCCAACGCCTGGTACAAAACCTCATGCATAGTGGGCACCAAACACATATTAAATGTAATTGTTCCATTATCCTATTTGGTACTTTTTGAGTAGCTCTGCTTACGTACATCAGCTGTTATTATTCTAATATTTCTATTTGTAGCTTTCATGAGGGTTGGTATATATTCACAGTTTGTTAATTCTCCACCATCTCTAGAGAACTCTACCAAAATGATGGTAAATAAATATTGATGACTAAAAAAAACAAACTAGTGAGTAGGAATTCATGAGGCAATGAGAAAAGGAAAGCACGTTCTATGAGTCGGGAATGGATGCAGAAAGGCCTTGTGTCAGGAGGAGCAAGGGTCACAGGTTTAGGATGGAAAGGTTGGTAGAGACACGTGAAGGATTTTGCTTTCTCCTATAGGAAGCACTGAAATGTTTTAAGTGGTAGACGGATGTGATCAGATCTGTATTTCTGATAGACATGGAAGATCACTCTGGCTATAATATAGTGAAAAACTGGAGAATACAATAGTGGATCACGGCAGATCTCTCAGAGGCAATTGCAGTGGTCTAGTCTATAGATGATTATTGTTTCATGTAGGCCGATAGCAGCAGACTTAGAGAACAAAGTGTTGGATTAGGTAAGAGGAATGAGGAAGAGGAAGATTTCAAAAATGGCTCCTGGGATAAATTATCCTTGAATTATTTGTGTGGGAATAGGTTAGGGGGTTCTAGACGCTTTCGGAGACAAATGGCAGTGTAGGAAAATGGACACCATTTCCATTATAAGGGAAAAGGACAAAGAATAGTTGAGGATACTGGTAAATTTGTAAGTTTGGAGGCAGGAAGGTAAATGTGTTCCCATCTGTAATTTCTATAGTTAACATGAAGAGAGAGGTAAATTTAACTCCTGGCATTGAAGAAGATCATGGTGAGGTGGTAAGTTTAGTAAAGTAGAAAAAGTTGGAAATTACATTTGAAAATAAGGATGCACAAACTTAGAAAAATTCCTGGCCAATGGGTTTCTGATTCCAAAGATGAAAGTAAATTCTTCATCAATGAAAAGCCTTCTTGTATCATGCAGAAAACCATCACTCTCTCCATTCTTTTGAAAACTCTAACTGGATTTTAGGACAAACATTGGGGTAAAGGAAAATATGATAACATTTTTCTTTCTCTGCTATACTGAGGCTGGCATCTAGGGAAGAATGGCACACACATGCCAAACATTAAAATATTTATGTTGATTCAGTGCTATGGGACCACATCAATGGAAGTTACAAAATGTTTGCTCAAAATGAATTTTCCTAGGAAGGCAGCTGAGCACTGACAGAAGTTAAGTAGATGAGATCTGGCAGAAATTCACAAACACCTCCTTAATAATGAAGGATAAGGTTTGAAGGTGAGGGTGAGCTCTGGTAATGATGTTTGCTGCTGAGTTCAATAGCAGTCAAAATGTTCATAGTCAAATCCCGGAAGTCACCCAGTGAAAAAAGCATCAGGGATGGGGTTAGGTGTGACCACATCGGTTATTTAGCACAGGGGCACGGGTATTTGCCGTAGAAAGCTGGGGGCTCTCATAAATCATCACACACAGAGAAGAATCTATATAGGGACAACATTCCTCACAGCTCTTTTTCTTCTTACTTCTCTCTGGCTGACAAAGCATTGAAATGTCTATCATCTGCCTTTCCTCTAATGTGCTACTTGGCTTCTAATTGCATCTAGGGCAATCTAATGGCCTTCAGGGGTCAAAGAGGTGATGCAGGAGAAATCCTCCCACCAGGCTAGGGAGAACCAGTTGGAAATGCATGGAGAGTGATCAATAAAAGTCCAACACTGAGTTAAGGGAAAGAGAGAACACATGAAAAGATGCAATGAGAGGAGCATAATTTTGAAAGCATTGGCTACAAAAAACAAAAGTAAATAGAAAGCATAAGATATTTGTTCACAGTACTGTTTAAGAAAACATGACTACAAGAAATAAGAGCTAGGATACAAGATATGGTAAGAAAGAAAGGAAGTAAAGTAGAAATTAAAAGAATGTTAGGTATAAAGCTTAGTAAAGAAATGGAAATTATTTAGCATATTAAAAACCTGTACTGGAAACAGTAATGAGGAAATTTGACACTGCAAAATCATTAAGGTGGAGGAAAACTTGAGGAGTATTTTCCATTAGGTAGAGAGGAAATGTAAAGAGATAAAAATTATGAGAAATTATAAATGTAGAGGCCAGAGATTCAGCAATGAAGACAATCATATTTCTGAGGAGCATACCAAAAGAAATGAAACAGAAACAAAAGATGTAATAAGAGAAAACTTTTCTTACGAAAAGAAAGACTTGGATTTCTAGATAAAAATGAGAACAAAATAAATGTTTGGAAAATTTCCTAAAATATATGATTTTTCACACCTTGGAAAAGAAATAAAAATAAATAAATATTGCATTTCATTTTAGGTATTATGTTTTGATCTAGAATGTATTGTTATGTATGAACTGGAGTCAAAGCAAACTTTAGTTGGTTGGTAACACCTGATGATAAAAATGTTTTCATTTTTAAGTATAAGCTTTGATTCCCTGTGTGAACTAAAACAAAAGGGGCAATAACAATTGTGATCCTGCTTATTTCAGCATGATTTATGAATAAGTAAGTTAACAAGACAAAAAAAGTCCTTCTTTTGATTGTGAAAACCTTTGTACTACTGTAGTTCAGCTCATATATTTTTGGATGCTGCTTTAATCCAGAACTTGACTCCTAAAAGTCATTCTTGTTAATCTATCAACTGAGAAATTGGCAGCAGCAAACAAATCATGGTTTGAGATGCATAACTAACATAATATGAATCTCTTGTATACTATATGTATCTAAGGGAAGAACATCAAGACATTAAAAAGATTCTGCTCAGCAACAAGATTAGGGGAAATTAGCCATTTGGGTCACTTTCTTCCTTATCCTCTACTTCTAACGAAGAGGCCTTGGATCATTGTTTAAGTGCCTCTGCTCAATTAGCCTACTCTTTGAAGGGGTCAGAAAATAATATAAAAAATAATTACTCTGGTTAAATTAGGAGCCACCTGGAAAAACTGGCTAACTACACAGATTTTTTCAAAAGACAGGTTATTAATGTTTTTCAGCTTTCATTTGGTTATGCTGTGATAAAAATCAACCCCTAGGGCTTCCGTGATGGCGCAGTGGTTGAGAGTCTGCCTGCCAATGCGGGGGACACGGGTTAGAGCCCTGGTCTGGGAGGATCCCACATGCCGCGGAGCAGCTGGGCCCGTGGGCCACAACTACTGAGCCTGCGCGTCTGGAGCCTGTGCTCCCAACAAGAGAGGCCGCGATAGTGAGAGGCCCGCGCACCGTGATGAAGAGTGGCCCCTGCTTGCCGCAACTAGAGAAAGCCCTCGCACAGAAACGAAGACCCAACACAGCCAAAAATAAATAAATTAATGAAAAAAAAAATCAACCCCTAATTCTCAGTGCCTTACAACAACTAATGTTTCCTTTTCACTCATGTTACGTTTTGGCTGTGGTGACTGAGGCTCTGCTCCATGCGTCTTCTTCATTCCAGGATCCCTTCTGAAGGATCAGCCCCTATACAGAACATGTATTTCTCATTTCAGAGAGAAAAAGAAAGGACTGAAACACACAAAGGTTTTCTTTCTCCTTCTGCTCAGCTGTAATGTATAACCAGTCCACTGGCATTATACTGGCCAAATCAAGCGCCCAAACCTTACATCAATGGGGAAAGCACATACACCCTTCTCATGGGACATTTCTGAAAACCTCATGGCAATGGGCAGGGATGTATATTCCTCTAACAGAGGGGGAGAGATAATTGGTAAATCCACCACACTTGGCAAAAGTAAATGCAAGAATGATTGAAGGCCCTAATTATGAAACAAGAAGAAAAAGTAAGATCAAACTCTCCTCTATTGAAAAATAATACATTGGATAAAAAATACAACTATTTATTTACTATAGAATGACAAGGAAAACAAAGTCAGAAAGATTACAGGAATTGGTAAACCTCTGCCATGCCAATGTTAGCAAAAATAAACCATAGAGTCAGACAAAATAGAACACACTTTATCATACCAATTAGTCATTGGAGACAAAAGACAAATGATCAACTCATTAGATGTCCAAAAAACATGTACTAAATTCAACATTTGTTTTTAATAATAACTGTTTGTAAATTAAGAATAGAAAGATACCACCACAGCATGATAAAGCATATATGTCTCAAACCAAGAGCTAACAACATATTAAATACTGAACACAGAGGCAATCCCATTAAAGTCAGAAACAAGATTAAGGATGCCTTCTATCCCTACTGCATTGCAATTTTCTTCCAGAATATCTATCCACTGCTGTACGTTAAGGGAAAGAAATGAGGTATAAGTACTAGAAAGGTGGGGGAAAAAAATCACCATTTGAAGAAAATATCTATGTAGAAATTTAAGAGAAGAAGCTTCCAAAACTTCTTAGAATAACAATAAATCTCAACAAAGCACCTGATTACAAAATAATTATACAAAATTAATACAACCTCTATAAAACAATAATTAGTTAAAATATAATAAGATCCTCTATTAACAGTATGCTCTGAGTACCCACTGTATCCACACCACATTCTTAAGCAAGATTCAAAACATAGTTTGCCATGCTTTATTTATACCACATGCCTTCATTTCCCTATCCACAGAAAATCTGATCAAAACAGTCATGCATAAAGGAGCCTCGGCCTGCCGAAATGAGGTGATCTTTATTTGTTATCTCTGAACCAACCAGATTCTCTCTATTAATGTGAACACACCTAGGGATACAGTCACTAGAACACCTCAGGAGCTGAGACACACAACAGGGAGAAGGAAATTTGTATATGCCAAAAGGCAGAAAGGGAGAGGAGAAGCAGAGATGGGGAGGAAGATTCAGGCAGAGAAGCTGACCTGGAGGAGCTGAGTCACGTATGTACTGCACTGGTACAGCTGTTTTGCCATTCTATTTGGTCACTAGTCTATTTCTAGAAGGCCTGATTGGAAAAGCTGTGAAAATGTGGAAACAGAACTAAAAACAGAAGGCATTCTGCATGTAGAACCATGTCTTACAACCTAATATTGCCAAACACAGATGCCATTTGCAACAGCAACACAAAATATTAAAAACCAAGTAAAATGTCTATCAATAAAAGACCTATTTAAAGAAAAATGATATTTTAAATTCAAGAATAATTGAACAAATGGAGAATTATGTATCAAAGCAGAGAAAATTCAATATTCAAAAATGTCAACTGGACAAAAAATAATTTATGGCTTTAAAATGCAATTTTAATCAAAATATCAATGGGATATTTAGAAATGTGACAAAACTGTTTTAAATTTCCTGTGAAAAGTTTAAATAGATGAGCTACTTCCAGGAATATATATTAAAGAAATACTCAGATGCAAGACATATGTATGAGGCATACAATCATGGCATACTTTATAATAGTAAAATCTGAAAATATCTAATATGTGTAAATAGATTATGGCATATCCATACTAAGGGAAACAACTAAGTCATTATAATGTTGTCAAAAATATTTAGTTACAGTGGAAAATGTTCATGATATACTTAAAATTAAAGAGGTCTACATATTAAGTACACATTTAAAAAAACACTATCCATCTGTCGGGAATACTTATCACTCAAGTTTATAGTCCAAAGTATTAACGCTGGTAATTAGATTGCAGGTATTTTTATTTTCTAATTTGTATATTTTTGAATTTTCTAAAATATCCCTACTGAAAATATATTATTTTATGATGAAATAATACATGCTATTATAATGTTACAAAAAACCAACTCAGCAACAAGAGCTTGAAACAGAGCATAGCAAATAGTAGAGCCGAATAAGTGTTTTAGAATGAATGAATGAATGGCCAAGATAATTTTGAAAAAAGACACTTGTGCTGATGCATGGTGAAGTTCACGCTACAAATGTAACATTTTAGTCACAATTTATCACAGAAATGAATGTAAAAGTAATCGGTTAATTGAAATAAAATAAAAAGATCAGCAACAAACCCAATATAAAATATTTTAGTACGTGATACATGTGAAATTTCCAGTGAAAATATTCATCGAGGAAATGGACAACTATTCCCTAAGCTGTTCTGAGACAACTGGTTAAAATTTGGGGGGAAAAGATAAAAAAGAACTCTATATCCTATGTCATGAAGCACCATAAACAAATTTAACAGGAAAAGACAGATAAAAAAAATATTTGTGACAGTTTTAACTACCTTAATGTATACAGGTTTGAATTTTTTTTTTTTTTGGAAAAGAAAAGAGAAACGCACTACTTATAAAAATTGGTTATTGGTTTTAGGACATCAATAAACAACTCACAACGGAAAAAATACAAGTAGATAATGATAATATATTATTAAATCAAAGGAACACAATTGTAACAACGATACCTAATTTGTGCCTCTGAAAAGATTTTTTTTTAATTGGTAACTCTATTGCCTAGGGTGAATCATTTATGGGATTTAAATGGTTATACTTTTTTGGGAAGTAACTGGTCTGTGTGTATCAAAAGCTTAAAGTGGGACCTAGTGATTCAAGTTCTAGGAATATGAAAGGATCAAAGATTCAAACCAAGATTTATGTACAAGTGTGTTCATTATGCTGCTACTCATAATAGCAAAAAAACAGGAAACATTATTAACATAGGGAATTAACTTAAAACATTAATAAATTATTTCTATGATATACATTACTATAAAAATCACATTTTAGAAGAGGATTAACTAGAGTGAAACATGCCTACACTATATTATCAAATATAATCTTTGGATTATAAAATAATATCCACAAACCAAATTCCTTTAAGAAAAAATTTGTATTTCGTGTACCTAAGAAAAATCTGTGAAAACAACTGGATATCAAAATGTTAATACTTATCTCTGGATGGTAGAACTATAGGATTTTTAAATTTTTCTCTTTTAAATTTAAAATTTTTCTCTTTCATTCAATTATATCTATCCCAAATTTTCTTTAAATAATATATTTACATTCATAATATAAACTACTTGTTATATCTCTCGTTTCAGGGAATTTCTACTGTGTTCATTTTTTCATGAAACATTCTTATTTATAACACTTTTCTTAATTCCAACCCACCTTCTCTTCCCCTTCACACTCTACTTTATTTGGCTACGTTTGTTACAGACTGTGTTAAGCTTCATTAAAGTCTATCTTCTTTTTAGTTGTAAGCTGCTTAAGTGTAAAGGCTATGCAAAGTCTGTGGCTGATATTCCATCACTTTGTGTATAAACTGTACATACTCAGTAAACATAGGTTGAATGTATGAAGATTACAAAGTATGGGAACTGCATACTGATCATTCAGGCACCAAGTAAACTAAAGAAGCTGATTCCTTATGGCTAAATTGAGTCACTTTGAGGAAATGTATCACCCATGAATCCAGGAAAAATGGGTTATCCCTTCATTCATGTTCCCACAACATCTAGTACATTCTATTTTATAAAGATTACCATATTAGGTTTGTGACAATCTTTCTTGAGACTGTGACTTCTCATCTATCTTATATGTCCTCATATCTGTAGCATCTAGGGACATTTGCCCCATCATAGGTGTTCAATAAATGTTTTTGTTTTGAAACCACTTTATTGAGGTATGATTTACAGACAAAAAGCTGTACCTATTCAACATATATAACTTGATGAGTTTGGAGATAACTATACACACTTAAAACCATCACCATAATCTATGCCATAAATATATCTATCACCGGCCAAACTTTCCTCCCATCCTCTTAATTTATTATTATTATTATTATTAGTGATAAGAACACTTAACATCTACACTCTCAGTAAATTTTTAACTAGATGATACAGTATTGTTAACTATAGGTTCTAAGCTATACAGTAGATGTCTAGGACTTTTTCATCTTGCATAACTGAAACTTTGTACCCTTTGACTAATAAATCCTCATTAACCCCTCCCCCCAGCCCCTGGCAACCACCATTCTACTCTCTGAGTCTATGAATTTGACTATTTTAGATTTCTCGCATCAGTGCAATTATGTAGTGTTTGTCCTGTGTCTGCCTTCTTTCATTTAGCATAATGTCCTCCACGATGATCCATGGTGTCACAAATGGCAGGATTTCCTTCTTTTTAAAGCCTGAACAATATTCCATTGCATGTATATACCACACTTTATCCATTTGTCCACTGACAGATACTTAGGTTGCTCCCATGTCTTGGCTATTATGAATAATGCTGCAATGAACATGGGAGTGCAGATACCTCGTCAAGATCCTAACTTCAATTTCTTTGGGTGTATACCTAGAAGTGGGATCGCTGGATCATATGGTAGACCTATTTTTCATGTTTTTTAGAACTTTATACTGTTTTTCATAGTGGCTGCACCAATTTACATTCCAATCAACAGTGTATAAGGTTCTCTTTTCTCCACACCCTCACCAACACTTATCTGTTTTTGGTTTTTTATAATAGTCATCCTAACATATGTGAGGTGACATCGCACCACAGTAAATGCTTTTTAAAGGAATGAATAGATTTAACTGTGGAAAGAAGACTATGGAAAATGGAAGCAGAGTTACAGCAAAGTAGAAAGGATCCTGGGGCAGTAAGATTTCTTTGTCTTCTTCTACAAATTAATCATAGGACCTTGTATAAGTCACCTCGCTTCTTCTCTGTTAAGAGAAGCATTTGGATTAGATGATTTTTAAAGCTTCTTTCAACTTTGACAATCTGGAATTCTAACAATGGGTTTAACATCACTGAATATTAAAATGGACCCTGGGCTTAGGGTTAGACTTTTCTATTTATTTTGTAAGTTTTTCTTTCCTACAGTGGGATTTTCCCCTAAGTGTTACGACCCAAACATTCCATCTATTCAACCTGTGGCAAATGAAATTGATATTTTGACACTGGGAATAGTGAAATGCTCTGATACGTAGTTCTTAAATATTGAAGGAGTGTGGCCAAGGGGAAGCAAGTATATAAACACTTAGTGGAGATAGTCTGAAAAATCCTACCAGTTCTTTAGGGAAGCAGTGTAAAAAGGCAGTACACTCTTTCCACAGTTACAGAAAAGTACTTTTTTCCAGTAATAGGCTAACTTAAAATATAACTCCTATTGTCAAATGTAACTTTCAGGACTATCCACATATCAGAAAGAATCAACACTCTCTCAAGGTAAAATGCAATGTGTAATATGCTCTCACATTAGCAAATATCATTTTTCCCCCACTGAAATGTCAAGGATAAATTTGCTAAAGTTTTCTACAATCCAGATGTCCTTGAACACCTCATCTGTGGCTGATTGCAGAGAGCCAACCAATGCAAAGCAAACAATGGCTGAAGTTCATAACATTATTGAAAGCATCCTAAACTTAAGTGATCCCAGTTTCAATAAGATTTTCCTCAATCAAAATATGTGTTTTGCCAGTAATTCTTTCCCTGAATCAAGAGAGGAAATATAATCGTCCTTGATCTTTAAGTCATTGGTGAGGATGTTATGTTCCTTAGGCTCAAACTGGCCTTCCATTAAATTAGACCATGTCCCTAAGATTATCTCTATTAGAACCACATTTTGACGTTTTAAAAAAGGCATTGCAAGTTTTTGATAACAAATATCTTACAGGTGATAAGAAATAGATGCTATTTGAAAATATAGCTACTTTTCTATAAAATAATATACAACATCCTTTTTCTTAGAATATGAAATTGGATTTTTAAAAATGTTAAAATGAGGCAGAGAGGATTTGAAAAGATTTAGTTAGTAAATGTTAGAAATTGGCCTAATATTTAAAATAACTTACTGCAATATTCTTCCATAGATCCATACATAAAAATATATAAATATAATTAAAGGATAGGATCAGCATGTTGACCTTTGCGTACTTCTATTATGCTTTCTACTGCTCTTCTCTGTGTATGTCACGTGTGTGTGCACACACATGCCTGAAATCATTCCTTGAGCATATATATCATTCTATGACACTGTTTCTTCCCTGTCTTTTTAAAAATATATTTCTCTCTTTGAGTATGTGTATTTGTCACTTTTTCCTAGGGTTTTTCTTCTTTTGTCATACCTCCCACTCCTATCTTTCTTCCTTATTTGGTCATAATATAAATCAGGCAAACTATGGCCTATGGGCCAAATCCAGCCCACTGCCTGCTTTTTTGAGTAAGGTGTTATTGGAACTTAGCCATTCCCAATTTGTTTATGCATTGTCTAGATGTGCTTTTGCACTACAAAGACAACAGACACAATAAGATATGGCCTGTAAAACCTGAAATATTTACTACGTGGTCCTTTACAGAAAAAAAATTAATAACTCCTGATGTAGGTGATAAGAATACCTTTCAAGAGTTTGTGTGTAATGAAGGACGTGGGCCACAGGGAAGTTTCCAAAGAGAAGTTTCCTGCCACTATTTCCTAAAAGGAAGAACTGTTTCCATATATTGAACGAGGTTGCCTTAAGCAATTCCTTTTAAGTTCCTGGTAAGATATGTCTGAGAGTTGTACTCATTCTTATAAGAAATTTATTCCATCAGTTAAATTGCAAGCTGTATGAGAGCTGAAATATTTGTTACTGTTGTTATTTTCCACTGTACCAAGCAACCTAACAGTAGTACCATTCGTAGAAAGGGATAAGAAGAGATCCTGCCTTGTTTCCTGTACCTTTGAGGGCCTGCTTTGGTCTTCTACCAACTATGCCCCTACCTAGGGTGAGAGGTCCACTTGGAACTCAAGTCTTTCTCAACTCATTCTAGACCACACTTCAGCTTCCAAGGTATATATGGACTCTTTTATTGGTTATATGCATTTTAGGGTAGACATACTGCTGGTGTGTGCACCCCTGGGTCTGAGAATTGGCTAAGGAGTGGTTGCTTGCAGAGGAGGTAGGTAGATGGAGGATGGAGGCTGGACATGTGGGTTGAGGGTCCACATGACTATGTATGTGACCCCTTTTGGAGCAGAGCCAAGGTGAGGGGAAGGAAAGGGGGTCAGGCTGGAGACCAGCCCTTTCTTTACTGTTCAAGGTAGGAGGACAGAACATATATTATTTCTCTGCTAGCCTGATTTACAGCTTTCTCTGGAACCCGCAAATTTTAGATATGGCTTGGCCTATCAGATTGCCTTATTTATTTCTTTTTCTTTTTTTTTTCTTCAGATTGCCTTATTTAATAAAGGGAGTTAAAGTAAATTTGTGAATTGATTTATAATTTGAAACTATGGAATGTTCTAAAAATATTATATTTATTATATAATTTTATATATAACTTAGAAGTTCTTCTAGTTGCTGCAAAATATTTAATATATTTATAACATAAATGTGTCAATATAAAATACATAATATATTATAAATCTAAATAACTGAATGTGATGATTATCAGACTTTAGTTTTCATTTAAATTAATGAGTGTTTATTTAAGATGCCATCAGAAATACTTCAAGAGTCTTGGCACCTAGCTCAGTTGCCTAAATAACTACCAAGAGATTTTTCTTCTGTTGTATGGCACGTGGCATTAGCTGAACTATTCTCCTGTTTATGCATTATGTTTGTTGGCATTGGAACCACGTGATTACACCTATATTCAGTTGCTTCTCTGACTCAGCAGTTGCTGTGGTTGGATTGTTTTTCTCTTGGGGGGAGAGATAAAAGGTGTCAGGAGGCCCTTCCTGGGAAAATACGACCCTAACATACTCCAAGGTACAAGCTCAATTCCCAAAGGCCAACCAATATTCCCCGCGCACATGCACATCTATACCTGGAGTTCTCCCAGATATAAGTCTAAGGAAAATCCGAGGGCTTTCCCACATGTCTACTATGGCTGAGGGACAATCAAGATCATTTTGTGCTATAAGGCTTTTTTTACTTGTCTAAAACATACACATGTGACCACTTGTGATCATTAAGTGCTTTACCTATATGTTACTTTTGACAACATTTCACCTCCGGTAAATCACTTGTAGAGTACATGCGGCTTTTCTCCTAAAGTTTGACGTATGACCACTGTGGCACTGGGTCCACACAGAAATCCAAAGTTTCATGAATAGGTTGATTCTCCTTCAAATTGCAACTTTAGCACTACAGCAAGCTTGCAAAAAGGAACAGTTATAGAGAAAGCAATAATCTTCTTTACGCTAATTTTCTTTGTGGTAATGTTACCCAGGTGGCTCCAAAGAGTTAATGCACCTTCCTAAGTGTCCAACTTACTACTAGTGAGGCACTGAGGAACTGGGATGTAAAGAGCCCAGTATCAGCCAGCCCAGTTAAGTCAGCATATCTGCAGCAAATCATATACCCTTGCTTATGTAAGTCCTGCAATGCCTATGAATCTTTCTGTTCAGAGAATTTACAGCTTAGAGGATGAAGAGAGTTACTTACGGGCTTCCCTGGTGGCGCAGTGGTTGAGAGTCCGCCTGCCAATGCAGGGGACACGGGTTCGAGCCCTGGTCTGGGAAGATCCCACATGCCGCGGAGCAACTGGTCCCGTGAGCCGCAGTTACTGAGCCTGCGCATCTGGAGCCTGTGCTCCGCAACAAGAGAGGCCACGATAGTGAGAGCCCGCACACTGCGATGAAGAGTGGACCCCGCTCGCTGGAACTGGAGAAAGCCCTCGCACAGAAACGAAGACCCAACACACCCAAAAATAAATAAATAAATTAATTAAAAAAAAAAAGAGAGAGTTACTTACAACTTAGATATTTGGTTTTCAAGCTTTATATTTAAAATACCCAGTTGTTTAGTCCTGACAAAATAGCTGCATTAGATAACATGCACAAACCTCACCTTTCAGATCTGGAATGATTTGCAAATTATGCTTCTGCTTCTTGCCCTGTGACTGCACATAATGGCTATCATCTCAACTGCGACAATGCAAAATAATCTATCATAAATAAAAATTAATTAATTAATTAAAAACCCCACTTCCTGCATTGTTCAAAGCAAGGGCCACTGTCCTGATTTTCTGCTAATTTCCATGGAAAACTTGTTTCATATTTAATAGGAGCACACCCATAAAGAAGCCCTGAAAGCATAGGAAATAATACAATACAAAATAATAAAAAGTAATAAAAAGGTTCCTTATGAGGAAGGTAAGAGTGGGAACCAGTTGAACCCAAAACAACGGTGGGAGGGATATATTTTGCTATATTTTTTAAATGTTTTTTGTTTTTGAACTTGCAACTATTTTACGTATTCAAAAACTAAATTCAAAAATTAAATAAGAAAAAGCAGTTGATCCAGTAAAAAACTGGGGAAAAGTCTTGAATGGACATGTCACAAAAAAAGATATCCACAAGATATCCATATATAAAAAGGTGTTCAACTTCATCATTAAGGAAATGCCAAATAAAACCACAATGAGGTGTCACGTCAAATAGAATAGTAAAAATGAAAATAAACAGGTAACCACAAAACAAAAACATCAAGAGATGCACAAAAACCAAAAAGAAGAGAACACAAGCATCATACAAAAGAAAATCATCAAACCACATCTGTCCATTGACAGATGAATGGATAAAGAAGATCTGGTACATGTATACAATGGAATACTACTCAGCCATAAAAAAAATGAATGATGCCATTTGCAGCAACATGGATGGACCTAGAGATTGTCATACTAAGTGAAGTAACAAAGAGAAAGACAAATGCCTTATGATATCACTTATATGTGGAGTTTAAAATATGACACAAATGAACTTCCATGAAACAGAAACAGACTCACAGACATAGAGAACAAACTTGTGGTTGCTAGAGGGTAGGGGGAATGGGAGAGGGATGGACTGGGAGTTTGGGATTAGGAGATGCAAACTATTATATATAGGATGGATAAACAACAAGGTCCTACTGTATAGCACATGGAACTGTATTCAAAATGCTATATAATAAACCATAATGGAAAAGAATATGAAAAAGTGTGTGTATGTATGTATGTATATATATATATATATATATATATATATATATGTGTGTGTATGTAAATGTATAACTGAATCACTTTGCTGTATGGCAGAAACTAACATAACATTGTAAATCAACTATATATCAGTAAAATAAATTTTAAAAAAATAAGAAAAATAACGGGTTGGTGAGCATTTAGAGTAAGTAGAATTCCTGTACATTGTAGATGGGAGTGTGAAATGGTTCAACCATTTTACAAAACTGTTTGGCAGGATCTCCTAAAGTGAGTATATGCATATCCAATGATCCAGAAATTCTGCATACATGCACCAAAGACGTACCAGTATCTTCATAGAAGCACTGTTTATAACTGTTCCAAACTTTAGAAACCATATAAATATTTATCTAGAGTTGAATGGATAAATTGTGGAACATCCATAAAATGGAATATCATAATACATGAAAATGAAAAATCCATAACTATATGTAGCAAAATGGATTAGATGAATCTCACAAAACCATAATTCAAAAAAAGTCATGTACCACAATGTTCACTGCAGCTCTATTTACAATAGCCAGGACGTGGAAGCAACCTAAGTGTCCATCGACAGATGAATGGATAAAGAAGATGTGGCACATATATACAATGGAATATTACTCAGCCATCAAAAGGAAAGAAATTGAGTTATTTGTAGTGAGGTGGATGGACCTAGAGTCTGTCATACAGAGTGAAGTAAGTCAGAAAGAGAAAAACAAATACCATATGCTAACACATATATATGGAATCTAAAACAAAAAAATGGTTCTGAAGAACCTAGGGGCAGGACAGGAGTAAAGACGCAGACGTAGAGAATGGACTTGAGGACACGGGGAGGGGGAAGGGTAAGCTGGGACAAAGTGAGAGCGTGTCATGGACATATATACACTACCAAACGTAAAGAAGATAGCTAGTGGGAAGCAGCCGCATAGCACAGGGAGATCAGCTTGGTGCTTTGTGACCACCTAGAGGGGTGGGGTAGGGAGGGTGGGAGGGAGATGCAAGAGGGAGGAGATATGGGAACATATGTATACGTATAGCTGATTCACTTTGTTATAAAGCAGAAACTAACACACCATTGTTAAGCAATTATACTCCAATAAAGATGTTTAAGAAAAAAAGAATCCAGATACAGTGTATACATGATTGATTCAGTTTATATGAAGTAAAAAACAAAAACAAAAAAAAAATAAATAAAAAACAGAAAAAGAAAACCCCACCTGATCCTTACAGTTAAAAGTAAGGATGGTGCTTCCTACCTACCTTGGTGGGAATGACCCATATGCTGGTTCCATGGCTGTGCTGAGCTTGTGAAAATGCATCAAGTTTTGGTATGTGTACTTTCCTACATACAAATTATTCATAAAACACGGTGGCACCTTAGAACTGTGTGGTCCAGGATATAAAGAGTTACTTCTGCTCAAGCAGAGTGAATTTGTCAAAGCAATCCTCAGTTTTCCAAAGCCGTAGAACATACAGTTATAGAATGTGACAAATATTACTTTCTGTTTGGAGCATCAAGTATAATTCAAGATCCAGTCAGAGGTCAATGAACTGTGAGCAAGATTTCACAGGATTGTGGCAAAGTTGCTTGTGGAAACCCATAAGCATAAATCCACAGGTTTCTTGTTCAGTAAGTGCCCACTTCATCATGCACTGAAATGATCCCTGTTAGGCTGGTTTTGAAAAGCAAACTTTAAAAAGGAGAGGAGGGTGGCATGGAAACTGAGCTTGCCAAAATTGAGTCATCAATGGCTAAAAGGTCAGAATTTTGGAGCTGACCGTGCTAATAAAGTGAAAAAGCCTACTGAGAAGGAGAACTTTAAGCCCCAACCTTCATGAGACCTATACTAGTACCTAAGACCACCTGAAGATGTCTGAATTATTGGCAGAGACACTGCAGCTCATGAACTACATGCCTAAGAGCTTTACCCATGCCTTAGCTTGCTCAGGGAGAAATAACGGCCTCCTCCATGTGTATGATGCTCAGCCAAGCACACTGAAAGCAAAAGGGAGGCTGTCAGGTTCACTGGAAAGACAGAGCATATGTTGTTCTCACTTTCACTGTTTCCAACATTGTGTTTCCCAATGAATAAGCAGTTGGGGCAGAAAGTTTGACAGAAACATGATTAAGTGGTCAGGGGTTTGCTAAGATTGGCCAAACAACACCATGCAGTGTCCACTATGGTAGTCACTAGCCACATGTGCCTATTTAAAATGTAAATAAAATAAAATTCATATTCTCAGTAGCACTAGCCACATATTAGTTACCATACTGGGTATCTCAGATTATAGAATATTTTCATCCTGCAGGAAGTTCTGTTTGACAACACTGCCTCAGACCAAAGATCAGCAAACTAAGTCCCATGGGCTACATCCAGGCTGCCACCTGTGTTTGTAAATAGCTTTCTTGAAACATTCATTTATGCATTATCGCTGGCTGCTTTTGAGCTAGAATGGCAGAATTGGGTAGTTGTGATGGAGACCAGCCACAAAACCTAAAATGTTTAGTATATGGTCCCTTTCAGAAAATGTTTGTTGACCACTGCTTTAGACTGTTCTTAATCATGTCTGTTTAGACACTTGCATAGAAATGCTCAAAGACTTCACGGAAATACCAGAGGCATTCAATTCTTTCACTCAAGAGACCACAAGGCCCTTCCTTCAGACTCCAAATACTAAGTAGAAATGTGAATTAAGGGACCTACTTGACTCCTAAAACGTCTCTTTAGTTACAAGTAGGGACCAATTCACTGGGGAAGAAAGTCAGTTCCACCATGAGCACCTACTTGGTGCCTAACATCATGCTTAGTGCGGAGGGAAGCAGGAGTAACACAAACCTGCCCCCAGTGCACTTTCTGTTAATTAGGAAGACAGAAAATTATTTGCCTACTGTTTTCAACCTATGTCAATCAGAGTGCTTAGAGATCTGCTACTCTATAAGCACACATCACCAACAAGGACCCAGAGATGTAGCTTTCATGCATACATGGTGCTAGGGTAGAGATGGTAGTGGCCAAGTGTCCCTTGCCCTTAGACTGATGCATGCCTGAAGGTGGTGGAATCCTACTTTAGGTTCCCCAGGAAAGAGATGCCAAGATGAGGATTTAAGTGCTAGTAGTTTATTTGCTAGGTGATTCTGGAACAGGAGTGGGAAAATGAGACAGGAAGGGAGGGAAGCCAAGACAGATTGTGTTAATGAGCATATTATTGCTGTGGGCAACTGTGGCTGAATCCCACTGGGGATCTCTGGGAGATGGTATAGAGCACAACTCAGGGTTCTCCCCCGCAAGGGGCAGGCAAGTAGGAGTGTTTATCCACCAAATCCCATCTGCAATGGTTGAGGGCTGCTCCCAAAGACATCAATTCCACACCCTCCTCTCCCCCTGCCCACATACCTCAGGCCTGTCCTGCACATGAGCTGAGTATGTTCATGCAGTTAGAGAAAGCGTTCGAGAGTCACAGGTGCTGGCAGCAAGAGAAGCAAGCCTCTGAGGTGCCCTATCTGCACTGAAGTGAACCAGAATCTCCCAGGAAGCAGCAGGAGGCTGCACTGACCCCTTGAGGATTTGAAGGCCCTGCCAGCTTCCTGTGATTCCAGCTGCGTGGCCCTGATACACTGACCATCTACCTTGTTCATCACTGTGCACCCAGCAGAATGCCAGGGATATAGTAGGTGCTTAATATAGATTTATAAAGTCAATTAGTAACTGAACATTTGTTGTAGATTTTCTCAAAAATAATTGAACTTACTTGTTTAGAAAAGGTTTTTTAAAGGGATATAACTGCAGCAGACTGGATTTTATTCAATAACTAGGCAATGCAAGATGTATCACATTACTTTTCTTTGCAAAGTTTAAAATCAATTTGATTGGTTTCTGCAGAGCTGGAACTCCTGGCTCGGGGTCTCTTCCCTCCACCATCACTGAACTGCCCAGGAGCCTGAAGGGAGGGCAGCCTCACTGAGGCTGCCGGCTCTGGAGGGGCCCCAGCAGCCGAAGCCGTGACAGTCCTGGGGACCGGGGCCTGGATCACACATCCTGGGGTCAGCCATCTGCCATGTCATGAGGACACTCAAGCAGCCCTAAGGAGAGATCCATGTGGCAAGGAACTGAGGCCTCCTACCTACAGCCACATGACCGTGTGGATAACAGGCTCTTGGTGGTCCAGCCAGGTGTCAGGGCTGTGCCTCTGAGGTGGGGGAGCCAAGTTCAGGACACTGGTCCACAAGAGACCTCCCAGCTCCACGTAATATCAAATGGCGAAAATCTCCCAGAGATCTCCATCTCAACGCGAAGACCCAGCTCCACTCAACGACCACCAAGCTACAGTGCTGGACAACCTATGCCAAACAACTAGCAAGACAGGAACACAACCCCATCAATTAGCACAGAGGCTGCCTAAAATCATAAAGAGGCCACAGACACCCCAACACACACCACCAGACGTCGACCTGCCCACCAGAAAGACAAGATCCAGCCTCATCCACCAGAACACAGGCACTACTCCCCTCCACCAGGAAGCCGACACAACCCACTGAACCAACCTTAGCCACTGGGGACAGACACCAAAAACAACGAGAACTACGAACCTGCAGCCTACGAAAAGGAGACCCCAAACACAGTAAGTTAAGCAAAATGAGAAGACAGAGAAACACACAGCAGATGAAGGAGCAAGGCAAAAACCCACCAGACCTAACAAATGAAGAGGAAATAGGCAGTCTACTTGAAAAAGAACTCAGAATAATGATAGTAAACATGGTCCAAAATCTTGGAAATAGAATGGAGTAAATACAAGAAATGTTTAACAAGGACATAGAAGAACTAAAGAGCAAAGAAACAATGATGAACAACACAATAAATGAAATTAAAAATCCTCTAGAAGGGATCAATAGCACAATAACCGAGGCAGAAGAATGGATAAGTGACCTGGAAGGTAAAATAGTGGAAATAACTACTGCAGAGCAGAATAAAGAAAAAAGAATGAAAAGAATTGAGGACAGTCTCAGAGACCTCTGGGACAACATTAAATGCACCAACATTCGAATTATAGGGGTCCCAGAAGAAGAAGAGAAAAAGAAAGGGACTGAGAAAATATTTGAAGAGATTATAGTTGAAAACTTCCCTAATATGGGAAAGGAAACAGTTAATCAAGTCCAGGAAGCACAGAGAGTCCCATACAGGATAAATCCAAGGAGAAACACACCAAGACACATATTAATCAAACTATCAAAAATTAAATACAAAGAACAAATATTAAAAGCAGCAAGGGAAAAACAACAAATAACACACAAGGGAATCCTCATAACGTTAACAGCTGATCTTTCAGCAGAAACTCTCCAAGCCAGAAGGGAGTGGCAGGACATATTTAAAGTGATGAAGGAGAAAAACCTACAACCAAGATTACCCAGCAAGGATCTCATTCAGATTTGATGGAGAAATCAAAACCTTTACAGACAAGCAAAAGCTGAGAGAGTTCAGCACCACCAAGCCAGCTTTACAACAAATGCTAAAGGAACTTCTCTAGGCAAGAAACACAAGAGAAGGAAAAGACCCACAATAACAAATCCAAAACAATTAAGAAAATGGGAATAGGAACATACATGTCGATAATTACCTTAAATGTAAATGGATTAAATGCTCCCACCAAAAGACACAGACTGGCTGAATGGATACAAAAACGAGACCTGTATATATGCTGTCTACAAGAGACCCACTTCAGACCTAGGGACACATACAGACTGAAAGTGAGGGGATGGAAAAAGATATTCTATGCAAATGGAAATCAAAAGAAAGCTGGAGTAGCAATTCTCATATTAGACAAAATAGACTTTAAAACAAACACTATTACAAGACACAAAGAAGGACACTACATAATGATCAAGGGATCAATCCAAGAAGAAGATATAACAACTGTAAATATTTATGCACCCAACATAGGAGGACTAAGTACATAAGGCAAATACTAACAGCCATAAAATGGGAAATCGACAGTAACACAATCATAGTAGGGGACTTTAACACCCCGCTTTCACCAATGGACAGATCATCCAAAATGAAAATAAATAAGGAAACACAAGCTTTAAATGATACATTAAACAAGATGGACTTAATTGATATATACAGGACATTCCATCCAAAAACAACAGAATACACATTCTTCTCAAGTGCTCATGGAACATCCTCCAGGATAGATCATTTCTTGGGTCACAAATCAAGCCCTGGTAAATTTAAGAAAATTGAAATCGTATCAAGTATCTTTTCTGACCACAACGCTGTGAGACTAGATACCAATTACAGGAAAAAAATCTGTAAAAAATACAAACACATGGAGGCTAAACAATACAGTACTTAATAACCAAGAGATCACTGAAGAAATCAAAGAGGAAATCAAAAAATACCTAGAAACAAATGACAATGAAAACACGACGATCCAAAAACTATGGGATGCAGCGAAAGCAGTTCTAAGAGGGAAGTTTATAGCAATACAATCCTACCTTAAGAAAAAAGAAACACCTCAAATAAAGAACCTAACCTTATACCTAAAGCAATTAGAGAAAGAAGAACAAAAAAACCAGAAAGTTAGCAGAAGGAAAGAAATCATAAAGATCAGATCAGAAAGAAATGAAAAACAAATGAAGGAAACAATAGCAAAGATCAATAAAACTAAAAGCTGGTTCTTTGAGAAGATAAACAAAATTGATAAACCATTAGCCAGACTCATCAAGGAAAAAAGGGAGAAGACTCAAATCAACAGAATTAGAAATGAAAAAGGAGAAGTAACAACTGACACTGCAGAAATACAAAGGATCATGAGAGATTCCTACAAGCAACAATATGCCAATAAAATGGACAAGCTGGAAGAAATGGACAAATTCTTAGAAATGCAGAACCTTCCGAGACTGAACCAGGAAGAAATAATGAACAGACCAATCACAAGCACTGAAATTGAAACTGTGATTAAAAATCTTCCAACAAACAAAAGCCCAGGACCAGATGGCTTCACAGGCGAATTCTATCAAACATTTAGAGAAGAGCTAACACCTATCCTTCTCAAACTCTTGCAAAATACAGCAGAGCGAGGAACACTACCAAACTCAATCTACGAGGCCACCATCACCCTGGTCCCAAAACCAGACAAAGATGTCACAAAGAAAGAAAATTACAGGCCAATATCACTGATGAACATAGATGCAAAAATCCTCAACAAAATACTAGCAAACAGAATCCAACAGCACATTAAAAGGATCATACACCATGATCAAGTGGGGTTTATCCCAGGAATGCAAGGATTCTTCAATATACGCAAATCAATCAGTGTGATACACCATATTAACAAATTGAAGGAGAAAAACCATATGATCATTTCAAGAGACGCAGAGAAAGCTTTCGACAAAATTCAACACATATTTATGATAAAAACCCTCCAGAAAGTAGGCATAGAGGGAACTTTCCTCAACATAATAAAGGCCATATATGACAGACCCACAGCCAACATTGTCCTCAATGGTGAAAAACTGAAACCATTTCCACTAAGATCAGGAACAAGACAAGGTTGCCCACATTCACCACTATTATTCAACACAGTTTTGGAAGTTTTAGCCACAGCAATCAGAGAAGAAAAAGAAATAAAAGGAATCCAAATTGGAAAAGAAGAAGTAAAGCTGTCACTGTTTGCAGATGACATGATACTATACATAGAGAATCCTAAAGATGCTACCAGAAAACTACTGGAGCTAATCAATGAACTTGGTAAAGCAGCAGGATACAAAGTTAATGCACAGAAATCTCTTGTATTCCTATACACTAATGATGAAAAAACTGAAAGTGAAATTAAGAAAACACTCCCATTTACCATTGCAACAAAAAGAATAAAACACCTAGGAATAAACCTACCTAAGGAGACAAAAGACCTGTATGCAGAAAATTATAAGACACTGATGAAAGAAATTAAAGATGATACAAACAGATGGAGAGGTATACCATGTTCTTGGATTGGAAGAATCAACATTGTGAAAATGACTCTACTACCCAAAGCAATTGACAGATTCAATGCAATACCTATCAAACTACCAATGGCATTTTTCACAGAAGTAGAACAAGAAATTTCACAATTTGTATGGAAACACAAAAGACCCCGAAGAGCCAAAGCAATATTGAGAAAGAAAAACGGAGCTGAGGAATCAGGCTCCCAGACTTCAGACTATACTACAAAGCTACAGTAATCAAGACAATATGGTACTGGCACAAAAACAGAAACATAGATCAATGGAACAAGATAGAAAGCCCAGAGATAAACCCACACACCTATGGTCAACTAATCTATGACAAAGGAGGCAAGGATATACAATGGAGAAAAGACAGTCTCTTCAATAAGTGGTGCAGGGAAAACTGGACAGCGACTTGTAAAAGAATGAAATTAGAACACTCCCTAACACCATACACAAAAATAAACTCAAAATGGATTCGAGACCTAAATGTAAGACCGGACACTATAAAACTCTTAGAGGAAAACATAGGAAGAACACTGTTTGACATAAATCACAGCAAGATCTTTTTTGATCCACCTCCTAGAGTAATGGAAATAAAAACAAAAATAAACAAATGGGACCTAATGAAACTTAAAAGCTTTTGCAAAGCAAAGGAAACTACAAACAAGATGAAAAGACAACCCTCAGAATGGGAGAAAATATTTGCAAATGAATCAATGGACAAAGGATTAATTTCCAAAATATATAAACAGCTCATGCAGCTCAATGTTAAAAAAAAGCAGACAACCCAATCCAAAAATGGGCAGAAGACCTAAAAAGACATTTCTCCAAAGAAGACATACAGATGGCCAAGAAGCACATGAAAATCTGCTCAACATCACTAATTATTAGAGAAATACAAATCAAAACTACAATGAGGTATCACCTCACACCAGTTAGAATGGGCATCATCAGAAAATCTACAAACAACAGTTGCTGGAGCGGATGTGGAGAAAACGGAACCCTCTTGCACTGTTGGTGGGAATGTAAACTGATACAGCCACTATGAAGAACAGTATGGAGGTTCCTTAAAAAACTAAAAATAGAACTACCATACGACCCAGCAATCCCACTACTGGGCATATACCCAGAGAAAACCATAATTCAAAAAGAGTCATGTACCAAAATGTTCATTGCAGCTCTATTTACAATAGCCAGGACATGGAAGCAACCTAAGTGTCCATTGACAGATGAATGGATAAAGAAGATGTGGCACATATATACAATGGAATATTACTCAGCCATAAAAAGAAACGAAACTGAGTTATTTGTAGTGAGGTGGATGGACCTAGTGTCTGTCATACAGAGTGAAGTAAGTCAGAAAGAGAAAAAGAAATACCATATGCTAACACATATATATGGACTCTAAAAAAAAAAAAAAAAAAGTCATGAATAACCTAGAGGCAAGACGGGAGGAATAAAGACACAGACCTACTAGAGAATGTGCTTCAGGATACGGGGAGGGGGAAGGGTAAGCTGGGACAAAGTGAGAGAGTAGCATGGACATATATACACTACCAAATGTAAAATAGGTAGCTAGTGGGAAGCAGCCACATAGCACAGGGAGATCCGCTTGGTGCTTTGTGACCACCTAGAGGGGTGGGATAGGGAGGGTGGGAGGGAGGGAGATGCAAGAGGGAAGAGATATGGGAACGTATGTATATGTATAACTGATTCACTTTGTTATAAAGCAGAAAATAACACGCCATTGTAAAGCAATTATCCTCCAATAAAGATGTTTAAAATAAATAAATAAATAATAAATAAATAAAGTCAATTTGATTGTCAGCTCCCATCTTGCTACTGATCTATGGTCCAAGCCTTCATGTTTCCTTGAAGGGCCCTCTGGACCCAGGAATTTTGCTGGCATCAGTACCCCAATTTCTCAGTTCCAGGCTCTGAGTTACATAATTCTGCTGGTCTCCTCCAAGGTCTTGCTGGGGTGTTTTAAATACATGGTGGGCAGGTCTTGATGCTCATAGAACACAGGCACCAAACCATGGATCCCTTCCTAATCCAGAGTTATCCCATTCCCCCAGGGTTGGCTACTTCCCTCTCAGCTCATCTCTCCATCTAGACCCTTAAAGCTCAAGCATATTTCCATCAGAGATTTTGGCCAAAAAGGGGGATTATCTTCAAAGAACGCAAAGGGTCCCAAGGCAAGGTCTGGGCATGTTCTTGGAATGAAGAAAGGAAACATCCAAAAAGAACAACACACATAGTAGTATCTCAGTAAATTATACTTGTCACAGGTTGTGCTTTCCAGAAGCATACTCCGAGATGGAGGTCAGGGTACAAGATATTTACTAAGGCTCAACTCGTGAAGGAAAGGGGGAGAAAGCATGATTGGGCAGAGGGAAAAGTTAGACTGACATGCAGATCCCACAAAGCCTTGGCCGATCTGGCGAGGAGCTGTGCAATGAGCATTGCCTGTCAGAGCTGAGGCCAAAACGGCTGAGACTTTATACTCCCATCCTGCTGAGTCACAGTGATGTCTGCCTTGGGTGAGGCAGCTCTCGGCTGCCCCTGCTGTGCACACTCCTCACAGCGTCTCCTTGAAGGCACAACTTCCATGCCTACCACAACCTTGCTGCAGAAAGATGAACGGTTCTGTTCCCGAAATATACAAGCTAATATCTTTTAAGTATACCATGCTTCATATTTTTAAAAGATTTTTCACGTAACAGTATCCCATTTGGATCCTCATATGTAAGGCAAGCAGTATTATCGCCATTTTACAGATGAGAATGCAAAACCCAGACATGGTCATTGGCTTGTGATCAAATGGCAGAAATGGGCCTCAAAGTTAGCACTAGTCCTGTGGGCTAAATCCTGTCTACCACTTGTTTTCGGAAATAGTTTCTTTGGGTCCATGTCATTTGTTTATGTTTTGTCTCCGGCTGCCTTCTTGCTACAATGCCAGCGTTGAGTAGCTGTGACCGAGACTGCCTGAGCCACAAAGCTTAAAATGTTTAGTATCTGGTCCTTTACAGGGCACTGTTCCATCCTTCCTACTGTTCTATACAGTCCCTTATTTAACTCTGAAACATGAATAAGATGAGACTGTAGTCTCAGACATCCCTAGGGACCAGCCAGTAAGGAATATGAGTCTAGTGTAATGGCTGGGACTGTGGTCGATTGGAGAGAACACGTCTGTCTAAAAGGGATAGTTGTGGGAATTCCCTGGCAGTCCAGTGGTTAGGACTCCACACTTTCACTGCTGAGGGCCTGGGTTCAATCCCTGGTCGGGGAACTAAGATCCCACAAGCTGTGTGGCATGGCCAAAAAAATTAAATAAATAAATAAATAAATAAATAAGATAGTTGCTATTCAGCTTCTTCCATGCAGATCTACATACAATCTGAGTCTTGCCAAATTTTCCTCCTTCACAAAACACGCTACATTTTAAAAACAAGTTGTGTTTTCAATGTGAAATATAACAGATTTAAGTGTCGACTAGAAACAAAAGAAGAACAATCTATGAGGGCTCATGTTGATGTATCTGTGGGACATTTCCCTCATCTCTGTACTATGGAGATCCTGAGAAGATGGATCCAACCAGTTGCACAGTAAGACAGTGAAAAACTGTCCTGAGAGTTGAGATGTCCCCACTGAACATAACACACAGGATGGTTTATAAAGAGAATATATACACACCGTGTACATAAACAACGATCAGACCGAGCCACAGAAGCAAGGACACTCTGCAACAGTCAAGTCACTACATGACCCCCTCTTCTGTCTAATATGTGCTTCTTCACCAACGACTCTAGAATTGCTTTAATTTTCCTGCCTCTTAGATAAAAGTTATCAAGATACCAAGTCACCAAGTATTCCCACTTTCTGACAGCATCCAGTCCAGAAATGGCCCCTGCCTCTTTGAACCCTCCTTAGAATCACCCAGCAAAGCCCGATTCCTCATGGTTCCTCTGATATGTGTTCTTCTGAGCTACAGCAAGTTAAGTATTCTACGTGGTCCATGGCTGGTGAGTTTCAACAAAAGATAAGGAAGGCTTCATGAAGTTAGCATTTGAGGTTGGTCTTGAAAAATGTGTTATTTAGTCAATGAGGATATATGGAAGAGGTGGGAATGCAGTGGGGCATAGGCACAGACAACGAGGCAGCAGAGGACAGGATTGATTAGGGGATGTAAGCCTCATAATATGTCAAAAATTCCGGCTACAAGTAGGTAGAGTAATAGAGAAAGCTAGAAAGGTATGGGGGCGCAGGGAGTCATATTGCAAAAAGCTTTGTCTTCCAGGTCAAGGATACTGACAAGCCATGGGGAGCCCCTAAAAGTTATTGAAAAGAGAAGTGGGATGCTCAGAGCTATGCATTAGGCCATTAGGATATCTTTGACTATCCCTGTGGGCAAATCCACAGTGAAGTACTTTCTGGAGACTGAAAAATCACTTAGCCCTCTTGGATGCAGCAGCAAGAGGGGGAACTTGGCTTAACTAAAAAAACTTTCACAAAAATCCAGCTGCTAGTAATAACTGAATATTTCCTCTTTTGATTTGTGTTGTTTTGGTGAGCCCCAGAATAGCAGTTTAAAGTGTTTAATTGGTTTTTCTCTGTTCAATTTAATAAAGCTGTCCTGGGCTCTTGAGTCGGCAAACTTAGCATTTTTTTAAAGCTGAGCTTGCTTTCTCTAGAAGCTTTTCCTCCAGTATATTCAGCTTAACTTCTCATATCTGATGCTGAACACTCACCAGTTGCTGGGCATGCAGGAAAAAAAGAAAAAAGGTCTCAGTAATGGTATGTGAAGTTTTCTGTTTTGCCTCAGAATACGTGCAGCTCAAAGAAAAACAGTGTGAACAAGTTTCCCTCTGCTGTTGGACAATATGCCCAATAATTAACTTACTGTGAATGCCTGAGGGTATCACCGTCTTCCACAGCATGCAATGATAGAAAAAACAGCAGGCAGGGACTCAGGAGAACCAGACAATATCACTGCACTGCTACTGACCAGCTGTGTGATCATGCGTGTAATGATTTTGATGACTGACACCCCAATATCCATTCCTTCTCAGTGATTACTCCAAATCAAATGATTACTCCCAACCTTGGTTGCATACCAGAATCACCTCTGCCACTTGCTAATACTTCACATCCAATTAATGAGACATAGACAAGGAGGAGGGCCTCTGGTCTAAGCTAATCATTGTCATGATTATTTAGATAATCATTCCACTGTTGGTGATTGATCAATGAGACTTACTAGCAAAGGATAGCCAACTCTTACTGAGTGCTTACTGTATCAGTTAGCCTTTGCGACATAACAAACCACCCTAAAACTTAGAGACTTTAATCTGCAACTTATCTCATGATTCTATGGGTTGGCTGCCAAGTTCCTCAGATCTGAGCTGACACGGCTGATTTGTGCTGGGCTTGCACAGCTGTCTGTGACCAGCTCGAAGGATGACTGGTGACTAGCTGATCTAAGGTGACCTCATTCATGTATCTACCTCTTGGCCAGGGCTACAGAAGCAATGTGTTTCTCCTCTCCAGCGGGTTACCCTAGGCTGCTTCATACAATAGCGGTGTTCAAGAGCAACAAGTGTATTTCAAGTTTCTGCTCGTGTCATGCCCAGTATCACTTCAGCAGTTAGGGTAAGTCACATGGCTGAACCCAGAGTCACTGCGGAAAGAGACTTCCAAAATATAGCAGAGGGAGGAACACTCCCAAACTCATTCTACGAGGCCACCATCACCCTGATACCAAAACCAGACAAAGATGTCACAAAGAAAGAAAACTACAGGCCAATATCACTGATGAACATAGATGCAAAAATCCTCAACAAAATACTAGCACACAGAATCCAACAGCACATTAAAAGGATCATACACCATGATCAAGTGGGGTTTATTTCAGGAATGCAAGGATTCTTCAATATACGCAAATCAATCAACGTGATACACCATATTAACAAATTGAAGAAGAAAAACCATATGATCATCTCAATAGATGCAGAGAAAGCTTTCGACAAAATTCAACACCCATTTATCATAAAAACCCTGCAGAAAGTAGGCATAGAGGGAACTTTCCTTAACATGATAAAGGCCATATATGACAAACCCACAGTCAAAATCATCCTCAATGGTGAAAAACTGAAACCATTTCCACTAAGATCAGGAAGAAGACAAGGTTGTCCACTCTCACCACTATTATTCAACATAGTTTTGGAAGTTTTAGCCACAGCAATCAGAGAAGAAAAAGAAATAAAAGGAATCCAAATCGTTAAAGAAGAAGTAAAGCTGTCACTGTTTGCAGATGACATGATACTATACATAGAGAATCCTAAAGATGCTACTAGAGCTAATCAATGAATTTGGTAAAGTAGCAGGATACACAATTAATGCACAGAAGTCTCTGGCATTCCTATACACTAATGATGAAAAATCTGAAAGTGAAATTAAGGAAACACTCCCATTTACCATTGCAACAAAAAGAATAAAACACCTAGGAATAAACCTACCTAAGGAGACAAAAGACCTGTATGCAGAAAATTATAAGACACTGATGAAAGAAATTAAAGATGATACAAATAGATGGAGAGATATACCATGTTCTTGGATTGCAAGAATCAACATTATGAAAATGACTCTACTACCCAAAGCAATCTACAGATTCAATGCAATCCCTATCAAACTACCACCGGCATTTTTCACAGAACTAGAACAAAAAATTTCACAATTTTTATGGAAACACAAAAGACCCTGAATAGCCAAAGCAATCTTGAGAACGAAAAATGGAGCTGGAGGAATCAGGCTCCCTAACTTCAGACTATACTACAAAGCTACAGTAATCAAGACAGTATGGTACTGGCACAAAAACAGAAATATAGATCAATGGAACAGGATAGAAAGCCTAGAGATAAACCCACGCACATATGGTCACCTTATCTTTCATAAAGGAGGCAAGAATATACAGTGGAGAAAAGACAGCCTCTTCAATAAGTGGTGCTGGGAAAACTGGACAGCTACAGGTAAAAGAATGAAATTAGAACACTCCCAAACACCATACACAAAAATAAACTCAAAATGGATTAAAGACCTAAGTGTAAGGCCAGACACTATCAAACTCTTAGAGGAAAACATAGGCAGAACACTCTATGACATAAATCACAGCAAGATCCTTTTTGACCCACCTCCTAGAGTAATGGAAATAAAAACAAAAATAAACAAATGGGACCTAATGAAACTTCAAAGCTTTTGCACAGCAAAGGAAACCATAAACAAGACAAAAAGACAACCCTCAGAATGGGAGAAAATATTTGCAAATGAAGCAACTGACAAAGGATTAATCTCCAAAATTTACAAGCAGCTCATGCAGCTCAATAACAAAAAAACAAACAACCCAATCCAAAAATGGGCAGAAGACCTAAATAGACATTTCTCCAAAGAAGATATACAGATTGCCAAGAAACACATGAAAGAATGCTCAACATCATTAATCATTAGAGAAATGCAAATCAAAACTACAATGAGTTATCACCTCACACCAGTTAGAATGGGCGTCATCAGAAAATCTACAAACAACAAATGCTGGAGAGGGTGTGGAGAAAAGGGAACCCTCTTGCACTGTTGGTGGGAATGTAAATTGATACAGCCACTATGGAGAACAGTATGGAGGTTCCTTAAAAAACTAAAAATAGAATTACCATAGGACCCAGCAATCCAACTACTGGGCATATACACAGAGAAAACCATAATTTAAAAAGACACATGCACCCCAGTGTTCACTGCAGCACTATTTACAATAGCCAGGTCATGGAAGCAACCTAAATGCCCATCCACAGACGAATGGATAAAGAAGATGTGGTACATACATACAATGGAATATTACTCAGCCATAAAAAAGAACGAAATGGGGTCATTTGTTGAGACGTGGATGGATCTAGAGACTGTCATACAGAGTGAAGTAAGTCAGAAAGAGAAAAACAAATATCATATATTAACGTGTATATATGGAACCTAGAAAAATGGTACAGATGAACCAGTTTGCAGGGCAGAAATTGAGACACAGATGTAGAGAAGAAACGTATGGACACCAAGGGGGGAAAGTGGCAGGGTAGTGGGGGTGGTGGTGTGATGAACTGGGAGATTGGGATTGACATGTATACACTGATGTGTATAAAATTGAGGACTAATAAGAACCTGCTGTATAAAAAAAAAAAGTTAACGTGACATGTTCCTCGTCAAAAAAAACCCCAAAACTGTTGTTTGTGTGTGTCTGTGTGTGTCTGTGTGTGTGTGTCTGTGTTGCTCATTCTGAGTAGTGATTAGAAGGGAGCTAAACTGCATTGTGCATTTATTACGCCCTAGGCCCTTCCTAAGTGAGTACATATCTCCATCCCAACTTACAATGTTACAACTTACAATTTCACTTTGCAATGGTGCAAAAGCAATACACATTCAGTAGAAACTGTACTTAGAATTTTGAATTTCGACCTTTTCAAACAGGGCTAGCAATTAATGCAGTCTAATACTCTCTTGTGATGCTGGCAGCAGCAGCTCCCAGTCAGCCAAACAATCACAAGAGTAAACAACGGGTACACTTACAGCCATTCTGTACCCATAAATCCATTGTTTTTCACTTCAGTACGATATTCAATAAATTACATGAGATATTCAACACTTCATTATAAAATAGGGTTTGTGTTAGATGATTTTGCCCAACTGTAGGCTAACGTAAGTGTTCTGAGCACGTTTAAGGTAGACTAGGCTCAGCTATGATGTTTGGTAGATTAGATGTATTCAATGTATTTTCCACTAACAATGTTTTCAACTTACAATGGGTTTATCGGGATGTAACCCCATCATAAGTCAAGGAAGACTGATCTATCTATCTGTCTGTCTATCTAACTATCTAATCCTCAATGGCCCTAAGAAGTAGCTATAATCCCCATTCTGCAGATGAGGAGACAAAGCCATAGGAGGTTAAGGATTAAACAATTTGTCCAAAGTCTCACAATTCATAAACGATGATAACTGGATAGAAGCTCAAGATGTGAGTCCAGACTCCATGCTTTAAATCCCTTCCTACCAGGCGCCATTATAATTTCACTTCTGTATAAACAATATTAAAAATAGTAAGAGCTACCACTTATGACATGCTCTCTCAGTGCTAATCACTATATGCACTGACATTTCATTTCATCCTCACAGCAAGGCTCGGAGGTATTGTTTTTATTGTATTCTTTAGGAAACCAAGCTCAGAGACGTGAACTGATTTTCCCATGGCTGCTTAGCTAGTAAGTGGCAAAGCTAAACCTCTGCCTACATCTCTGACTCTAAATCCCAAGGTCTTAACCACTGCTGTATTCTAAGAGTAAAGAATATCTTATTAGATAGAAACATCTTTGGTGTATTATTTGGGTTGGCCAAAGAGTTCATTCGCGATGTTACAGAAAAACCTGAACTAACTTTTTGGCCAACCCAATAAAATATTATCAGTAAATATCCTGGTTTCACTTATTAGCATAGAAAGAATTAACAAGAATGGCAGGCAGAATTGGTCCCAGAAGGGGAAAATAAATGGCTTCAGGGGAGGAGGTGAGCTGAGTTTTGCATAGAGATGTTCCTGACACTGGCCTCCATGCAGAACGTCCTCTGAAGATACCGCTGAACACTGATTATCCAATTCAGAAAAGCCACTGCCCTAAAGCTGGACTCCGAAGTCAGCTCCCATTCTCACACTATGGTTTCTGACATCTCAGTCCACCCTTGGAGACCCAGCTATCTCAAGAAGGCAAACATGCCCTGTGGTTCAACCCTGCCTGGGACATGGAGAGCCTGGATTGCATAAGCAAAGCCCTTTAAGTGATGGTTCAGCCACAGAAAAGAAGGAGCCAGATTCTTGGAGTCTGCCATTTATCATGGGAAGGAAATGGTTTCCAGGCACACTTAAAGAGCTTTCACTGTCCTCCTCAAAGCAAATGACAATTTAAAAAAGTTAGGATATTTTAACGATGCCTTATGCAGTATATATAGTATAAGATATTATGAGACTCTACTGATTCATGTTTCTGAGCTAAATCATTGACAATAAAGGCAAAACAAGAGCCGTGGGAAGAACTGAAGAAATGTGTTTTCTAAACAGAGCACTTTAAAGAAGTTATGATTAAGGTAAGTGGAATTGAAAGAGGTAAGAGAATACAGACTGTCATAAAGTTAGTAACTATCACAAAGTGTGTTGTTAGTGGAGACTGTTTCGATAAGAACCCAAAGATGTCAGAGCAGAAACAGAGCTCTGGGGCCACGGAGAGGTCTTTCTTCAACAGTCTTATGGCTTTCACTTGAGTATTCTTTTCATTCTGTTTTTCACATAGCTTTTAAAGCAATATGTAATTAGTTGGATGAAGCTAATTAAACCAAAATTTCATAGATATTCAGGTTTTCCTATAGGTTAAATTTCCTTCGCTACTAGGTAGTAGAGGTTGGAGTGTTAGAAAGGTTTTCACAAAATAGCTGTTGGCTGCTTCTGGTTTTGTGGTCTTAGATTAGGCCATCTCTGGGAGACCAAAAGCCTCCATGGGTAAACAGGTTTGTGTGATTTTGACCAAAACTGAACAATTTGGAATTTCCTGACAAGGAACAGAACTCTGGAAACTACCTTCCCTATATTGTCAAGAAATGAAACATTGTGTGTATTGGTGTTAAGCCAAATGTTCCCACCGTGGATGCCATATTGAACAAGAAGTTTGGGCCTAAATGATTTCACAGACCATTTGATATTACAAAAGCAAATTTTATGAGAATTACTGGAAAGACTGGCATTGCTTTAGATGAAAATCCAGTGATTTAATGTCTATTTTCAAAAATTTAATACTTAATCCTTCCAAAGTAAAATGTATGACCCAATCCAAAAATGGGCAGAAGACCTAAACAGACATTTCTCCAAAGAAGACATACAGATTGCCCACAAACACATGAAAGGATGCTGAACATCACTAATCATTAGAGAAATGCAAATCAAAACTACAATGAGGTGTCACCTCACACTGGTCAGAATGGCCATCATCAAAAAATCTACAAACAATAAATGCTGGAGAGGGTGTGGAGAAAAGGGAACCCTCCTGCACTGCTGGTGGGAATGTAAATTGATACAGCCACTATGGAGAACAGCATGGAGGTTCCTTAAAAAACTACAAATAGAACTACCATACGACCCAGCAATCCCACTACTGGGCATATATCCTGAGAAAACCATAATTCAAAAAGAGACATATACCACAATGTTCATTGCGGCACTATTTACAATAGCCAGGACATGGACGCAACCTAAGTGTCCATCAACTGATGAATGAATAAAGAAGATGTGGCACATATATACAATGGAATATTACTCAGCCATAAAAAGAAACGAAATTGAGTTACTTGTAGTGAGGTGGATGGACCTAGAGTCTGTCATACAGAGTGCAGTAAGTCAGCAAGAGAAAAACAAATACTGTATGCTAACACACATATATGGAATCTAAAAAAAAAAGGTTCTGAAGAACCTAGGGGCAGGACAGGAATAAAGACGCAGATGTAGAGAATATGCTTGAGGACATGGGGAGGGGGAAGGGTAAGCTGGGACCACGTGAGAGAGTAGCATGGACATATATACAGTACCAAATGTAAAATAGATAGCTAGTGGGAAGCAGCCGCATAGCACAGGGAGATCAGCTCGGTGCTCTGTGTCCACCTAGAGGGGTGGGATAGGGAGGAGATATGGGGATATATGTATATGTATAGCTGATTCAGTTTGTTATAAAGCAGAAACTAACACAACACTGTAAAGCAACTATACTCCAATAAAGATGTTAAAAAAATACAATAAAAAAATTTTTAAAAAAACAAAGTAAAACGTATGTTCTTAACTTTGTAACTGATACTATCTATTATAGATGGGAGAGAAATCTAATGAAAAGAGCATTGGGTTCTAGGGCCAGTACTACAATTGCATATTTCTGAAGTTGTTACTTGATGTGGTAGCTTTAAACTGTGCCAACTTATCTGAGCTGGAAGTGCATTTCCAGCAATTTCTTTCTCCTGGTTACAGTTGGCCACAAGAGAAATTTGCATGAGATGTAGAAGGTGAAAATGAACAGCAGGCGCTATGCTCTGAAGGTCAGTGCAGGGCCCCAAGCACTGCTGCAGCTCACACACACTATTGCTTATCTGCCGGTTCACCTTGTTGACACCAGTAGCCACTAGCTCTCAACTCCTTCAGCTCCTGCCACATCTTGCCCTTCAGTTTTTCCAAGTCTTAGGCCAAGCATACATGCAGCTCAATGATGAAGGGCACTGTCTCCTTTTTCAGGTCACCTGTATCATCAAGGTTGGAGGGAGAGAGACGAACACGGGTTCCAGTTTGTCCCAGTGGGTTCCAGCTTGTTTTTGAAGGTTCCAGTTTGTCCTCATGCTCCTTTACCTCAGGTCAAGCTTTGCTCCCTGACTGCTGGTTCTGCTGAGCTACTGTGACTTCGGACTCACCACGAGACATGAAAGCAACAGCTTTACGTAGACTCCTCTACCAGCTCTCACAATTGCCCATGATCTAATCCATATAATAAAGCCCTCATTCCATGTTACTCAAAAGGGTTCTGCTTCTCTGATCAAACCCTGATAAAGTTGACCTTACAGAGCCTCAATTACTTCATCTGTAAAACGTAACAGGGATACTAGAAGATATCTTAGTTTTTCTCTATTCGATAACAAAAATTTTAGCTTTTGTTAAGAGTCCCTTTGATAAGTGTGACAAAGGTGGAAGTCCTTCAAAACTCGATTAAAAGGTTACTAAATTCATAATCATTATTATTATACATTGTGAATGATTATTCATTAAATAAGTGGTTGCTATTCTTCTCATCATAGTAATAACTAACATTTACTGATTACTTAACATAGGCAGACACTGTAATTTACTGACATAAATTAATCTGACTTAATCCCAACAATAACCCTACAAGGTAGGTAATGTTCCATTTCATAGATGAGAAAAGTGAGGCTTAGAAGGGACAAGTCAGTCAGTAAGTGACAGAGCTTAGATTTTAATTCAATAGGCAAGATACAGAGCCCAGGTTCTCATGCTGTGTATAGAGAATAACATGCCCGAAACCATAGTCCCGGTCTTCAAGAAGCTTACCATGTAATGGGAAATGCAGTCAAGTAAATTATTGTAATTCAGTAATGTAGTTCTATGATATTTTAGTATATAATGGGACATACAAATCAGACAGGGAGGTCTAAATGAGTTAAAATTGGAGCTGAACTATGAAAGACAAAGTTGGATTTACTTAGAAGAAAAGGGAAGAAAGGATATCCTAGGCAAATAAAATTGCATGAACAAAGGCTTGGAGATATGAAGCAGCTCGTCACGTTGAGGGATATTCTGAAATATCCTGAATATTTCAGAATGGTCAGAAAAAAAAGATATGGGGGTGAAGAGAGAGAAGGGGAGAGGCAAGGTCAGAAAAGGAAGAAGGGGTCCAATTCCTCTGTGCTAATCTAAGAAGTTGTCATAATGCTATGGGAATTTAAGGATTTTTTCTGGAGGACAATAACATGGTCAGATTTGCATTTCATAAACCTCAAGATATCTGGCAGCAGCTTAGAGGATGGTTTGGAGTTGGAGGAGAATGGACACAGGGAAAACAGCAAACTGGGTGCAAGGAATGAGGAAATGAGGATGTGGACTGTTCTAAATCGAGAGGCAGGGTAAGCCTGGAGACAGTGAATTGTAGCAGTCTTGCCCCCTCATGACCGTGGCCCAGTTGAGGCCTTTAGCTGCTGGCTGAGCATTCCTTATTGTCCTGGGACCCATTACTGGAAGATGGTAGGCATCCCTTGAGATTCCTCAAAAAACACTGCCAGTGTCAAAACTGTACGAGACACAATAATCTTGAACTTGGAGAACCTCTTGGTGCACTGGCAGGTAAACCATGAACATTTTCATTTTGAGCTCTTCCACAGGACATTAAGGATCTTAACTACTGAGAATCAGTTCTTAAAATGAGAAGGCCAAGTACTGCAGTGGACAAGTGTTGTGGACAAGTAGGTGTGACTAGCTGAGTCTCAACTTTCTAATCTAATAAGTCATGCCTGCAGCATTACTGAAAGGATGAAATCAGCTACCACATATAAAATATTGAGCTTATTGCCTTGCACATAAGAAGCCATCAATAAATATTAATCGGGGTTTCCCTGGTGGCGCAGTGGTTGAGAATCTGCCTGCCAGTGCAGGGGACACGGGTTCGAGCCCTGGTCTGGGAAGATCCCACATGCCGCGGAGCGGCTGGGCCCGTGAGCCACAACTACTGAGCCTGCGCGTCTGGAGCCTGTGCTCCACAACGGGAGAGGCCGCGACAGTGAGAGGCCTGTGCACCGCGATGAAGAGTGGCCCCCGCTTGCCACAACTAGAGAAAGCCCTCGCACAGAAACGAAGACCCAACACAGCCATAAATAAATAAATAAAATAAAGTCACCTATATTTTAAAAAAATAAATAAATAAAATAAATAAATAAATATTAGTCTCCTTTCACCTTTCCTTCTTTTTCTTCCTATTTCTATGGCCTCATTCATACGTGGTAAATGACAGTTATATGTCAATATCATGCAGACATATGCTAGAAGGAATCTAACCTTACTGAGTGCCAAATGTGTAATGATGGTGTTAAGTATTGTGCACTTATTGTTTCAGTTTTTAGAAGGATTTGTGGTTGTTCTGATTTTCATGGGAAATAAGAATATAAATTCTCTATCACCTGAATAAAATCCTCCATGCTTAGTCACATTAAGACTGAAATAAAAGCCAGAGAAGAATCAGGACTTTTGGTCTAAACTAGGAATGAGTTTGAAATCAAAGGTTAAAATCTTGGGATAATATACTGAAATACACAGTTTATATTTTAATTATAGGACTCATATTTAGTCTTCTTTTGCTTTAAATATCCCTGTAATGTTAAAAGTAGGGACTGGTTTTATAAAGTTATATTAAAAATATTCACCTCACTCTGCCCTTGATGTAACAAATCCAAAACCTTCTGGCCATGTTGGTGGTCTCTAAGCTCCTCGGGACTAAAATTGACAGCTGAACTCTGCTCAAGGGAGCAATGGGGAGATAAATGTTACTCTGCATTTTTCCCAATCACAGCATTTCTATTAGACTCATAATAATTGACCCTTGTGTGTGGATGCTCCACTTGGGCATCATTGAAGAGTTAGTAGCTCATAAAATGGCACCTGCTCAATCGTCCCTTAACCAGTGCAATAAAAATTGCCCAAATTCATAAATGTGATAGAAAATGCTGCCATAATGATTACAGTGGATCTCCTTACGTCTGTGGTACTTTATCTGTTTCGCTACAAGGTTTTTTTCATTTTCCTTTCATTTCCTTAACTGAAAATATTTCAAAAGTTTGATGTAAAGCCATAAAATAAAGCCATCTGGTATTAAGTCAATCTTCCCTCTTAACCCACTCTACGGTGACTAGGCATTTTAATTAGTGCAAATCTCTTTTGTCCATGAGTAATTTTAATGAGTGTTTTGGCTGTGCTGTTCTATATGGCTTTAAGCTTGCATATTTTTATCCTAAACTTTGCTTTCATCCCTAACTGAAATCTGGTTGATTTTCGAGTGAGAACAGGAGTATCTTGGGGCCATTTTGCTAAGTTTCTCAGTGAGTTTGGGTTCCTGAGGGAAAGCACTGTGGCAGAGGGAGTTGTTTGTGTTCAAAATACAATGAGTCACATAGCAAGTCCCAAATAACAAGAGCATCATGGGCTTTTCTTTTTTAGGTGACTACTTCCACTTTACTTCATAATTTTTCTTCTACTTATAACAAGAAGGCGACGGGTCAAAAGACATGTGCACCAAAAGACATGGACAAGAATGTACATAGCAGCACTATTTGTAATAGCCCTGGAATGGGAACTGCCCAATTGCCCATCAAGAGTAAAAGGATAAATATACCACTGCATATTCACACCGTGGAACACTCTAGAGCAGTGAGGATGAATAAATTATAACTACTTGCAAGTGCCAGGATAAATATCACTGACAAAATGCTGAGTAAATGAAGCCTGATATGGAAGAGGACACAGTGAATTTTTTTACTTTTACAAAGTTTAAATTCAGAGAAACTAATTTACGGTGTTGGAGAAGTCAGAATCGTGGTTATATCAGGAAGGGGAGTTGTGCCCATGTGGGTCAGTTGAGGCTTCTAGGTAATATTCTGTATCTTGATATGAGGGCTGGTTACATAGGTATGTTCACTTTATGGAAATTCACTGAGATATACACTTATGATTTGTGTACTTCTCTACATATAAATACATTTTTTCAATAATAATTAAAATTGACAGTGCAGGAGTTGCTTTTCCATTGGTTAAGTTGTTTCTTGTTCGTGTTGCATATGAGAAAGCTAAGAAACTTCCAGCTGATAATAATGACCAATAAATATGGAAGCAAATGGGCTTACATTTAGGCACCAGAAAACTCATCAGCAAGAGTATAAAAGTGAGTTTAGTCATAAAAGTGAAAATACCCCTGGCTCAATAAGCCAACAATTATACATGAATTGCCAAATTTATACTGCCCAGATTAGGTACCTCCCATCGCTCTATGGCAGCAAATAAGTGTGTCAGGAAGGAATAAACTGTTGTCAGTTGGGCAGGGACCTTTGCAAATATTCCTTCAAAGAGGGGTCTGCCATCTGGAGAGAAGGTTTATAGCCTTGTCTCCGCATGAATGTCTATTAAAAGGACACATGAACATGAGACAATGAGGAAGAATAAATATGAGCATTCGCCAGTGTGAACCTCTCCACCAAGTCTGGATGCTGCAACCCTCCTCAGCCCATCAGGTAAAACTCCTAATAAAGATGAGTCCTGGGGGGAGACCTTCAAGACGGCGGAGAAGTGAGACGTGGAGACCGCCTTCCTCCCCACAAATACATCAGAAATACATCTACATGTGCAACAACGCCTACAGAACACGTACGGAACGCTGGCAGAAGACCTCAGACCTCCCAAAAGGCAAGAAACTCCCCACGTACCTGGGTAGGGCAAAAGAAAAAAGAAAACACAGAGACAAAAGAATAGGGACGGGACCTGCACCAGTGGGAGGGAGCCGTGAAGGGGGAAAGGTTTCCACACACTAGGAAGCCCCTTCGCGGGCAGAGACGGCGGGTGGCAGAGGGGGGAAGCTTCGGAGCCACGGAGGAGAGCGCAGCCACAGGGGTGTGGAGGGCAAAGCGGAGACATTCCCGCACGGAGGCTCGGCGCCGACCAGCACTCACCAGCCCGAGAGGCTTGTCTGCTCACCCGCCGGGGCGGGCGGGGTCTGGGAGCTGAGGCTCGGGCTTCGGTCGGATCCCAGGGAGAGGACTGGGGTTGGCTGCGTGAACACAGCCTGAAGGGGGGCTAGTGCGCCACAGCTAGCCGGGAGGGAGTCCGGGAAAAGGTCTGAAACTAACACACCACTGTAAAGCAGAAACTAACACACCAGTAAAGCAATTATACTCCAATAAAGATGTTAAAAAAAAAAGATGAGTCCTGAGCATAAAGCACACAGCAAGGAGAGGAGTAATGTTTGCTGCTCAAAGGATGTTCAGTTTCATATAAACTAGGATAATAATCAGCCTGTTCTTAGATACTCTGTTAGAAGATTTTTCTCTATGTGGATTTAAAATAAAACACTTTAAAAAGTGCATTTCAATTTAAGAATTAAACTTGAATTGTGTGATTCCCATGAAAGGTAGAATTGTACCTGTAGCACTGAGGAGGAAAAAAACAACAAACCAATTCTAAGATCTTGATCTTACAAAAATAAAAGCACCCTCTAATTATTTACATGCATTTCCTCCCCACAGAATTCAGTGGTGAAGTGAGGCTCTGCATAAAATACAGTGCTCTGTAAGTAAGGCACTTAATCAGCATCCACACCTTTTACCTGCAGTGAGCTGGCTTTCCTATTACTCTTCCTGGTGTGGGAAGGATTTTTGTAATAAATGATACTGCCCCAGCTTATCACAGCCCCTTGCTGGTGCTGCTGCCACAGATTCCCAAGTGGTCATTCCCTGAGTGATATTTTTCAAAAAATTTCTTCTGTTGATTCTAGAATTCTCAGAGCCTCAAGGAGAATGTGTATGCTCTCATCCCAGGTGTGCTATCATACTTTTTTCTTTTGTTTTGTTTTAATAGATCTTTATTGGAGTATAATCGCTTCACAATACTGTGTTAGTTTCTGTTGCACAACAAAGCGAATCAGCCATATGCATACACATGTCCCCATGTCCCTTCCCTCTTGAGCCTCCCCCTCATCCTCCCTATCCCACCCCTCTAGGTGATTGCAAAGCACCGAGCCCATCTCCCTGTGCTATGCTGCTGCTTCCCACCAGCCAACTATTTTACATTCGGTAGTGTATATATGTCGATGCTACTCCCACTTTGCCCCAGCTTCGCCCTCCCACCCCAAGTCCTCAAGTCCATTTTCTATGTCTACCTCTTTATTCCTGCCCTGCAACTAGGTTCATCAGTACCATTTTTTCTTTTTTTTTTTAGATTCCATATATATGTGTTAGCATATGGTACTTGTTTCTCTTTTTCTGACTTACTTCACTCTGTATGACAGACTCTCGGTCGATCCACCTCACTACAAATAACTCAATTTCGTTTCTTTTTATGGCTGAGTGACATTCCATTGTATATATGTGCCACATCTTCTTTATCCATTCATCCGATGATGGACACTTAGGTTGCTTCCATGTCCTGGCTATTGTAAATAGTGCTGCTCTGAACATTGGAGTGCATGTATCTTTTCAAGTTAGAGTTTTCTCCGAATATATGCCCAGAAGTGGGATTGTTGGATCATGTGGTAGTTCTATTTCTAGTTTTTCAAGTAACCTCCATACTGTTTTCCAGAGTGGTTGTATCACTATACATTCCCACCAACAGTGCAGGAGGGTTCCCTTTTCACCACACCCTTTTCAGCATTTATTGTTTCTAGATTTTTTGATAATGACCATTCTGACTGGCGTGAGGTGATACCTCACTGTAGTTTTGATTTGCATTTCTCTAATAATTAGTGATGTTGAGCAGCTTTTCATGTGCCTCTTTGCCATCTCTATGTCTTCCTTAGTGAAATGTCTATTTAGGTCTTCTGCCCATTTCTTAACTGGATTGTTTGTTTTTTTGATACTGATCTCCATGAGCTGTTTGTATATTTTGGAGATTAATCCTTTCTCGTTTCATTTGCAAATATTTTCTCCCATTCTGAGGGTTGTCTTTTTGTCTTGTTTATGGTTTCTGTTGCTGTGCAAAAGCTTTTAAGTTTAAGTCCCATTTGTTTATTTTTGTTTTTATTTCCATTGCTCTAGGAGGTGGGTCAAAAAAGATTTTGCTGTGGTTTAGGTCAAAGAGTGTTTTTCCTATGTTTTCCTCTAAGAGTTTTATAGTGTCTGGTCTTACATTTAAGTCTCTAATCCATTTGGAGTTTATTTTTGTGTATGATGTTAGGGAGTGTTCTAATTTCATTCTTTTACATGTAGCTGTCCAGTTTTCCCAGCACCACTTATTGAAGAGACTGTCTTTTCTCCATTGTACGTTCTTGCCTCATTTGTCGTAAATTGGGTGCTCATATGTACATGGGTTTATCTCTGGGCTTTCTATCCTGTACTATTGATCTATATTTCTGTTTTTGTGCCAGTACCATACTGTCTCGATTACTGTAGCTTTGTGGTATAATTTGAATCCAGGGAGCCTGATTCCTCCAACTCTGTTTTTCTTTTTCAAGATTCCTTTGGCTATTCGGGGTCTTTTATGTTTCCATAGGAATTGTAAAACTTTTTGTTCTAATTCTGTTTAGAATGCCATTGGTAGTTTGATAGGGATTGCATTGCATCTGTAGACTGCTTTGGGTAGTATAGTCATTTTCACAATATTGATTCTTCCAATCCAAGAACATGGTATATATCTCCATCTGTTTATGTCATCTTTGATTTCTTTCATCAGTGTTTTATAGATTTCTGCATACAGGTCTTTTGCCTCCTTAGGTAGGTTTATTCCTAGATATTTTATTCTTTTTGTTGCAATGGTAAGTGGGAGTGTTTCCTTAATTTCTCTTTCTGATTTTTCATCATTAGTGTATAGGAATGCAAGAGATTTATGTGCCTTAATTTTATATCCTGCACCTTACGAAATTCACTGATTAGTTCTAGTTATTTTCTGGTGGTATCTTTAGGATTTTCTATGTATAGTATCCTGTCATCAGCAAACAGCAACAGTTTTCCTTCTTCTTTTCCAATTTGTATTCCATTTATTTCTTTCTCTTCTCTGATTGCTGTGGCTAGGACTTCCAAAACTATGTTGAATAAGAGTGGCGAGCATGGACATTCCTTGTCTTGTTCCTGATCTTAGTGGAAATCCTTTCAGTTTTTCACCATTGAGTATGATGCTTGCTGTGGGTTTGTGTTGAGGTAGGTTCCTTCTCTGCCCACTTTCTGGAGAGTTTTTATCATAAATGGGTGTTGAATTTTGTCAAAAGCTTTTTCTGCATCTATTGAGATGATCATATGGTTTTTATTCCTGAATTTGTTAATGTGGTGTATCACATTGATTGACTTGCATATATTGAAGAATCCTTGCAGCCCTGGGATACATCCCACTTGATCATGGTGTATGATCCTTTTAATGTGCTGCTGGATTCTGTTTGCTACTATTTTGTTCAGGATTTTAGCATCTATGTTCATCAGTGATACCGGTCTCTAATTTTCTTTTTTTGTGATATCTTTTTCTGGTTTTGGTATCAGGGTGACAGTAGCTTCGTAGAATGAATTTGGGAGTGTTTCTCCCTCTGCAATGTTTTGGAAGAGTTTGAGAAGGATGGGTATTAGCTCTTCTCTAAATGTTTGATAGAATTCACCTGTGAAGCCATCTGGTCCTGGACTTTTGTTTGTTGGAAGATTTTTAATCACAGTTTCAATTTCATTACTTGTGATAGGTCTGTGTATATTTTCTAATTCTTCCTGGTTCAGTCTTGGAAAATTGTGCCTTTCCAAGAATTTGTCCATTTCTTCGTGGTTTTCCATTTTATTGGCATATAGTTGTTTGCAGTAGTCTCTTATAATCATTTGTATTTCTGCAGTGTCAGTTGTGATTTCTCCTTTTGCTTTTCTAATTGTATTGATTTGCATCCTCTCCCTTTTTATCTTGATGAGTCTGGCTAAGGGTTTATCAATTTTGTTTATCTTCTCAAAGAACCAGCTTTTAGTTTTATTGATCTTTGCTACTGTTTTTCTCGTTTCTGTTTCATTTATTTCTGCTCTGATCTTTATGATTTCTTTCCTTCTACTGACTTTTGGTTTTCTTTGTTCTTCTTTCTCTAGTTGTTTTAAGTGTAAGGTTAGATTGCTCATTTGAGATTTTTCTTGTTTCTTGAGGTGAGATTGTATCGCTATAAACTCCCCTCTTAGAACTGCTTTTGCTGCGTCCCATAGGTTTTGGGTCGTCGTGTTTTTGTTGTCATTTGTTTCTATGTATTTTTTTTATTTCTTCTTTGATTTCTTCAGTGATCTCTTGGTTATTTAGTAGCACACTGTTTAGCTTCCATGTATTTGTGCTTTTTACAGTTTTTTTCCCTGTAATTGATTTCCAATCTCATAGTGTTGTGGTCAGAAAAGATGCTTGATACGATTTCAATTTTCTTAAATTTTCCTAGGTTTGATTTGTGACCCAAGATGTGATCTATCCTGGAGAATGCTCCATGTGCACTTGAGAAGAAAGTGTATTCTGCCACTTTTGGGTAGAATGTTCTATAAATATCAATTAGATCTATCTGGTCTATTTTGTCATTTAAAGCTTCTGTTTCCTTATTTATCTTCTGTTTGGATGATCTGTCCATTGGTGAAAGTGGGGTGTTAAAGTCCCCTACTATTACTGTTTTACTGTCAATTTCTCCTTTCATGGTTGTTAGCTTTTGCCTTATTTATTGAGGTGCTCCTATGTTGGGTGCATAAACATTTATAATTGTTATATCTTCTTCTTGGACTGATTGTTTGATCATTATGTAGTGTCCCTCCTTATCTCCTGTAATAGTCTTTATTTTAAAGTCTGTTTTGTCTGATATGAGAATTGCTACTCCAGCTTTCTTTTGATTTCCATTTGCATGGAATATCTTTTTCCATCCCCTCACTTTCAGTCTGTATGTGTCCCTAGGTCTGAAGTGGGTCTCTTGTAGACAGCATATATACGGGTCTTGTTTTTGGATCCATTCAGCCAGTCTATGTCTTTTGGTTGGAGCATTTAATCCATTTACATTTAAGGTAGTTATCAATATGTATGTCCCTATTACCATTTTCTTAATTGTTTTGGGTTTGTTATTGTAGGTCTTTTCCTTCTCTTGTGTTTCCTACTTAGAGAAGTTCCTTTAGCATTTGTTGTAGAGCTGGTTTGGTGGTGCTGAATTCTCTTAGCTTTTGCTTGTCATAGAGGTTTTAATTTCTCCATTGAATCTGAATGAGATCCTTGCTGGGTAGAGTAATCTTGGTTGTAGGTTTTTCCCTTTCATCACTTTAAATATGTCCTGCCACTCCCTTCTGGCCTGCAATTTCCTCTGAAAAATCAGCTGATAACCTTATGGGGATTCCCTTGTATGTTATTTTTTGTTTTTCCCTTGCCACTTTTAATATTTTTTCTTTGAATTTAAGTTTTGTTACTTGTGTCTTAGTGTGTTTTTCCTAGGGTTTATCCTGTATGGGACTCTCTGTGCTTCCTGGACTTGGGTGACTATTTTCTTTCCCATGTTAGGCAAGTTTTCAACTATAATCTCTTCAAATATTTTCTCAGACCCTTTCTTTTGCTCTTCTTCTTCTGGGACCCCTATAATTCGAATGTTGGTGCATTTAGTGTTGTCCCAGAGTTCTCTGAGATTGTCTTCAATTCCTTTCATTATTTTTTCTTTATTCTGCTCCTCTTCAGTTATTTCCACCATTTTTTCTTCCAGCTCACTTATTTGTTCTTCTGCCCCAGTTATTCTGTTTTTGATTCCTTCTAGTTTATTTTTCATTTCGGTTATTGTTGATCTCTGTTGTTGTTCATCTCTGTTCGCTTGTTCTTTAGTTCTCCTAGATCTTTGTTAAACATTTCTTGTATTTTCTCAGTCTGTACCTCCATTCTATTTCCAAGATTCTGGATCATGTTTACTATCATTACTCTGAATTCTTTTTCAGGTAGACTGACTATTTCCTCTTCATTTGTTTGTTCTTGTAGGTTTTTACCTTGCTCCTTCATCTATGACATATTTTTTTGCTGTCTCTCTCTTTTTTTTTTTATGAGTGGGATTGTGTTTCTGTCTTACTGGTTGTTTGGCCTGAGGCTTCCAACACTGGAGTTTGTAGACTACTGGGTAGAGCTGGGTCTTGGTGCTGAGATGAGGAACTCCATGAGGCCTCACTCCAATGAATATTCCCTGGGGTCTGAGGTTCTCTGTTAGTCCAGTGTTTTGGACTCAGAGCTCCCACTGCAGGAGCTTCGGTCTGACCCCGGGCTCATGAACCAAGATCCCACAGGCTGCCTGGGGCGGCCAAAAAAAAAAAAAAAAGAACAATAACAAAGTAAAAAATAAAATTAGACTAGGACTCTAACAGATATATTAGGAAGAATATAAAAATATAGATGAGTCAAGAGCTGGAAGGTACATCAGTACCACAACAGTAAAAAAGAGGGAAAAGAAGAAAAAAGGGGGGGGAAGGCCTTGGCTGTGGAGAGGGGAGCCTAAGCAAGGGCAAGGTTTGGGCAGTGGGCGGGGCCTATGCTTAGGGCCCACAGGGCTGGAAAAGGCCCTGGGGGCTGTGGAGGTGGAGCTTAGGCTGAACTGAACAGAAGGGGCCAAGGTGTGCCCCCACCCCTGGTCTCAGAGGGCAGGGAACGTCACCTGGGAGCCCAGCAGGCTTCCTGGGCTTGAGTGGGCAGGACAAACGCCCTCCTCTCCTCTCCTGCTCCTCCGGTCTGGGAGGGCCCCTCTCGCCTGCCTCTCCTGATCTCCCCGGCCTCCCTCCTATGCCCCCAGGGACCCACGTGGCCTGGAGGGGGGTTTGGAGGGCAGGGGATCGGCCTGGGAGCTCAGCAGGCTCCCCATGCCCATGTGGGCGGGGCAATCGCCCTCCACTCTTCTTCTGCTCTTCCGGGAAGGCCCCTCCTGCCTGCCTCTCCTGATCTCCCCAGCCTCAGGGGCACCGATCCTGTCTGGCCTCCACTTCTCCTCCCCCCTCAGTCCCCCTACATCCCACCGGTTCACTTTGGGGTTCCTCCCATCTCCTTGGGCGTCAGAGTCCCCCACCAGTGGCCGGCACATGCCCTAGTTGTGGGGAGATGCTAACTCCACGTCTTCCCACACCACCATCTTGACTCTGCCCTATCATACTTTAAATTTCTCTTAATCTTGTGGTCTACAGAGAGTGAAGGATATTATGCAAAACATCATAGCAAGTTACACTTGTATCCTTTAAATATTTAACTTATGTGACTGTTTAAAGAGAAATGTAAAATGAAATATTCCACTGCCATCTCTTTAAATGAAACTATTAATACTACTGGTAATCACTCCCAAATAAGGTGCAAGCAATCTATAATGCACCTACCCAGCAAAGCATGTGGAAGGTAGTTGAAGCCACTTAGCTTGATTAAAAGTTCCAAGCTCTTTATTTCCTTATAGCTTTCAAATGTTTAGGGCTTCTCAATTGTTAGCACTTTTTTCTACCCCCAAAGATAACTTTCTTTAAAGCTACTTAAATGCACAGTGCTTGACATATGATGGAATCTCATTAAGTATTTGGCTGAATGAATGAACGGTTGAATGGATAAACAAAGGATACAAAGACGGATGGAAGGATGGATGGATGGAGGAACTACCTATGCATTAATAATTAAGTTCTTTCTGCATGATTAAATTCATTTTATACTGTCTTCACCAGCATGCTTTTGCAATTTATAGTAATAGAAAAGTTATCTGGAAGTTTATACACTTTGACCAACATCACCCCATTTCCCCCTCCCCCAAGTTCCTAGCAACTACCATTCTATTTTCGGCTTCTACGAATTTGACTACTTTAGATTCCACATGTAATTGAGATCATGCAGTATTTGTCTTTCTGCATCTGACATATTTCACTTAGCATAATGTCCTCCAGGTTCATACATGTGGTTGCAAATGACAGGCTCTCCTTTTTAAAGGCTGGATAATATTTCATTGTGTATGTACTTTTTCTTTATCCTTTCATCCACTGATGTACATTTAGATTGTTTCCCTATCTTGGCTATTGTGAATAGTGCTGCAATGAGCATGAGGGTGCAGGTATCTCTTTGAGATATTGATTTCAATTCCTTTGGATATATACTCAGAAGTGGGATTGCTGGATCATATGATAGTTCTATTTTTAATTTTTTTGAGGAACCTCCATATTGTTTTCCATAGCAGCTGCAACATTTTACATTCCCACCAACAATGTACAAGCATTCTGATTTCTCCATATCTTTGTCAACACTTTTTGTCTCTTGGGTTTTTTGCTTGCTTGTTTGTTTTGTCTTTTTGATGATAGCCATCCTAACAGGTATGAGGATCTCATTACAGTCTTGATTTGCATTTCCCTGGTGATGAGTGATGTTGAGCACATTTTCATATAACCTGTTGGCCATTTGTATGTCTTCGTGGAGGAATAATTATTTCTGAGGTTCAAAATTTCTTGAAGTTACATGACTTCAGTTATGTTATCTGTAGCCCTTCCCCTTTTAGGAAAAGGGGATCTTGCTGTATCTACCTGGTATCCATTAAAACAACCCTGAATAAGTAGACCAATTAACATCATCACTAATCTCAAAAACATTAGTTTTTAGAAATGGCACATGCCTGCTACTGTGTACTTTCTCTGACTACTAACATTGTTTACTTAATAAAACCATCCATGGTTGATGGGTACATCACATAAGTATAGGTTAGCAAAGCTAGTGTGTGAGGATCATGAAAACCTCTACCAATACATTAGAGTCCCATTTACTCCATCAAAATCAGCATTTCTTTCTCATTTCTGGGTTTAACTCAGTAAGATTGTTTTTTATTTTTACAATCGTGGGGGTTATATCATTGGTTTGGGGGAAGTATTGTCATAAAGTTAGTTAAGAAGGATTTTGCAATTGGCGTTCGTCTCCAGATAAACAAGTCCATCTTCTGAAACGTCATATCTAATTGGTTTAGATTTTTTCCCTTTGTTTCTCTTGCTGCTTCACAAACATTTTTGCAGTTCTAAGAAAAATCAATTACAATAGGGCTCTTAGGTTTTCTGTTTTTGCTTCCACTAGGGAAAAGTTGATTACTTAAGATTTCAGAAAGCAGGTTCAACATTGATCTTCAAACCTTAATATAGTTATTTGTATCGATTAAAAAAAGTAAATGCAAAGCAATCCCAGCAACCATAAAATACTTTTGCCGCAGGAACTTTTTTTATAAAGACATGGAAGCCCAAGTGTACAATACATATACATGATAATAATTACTAGGGATGCTTAGTTCCAGTGTATAATGCTTTCATTGTAAAACCTAATCCCTCAATGACCATTCTTTAACTTCAATGTGATAATTAGATTGGCTAATGGATGAGATGTAGTAAGATAAGAAAGATATTGGCTATCATTAGTGAGCAAACCAGACTAAACAACTAACTATAATTAGACAAAACCTGGCAAATAAAAGTAATCATGTTTGATTCTGTTCTTTAAAAATTATCCAGTCTTTAATTTAAGGCAATCTGCAGGAAATGCACAGAGAACCAAGGGATTATCAGTTCTCAACACACTGTTTTCGGTCCAAGAGTTAGAAAGAAGTCCTCAGCACAATGTTTATATCCATTGGGCCCTGATCAGTAAACTGATGATGTAGGAAGTCATTTCATATTACTTTCTTTGAGATGGACTGTCAAATCAAAATTTCAAGCAATATTTTTCCTGCCAGTTGAAAACATAGAAGGGTGTTTTACTCTGCTCGTAGTTTGTTTTTGTTCTATTATGAGCTCCATTCTGCTGCTGTTCACTCATTATTAGTTTATGATGGATACTATTATACAGTTGCTATATGTGCACACATTTTCAGCAAGGAGCGACTCACAGATAGCAACCTGACAAAGCAGATCTATTAGGGCAGCGGTCCCCGACCTTTTTGGCACCAGGGACTGGTTTCGTGGAAGACAATTTTTCCATGGAAGGGGGTTGGGGGGGGCATGGTTCAGGCGGTAATGTGAGCGATGGGGAGCTGCAGATGAAGCATTGCTCTCTCGCTCGCCCGCCACTCACCTCCTGCTGTGAGGCCTGGTTCCTAACAGGCCACGGACCCGTACCAGTCCGTGGCCCAGGGGTTGGGGACCCCTGTATTAGGGCATCCTTTGTTGTTTGTGAACGTCTACAGGATAGGAGAAGAAGCTAGAGCAGGTATGTTCTAAAAGATACTAGTGCACTGCCTCATCATATCATGTATTAAAATAGATATGACAGGGCTTCCCTGGTGGCACAGTGGTTGAGAGTCTGCCTGCTAATGCGGGGGACGCGGGTTCGAGCCCTGGTCTGGGAAGATCCCACATGCCGCGGAGCAGCTGGGCCCGTGAGCCACAACTACTGAGCCTGCGCGTCTGGAGCCTGTGCTCCGCAACAAGAGAGGCCACGATAGTGAGAGGCCCGCACATCGCGATGAGGAGTGGCCCCCGCTTGCCGCAACTAGAGAAAGCCCTAGCACAGAAACGAAGACCCAACATAGCAATCAATCAGTCAATTAATCAATCAATCAATCAATAAATCTTTAAAAAAAAAAAAAGATATGACACAAATTATGTGAGGACCCTATTTGTAAGATATTTAGGGTATAGGTATTAACATATTAGGTAGTGATGTTTATTGATTGTTTATTGAATGCAGTGTCTGCTGAGCACTTTCATAAATGCCATTTGACTCAGTCCTCATGTTAACCCTAGGAGGTACATATTAAACTAATTTTAAAATGTTTTATAAACATAAAAATACAGGTAAACAAATATATTTTAATTATACACCTCCATGATTTTCCACAAACTGAACACAACTGTGAAATGAGCAGCCACATTAAGAGACAGAATATGATCAGCACTACAGAGGCTACCATCCTACTTCCTTTCCATCACAAATCCTTCCCCTTCAAGGAAACCAATACCCTTACTTCTAATAGTACATATTTGTTTTGCAAGTTTTAGTATTTTACAATAAAAGAATCATAGAGTATGTACTCTTCTGTCTTCTTTCACTCAACACCAGGTCTGCGAGATTCATTAATAAGATTGAAAGTAGTTGTAGATAGTTCATTTTCATTGCAATCCAGTTTTTCCACTGTATCAATATGGCATGATGTAGAGATAAGGTTTCAATATAAGTCTAATTACGAAATCCATTACTCTACATATTTTAGTCTCTAACAATAAAAGAAATGTTACAGTCATTAAGCATTTGCTGGTTGTTATAGGTTGCTCCCTACACGGCATTTTCCAAAGCCTGGTCCAGTTTCTTTCCTTTTGTTTTCAATGTAGCAAGCAATGAATCAATACGACAATTAATCAATAAAAGAGACACAGAAAAATGGTTGGGTAGTGTTTAACTTTTAGGACGAATAGTTTATGTAACCATATTTACACTAAAAATGAGGAATTGCTATACAAAGATATAGCTCTTGTAATAGACTTCAAACTGTGGCTATGGCAATGTGTGTATGTGTGTATATATACACATACATACGCTCACACATATTTTTGAGGTAATATATCCCAATTACCACAATCCACTCCCAGGTCATACCTACTTAGGGTAACTAAATTAACTGTTTCCTCATTACTTGCAAATGTAAAGCTCTCTATTAGCTAACTGATTAATTTGAAAATAAAGCAATGAATAGTGACCAATAAGACAATTCATTTAACAGTTAGATGGATTTTCATCAAACTATTTATTGTTTACCTACTATATGCCAGGCACTTTACTAGATGCAAACATGCCATAGCCCAGGCATTTTATTCCATCAATCAAAAACTTCAGTTGAGTGGGTAATTTGTGGAGGACACTATACTAATGCAATAGAAGATATGATAGGAAAAAAAAAACTGTGGTCCTGCCCTAAACAAATCGAGAAAGAAAATGGAAATTAGTATTATATATGTATGTATGTAATAAATTAGTATTATATATGTATATAAATTATATATGTATGTATATATAACTTAAAGGACAATATAAGCTCAGTGTACTGAAAATTCAGTGTTGTGAAATAGGGAGCCAAAGAGACTCAAATGAGATTGGGCTAATCAAAAGGAGATCAAAAAGAAAGGAGTATTTTGTGACGAATTATAAGAGCAAGCATTCTGAGTAGTCTGGCATGTGCCCAATTTACAGCTGGAAAGAGGGTCATGAGCAGGGACTAGTGCCCTGGCAAAACCCTTCCCTTCTCTGATTTCCCTAGTTGGCGGCAATTTTCCTTGCTCTTATTTCCTGTAGCACTTGAATTCTGTACCACATAATTTAGTGCAGTTCTGCTTTGCTTGCTAATTGTGTTGAGAATCTTGATTCCTTAAATATATCATTATCTCCTTGAGGGAAGAAAATTTTCCACAGCATTCTTCGGTATTTGTGACTCATCTATTTGAGTAGCCAGAACTTGTGATTTGGTCATTAAGATGCAACTTCTTTCCCTTAGAAATGGACCTGCTTGTGTTTCACTCTCCTGAGGCCACCACATTAGGGAAGCTGTGATATGAATGTGAGGATACATAAAAGATCTTAATCTCAACCATCATAAGACAATGTTAGTGACTGAAGTTACGGTGGCTTTGGGGGGCCATTTTACACATAAAAGTGAGTCTCAGACACAATATGTTATCCTGTGTGCTTGAAAAATAATAGACTGGTTTTCCCACTAATGAGAAGATGAGCTATAGTATGTAAGTAGAGGAAAGGTTTTCTGATAGGGTTACAAATTGAACGTGCAGCCCACCAAAAGGGGGATAATGAAGGATAAGGGGGAAAAAAAAGCCAGAAACTATTGGTTGCTAAAAATCTGCAGCATGAGACTAAAGTGGAAGTTTGATTTACATATGTTGGGTGTATTGGGGTGTATAGGTACAACCAAGGGCCATGTGAATATTTATAATGGACTTTTCCCCAACTAATGCAAATTTAAGTTAGTATTATGATGGTTATACAATTTTCTAGGATATAAAACCAGCATTCTCTCTCCTTTTATAAAAAAGCCTGCGCACATCAATTTAGTTCATCTCACTCTAATTCAGTGAACATCACATGAATGCTTTCTGTGAGCTAAGAGGTGTGTTAAGCACTGGGGATCTACACAGGAGATCCCTGCTGGAAGAATATATCTGCTGCTTTTATTATGTAGGATAATTATGAAAACCCACATAAACTAATATTTTTGAAACATTTTTCTAAATCTTAAACTCATACAAAAATGTAAGTTTTTTTAGAGTTTATTTTTGTTCTTATTTCTGCCTTTAGATTTTTTCAGCTAGACATGCATCTGTTAAAACACTATTCCATTTTTGGAGAATACATTTTATTTATGGTTTATGGGGGAACAGCTTCTCATAGTGAGAAAGATGTATTAACACAAATAAGTATAGAATTCATTCTGAATAGTCAAGCCTTTATCAGTAACTAGTCATTCTGTATCCATAATGTGGTTTTAAACTGTTATGCTGAGAAAAGTTGCCTCTTTCTTCATTGCTTTTATTTCAATTGTACACATCATTTCACACTTTTGAAGTGTTCACTAAGACAAAATCTGTCTTCACCATTTTACCGAAGTAGATAAGTGACCTTGATTTTTTAGTTTATGCCAAATGTCTCTCAAAGGTGAACTCGCTAAACACCAGTACTTCTGACTCTATGTAATGTATTATCCTTAACTGACATTGATATTCTATAGAAGAGTTTTATGCTTTCATGATTTCCTGAAAATGAAAGTAGTTTTTCACCTTTCTGTAAGCAAAAAGTTCTTCTAATTCCTTGGATTTTTAAAAGCTACCACCTAAAGAAAGCATAAAAGTTATCTTTTTAACCTAATAATTTTTAAGTTTGTCATCTTCATATCTAAAATGAATTTAAAATGCGGTCATTTCTCATATAAGTAGAAAAAGTTCAAGTATGAGGAACTTAAAATCACTGACTTGAAAAACACTGTCGGGGGAAAAAAAAACATACCTTTTGAGAAAGCAATTTGTCATCATTTTCAGTACCTCTAATTGCCAAATTGGGGCCACTAGTGCATTACTGTATCGGTAATTTAATTTTTGCCTTTTTGCCTCTGAAAGATGTAGACAAATCTCTATCACCATAATTACTATTATTTCTTGACAAAGATTATATACAAAGCCCTCTGCTAGGTACAACTGCCTTTGACCAGCACTGGGAAAGTTATATAGTTATCATTCAGACACAGTCCATCCTTCAGACACAAAAAGAGAAAACACACAAATAAGCATCAATGAATTAGAAGCAGCAGCTTACTTTATTTGGGATAAGCAAAGGGTTCTGTCTACCAATGAAACTTTTTAAACAGAACAAAACTTCTTAAACAGAAAATATCAGTTCTTTCAGAATCTACTTTGACTTACATAAAACTACTCATCAGACAGCAGATCCAACCCATCCTGGCTTTGATATTCTCCTTGAATAATCCCTCACCCTTCCAAACATTTCAATGCTAGTTTGGTCTGTTTTTGTTAGTATCACTCAAGCTGAGAGAGGGTTTTGAATGCAGTCAATTTTTCTCAGTAATTAAGAACTACCTCCTGCTACAAAAGCAGAAAATCATCATGTAGGAGAGAAGACTGAGGTCAAAGTTATGCAAAACAAGTGAAAATATGTATTCCATTAATATTTGTGAAGGAAAGATTACTGACTTTTACTCCATGAACATATTTAGGTACATGTAAGTCAGGATTTGGAGACAAACAGAAGGTCTTTGTCACCATTTCCCATTATTCAGGCACCATTGCCATCTAGCAAGATTTGCGCAGCTTCTGCCTCTCCACTGTTACCTCACCCAACAAAGATTTTTTTCCAAGTCTCTAATCTCTTCCCCAGCATCAAATGCACACACATACACCCCAACCAATCACAGGGTATGCTTCTCTCTTTCTCTCTCTCCCCACTCCCTTCCCACCTCTCTCTCTCTTCTAAAGTGTTTCCACAGAGGAAATCCAGTTAAAATGGAATCAAGGGAAGGTATGAAAGAGGCAAAAATGTTACTATAGGCAGAATTACAGCTGGGAAGAAGAGGAAAGTTCCGAAAATTTTCCCTTGGGTTGATGGACTAATTATGGGGAAATGAGATTTGAATTTTTAAAAGCATTCCTTGGGAATGCCACTTTTTCTTTGTCCATCATTGTCTGTTGATAGGTCTCATTCATTCTAGGCAATTAGTGGCTCTGACAAAACAGTGATCTTTATTTAAAATAATCATGTACTAAGAATTAATAGAAGTACTGTGATTTCAAGGGATTTCTTTTGGCAGGGCGGTGGCGGGGGGGGGGGGGGGGTGGAGGGATTAGACTTCATTCTCCACAGGGGTATACTTGGAAATAAAATAGAGCACCAGTTTTTTTTCTTGCCTTCTACAATCGGGACTTATGTAGACCTTTTACTGGTGGGATGGTAGGGGTTTAATTCACAACAAGTTTCTTCACTCTGTAGCAGAAGACCACTATATACATCCATACATCATGGACCACTGTCACTGCATCAGGAGTACTTGTGGGAGGGGTGAGATTCTCTTTCTGGAAATGGAGAAGTAGCTCCTATTGGACCAACCTTTCCACAGAAAACAACTTGAAACTCTGGACATAATATAAAAGTCGATCTAAAGTCAATGGAGAATAACTAAAATCAGATAAATATTAAAGGAGAGTAAACATTTGGAAGTAGAAAATGGAATGGGGTAAGTTTCCCCTTTTACAGCTTTTTGCTGAGGGCAGGCTATAGTCAGTCCCAAGTAAGGTGACTAAATCTTTTCTCTCTGAAAAGAGAGAAATATCAAAAAGGAGAGATTCAATAAAGGGAACTCCAAATTCTGCATATAAACTCTACCCTGAACTACAGTTCAGCTGACCCCTGAACTATGCATGTGTAAGGCAGAAGTCCAAGCAAGCCAGATGAGGCAAAAATAACCAAACAAAGATTTCAGCTGCTGCTCACTAAAGGGGAGACAGAGTTTGGATTTCAAGTCCAGCCAAGCCAACTGCCACTAAAATTTTTTTTAAATCAATATTCTTTGAAGTAACATAACAGAATCTGGAGTCTGAACACCCTATTTTTCATAATGTCCAGGATACTAGACATGAACAAACAGAAAATGTGACCCAAACTGAAGAGAAAAGGCAATCAACGCAGGTGGACCATAAGACCAGATATTATTTAGCAGAGATTCTACCTGACTCTCTTTATTATTTAAAATCTGATTTATTCATGTATTTGGGTTTTCCAGCATTTTTGTTATTCTCTCACTTCCCAGACTCTTTCAGTCCATTTTGCTGCTTCTTGGGAAAGCAGTTTTAGGTTTTCCTGAAGATGCATGATTTTGCCCAAACCATATAGTATTTCCCTCTGAACTTAGTTTACATTCTTCTGAGACGCTCTTAAGATGTTTTTCGTCTCAGCAACTTGGAAGTGGAGGGATTTTGATGATTCTTTGAGTAACTGTGTCTGTACTTGAAGGTAAGCCATCATCACTCTATGAAATAAAAGTTTAGGGAGCTTACTGTTTGGTTCTTTTTTGAGAAAGTCCCCAGGTGAAGAGGTGAGCCTGTTCATATCTTTATGAAGTGCTACCAAACACAGGCTTTGTAACTTTAGGGGACTGGCTTCCTCTGCAGGTGACCTGAAGGCTTTATGGGCTTGTGTAAACAGTCTAATCTTCTGAGTGAATTCATGATATTCTTCAGCCTGGGCAGAAAATCTTTTGGCTGCCTCTTTTTTCTTCTTTAGAGTATGTCGTCTCTTTATCATAAAAAGAATCAAGGTGACATATACAAAATCTCCCAGGAAAACATAAAGATACTTGGAGCTTGAATCAAGTATCTGGAAAACACCACCAAAGCACCACAGAGTTGCTCCAGGACCAGCTGGAAAGACATTTTTATGGTAACCAGCACACCATCCATGGCTCCAAAGGCCACGGCAGCTCTGCCTCTGATTTCCAGTATCCTGTGGGCCACAACTGACCAGAGAGAATCTTGTAGAATGTTCTGATTCTAACCCAAACAAGTGCCTGGCAACAAGGACAGAGGCAACTGGTGGGGCTGAGAGAAGGAGACAGCAAGGTTCTGTAAAAAGAGTACCCTAATTTTGCTCTGCTCCCCGCACAAATAGAGTCACATTACTTGTACAGCGCATTTAGCATTTGGAAATGTGGAAAGGACTGATTGCAGCCAGAGGAGGCCAATGAGTTCTGACCACACTACGCTCCACCTGGCCTTACAACAAACCTGAGTCAAACCAGTCCCATGCCAAAACACCTTTGAGCATGTCAGGGCATAACAGTGATGCATGCTGTAGGAGAGGACTCACGTGCCCACATCTTTGGGTGAGGCTCATTCTCCTGATTTAAAGTTTCCTTGTGCAACACGCAAGCCTGATCTTGCTTAGTCTCACCAAAGCTGATAACTAAGAGACCTGTTTTTCAATTGTAAGGACTTGGGAAAAATCAATTGGAACTGGCAAGGTCTTGAAATTTCCAGGATTTTCTGTGGAGCCAGTTTTTTCCTGTTCAATCCAAGTGTCCCGGAAGAGGATGGCTCCCCTCGGGGGCTGACTCAGTGATCCAGGCCCCTCCCCTCATGTGGCCCTGCTATCTGCAGCACGCACCTCCCAGGGTTGACCTGGGGACAGTCTCTACTCCACTGAGTCATCTTCCGAAGTGTGGTCATTCTTCCAAAAAGGGAGCTGGTCCTACTTCCAGCTGAATTTGTCATCTCTTATTTCTTTTTAAACTACAACTCACTCTCCTAGTGTTTCTCTGGCAAACTCTGCTCCTTGTCCAACATTCGGGACTATCACACGTGACTTATCCCCAATACTTAGACCTGTATTATTATTTTTCATCCCCAATAGTTTTACCATGAAGAAACAGTACTTGTCAGCCAAGTTCCACCTGGGGGGTCTTAGAGGGTGCCTGGGTTTGGGCTGCAGGTCCCCCCATGGGTGTGGAGAATAGATGCTCTGATCAAGGGAGGAGGTGGCCAAGTGCCTAAAGAAGTGATTTTTTAAAAACTGAGATAACATTGGTTTATAACATTATATCAGTTCCGTGTGTATACACTACAGTGTGCCCACCACCAAAAATTTAGTTTCCATCTGTCACTATACAGTTGACCTTCTTTACCCATATCACCTGCCCCCCACTTCCCCTCTGGTAACCACTACTCTGTTCTCTGTATCCACGTGTTTGTTTTTGTTTGGTCTGTTCATTTTTTTTGTTTTTTATATTCAACATATGAGAGAGGTCATACGGCATTTGTCTCCATCTGATTTATTTTACTTAGCATAATACCCTCAGGGTCCACCCATGTTGTCACAACTGGCAAGATTTCATCTTTTTGTATGGCTAAGATAGCTTTTCCTTTGAATATTTAATTTTAAAAGGCAACTGTCATTTTAGAATTTATAACCTGTTTTGGAAAAGAACAAATTCAGTCATTGTTGGGATTTAAAAAGAGAGAGAGAGAGAGGATTTTAGACAGAACTCTTTCAGTTGCAAGTTACAGATATACAACTGGAAGTGGCTTAAGTCACAATAGGGGTCTGGGATACAAATATTGGAGGCTCACGGAATGGGAGAACTGTAGGAATCAGGGAATCCCCTGGAGCCTCAAGTCAGAAGCCACTCCTAGGAGTCACTCTGTCTGTCTCTTATTCCTGATTCAGGAAAAAAAAAAGCCTCTGAGTGTCTGCGGGTTGGCTCTATCTTCTCAGGTGTCTGTGTGTGGCAGGAACATGGCTGCCAGTAGACAAGGAATTTAAATCAGCTATTACAGCTATGATGAAGGTCTCAGGAAGCAGTTGTGCAGATTTTCCTAACAAGGCCCTCATGTGATCATGGATAGACAATGGTATATAGAGAGGCCGAAGTAGAACAAATGTGGTACACTGATAAGACAGTGGAATAAGCAGTCTGACTAGGCAGAGATGAGTAATATGCCAATGTAAACAATTGTGGCCAGCCCATGGGTTTGCTCTTAGAGATAAGAACAACCACAAAGACTTAAATCAGCTCACTGACCTGGGCATATCCTCCAAACCACTGATTTAGGCATGTATCAGGCACCTGATCAGATCGGTGTTCAACAGAAATCTGTTATATTTTCAGTGAAGATTTAAAGAGTATCTTTGCTAATCCAGTGTTTAAGACAGTGCCTAGCAAATGGTAGGCACCAAATATCGCTGAAATGACTAAACAAATACTCTAGGGAATAAAAAGCTCTCTCAGAGAAAAAAGATAATAATGATGACAATAATGGTATTAGCATGTATCAAGTGCTTACTCTATGCCAAGCACTGAGCTAAACAACTACATAAATTATCTCATTTAATTTCCCTAACACACCTATGAGCTAGGTTCTATTACTGTCCCCATTTAACATATGAGAAAAGTGAGGCACAGGAAGTGTCAAGAGATGTATAATATGCATAATAGTTTATGCATACTTTTGGCTACTCGGTCAACCAAAGCTGAATGATAAAGAGCATAAATTCTAATCACTGCTCCAAGAGTCATGCAGGTGCACACGCCCAAAAATGGGACTTCCCAGACAACCATTCCACTAGATAAGATTGGAATCCCCTAAAATTGTGCTCAGTAACTGAGAATGGAATATTCATGAAGAAACTGCATGAAAACACATACACACACTCAAATGATAAACCAGAGGACAAGTTCTTATTAAATAGCAGAGCTGAGAGCTGCTGAGGGAGGGTGGGATGCTAGTGGGATGCAGGATATTTTTTTAAATGCCAGTAGAAACTCCCATAAAGAATGCTTTTGAAGCGGAAATGAAAGGACACTTCCCCGCAAAGGCAGTGGAAAGAACATAAACCAAATGGCTGAGTCACGCACTGCAAATTCCAGCTCTGAATCAAAAGGCAGCTTTCTGGTACACAAAGCAAAGAAATGTTGGGAAAATATAGGTCTTTTCTGTCACATCCAATGGCAACTTCAATCAGCAGTAATGTCACAATTAGCCACAGAGTCCAGTATAGAAGGCTGAGTTGTCACTGAGTGAGCACTCCAAGGTCCTTACTGGCACATGTTATAAACAGAATGCTAAAGCGCTGAAAACTAGCTTGGTGGTAGGGAAGAGAGGATGGAGACCTAGATTTACTTGACTTGAATAGTCTGTACTTTCAGAGATGACAGAAATTTATACACTTGCATTGGAATCGACACATGAAACTTCCTGCAGTAATAAGTATGACTTCAGTGTATATTTTTGCCTTTCATACAAGAAAGGCTTTGCAAGCCAATGCAGTACAAATGAGAAGTATTTTGACTCAAGCATCGTTCAGTGCGGTTATAGGATTATAGATCATTTGGCACTTGCTCTCACACTAAACTGACACAATTCTGGTTCCTCTAATTTAGCAAAACTTCATAGTTTCACACATGACTCTAAATCAAGGACCAACAATTTTTTTTTTCTGTCAAGGGCCAGACAGTAAATAGTTAAGGCTTTTCGGGACATATACTGTCTGTATTGCATATTCTTCATTGTTTCCATTTTTTAAAACCCTTTAAAAATGTACAAAACATTCTTAGCTCAAGGGACATACAAAAATAGGCCACTGGCTGGATTTGGTCCGCAGGACACAGTTTGCCATCCCTCTACTAAATCATTGAAAAAATGGATGTATGGGTGAGAAATGTACAATGAAGTATGTACATATTTGAATACACACATATGCTTTCACGTACATGTTAAGTACATTAACTTGTTTTCTTCACTTTCCCTTTAGAAAATAAATTCCTCCTGTGCAGAGACTTCATGACTACTTTTTACAGTTCTCCAGAACAGCAAGAAATGAATTCTACATGCAGTGGATCTCAGTAAATACAGAATGACAGACTATTGTAAAGAAAATAGCCTATGTTAAAGACCATGGCCAGGGAAAATCTGTTTTCCTTTTTCAGCAGAAAAAAATGACAATTTTTCTTTCCAGGGATATGTGATGTTTAACGCTTCAGTCTATGTGTACCTGGGAACACTATTATCATCATCAACATCAATGTTACTATTTTAACGTCTTATATCGTATATTATGGTTTTCAAAACACTTTCTATACAGTATCCCATATTAGTCTTGACATCAGCAATACTGTGCATTTTCACATAATATTTTCACATTAAGAGAAAATATTAAACAGATTTCAGAAGCTCCAAATTTCCCAATGTCAAAATGTAACTAGACTAACAGCTCAAGATCTACCATTTACACAAGAAATCTAATATCTAGCACGATAAAGAATTAACAAAGCAAAGAAATAGGAAAGATTTTTTTATATAATTATCTAAGTGTCTAATTCGATTACGGAAAAGGACTGAAGAGCTCAGAAGAGGAAATATATATAGGAAATAGAGTCTCACTAACTTTTCATCTTATGAATCATTTTTTTGGTCATCTCTTGACTGCAGAATCTGGTTGGGCTTTTCTGCCTCTAGGCTTTATTTACTTATTATCACTGCATTGAAAGGCCATGTATTCTCATCATGCATTTTTAAAAACTACTGCTTAGACATTTTCACATTCAGTACTATAATAAACATCTTATAATTGAACTCCAGTATGTTCTCCTTCCCTCTAAAGATACCTGAAGTTATATATCACTAAGAATAAAAATATAGTCTTCTTGTAAAGTTTTTACTTACTAGAGTTCAAAATGCCAGCATTATGAAATAAGCTATCATACAAGATGTTGACAAGAAAAGCCAATATGCACTATCCAGTTTGAACTCCACAATTTTTTGTGCTATTATTCACAGATGGCACATGCAGTTATCATAAACTTCCCTTCAAATCACCACCTCATTCCACTTATGGCTTCAAAGGCAATTTTCAACGTTGAGAAATGAAAGGGATGGGACACAGTGATACAGCAACTCTGTTCCACCATCACTGTCCCTTTGTGCTAGTTCTTGGTCTTGTTCTGGTGCCAACTTCACCACTGCATCTTTTTACCCAGTTCTACACTCCAGAAACTCATCTGTCTCTTTCCTTCCTTCTGTCCCCAAAGGTACATAAGAATTATGTTTATAATATATACTTATGACTCCTTTAACAGACTAGAAGTTCTCAGTTGCTTCCAAAACTACATCTAAACACCCTTCAGTCTCCCAGAGCTCCCTATAGGTTAAACCCAACCAGAAGACAGAGGGTATAGGAGCCCTGATGATGTGGTCTACAGGGATACCAGGCAAGGAGCGGGGAGAGAAGGGATGAGAGCATACCTAGAGAGGAAGACGGCAGATATCCAATACAGCTCCTGTGCGATATGGTACACGGCGAACACCACAGGCCCCGACCTTTAACCTTCCTTATAGGCACAGCCTCAGTGGGATATACCAGTATAATAATGGGTGGGTGAATACCACCTTTTTCAACACCTGACAAACAACTTGTCTCAATGAATTGGCATAATTTTGTAGTGTTTAATAATTCTCACCTGTGCTCACTTGTTGCTGGGTGCTGCTTAATTACCGGAGAGCTTCTGTTGAGGATTTTTCGCCCTCTTTGAGTCCAGACCTGTTGGAGAATTTTGGTTTACACATTAGCTTTGGATTGTGATTTTTTTTTAAAGTGAGGCACAACTACATCTTGAATTCCTAGTCAAAGTCTACAACAGAGCCTGGGAACTAAAATTTTTAGCACCCATCAGTTCAACTCTGTCACCTATGATATTTCCTCTGTGCAAATTAACGCCCACAAAACTGAATAGAAGATTAGCACTGAACTCTTGCAGACAGCTGAGGAAAAATTATGACATCCAGCAATCTGTGAAATATTCTTGTATTTTTAACGCCACTTTTGGCTGTGCATGGAGCCTTTCATGACTTGCTTTCCTTCACTCCCTGGCAGCAATCTCCTTATAACCTTTTCCCTTTGGTCAGAACAGGGAGGAAAGTGCCAACGCAATTAGTATGCCAGTGTCAGCCAATACTCTGCTGCCAAACAGCTTCTTCATTTGAACTGATGAAAACATGGTCAGCTGTGGCAACAGTGGGGACCTCAGCACTGAGAGGCCAAAGCCCATGGCAGGAAGAAAATTGCCCAATTCCACTTTCAAGGATGTGTCACTGAAGAACAACCTTCCCTAAGATACGGACAGGGTTTGCTTTCTCACGCCCTTCATGTTCCTTGGGCGAATGAGGTGTGCAGTCTTCTCTGATCACTCTATTATAAAATTACCCTCTCCAGACAGGTGAGATGCCCTTGAGCTATTTCACCCAAGTCAACGCAGCTCACACTAACAGAACATCTACTATGTGCCAGGCTCTGTGCTAGGTGCTAGTGATAACAAGATGAACGTCACACTGCTGACAAGGAGACCAATGCATAAATTCTGTTTGTTTGTTACAAACAAACACAAATGGCTGGTCCTTGTGGAGTTCAAAAGAGGGAAAATAGAGCCTTCACCAGAGAGGTAAAAGCTGTTTGGGGCTGGATATTGAAGAATGAATGAATATGGCATTCACAGATGGAGAAGAAAGAAGAGGAACTTTTAAGCAGAAGTGATAATCAGTGCAAATATTGTGTGATTATTTACAGAGTGAAGACAGTACAAAAATCATAAAGCCAGTAACTTAAGTAGGTAATGAATTACCATAATTATGTGTTGGTATATTGGGAACAGAAACTATTTCCCATTTACTATAAATTCTCAGTGTATAGCACAGGGCATGACACAGAGTAGGGATCTAATAAATGAAATGAATGAATGGTCATTAGGTGTCTTTAAAAAAATGTTTTTTAATTTTTTCTAAGATGTAAGCACACCACAGATTTTGAAGTGACCTGTAGAACTTACAATCTTTACCAAGATGAGTTGGACTACATAAGAAATGATAATTTAGTTGATAGTAAGGGAATATTGAGGAAACATAATAAGAGGATTTTTGATGTGGTAGGCTCACATCTTAAGTCTAAACATTTGGGATTAGGAGGCATCAAAAAATCTTCAGATCCCTACACATCTTATATTCAACCATCCCTTTCATATTAATCAATGAGTTCTCTGTGGGGCCTGGTAGAGCTTACTCTGGGACTATACTGAGTTCTCCCCACTTTGCCTGAGGCCAGCAAAAGGAGAGATTATGAGAGTCCCTTAGGAACTGTGCCTGAGCTGCACTGTCCTTGTCAGAGTCTGCTGTATATTTGAAGAATATACCAGATATCCTTTGATATATGCAAGCTTCCACCACAGAAACACTCGTATGTTCACATACTGTGTTACGTTAGGTGACTTTGCTTCTTCTTTCTGACAAAGACACCTTTTGGGACAATAGATGCTTCAGTTTAAGAGAAAGAGGCTAATGCTTCTCCACCTGACACAAACCTACCTGTCCTGATTGAGAGTGGCGTCAGTAAAACTTAAGACTCTCCTACAAAGGGAAAGAGGAGTGGCATAAACAAAAAGAATAAGCTATCAACAATGCACTCGCTAAGAAAAGCAACAAGCTTGGTATGTTTTAGGGACTGGGTAATGAGAAGGCCGGAGGAGCAAAATGAAAAGAGAACTGTTGGAAGAATGTTCAATAATGCATTTGCTCAGATCCACAGATTGGAAGCTCTCAAACACTATGGTGCGAATTAAAGATATGCCAAGCAAAGGAAATTAATTATTAACAAAGTCAAGGCAGCACAGGAATCATAAGATTAGTGACTTCAATTTTAAAGTGAAAAAATTACAAATAAAGTGTATCCATAACGTAAAGAGAGGAAGCAGTTGTAATTTCATAGCTCCTACAATGCCACCCCACTGAGTGCCAAAATTCCTCCAAATTGTCCTCCCACTTTCCTCCAAAAATCATAAAGACTTTGTTGTTGTTGTTGTTAGATCATAAGTTTTTAATAGTTATTTTTATACTTGAAAGTTCAAGGAAAACTCTTTATTTGAACATGTAGTAAAGTTCCTTATAATTTGATGGCATATAAAAAGAAGACATAAGAACTCAGTTTATCACAGAAACAATTCAGCAACATGATGTGAATGGGACAAGAAGAAATGGGGGAACTAGTGTACAGGTTCTTTAGGGACCAGGGCTTTTTTGTCCCACTTCCAATGGGAACTGGAACAAAAAAGGAGGTACATCAACTGCCAAAGACTTTGAAGCAGAAAGAGTAGAAGTAACTATCTGGGCTTCCTCCCTCAAATTATCCTTCAATTTCTTCTCAGTGCCTTCCACTAGCTGCCCTGAACCTGAAGCCATAAAGCAAGAGGTTCTGGGGAATGTAGTGTGCAGAAGTAAGTGCCCTGAAACATAGATAAGAAGAGGAAAACAGCAAGGACTGTATCTGAGCAAACAAGCAAACGACTGGAGAAGGGAAACTACAGTGGTTTTAAAACACGTTCATAAATTCTTTGACTTTTCTGCTACCAAAAGTGGAGTCTAATTCCCCTCCACTTGAATATCACTGGCCTTAGCAACTTGCTTCTAAGGAACAGAATGTAGCAAAAAGTGAATGCGTGAATTCGTAAAAGATACAGCTTCCACCTTGTTGGAACCCAGGTTCTTTGAGGTGCAATCCAACAGAGGGAATTTAATATAGGGAAATCGTTGCAAACAGTTTGTAAAAGACCTGAAAAATTAAACAGAGGGCAGAGAGGCAGTCTAGGGATTAGCAACAGCCAAGCAGAGATGAATAAAGGACCCAGGTAGGTGGTCTGGTCACAGCCCCAGCTGAAGTTCCAGCTGACAGATGGCACTGAGGGCCAGACAAGTGAGGGAGTGAATCTTTAGATGATTCTAACCCCAGTATTCAAGACACCCCTGCTGATGCCACACGGAACAGAGACAAGCTGTCCCCACTGAGTCCTGCCCAAATTGCAGATCCATGAGCAAAAAATAAATACTGCCGTTGTTAAAGCCGCTAAGTGGTGTGGTGGGCTGTTAAAACACCAACGGTTAACCCCAACAGGATCTGAGAACAAACAAACCAATGACTCACACAACATCATTCTCATTTTCTCATTTCTGCTTCAGCTAACATCTGAAGGTCTCAGTCAGACCCTACCATACTTCAATTTTATGGCCACTTTAGATATTTATTGGCCAGTGTTACTGGCAGTAAAGACAATTTTTCAACTCATTAATTCTGATTATACATCCAAGGGATGAACGATTGTTCACTGAAGCTATGGTTTAATTCCTCCATTTAGATATATTTCCATATGAAGGTGTTAACAGAGCTTGGTCTCTTCATATGAAATATAAGACTCTGAAACTTTAGTTACCTATGTGAAATTCAATTTAATTTACTATAATTTACTATTAATTCGAAATAAAGGGCAACTCATTGACTAAAGAAATATTATCTATTTGAAGAATATTATTGCATAAGAGATTAATTTGATAATTGTGTGTGACATTTATTTTATATGTTACCCTTTTACAGCATGGGAAAAGGTACAGAAAAAGGAAACGGATGAGGGGAGCAAAGTGGAAGAATAAGGGAGGAAACAGTGGAATGTGAGTGCAAAGGAGAGAGAAGCACACTACTGAAGAAGAAGAATGCTGATACTGATCTACTTTTACAAGCATGCTGATTCACTGGCCCTTTCACACAATGGAAACGTTTTCTCAGTGGAAGAGAAGAAAATAAACATAACTGGTACATTTCGCAATACGTTTTTGGAGACAACAGATTCAGGAGGGCTTACTGGAAAACATACCAGATGGACACAGGCGACCAGACTGTGCCACTAACAAGCCATATGACAGTCAAGTCACTTACTGTCTTTGTAGCTTAATTTCTTCATGAAAAAAAAAAACAAAACAAAACACATGGGTTATACCAGATGATTTCTAAGGTTTGTAAGTTCCAGCAATAAAATTCTAAAATTTTATTATTTACGAGGACCTTCCTCTTGCCTGAATGACTCTAGATTCGGATGCTGTGCTTAACCCTAGGGCAAAAGAAATGTTAGACTGATAAAACTGATACATACCGACTTGTCCCAGCCTGACAACCTCCTGCACCCCTCATTGTAAATTCTAGAGTAGCAACTCTGACACCAAATCCCAGCTATTGCATTTGTTTTATTTATTTATTTATTTATTTTTTAGCAAGCCAAAGTTGTATTTGTTTTTTTAAACAGGAAAATTATGCTAATATAAAACAGATAAAAACGGACAAAAATCAAAACACACAACATGCAAAAGCACAACACACAACACCGGACCAGCGCAAACCCTTCCCCCGCCACTCCCCCCAGGTTTCGAAACCTTTATTACAGATCCCCAAAGATTAGACTGTATTGGAGAGGTCACAGTATTGAATCAGAAAGAGAGACATTCACACCAACATCAAATACACAATGCAGAAGGCTTTCAGTGATGAGCACAGATTTCTAGAACACTACCACGTATGCTATTCTCTGGCTCACTTTTTAAAGTTGTTTTTAAAAACGATTAAAAGTGCACAGACACTTTCATAAGGCACAGACTGTTGTACAGGTCATCTCACTAGGGACTTGAGAAAGACGGTGAGAAAATTAAATACTGAGAGATGCCGGGAGGCCACGTGTTCCTGAGCCGGAGTCCCTCTGCCAGAACCGGGGCAGAGACAGGATTGAGCGGCGGAAGGTCACCGCCTCTCATTCGCCAAGACTTTGCACAACCCAGTTCTGGAACTGACTGGGGGTTCTCTGTCGACTTGGGGATTGACTGCCAGCCACCAGTCCCAAGGCCTGAAAGTAGCAGGTAGCTATGTCCCCGTGTCTCCCTGGCAAGACCTGAAGGCGATTATCGGTTGGTGGGGCTCCTGAGGGTTCTGTCCAAGGCCATTTCGGCAGCAGCTCAGCGACTACAAGATGCCCGGCATTCCTAATGCAGAGAAGGCTTTCTGAAGAGTGCAGGGGGCTCTGGGTCTGGAAAGCAGCTGTGTACTCACTAAGATAGACCCCCGAGGCAACAGAATGGCCAGGAACGCCCATGGCCTCTGCCCCAAATGTCTCATAATGTCACTCCCTTTGACATCAGAGCTGGGGCCCTGTCCTCTCAGCTCTGTCCTCCCGGCACCCCACACCTAGTGGGCACTCAGCAAATGTTTGTTGAATGACTTTGTGTGCATGTATACATGGTGCTTTACCAAACCCTGGAGACTCATAACCTGATTTCTGATTTACTCAGTAAACCTTTAATGAGTACCTACTATGTGCTACCACAGGACCCAGCACTGGATGGGTCAAATACAAGTTTACAAATCTGCCCACCTCCTGCTCTGGACTGCGAGCTCCCTACAGGCTTTGTCTTTAGACCCGGTTCCCATCCCTGTGTCCAGAACACAGGCCACGCTGACCAGTGGTTGTCGGACGACTGAAAAAAGCGTTGCTATACTTAGGGGAGCAGGTGCCCTGGGTAGCTAAATCCCAGAAGACTCCCAGTTCTGAGAATGGGCTAGAAAAAGGAGTTTGTCTTGACTTGGAAACAGCTCAATTTCTCTGGTGGGTCACAATGAACAGGCACCAGACCACAACAAAGGGGGCATCTTCTGATCTTCCTGTCCTCGCCCTGGGGGCCCTACTTAAGGGGGTGGTGGTCATGAGGCCCAGGAAGGTGGTGGGACAAGCCTCTCCCCGAAGTTGCCCCTGATGGGCGCCCCCATGTAACAGGAAGAGGCGCTTGAGTTGGACCCAAGCTCACACGTGGCTCAGCTCCGCCGGGAGAAGGTGGGCAGTAGGCAGATGAGCCTGAAAGGAAGGACACTTGTGCTCCCAGGGTCCGGGCGGCAGAGGGGCCACAGTCTGGGGCTGCAACCCTCACACAGGGGCGGGTGCCCAGCTCTCTCCAGGGGCTGCCCAGGTGAGCTTCAAGGAAGAAAACTCAGGCAGTGTCGAGCTTTCTGGGCTCGGGGCCAGGCAGCGGACAGTGTGGGTTTTGGCATCAGGCACTCCTGGGTTTGAAGCCCAGTCCTGCCACCTCCTGCTTCACTTCCAGGACCTTAGTTCTCTTACCTGCCAACTGGGGATAATATCGTATTTCATTGATTCTAGGAGCACAGCTTTTCCACTTAACATATCGGAATAAAATGAATTGTAAGCCGTGGCATCTTTCAGTTGAAATTGGCAGTGTTTTTCCCTTAGTGGTACACAGAATGGTGTGTTTTGTAATCAGTGGTGTCTTTGATACGACTCAGTATGGTACTAAGACCTACCTCACAGGATTGACGTGGGGATGCACCTCTCCAGCCCAGTGCCGGGCACACAGTGATGCCAAATAAAGGAGAGTGGCTCCCTCCCCTCTTCCTCCTGCCCCCTCTCCTGACAGAACCTAGAGGGCGGTGTGGGCAGCTCCTCTGCAGCGCTGAATAAATCAGTTTAGAGCATCGGGAAATGTCTGGTTTTTAGAAGATAAACACCCCCTTAATTCCTCTTGGAAACAGGGAGGCTATTTATAGCAGCTGCAGAGCAAGTTAACCAGGCCACCAGCTCCCTTCTTCCCAGGTAATAGGTCACCAGGCACAGGGCCTGGTCCACCCTGGGTCCAGGCCCTCGATCCCTGGATTCCTGGCGGTGGTTGCACTGACCCTGGCTGGAACCCGAGGGGACAAGAGAGAGGAGCTGGCTCCCCCAGGCCGCCGAGACCACCGGGGCTTGTGACTGTGGCTCAATCCAGTCAGGGAGCTGCTGCCTGGAGAACCACGGGCCTGGGGGGCGACTAGCCCTCTCACGTGGGGCCTGTGCGTGGCCTTGCCCACACCCAGCACGTGGGGGACATGGAAGGCTCCAGCGGACCAAATTCAGCTGGGCGCCAAGCACTGCCTAGGTTTGCAAACTCTTATCTTGGCAAATGCTGGGGTGCCAGTCGCTCCCCTAAAGATTCTGCTGCAAAATGAAAACCTGGGAGTGTTTCCCAAGTTCACAAGGGAAAAAGAACCAATCAGGTGTTCTTGCAGGAACAAGAGTAAGGTTTCGGAAGTTGAGATCAGGTCGGAATACCAGGCAGAGAAGAAGCAGACGGTCCAAGACCTGGAGCATCATAAGGGCACGGACTGACTGGCCTTATGGGCCTTGATCTGACGAGGGTGACCCCAGACACGCAGCAAACATTTGTTACATGGAGGCAAAAACTCTGAATGTCCTCCCTTCCCTGCCTCCTTCAACAGAAGAACAGATTAGGAACTGGACTAAAAACGATACCTGCTCTTTGCAAGGTGTCTCAGGCCTTTTAAAACGTGCCAGTCCTGCCAGGAGCTCTGGAGTGACAGGTACCAGGCTTCCTCTTGGACAGATGGGAACTGAGAAACAGAGAGGCCCAGGGACCTCCCTAAAGGTACAGCACAAGACAGGGCAGAGGTAGGGCCCAGAAGGGAATTGCAGGCCTGCCAGCCCATCAGCCCAGGTGTGGTCCGGCAGTCTGCAGAGGTGGGCCCAGGCAGGGGGGAGGGGGGAGGGGGAGGGGGGAGGGGCAGGACCAGGGTCCCAAGAAATGCCCAGCAAATAACCCTGGGGAGGGGGAGAGTCCCAGTGTCAGCATTTTCAGCGAGTGTCTCAGTTCCTAGTTAGCATTCTAATGATCAGTTAACATCTTAGTAATCAGCAGGCGGAGATAAGCTGAGAATCAGAACAAAGACCGGTTGCAAAGCCCTGCTTCCTTCCCCTACTTGGCCAGCAGGTCATCCTGGTGATGCCCACAGCCGCGGGCAAATGCCAGGCCCGGTATTTCACCAGGAAATGTGGAGAGTTGCGGAGTGGCCCTTCCAACCCCAGGCGGCTCACCGGCATCCAGGATTCTTTCCCTCCCCCAGGAAAAGGGAACCTGTTGCTTGTCTTCTCTTTGGAGACGATGAGGGTGGTGGACTAAAAGCATCTAGGGACGGAGTCAAGGGGTGGTGTGCTCATAATTAGGCTGTCTGGGGCTGAAGGGGTGACAAGGCTTCTGGAGAAGACACTGCCCAGAGCTCTGGCCCCAGCACCCAGTCAAAACTCCTCTCCAAGACTGAGTTAGAAACTGAAAAAGCAAATTGTTCTCTTTATGTTCTCCGCCCAACTACTCCCCAAGGAGTTGCCGCTTTGGAGCTGTAAACAATGAGCTATTTTTTCCTCGCCTTAGAAAATCTGAGTGTCCCTTTTCTATACCATCTGAGGGAGTTCTGTTTAGGTGCAGGCTTTGTACGTTCAAAACCAGCTGACGTCACAGCCCCGGAAAGTGAACAACTTCTAGTCACGCTACCGTCTGGGCTCCGGATTACACATTCCTTAGTGTTAAATAACCTCCTAGAGAGCCAGGATCCCTGGATAAATACCTACACGTTCTCTCTAGGTCATTCTCACACACTCCCCATCTCTGGAGTGTCTCCCACTCTCCCCTCCCCCACACACACACTCAAGCCAACCCCAGCAAAAGGCACTGCACAGAGGACGCCATTTCTCAGCTGAGAGGTCACCGGGGGACAGGGCAGTCTGCCAGGCAGTTCCTGAGCTTGCTCTTGGGACGGCCTTTTGGGGGCAAAGCACTTTCGAGCCAGAAGCAACACTGTCTTGGACTGAGACCCCCGGGGGCCTCGTGTCCACGACTGTCACGCCTTGCCCACCACTGGAGAGTGGCAAAATGGCTGCTGCCCTTGGACTCCCCGGCGGCCATGGTGGTCGCCCGGCCCGGGGTGGGGGTGGGGTTCAGAAAGGTGACCTTGCTCTGGTCAAAGCCCATCGGCGGGCCAGGCTACGGCCTGTAGATCTTAATGACGTCCTTGACGGGCCGCCGGCAGATGGGGCAGCAGGCCGGGCCTGCCTCTTGAGATGCAGCCGTGGCACAGGCACGCGTGTCCACACGTGTAGATGACTGTGGCCACTTCGCCATCGAAGCACACCGCGCACTCGCTGTTCTTGCTGCCCGCCAGCTCCGGTGGGGAGAACACGGGGGACACGGTGGGCTCACTGGGGCTCTGGGGGCCGTCACCAGGGACGACTCAGCTGCCGAGGAGGACTGGTTGACCCTGAAGGCCATAGCAGAATCGCTACCGTCCTGGGAGCCGCTGAGGGACCCTGATGGGGATGTGGTCGCAGGCCTGGACAGCAGGGTGCCTGGCAGGGTCCTGTGCACAGTGTTGCCCGTAGCTGCGTCGGGGCGCGGCGGTGGCGGTGGCGCGCTCGGGACGCACGGAAGCTAAATACGCGGTGGGCCGGGGAGCCGGGCCGGGGTTGGGCTCGGGCTCCGGGACATCGCAGCTGCACTGGCGAGCCGGCGGGCTGCCTCTATTTGTTTTACTTTGATTTGTATTCACATAAGAAGTGAGGAAAAACTGCCTCCCATATTTTTGTCCTGAATATTTTAAAAATAAGAGAAACGGAGAACCTAATTAACCACACCCCACTTCCATCCTATAATATTCTCACATATTTACCTATGAATAAAAATTAGTGAAATTATCTCATACAATTTGGATTTCTCTGAATGAAATTCCTTCTCTTGACACAGAGCTGCTTCAAAGATGGAAGGAAACATCAAGGAGTCTTACAATCCATGCTCATTCTTCTCCACGTTAAGAATCAAAGAAAGGAAACTGGAATCAAATTTCTTCGTGGTATGTTTTCATAGGATGAGTTGACTGTAAAATTTATATAGTATAATTATTTTTGCACTTGGCTTATTTCTTAAGGGCCAACATACTACAGACTTACGTAACACATATTGCCTAACAAAGAGATACAGAATCACCTACAATAACTTGTCAGTTTGCTCCAATACCCAGTATGTCCTAAGTTTTCAACATATATATAGATTTTCAGCTATCACAGAATCAAAAAATGAGAAGAGAGAATCCTTAGCTCATTAGGCTGTTTCTTTGCCACTTTTCTTGTGTTTATGTCATCTTCCCACTTAATTATAAGCTCCTTGAAGACAGGAATTGAATCATGCTTCCTGGTAACCTTCCATGTTCACAATGCAAAGCATCTAGTACATGTTAAATCCCTATATTTTGGCTGTCACAGATATTAGTTATTCCCCCACTTGGTTGAGGAAACTGACCTTGGTTACTTAGTTTGGGGAGGCCTAGTCAGGGCCCTTGCAGAGATACATGTACCTTCGCTTGCATTTGCACCAGGTATACAGGGGTGATTTCAACAATGCTGCTTTGGAGATGAATAAACCATAACTGTAATGGAATACTGTAGTCAAAATGAGCATCAGGAAAGTCTTGCCTTAAAGCATTCAGCTATTTCCACCGCACGATACTTACCATGGGTAAAAACGTAATACTACTATTAATAATGGGTGCTTTGGTATGGCGTTTGTGCTTCAAATGTCTTGTGATAGTTAAAAGAAAAGAGTAGCCCCTTTGAGAAAATACATCTTCAAAGACGCACTGGAATTTAAAACCAAACTCCACTGGCACCAAAGTGTCTCAGAAACTTATTTGTCCTGACTCAAAGGTGAGAGAGAAGCAAGGATTTGAGACTAAAGGAAAACACTGTAGAAGACTTCAGCATTATCCTGCAGTGAAGCTGACGTACTATGAATAGTCAGATTGATGGGTAAGCTGGCACTTGGTGGGTAAGCATCCATATTCCTTTTTTTTTTTCAGTTTTTATTGAGACATAACTGATATATAGCCCTGTGTAAACTTTAAGGTGTACAGTATAATTATTTGACCTACAAACATCATGAAATGATTACTACAATAAGTTTAGCAAGCACCCATCATCTCATGTAGATACAACATTGAGGAAATAGGAAAATAATTTTTTCCCCTGTGATGAGAACTCAGGATTTACTCTCAAGTTTCATATATAATATACAGCAATGTTAATTATATTAATCATGTTGTACATTACATCCCTAGTACTTACTTACCTTATAACTGCAAGTCTGCACCTTTTGACTACCTTCATCCAGTATCTCCTCCCCCAACCCCTGCCTCTGGTAACTATAAATCTGATCTCTTTTTGTCTTTGAAGTATAATTGACCTATAACACTATGTTGGTTCCTAGTACACAACATTCTATATTTCTATACATTTCAAAATGATCACCATGATAAGTCTAGTTGTAATCTGTCACCATACAAAGATGCTACATAATTATTGACTATATTCCCACACTGTACATTTCAAACCTGTGACTCATTTATTTTGTAACTGAAAGTTTGTACCTCAATCTCCCTCACCTATTTTTCACCTCTCCCACCGTCATCCCCTCTGACAACCATCCCTTTGTTTTCTGAATCTATGACTGTTTCTGTTTAGTTGTGTTTGTTCATTTGGGTTTTTTTAGATTCCACATATAAGTTAAATCATACAGTATTTGTCTGGCTTATTTCACTTAGCATAATACCCTCTGGGTCTATCCATGTTGTCACAAATGGCAAGATTTCATTCTTTTTATGTCTAAGTAATATGAGTAATATATATGATATCTTCTTTATCCATTCATCTATTAAAGGGGCACTTTGGTTGCCTCCATGTTTGGGTATGCTAAATAATGCTGCAGTGAACATACCAGTGCCTGTATCTTTTCTAATTACTGTTTATGTTTTCTTTGGATAACTACCCAGGAATAGAATTGCTAGATTGTATGGTAGTTCTATTTCTAAGTTTTTGAGGAATCTCCGTACTGTTTTCCATACTGGCTGCACCATTTTATATTCCCACCAATAGTGCACTAGGGTTCCCTTTTCTCCACATCCTCACCAACACTTCTTATTTGTTGTCCTTTTGATAATAGCCATTGTGACAGGTGTGAAGTAATATCTCATGGAGGTTTTAACATGTATTTTGTTTCATTTAAACTCAGCATTTCTTTTTGGGGGGGATTCCCTGGTGGTCCAGTGGTTAGGACTCCGTGCTCTCACTGCCAAGGGCCTGGGTTCAATCCCTGGTCGGGAAACTAAGATCCCACATGCCACGTGGTGTGGCTGAAAAATAAAATTTAAAAAAAAATAATAAACTCAGGGCTTCTTTTTTTGAAATTTAATTTATAAACATTAAAACACAGAGATCTTAAGTGTACATGATGTATTTTGACAAATGTATGCAACTATGAAACCAACATTTAAATAATTATAAAGAACATTCTCATTATCCCACAATGTTCTCCCTTTATCTTTTGTCAATCTCCTTGTGGAGGAAACTACTCTTCTAATTTTTTTCACTGTATATTACTTTTGCTTGTTCTTGAAAGCACTTGTTAACTTATTTATAAATTAAATTTCTTTAAGAGATAGTCACATACTCAAATATCCTACTTCTTGAGACAGTAGAAATGGTGAGTTGTATTTTTCATGGCATTTATCAATTTCATTTAGCTTATTGAATTTATTGGCATAAAGGGGTTCATAATGTTCTCTTATTACTCTTTTGATATGTGTAGGATCTGTAGTAATGTTCCCTCTTGAACTCTTATACTTTGTCATCTTTCCTCAACCTTGGTTTGAGAATTTTGCTGAACGTTTTAAGGAATCAAATTTGGCTTTGTTTCATCTTTGTTTGCTATTTTATTGACTTCCACCCTTATCTTCCTTATTGTCTACCTTCTACATACTTTGGGTTTGTCTTTTTCTGACTAATATAAAGTAGAAACTTCATTGATGCGAAAACATTCTTCTTTTTCCAATATAGGCATTTAAAGCTATAAATTCTCAACTAAGCAACACTTTAGCAACAGTCTGTACATTTTTACATGTTTTGTCTTATCAGTACGTTTTAAATATTTTCTAAATTTCCTCATGGTTTCTCCTCTGACACAAGTGTAAATAGATTTTCTGGTTATCTTTTTGTTGATGATTCTTTATTTAACTCTATTGTGGTCAGATAATATAATGACTTCAATTTGGGGGGATTTATTGAGAGTTATTTCATGTGCACATATAGAAAATGTATATTCTGTGATTCCTGTGGGAGTAGTATTCAGTACATGTCAATTAGATCAAGTTGGTTAAAAGTGTTGTTGAAATCTTCTATATTATTAATAATTTGTCTCCTATCAACTCCTCTGAGAGAGAAGTGTTAAAATCTACAAATATTATTGTGATTTCCTTTTTTTTCTATCAACTTTGGATTAAGGTATTTTGGAGCTATGTCATTAGGTACATATACATTTAGGATTGTTATGTCTTCTTCATGAATCATTATGAAATGATCCTCTTTACCTCTGTTAATAGTTACTGCCGAGAATTTTATTTTCTGTTATATTTATTTTGCCTTACCAGCCTTCTTATACTTCGCGTTTGCTGGTATACCATTTTCCCTCTTTTTAATTTCAACTAATATATATCTTTATATTAAATATATGCTTCTTAATAATTAAGATATAATTTAATGTTGTTTGTACTAACCATTCTGATAATCTCAACCTTTTAGAATGTTTAATGCATTTATACTTAAATTAATAATAGACATGGTTGAGTTTAAATCTACCATTTTATATTTGTCACATTTCTTTGTTCATTTTTTCTTCCCTTTTAAAAATTATTTTGGTTGAGAATTTTTTGTTTTCCATTTAATCTCCTCTATTGGCTCCTTAGTTATATCTTTGCATTATTTTAGTTATTTTTCTAAGTATTGCAATGTGCCTATATAACTTATAATCTAACCTTGAGTGAATATACCACGTCAAGAATAGTATAAGAACTTTCCAATAGTTTAATTCCATTTTACTTTTGCGTTCATTTTGCTATTGTTGTCATATATCTTACTTCTATATCTGTGGAACTCCACAATAAATTGTTACTATTTTTTCTTTAAATAATAAGTTGTCATTTATAAAAATTGAGACAAAATATATTTTATATTTACCCATAGAATTACCCTTTAGAACTCTTTCTTTCTTCCTGTGGAGCTGAGTTTCCATATGGTACAATTTCCTGTTAGAATGATCTTCCTTTAACATTTCTTATAGTACAGAACTGATTATTAATCCTTTCAGTTTCAATTTATTTAAAATACCTTTATTTAACCTTTTAAAATATTTTCACTGTAGAATTCTAAATTGACTCTTCTTTTCCTTTAGCACTTAAAAAAAATTCCATTGCCTTCTAGTTTCCACTGTTTCTGATAAGAAGTAATTTATCATAATAATTTCCCTATATGTAGTGTGTCTTCTTTCCTTTGGCTGATTTTAAGGTTTTCTTTTTATCTTTTGTTTCTGGCAGTTCGACTATGATGTGTCTGTGGTTTTATTCTTATTCATCCTGATTGGAATTTACTGAACTTCCTGAATTTGTGTATTGACGTTTATTCTTCAAATTTGGAGCCATTTTTTATTTTTCCTGAGCTGTTCTCTTTTCTTCTGAAAATCCAACTACATACATATTAGTACGTTTGATATTGTTCCTACTCATTGACGTTCTATTTTCTCTAGATGGTTCATTTTGGATAATTTCTATTAATATGTCTTAAATTTACTGTTCCCTTCTTCTGTGTCCAATCATTTTTTCATTTCATATATTTTCATTCTAGTTCAGAATTTTTTCATTTTGTCACTAAAAGTTCAGATGTGTTTGATAAACACTGGCTATTCTACCCTAATATACCAAAGGAAAAATAGCAATGTCTTAGAAAGATATCAAGATAGAGAAGGACTAGACATCAGATATTTTACTCTGAAGGAACGATATTGCATAGGCCTCTTGCAAGTTACATATATTTTAGATTCCACATATAAGTGATATCATATGATATTTGTCCTTCTCTTTCTGACTGACTACACTTAGTATGATAATCTGTAGATCCATTCATGTTGCTGCAAATGGCATTATTTCATTCGTTTTTTTATGGCTGAGAAATATTCCACTGTGTATATATACCATATCTTCTTTATCCATTCCTCTGTCGATGGACATTTAAGTTGCTTCCATGTCTTGGCTATTGTAAATAGTGCTGCTATGAACATTGGGGTGCATGTATCTTTTCATATTATAGTTTTGTCCAGATATATGCCCTGGAGTGGGATTGCTGGATCATATGGTAACTCTATTTTTAGCTTTTTAAGGAACCACCATAGTGACTTCCATAGTGGCTGTACCAATTTATATTCCCACCAACAGTGTAGAAGGGTTCCCTTTTCTCCACACCCTCTCCAGCAATTTGTAGACTTTTCAATGACTGCCATTCTGACCAGTGTGAGGTGACACCTCATTTTAGTTTTGATTTGTATTTCTCTAATAATTAGAAACATTGAGCATCTTTCCATGTGCCTATTAGCCATCTGCATGCCTTCCTGGGAGAAGTGTCTATTTAGGTCTTCTGCCCATTTTTTGATTGGGCTTTTTTTTTTTTAAATTGAGCTGTATGAGCTGTTTGTATATTTTGGAAATTAAGCCTTTGTTGTTTGCATCATTTGCAAATATTTTCTCACATTCTGTAGGCTGTATTTCATTTTTTTATGGTTTCCTTTGCTGGGCAAAAGCTTGTTTGATTAGGTCCCATTTGTTTATTTTTGCTTTTATTTCTATTGCCTTGGGAGACTGACCTAAGAAAACATTGATATGATTTATGTCAGAGAATGTTTTGCCTATGTTCTCTTCTAGAATGTTTTGCCTATGTTCTCTTCTAGGACTCTTCTAGGTGTCATGCCTTCTACTTAAATCTTTAAGCCATTGTGAGTTTATTTTTGTGTATGGTGTGAGGGAGTGTTCTAACTTTACTGATTTACATGTGGCTGTCCAGCTTTCCCAACACTGCTTGCTAAACAGACTGTCTTTTCTCCATTGTATATTCTTGCCTCCTTCGTCAAAGATTAATTGACCATAGGTGTATGGGTTTATTTCTGGGTTCTCTGTTCTGTTCCATTGATCCATATGTCTGTTTTTGTGCCAATACCATGCTGTTTTGATTACTGTAGCTTTGCAGTATTGTCTGAAGTCTTGGAGGGTTATGCCTCCAGCTTTGTTCTTTCTCCTCAGGATTATTTTGGCAATTCTGGGTCTTTTATGGTTCCATATAAATTTTAGGATTATTTGTTCTAGTTCTGTGAAAAATGTCATGGGTAATTTGATAGGGATCATATTAAATCTGTACATTGCTTTGGGTAGTAAGGCCATTTTAACAATATTAATTCTTCCAGTCAAAGAGCATGGTAGATCTTTCCATTTCTTTGAATCATCTTCAATTTCCTTTATCAATGTTTTAAAGTTGTCAGCATATAAGTCTTTCACCTCCTTGGTCAGGTTTATTCCCAAGTATTTTATTTTTTTGATGCAATTTTTAAAAGGATTTGTTTTTTTACTTTCCCTTTCTGATATTTCATTGTTAGTGTAAAGAAATGCAACCAATTTCTGTATGTTAATCTTGTATCCTGCTACCTTGCTGAATTTGTTTATCAGTTATAATAGGTTTTGTGTGGAGTCTTTAGGGTTTTCTATATAGAGCATCATGTCATCTACATATAATGACAATTTTACCTCTTCCCTTCCAATTTGGATACCTTTTCTTTTTCTTGTCTGATTTTTGTGGCTAGGACTTCCAATACTAGGTTGAACAGAAATCGTGAGAGTAGGCATCCTTGTCTTCTTCAAGAGTTTAGTGGGAAGGCTTTCAGCTTTTCGCCATTGAGTATTGTGTTGGCTGTGGGTTTGTTATAAATAGCTTTTAGTATGTTGAGGTATGTTCCCTCTCTACCCACTCTGGCAAGAGTTTTTATCATGAATGGATGTTGAGTTTTATCAAATGCTTTTTCTGCATCTATTGAGATGACTGTGTGGCTTTTGTCTTTTGTTGATGTAGTGTATCACACTGATTTATTTGCATATGTTGAATCATCCTTGTGACCCTAGGATGAATTCAACTTGATCATGGTGTATGATCTTTTTTAACTGTTGCTGGGTTCAGTTTGCTAATATTTTGTTGAGAATTTTTACATCTATAGTCATCAAAGATATTGGCCTGTAATTTTCTTTTTTGGTGGTGTCTTTGTTTGTTTTGTTTTGTTTTTAAACAAGCTCTGGACAGTTTTGTTAAGGAAAAATTGTGCATGATTTACTATTCACCAGTCTGTTCTGGCATGCTTCTAATGATATCAGAATCACCTGGATCAATGATAGCCAGTGTGCATACTCTGTAGTATTTTCCACATTCTGTGCCCAATGTTATTGCCACTGTAGTGATGGATACCAGTTTTGGCCAACATGGCATAATACTCTATTTCAGATTCCTCAAGGCTGGGAAGTTGTTGGCAAGGATGACCAGTTTTGCTTTGCCTTGTCTGATCATTTTCAGAGTCTGCTTCTACCCCAGCAGGTACTTTCCACTCTTCATAATGAGTTGGAGCCTAGAGTTGATTGACTCCAGTGACTTTTTCATCTTCTTTGTGGCCACCATCTTCCTGCCTTAGGTGCGGAACTCCCCCAACCACGTGGAGCCGCCAAGATGGCTGGGGAGCAAGAAAGGTGTCTGGTTTTGATATCAGGGTGATGGTGGCTTCATAGAATATTTTGGGAGTGTTCCTGCCTCTTCAATCTTTTGGGAGAGTTTGAGAAGAATTGGTATAAGTTCTTCTTTGTATGTTTGGTAGAACTGCCCAGTGAAGCCTTATGGTCCTGGACTCTTGTTTGCAGGGAGGTGTTTTTTGTTTTTGTTTGTTTGTTTGTTTTTAATTATTACAGATTCTATTTCACTTCTAGTGATCAGTCTGTTCCAATTATCTATTTCTTCTTGGTTCAGTTTTGGTGGGCTGGATGTTTCTAGAAACTTGTCCATTTCTTCTAGGTTGTCCAATTTGTTGGCATATAATTGTTCATAGTATTAGCTTATGTTTTTCTGTATTTCTAGGGTGTCGGTAGTTATTTCTCACATTTCATTTCTTATTTTGTTTATTTGGGTCATCTCTTCTTGGTGAGCCTGGCCAGAGATTTGTTGATTTACCCTTTGGTTTACCCTTTCAAAGAACCAGCTCTTGATTTTATTGATTTTCTATTGTTTTTCAGTCTCTATTTCCTGATCTGTATTGTTTCCTTCCTTCTACTGACTTTAGGTTTTGTTCGTTCTTCTTTTACTAATTCTTTGAGGTGGTAGGTTAGGTTGTCTGAGATTTTTCTTGTTTTTTGAGGAAGTCATGCATTGCTATGAACTTCCCTCTAAGGACTGCTTTTGGTGCCTCCCATAGATTTTGTATGGTTGTGTTTTCATCGTCATTTGTCTCAAGGTATTTTTTAATTTCCTCTTTGATTTCATCATTGACCCATTTGTTTTTTAGTAGCATGTTGTTTAGTCTCCACATAATCTTTTTTTTCTCATTTTCTGTGGTTGATTTCTAATTTCATGCCTTTGTGCTCAGAAAAGATGCTTGAAATAATTTCTATCCTCTTAAATTTGTTGAGGCTTGTTTTGTGCCCTAGAACATGGTCTACCCTAGAGAATGTTCCAATTGAACTTGAAAAGAATGTGTATTCTGGCTTTTGCTTTTTTTTTTTCCCTGGATGTAACATCTTGAAAATATCAATTAAGTCTAACTGTTCTATTGTGTCATTTAGATTGTTGCCCTATTGACTTTCTGTCTATAAGATCTGTCCATTGATATGAGTGGTGTGTTAAAGTCCCCTACTGTTATTGTATTCCTGTCAATTTCTCCTTTTATGTCTGTTAGTATTCGTTTTATGTATTCAGGTGCTCCTATATTGGGTGCATATATGTTAACAAGTATAATATCCTCCTCTTGTTTGACCCTTTTATCATTATATAGTGTCCTTCTTTATCTTTCTTCATGGCCTTTATTTTAATGTTGATGACTTTTTATGATCAGGCAATTATATCACTGTGAATTCTACAGAGGCTTTGGCTGCCCATCCTTTCTTGTCCTTATGAAAATGCAGTTATAACTCTGTGAAACCTTGAGAAACTTTAAGCTGCCCATTCTCATCTACCCTCAATGATGAGTGCGAGCAATCCATCAAGGAGGGGATTTTCATTGTGTTGAATTGGTGGTGGTCAACTTTGCCTCACTGCTTCCAGTCCCTCCTAAGTCTGGGAACTATGTTTCTCAGCATCACCTTCACGCTATAGACCCAGGCTATGGTCTACCAGTGAGAGGAACTCTTGTGAAAATTGGAAAGTAGAAATGATAAAGAAGCTATTATTGCTCAATACATCATGACAATCAGAGGGGCAGGCATCTAGTTCCAGACCACTCTGCAAACTCCAACTTTGTGGTATCTGAAGTTTCTTGGACTTCCCAGGATTGGCAGCTTCTTCACTCATTCCAAGCTTTCAGACTGATGTCACAGTGGCTGTTTCTCTGATCCTTCAGCTATATACTTCCAGGCCTTCACTCTCCTAATTCCCATTTTAACCCCTAATTGCTATATTAAACCTCTTATTTCCTTAATTCTTAGAGTTACTTTTAAAATTCCCAAACCAGACTGACAGATATTCTCAAAATTTCCAAGCAATAGCAATTGTGTTATCTCAAAAATGTATGCCAACCAAAATTATGTTGGCAAAAGTTATTACAAAAATGCATTTTGAACAGTGTGTCATTAATTATTAAGATACCACAAATGTTACCAGATTCTAGCCATAATTATTGCAATAGGTTGAAATACAAGCAAGGCACATTGAAGAGGCATCCTGACATCTCTCTCCCAAATGGGACTTTCTTTCAGATCATGATCATCTGACAAAAGATGTCATAGTACAGAGTTGAACCCTATGATATTACTGATACTTGATAATTTTGACCTACAGAAACAGAAATATCTTATGATTTAACCTAAGGCTATGATAATCTCTTCATTCTAATGGATTTTTAGTGGAACCTATATCATTTTTTCCCATATAGGAATGGTGACTTCTCTTCACAGAATCTATATTGTGTAAGAAGAGAATATTTGCTGAGGGTATGCATGAAGTTATAACTCCCTGAATTCAGATGAGAAGTCTGTGTCTTTGAACTCAAAGCAGCAGTGCCCTCAACCATAGATGATTTCATTTTTTAAATGTTAGGAAAATTTCTTCCTCAAAAATCCTAATATCTCATCAGATGTCTGTCCTACGTCAGGACAGACATCTGGCACCATTGACATTTTGACCCAGATAATTCTTGTTGTGAATGAGGGGTGGGAGGAGGGAGGGGGTGGGAGGGATCCTATGCATTGTAGAATGTTTAGCAGTATTCAGGCATCTACCCACCAGATGCCAGTAGCACCTCCCAGCTGTGACAACTAAAAGAGTAACCAGACATTGCCAAATGTTCCCCTGGGAGGAGGGTGGTAAATCATTCATGGTTGAGAAACACTCTCCTAGATAAAACAGAAATACGATGTGGGCAAGAGCTTAAGGTCTCTCTACCATCAGCTTGTATTTCAATATTCTACCTTACATTTGGTTTTTAATTCAAGATGGACTAAAATCCTTTCAACATTTCAGTAAGGATACTGAATGTTATCAAACTGTGGGATGTGCCAAAAAAATTTTTTTAAAGCGCATTGGCTATAAAGAATCGAAGGAGAGACCATGTTTAATTGTTTATGAGTAGCTGAGTAGCAATTTAGAGTGAGTTCACACTATATGCTGCTGCTGTTTATTTTTCTTTTACATTAGATATAATTTTCATCACTGGGAGATATTACATTGGGTATCAATAAAATATACTATACAATGAATGAGCATGTACTCAACAAAACATCCCTTAATTTTCAAATTCAGCTGTAAACTACTTCCACCTTGACTCACTGAAGCATAATACACAGGAATTCAAACAAAATGCCTAATACTGAATCACTGTGCTCCTAAAACAACACAAGCTTCAACTTGTTTGTTCTCTCTCCTCTTCTCCTGAACTTTATCTTATTTTCTGATGAATTTCAGGCTCACCAAGCAAAACATGTAGCACAAACTAACAGGGAAAACAATCACTGACCTAGCAAGTGAATAGCAACGCACTACTAAATGGAGCCTCTTACACAGGGTAGTCCCCTAGCCTGGAGAAAGCAGGCATGTGAAAGCCCAGCTGGTCCTCTCATTTCAGCTGTATCAACAACTAGTACTATTACTACAGCAGAACAGGCTCTTCATGATTCATCTGGAATGTACTTCAGTTTTTAAATTTCACAAGGACCATATATATTCTCCTCAAATAGATAAAATCTACATTCTAACATCTTATTTATTGGACACTTGTCTTTCTAAAATACTATGAACATAAACACACAAAAATCTAGCAAATCTAATAGTTCAGACTACTTTACCTAGAGGATATAATCCCTCTCATCATTTCATTGCTCCTATCACCCCAAGATCTCATCATCATCATGAAATGCCTTTATCACCATGAATTTGGCTCACCAAATTGGGCAATGAGGTTGAATGTCATTAGACTGATTAAGAAAAACAGTTTCCTTCACATTCAAGTAAATCTATGGAAGGAGACTTACATGGATTTGGCAATTTTGTCTGCTCAGGAATTCAGCCACAGCCATTTTCCTTGACCTTCTTCCCAAACCTCAGTGCCATCATGCTGACTTCCCTCCACACTCGCCAAAGAAAACCTTTACTATGGGAATGTCTAGGTTGACTGGAGCTTTATGAAGATTATACTGAACTTGAGACTCTTTTCCATACTATGTATTATCCTAGTCTAAGGAAAACTCAGAATCAACAATGAGAGAATATTTCTATCTTATAAATGGAAAGATTAAGAACTATTTAAGGCAAAATATTTAGCAATAACAACAAATATGCAAAAGCCTTGTCAGATGGGGTGGAAAATATTACTTCCATTTTAAAAATGAGAAAAAGGCTGTGAATGTGGTAAATATGAACACAATCACACTGCTAATGGGTAGGCAGAACTGGGGATACACACTTAGAAATTCTGGAAATGAGTCTAGCGCTACTCCTCCATATCATGCTGTAATAAAAATAAACAGATAGGGGACTTCCCTGGTGGCACAGTGAATCCGCCTGCCAACGCAGGGGACACAGGTTCGAATCCTGGCCTGGGAAGATCCCACATGCCGCAGAGCAACTAAGTCTGTGCACCACAACTACTGAGCCTGCACTCTAGAGCCCGCGAGCCACAACTACTGAAGCCCGCACACCTAGAGCCTGTGCTCTGCAACAAGAAGCCACCGCAATGAGAAGCCTACGCACCGCAATGAAGAGTAGCCCCCCACTCGCCCCAACTAAAGAAGGCCCGCACGCAGCAACAAAGACCCAACTAAGCCAAAAATAAACAAATAAATTTTAAAAAATAAATAAATAAATGGAGAGGTATGGTGCCATTGTAAATAAATATTGTATATATAGCAATAAGATTTCATACAACTCACTCACCACAAAAGAGAAAGAAACATATCCTGTTTGGATTTCCAAGGGGCATTATCTGAAAGAAAACATCAATTTACGCCTCCTTTTGTAGAGAAGAAATAATTGCATTCATGTAAGCTTAATTCCTGAGATTCTGACAGGGTATGAAGGTCATGAACAGACCAAGAAGTCAAAAACCCTAGAGAAGTGCAAATCAAAACTACAATGAGATACCATCTCACACTGGTCAGAATGGCCATCATCAAAAAATCTACAAACAATAAATGCTGGAGAGGGTGTGGAGAAAAGGGAACCCTCCTGAACTGTTGGTGGGAATGTAAATTGATACAGCCACTATGGAGAACAGTATGGAGGTTCCTTAAAAAACTAAAAGTAGAACTACCATATGACCCAGCAATCCCACTCCTGGGCATATACCCAGAGAAAACCATAATGCAAAAAGAGTCATGTACCAAAATGTTCATTGCAGCACTATTTACAATAGCCAGGACATGGAAGCAACCTAAGTGTCCATCGACAGATGAATGGATAAAGAAGATGTGGCACATATATTCAATGGAATATTACTCAGCCATAAAAAGAAACGAAATTGAGTTATTTGTAGTGAGGTGGATGGACCTAGAGTCTGTCATACAGAGTGAAGTAAGTCAGAAAGAGAAAAACAAATACAGTATGCTAACACATATATATGGAATCTAAAAAAAAAAAAAATGGTCATGAAGAACCTAGGGGCAAGATGGGAATAAAGACACAGACCTACTAGAGAATGGACTTGAGGATATGGGGAGGGGGAAGGGTAAGCTGTGACACAGTGAGACAGTGGCACAGACATATATACACTACCAAACGTAAAATAGATAGCTAGTGGGAAGCAGCCGCATAGCACAGGGAGATCAGCTCGGTGCTTTGTGACCACCTAGAGGGGTGGGATAGGGAGGGTGGGAGGGAGGGAAACGCAAGAGGGAAGAGATATGGGAACATATGTATATGTATAACTGATTCACTTTGTTATAAAGCATAAACTAACACATCATTGTAAAGCAATTATACTCCAATAAAGATGTTAAAAAAAAAACACACTGGAGGGTGATAACTGAATCAGTGGTACACACACACACACACACGCGCACACACACACACACACACACATATACTGGTATCATTTTTCTATTCTATCTGAGAAAGAAAAAAGTCAGAGAATATTTTACTTTGGAAAGAATATACTGAGAACAAAAACAATTTCTAAAAAACTTGTTTGTGGCTCACTGACTTCTGGAATATTCTAAAAATCTAAACTCCAATAAACCTCTTAATCCATAGTAATGCCCTCCTCCATCAAAAGAAGATGAAGCCTACAGGAAATACTGACATGGATAAGCATACAATCCTACAGCTCTCTGTGAAAATATGAAGTACCTGTTATCTGAGTGGGATCTCTCTTTCCAGAACACTAAGATTCTTTCAAGACCCAGACAAAACTGTTGTTTGTTGCTTTGCTTGAGGTTTGAATCACTCACTAATCTTCAAAAAAAAAAAAAAAAGCACCACAAATATATTAACATAAGGCTTTATGCTATTAATTCAGTAGCATATTCAGTGATCTGTGATCCTTGGCGATCCTTGCCCCATTCAGGAAACTAGAAAACAGAGCAACTATATCTCAAAAAATGGTTGTTGCAAAAGGAGCTGAGAAGAACTTTTAATAAGTGGATTCATGGCAGAAAGATTATATAATGGTTCAGAGCAAAGCTATCCACCCCAAGACTAAAAAAGATACTCCAGATTAATGGGATTGCAGGAAACCTCTATGAAAAACATCGACTAAATATAGTCAGTGTTGCGTCACTCAGAAAGGTTAGACTTGAGCCTTACATTTCTACTAAGTTCAGCCTCATCTTGAAGGTGGGGTGTGAAGGGAAATTCTGATAAATTTGAGATCCAAGAGCAGAGGGAAGCTGCACTCCCTTTTCCAGAACACTGTAGCGAGGTGGCAAGCATAAAGAGATTTAGAAATATCTGCACCGGGTGTCTAGGCCAATGGGACTGAGAGCTCGCAGAGTAACTGTGCCCAAAGGTGGAAAAAAACAAGAAGATAATTTCCATGCATCCACAGTGGCATAGAAAGAACCAAACTGAAGATGGCTTGTAGCTGGGAGTGGGACTTAGCTATGACTCATGGGGACCAATGAACAGATGGCAATAAAGACAACTTAGAAGATGCCAACTTGCATAGACAGTATATAATCTCCCTGTAATTAGACTGAACCCTGAAAGAAGAATAAGGATAGAGGGAAGAAAGTGAATGAATTAGGATAAATTTCCACTAGCCAGCAGAAATAAGTAAAATAAATAAAGTTCTTTCACCTTTCCAGGACACACGAACACATGGACTGTTTTTTACCTGCCACACCAGCTCCATCACAAAACAGGTTAGTTTTGCACAAACTGCAAAATTGCAAAATAACAATCAGCAGCTGCACAAACATCCATATCCTCATTTCTAGCCCAGAAAATAAGGTCTTTTAGACTGATATCAAATTAAGGAAACTTTCTTTTTTTTTTATTTTTGAATTTTATTTTATTTATTTTTTTATACAGCAGGTTCTTATTCATTATCCATTTTATACATATTAGTGTATATATGTCAATTCCAATCTCCCAATTCATCACACAACCACCATACCTGGGCCACTTTCCCCTCTTGGTGGCCATACGTTTGTTCTCTACATCTGTGTCTCAATTTCTGCCCTGCAAACCAGTTCATCTGTACCATTTTTCTAGGTTCCACATATATACATTAATATACAATATCTGTTTTTCTTTCTGACTTACTTCACTCTGTATGACAGTCTGTAGATTCATCCACGTCTCTAAAAATGACCCAATTTCGTTACTTTTTATGGCTGAGTAATATTCCATTGTATATACGTACCACATCTTCTTTATCCAGTCATCTGTTGATGGGCATTTAGGCTGCTTCCATGACTTGGCTATTGTAATAGTGCTGCAATGAACACTGGGGTGCATGTGTCTTTTTGAATTACGGTTTTCTCTGGGTATGTGCCCAGTAGTGGGATTGCTGGGTCATTATGGTAATACTATTTTTAGTTTTTTAAGAAACCTCCATAGTGTTCTCCATAGTGGCTGTATCAATTTACATTCCCACCAACAGGGCAAGAGGGTTCCCTTTTCTCCACACCCTCTCCAGCATTTGTTGTTTGTAGACTTTCTGATGATGCCCATTCTAACTGGTGTGAGGTGATACCTCATTGTAGTTTTGATTTGCATTTCTCGAATAATTAGTGATGTTGAGCAGATTTTCATGTGCTTCTTGGCCATCTGTATGTCTTCTTTGGAGAAATGTCTATTTAGGCCTTCTGCCCATTTTTGGATTGGGTTGTTTGTTTTTTTAATATTGAGCTGCATGAGCTGTTTATATATTTTGGAGATTAATCCTTTGTCCGTTGATTCGTTTGCAAATATTTTCTCCCTTTCTGAGGGTTGTCTTTTCGTCTTGTTTGTAGTTTCCTTTGCTGTGCAAAAGCTTTTAGGTTTCATTAGGTCCCATTTGTTTATTTTTGTTTTTATTTCCATTACTCTAGGAGGTGGGTCAAAAAAGATCTTGCTGTGATTTACATCAAAGAGTGTTCTTCCTAAGTTTTCCTCTAAGAGTTTTATAGTGTCCAGTCTTACATTTAGGTCTCTAATCCATTTTGAGTTTATTTTTGTGTATGGTGTTAGGGAGTGTTCTAATTTCATTCTTTTACATGTAGCTGTCCAGTTTTCCCAGCACCACTTATTGAAGAGACGGTCTTTTCTCCATTGTATATCCCTGCCTCCTTTGTCATAGATTCGTTGACCATAGGTGCGTGGGTTTATCTCTGGGCTTTCTATCCTGCTCCACTGATCTATATTTCTGTTCCCGAGCCAGCACCACACTGTCCTGATCACTGCAGACCTGCAGTACAGTCTGAAGTCAGGGAGTCTGATTCCCCCAGCTCCGCCCCCCTCCCTCAAGACTGCATTGGCCATTCGGGGTCCCCCATGTCTCCATACAAATTTTAAGATTTTTTTGTTCTAGTTCTGTAAAAAATGCCATTGGTATCAAATTAGGGAAACTTTTGGGAAAAAATCTTTAACAATAATTTTGAAAGTTAAAAATTTTATGGTTATTTGCATGAATAGTGCCAAAGTATGCATAATTAATTTACAAAGTATCCATCTCTAAAATTATGTTGTAGCATATCTTAAAGAGATGTACCATACTCGCTGGGTTTCCCATTCTAATCCAAATTGTTGCAAAGAATGAGAGTTTTGCTGTTAAGTGTAAAAAGAGCTTTGCAGATACAATACTAGAGATGGGGTTATTACAAAGGTTTTGGCAGATATGATTATATAAAAGAATGATTTAGGTAGGCCATCATTCCAATTTAGAGGATTTAGCATAGCCATATTCCAAACACTATATTATTTTGTTCACACCCATTCTTCATCTGCTTCCTTCCACATGCATGTCCATAGACCTATGCTTATCATCAGAGTAACTATTCAATGAAGGTCTGCACGCCACACGAGGCTGCAGTTCTATTGAAGCAGGGGCCTTCTCCGATTTAGCTCATCCTAGTAACTCCAAGCCTACAATAGTTAATATTGCTAAATGATTAATGAAAGAAAATATATTTGCTAAATGAACTGATGCATTCATTAACTGTTCATCTTACCAGTCTGCTTTTCAAATACAGTACTTGGTAAGAAATTATTCTCCCTCTGCTTTCTTCCCCATTCTCTGCTCTTCTGTTCCCTTGGGGAATAGATAGAATGATACCAAACTAATTCCACAAACCTTTTGTTTTTCTGACTCGTTTTCTTTCCTCTGGGCTAAGAAGCCAGAATAATCACAATAAGATGAAGGTCTTGTGTCCCTGTCAGTGCTAGTTAGAAGTCTCTGAAAGCATTCTCATCTCTGCCCTCTCAGGTGTCTTATTAATATGGCCATTTGGTGATGGTACCCATGATGGAGTTCTGAACTTTAATGGTCATCTCAAGGTTGTGCAGCAGGGTACACATTCTACAGCTTGTCTTAGAAAAGGACAAGAGTTCCCCCAGGGTCCAGATCTGATATTCAAAATTACTTCTGGCTGGCTGGCTAATGAGGTGAGAACAGATCCATCCATACTGATATACCGTAACCTCTTTACGGTAGTGTGTCTACAGAAATGACTCCTACCGTGAACTCCTTATAATAATGCAGTGGAAGAGGCTGTGACAGTACCTACACAATGCTAAAAACAGCTGCTTGAAAAGTGAGAAACACATAGAAATATCCCTAAGAACCAAAGACACATTTATCTGATTTCCTAAATGTAGTAATAACATGGAACTACCAGAGGACCTGGATTGAGCTGGTTGGTCAGTTCAGGTATAAAACAAAACAAAAAAACTAATTTGACTGTTTTGTTTTTCCTACTAAATTGCTGAAATGCACCAGATGTATAGGTGTCATATGATAATGTATATTCTGAAAGTTTTACAGTTGTATTTTTTTTTATAAAGTTATTTATTTTTTGGCTGCATTGGGTGTTCGTTGCTACGTGCGGGCTTTCTCTAGTTGCGGCGAGCGGGGGCTACTCTTCGTTGCGGTGTGCAGGCTTCTCATTGCGGTGGCTTCTCTTTGTTTCGGAGTACGGGCTCTAGGCGCACGGGCGTCAGTAGTTGTGGCACGCGGGCTCAGTAACTGTGGTGCACGGGCTTAGTTACTCTGCGGCATGTGGGATCTTCCCGGACCAGGGCTTGAACCCGTGTCCCCTGCACTGGCAGGCAAATTCTTAACCACTGCACCGCCAGGGAAGCCCCTACAGCTGTACTCTAAGCCCCATACCTCCAATGTTTTTCTTTTTTCTGATGGAGTTGCTCAGCTGTTTGCCGAAATGACCGAAATGACTAACTAGGTATTGTATAAGTGAATATATATGTACATACCTGTATATTTTAATGTTTAGCTCGTCTATTTATTTATATATGTCTCTCTATATGTGTATCTACACATAATCTCCCCAGAAAAGACTGGTGATTTAATTACTAGCCCCATGCCTTCCTTCCAATTACCTCCATGCTGCTAAAGATTCCATCAGGAATTTTTATGATCCCTGTGTGGACCACTTAGGGAACACAACTGTGGCCTTTTAAACAGCTCACTTCCCTGCTCCCTAGCAACTTTAGTCTGTGCAAGGCGAAGCTTTGAAAGGCAGCTGGGCAACACCATCTTCATTCCAAGTGTTAATTTGATATCTGCATAATTTAATCTCCTCATTCTAAATACCAAACCCTGTTTCCAGAAGTTAACTGGTTTTCTTTCCTTTTTGTTTTTTTTTTAATTTAGATATATTAACAGATTTTGTTTGCATTTTAATTTTCTCAGTTTTGGCAAGGTCCACATTTCAATTATAATTATTTGGGCTCACCATGGGATTTATATATTTTAAAGATTACATTAATTAGCTCTCAAGCAAAAAATAAATTCTATTCCTCATCAAGAGTATTATCAGCAAGCATGTCCAAATGACTTTCAGGCAGTTTCAGGGCATTAGTAATTCAGAGAACAACCACGACCATTGTGTTTTTTATTAAAGACCCAATGCATTGGTGTTAATTTACTCAGTTTGTATGACCGAAGATGATTTAGTCCTAAATATACAGATATACAGCCTATCTGCCTTCTCCCCCCCCTCAAGTATACACACGTACACATACACACACATTTACTCTTGAAGATAACACTGGCTTTAGCTCTATAATAGTTGTAAGCCATTATTCTGAAGCTCCACAGTCATCAGGAGAAAAACGGGGTAACTCTAAGCTGCTACCATAAAAAGCACTTGACCTTTAGCTCTGTCCTTCTCCTAACCCAATCATTTGGGGCCTTCTGGAGTACATCTCCGGAGTATTCATACGCATCAATGTGGCCTTCTCCATCGCAACACAGAAATATGTTTTCCCTGCAGTAATGTCTGCTGCTGAGACCTCCCAGAATGCCCTTCCCACCCTCAGCTGCAGCTGCCCTGTGACTGTTGCCACCACCCTCCTGCTGCCATGCCTTACTGCCTGTGCTGTGTTGCCTGGGTGCCACACATGATTATATGCCCCCAGCCCTGGAGAAATACTGGTGACTGTGGATGCAAGGCAGTGCTGAGGAGTAACCCCACTGCTGGCGCAGCAGGGATCCTTCCCAGCCTCTACCTTCGTGTCACGCTTTATTGCCAAGTAGTGCTCCCTGTGCTCCTGATGCCTCTGAGATTTTTGTCAGAAAATTTCCCTTTGAGATTTTATCAACGGAAGCCTCTCTCTACTAGAGAGTTCAGGTATCCATTCACAGGAAGGGTTCAGATGTCCATTCACAGGAAGCAATACACGTTGTGCTCTGACCAATACCAATACCATCTTTCTCTCTAACAGTAGGAACACCTATAGTGGAACAAGCTTATTTTTCCAACTCTCTCTTTCCTTAGGATTTGCTGTTTCCCATGAGGCACCTCAATGCCTCACAGAGATAGACCTCTAAGGACCTGGGTCCTGAATATCATGAATGACAATAATGCAGAATGACAAGAGCCAGCAGACTTAGGGTAAGGGTGTAACCTGCTTTACAATAGAGATATTGTGAAATATGCAAACTATGTATGTATATATGTGTATTTATGCAACATATCAGCAGGAGAGCATCAGCTATAGTGTAATAGTTCAAAGCGTGGATTCTGGTGTCAGACTACAGGGACTCAAATCTTAGCTGTCACCTGCTAGCTCTGTGGGCCTAAACAAGTCACTTAGCCTGTCTATGCCTCATTATTCTCATCTCTTAAACTGTGAATAATAATAGTACCCTCTACCCAGGGTTGTAATGTGATTAGACTAGCTAATCCATGTAAAGTCCTTAGAAGAGTAGCTGGCACATAATAAGTGCTCTGTGTTATCTATGATGATAGTAGTGGTTCTCTATGAGCGGTGTAATTATTCATTCTGGTCCTCTAGGTGATGGGGATACAGCTGTGACTGAAATATACAATGACCATGACCTCACAGGGAGGGCATGACAATAAACAAATATATATAATCTTAGGAAGTGATTAATGCAGCAAAAAAACTGAAAAAAGAAGAAAAAAGAGTACTAAGTGTTAAAGGGATAATTTTTAAGCCATTGTCATTGAGAGTGTTATATTTTGTTTGTTTTAAAAGAAATAATTATTTTTGTCTCATGTTACCATTTTTTTAATTTAAATGAGCTTCAAAATACAGAAAAAAAACAGCTAAAAAGTAATTTTAGTTTCATTAGTTCATCCTGGAAAATTACTGGTTCAGCAAACAGATTGTTGTTTTGGTATAGTTCGTGTAGCACAGAAAATCAGCTCCACAGAAATGTTCACAGTGTTCTTTGGGAAGTCTAGGGTTTTCATGTGACTTTCCATATTTATTTGCTATTTACCTATGTTTACTTGAAAATGTTTCTTCTTCTATTGAAGATTCAAAGCACACTGCTGAGACCAGAAACCATCTACTCATACACTTAGACACTGAAAACTGAAACCTCCTATCCCCATACAGCTTACTGGCTCCATTAGGGATCAGCAAACAACAGCCCACCGGGGCAAATCTTGCTCCTTGCTTGTTTTTGTAAATCAAGTTTGCAACACAGTCATGCCCATTTATTTCCGTTTTATCTGCGACTCTTTTGCACAGTAACAGAGTTGAGTAGCTGCAACAGAGATCGTATGAGCCAAAGCGTAAAATTTTTTACCATCTGGCCCTTTATAGACCTCTTGCCCACACCAGGATTTCTCAACCTGGCCATTATTAACATATTGGGCTGGATAATTCTTTGTCATGGAGGTTGTCCTCTGCATCGTAGGATGTTTAGCAGCATCCGTGGCTGACAGCTATTGACCAGATGCCAGTAGCACCAAGACCCCCAACTCCCCTTGTAACAACTGTAAAGTCTCCAGACTTTGCCAAAATTCCCCTGGGAGGCAAAACGGCCACAGTTGAGAACCACTCACATGGTTCACGGAGAATCACTGACATGGCATTCAGTTGTCTACATTAGTACAGTTTTATTATTCTAGAAGACTCTTGCCCAGGCAAATAATTATATTGCTCACTACATTACAGGACTTCCCAAAATGTCCATCGACTCTTTAATGGAAATTAACAATTTGTGCCCTCACCTTGCTGTGCCCCCAATCCTAAACTAATATACCATGATCCTCACTTAATCCTAAGTAAGCCTCCACATTGAAAAACCATTTTAAACCAAACTTCAAATGCTTAACAAAAATCTAACCTAGTCCTTCTCTGAGACAAGATCAAATTCTGTCAAGGTGGTGATCTCCCTTACCATGGTAAGTGATACATTTAGATTTGTCTTATCAACAGGATGCATTGGTGATATTTGGGGTGCCAGCATTTGATAGTACATAACAAGCTTTAAAATTTCAATGTCATACATACATAAAGAGGAGTTTTCTTAAAATACATGATTTCTATCCGTGCAATTATACTTGAAGCACCTTTTTCACTTACTAAACACTGTGTTGAGTCTAAACTATTTCACATTTTAGATTTGTAATTACCTCTGTCCTCACTGCTTTTAGAAGATCTAGAATAAATCCAGAAAAAATACAGATACTGTATTTCCAAATGGAATATTTTAATGTTATTGGTATTTCCCCACCTAAGTATAATTAAACATATTTCAGAGTTAAGTTATCTGAATATTGAATTGGCATCCACCCTAACAACGAGGGAATTGATGAGTTCTACTTGGGAAAAGTGTCTTCCCCTTGAGTAAATAAAAAGGCAAGAAATCCTTTCAGTGATTGGGAAAACTAACAATTTGCCTGAATAAACAAAATAATGACTCAAACTGGCCAAATTGGGTAAAATTAGCTGGGTTCTTCATCTACCTGAAGCCAAGTAATCAGCATGTTTGTGTTTATCAGTTTTCTACCAGTTGTTGTAGACGTAGCTTTATGAAATTCATTCTGTGTTTTATTCACTGCTCAATCCTCAGAGTCAAGAAAGAGATTGTCTGCCACTGGGGGAGGGCTAAAACGCAGGTAGATCCACCTTTGAGGCAGAGTTACACAGGGCACGCTTAAGACTTAAGGCAGAGGCTATAGCAGGAGAAAGAAAAATTCCCCTTATATCCACAAGTCTCGCACTAAGTAATAGCCTACCACTGTGGAGAGGGGCAACAGTACACAGAAAAACATCCTTCTGTGTCATAAGCATGCGGAGCTAGCTGAAAGCTAAGGGTGGAGGAGAAACAATAAGAGAAACTCTATAGCACTGCAGGTATCACACTAAACACAAAACAGGAGCAGTGGCCCACTGAAGGAATTAGTGAGTTGCTTCCAAAGAACGTACGAAGGGGAGAAAGCTGGCAGACCCCACCTCAACCAAGTGATCAAGGTCAACATCACCAGTGGTAAGTCATGTGGATAGCATGTACCCCCTGATATGATGTGATGAGAAGAGCACTTCCTCTCTGTGGTATTCTTCCCCCAAACCCATAACCCACTCTAAGCAGGAGAAAATTTCAGACAAACCCAAATTGAGGGATATTCTACAATATTCTCAACCAATATTCTTCAAAAATGTACAGATAATGAAAAACAAGGAAAGACCAAGAAACTATTACAGACTTGAGGAGACTAAAAAGACATGATGACTAATGTAATATGGTATCCTAGATTAGATCCTGGAACATGAAAAGGACATTAGTTGAAAAAATGGTGGTGTTTAGCTAATAGTCCCAATGTTAATATTTTAGTTTTGACAAATGTACCATTGGTTAACATTAGGGGAAGCTGGGTGACGTATATATGGGAACTCTCTGCACTATATTTATAACTTTTCTATAGGTGTTCCCAAATAAAAAGTTTAATTTTAAAAACTAAAAGAAATAAAGTAACTAATTGAAGCAGAAGGAGAAAAAATGGAAGGAAACAAGTATAGTACATCCAAAAGCTGTGGGAAACCATCAGTCTAATATACATGTAATTGGAGTTCCCCACCAAAAAAGAGGGAGAAAAGAGCATTAGAAACATTTGAACATATAATGACTGATTATTTTCAAAAATTGAATAAAAGACAACAAACCACAAGGACTTCCTTGGAGGTCCAGTGGTTAGGACTCCACATTTCCACTTCAGAGGGCGCAGGTTCAATCCCTGGTTGGGGAACTAAGATCCCACATGCCATGCGGCATGGCCAAAAAAAAAAAAAAAAGACAACAAACACAGATCCAAGAAGCTCAGAAAATCCCAAGCTTAATAAATGCAAAGAAAACAACCTAAGCATATCACAGTCAAACTAAAAAGAGAAAACAAAAAGTCTTGAAGTCATTCAGAGAAAAGAAAAGCAGTATGCTCAGCAGTCACAGGTAAGAATGTCAGCAGATTTCTCATCAGAAAATATGCAAATAAGACATAATGGTATCTTTAAAGTACTTAATGGAAAAATAAACAACAACCCCCCCCCACGGCAACCTAAAATTCTATGCACAGTTGAAGCATCTTTCAAAAATGAAAGTGAAATAAAGATTTTTTTTGAGACAAAAGAAAAAGCTAAGAGATCATATTGCCAGAAGACATATGCTTCAGACATTAAACAATAATGGGAATATTTGAACAACTCTATTTCAATAAATTTGACAACTTAGATGAACTGGACAAAATTCCTCCAATGGCACAAACTACCATCTCTCACTCAAGAAGAAATAGACAACCTGAATAACCCTATATGTATTAAAATTGACTTTTTAGTTAAAAACCTTTCTTCAAGAAAACTCTAGTTTCACATGGCTTCACTAATGAACTCTACAAAACAATGAAAGCGAAGCACGAGGAGGAGAGGCAGGGGGCATCTCACTACTTGACACTAGAATTGCCATGATATTAACACCTGACAAAGATGTTACAAGAAAAGGGAACTATAGGCCAATATTGTTCCTAAACATAAATGTAATATCCCTAATATAAATTGGCAAATCAATTTGTACAACATATAAAGTAGGTACTATATCATGACCAAGTAGGCTTTCTCCCAAGAATGCAGTTGTTTCAACATTCAAAAACCAATGTATTTTACCATAATAACAGACTAAAATGTATACCATATGAAAAATCGTTTCACGAAATTCAACACTTATTCATGACAAAGTTTTCATTAATTTAAAAATACGACGTAAATTCCTCAACCTAATGAAGGGGCTCTACAAACATAGCTAACATTACACTTAATAGTGAATACTGAATTCTTTCCCTCTACAATTAGAAACAAGTCAAGAGTATCTGTTCTCACCTTTTCAATTCAACATTAACTGGAAATTCTAGCTAGCACAATAAGGCAAAGGAAAAAAAAGACATACAGATTGGAAAGGAAGAGAAGTATAACTGCTTTTATTGTTAGATTTCACAACTATCTACAAAGACTATCCCTAGGAATCTACCAAAAAATTGATTAGGTGAGTTTAGCAAAGCCACAAGGACAAAAGGTCAACATACAAAAATCAAATGTATATTTATGAATTATTAATGTACAGTTGAAAAGTAAAATTTTAAAATACTATTTACAATAGCATCAAAAACATGAAACACTTAAGGATACATTTTATAAAATATGTGAAAGATATTTACATTGAAAATTGCTAAGTATTACAGATAGTAATTAAAGTAGATCAAATTAGAGGTATATATTATGTTGGTGGATCAGAAAATTCAATATTGGTAAGGTGTCAATTCTCTCCATGTGATCTCTAAATTCAGTGCAATCCTATTAAAATCATGGCAAGATTTTTAGAGAAATTAACCAACAATTATAAAATTTATATTGAAATGCATAAGACCTAAAACAGCCAAAATGTTTTTGTAAAAGACGACAAAATTGGAGTACTCGTGTACATGTATTTGATACAGCTATGTATCAAACAATGTGGTATTGACATAAGGATAAACACATAGATCAAGGCAGCAAAATAGTACAGAAACAGACTCACTCATAAACGGTAAGTTAATTTTTGACAAAGGTGCAAAAGTAATGAATGCGGAAAGCAATTTTTAAAATTATGCTCACTAAACTTAAAATGCATCCTGAGTCCAAGAATAAGAGCTTAAACAATGAATCCTCTATAGGAAAACACAGGAGAGAATCTTTGTAACCTTGGGTTATCAAATATTTCTTGGACAAGACAAAGAAATATGTACTATAAAGAAAAAAGTAATAACAGGATTAATCAAAAAACAACAAAAACAAAAACTTCTGTACTTCAAAAGACAAGACACAGACTGGGAGAAAATATGTGCAAAACATGTATCTGATAAAGGTCTTGTGTCCAGAATATATAAAGAACACTTGTAGCTCAACAATAAAAAGACAAACTACTCATATAAAGAAATAAGCAGAATATTTTAACAAACACTTCATTAAAGAAGATATGTGAATGGCCAATAAACAAATGCAAAGATGCTCAACACATTTAGTCAACATGGAAATGCAAATTGAAAACACAGTGAGACACTACTACGTATCCACTAGAATGGCTAAAATTCAAAAAGAAAAAAAGTAAAAAAAACTAATGAGCATTGGTAAGAATGTGGGAAAATTTTAACATTGCTGGTTGGAATGCAAAATGATTCGGCCACTTTGATCACTTCCTATAAAATTAAAAATATATTGACACTATGACTCAGCAATTCCACTCCTATGTGGAATACAAGAAAAATGAAAGAAAAATACCTATATGCAAATGTTCATAGAAGCTTTATTCAGAATTTTAAAAAAAATGAAAACAACACAAATTTCCTTAACTGGTGAATGGATAAACACACAGTTTTAAATTCAAACAAGAGATCACTATTCAACAATGAAAAGGAACATGTAAAAACACAGGCAGATTTCACATCACTATGCTTGGTGGAAAAAGCCAGTCACACTAAGTGTTGCCTGATTCCATTTAAATGACCTTCTAATAAAGGAAAAAATAAAGGGACAGAAAACACATCAGTGGTTTCTAGAGAACCACTTAGGCAGAGGCATGAGGAAACTTTTGGGAATTATGAAAATGGTCTATATTTTGATTGTGGTCATGATTACACAAGTATATACTTTAAAAGGGTAAATTTTTATCACATAAAATTATACTTCAATAAAAGTTAAAAAAACATGATAGTACCCACTATAGGGTACAACCAACCACTTTAGTCCTGGTACTTAATTTTGTGTGTGCAGACAGTGAAATTATGAATCCCAGGATAGAGAGTTACTTGAAGAAATTTTTTCCCTGCCAAGGTACAAAAGAACTCTTAGATAATACCACAAAATTCTAACAGTTTTTACTGGAAATGAACTTAGAGATTATCCAGGATGAATATCTCATTTTACAGGTAAGGAAATGAAGACCTAAAGAAGCTGGATGACTCATCCAAGAAACCCCAAATCTAAAAGCTCGGGTAGAATGGCCCTCAAGACAATCCTACTAGATTTACCCCAAACTGTAAACAAGTGGTCTAAATAAATCTAAGCAATCCTAGGAGCTGATGTTACAAGTTAAATCTCACCAAGAAACAAAAGCACCACACCAGGCCTTCAAAATAATGCACTAAAATGTAACTATGATCCTGCAGCCTGGGGAGAGGAACAGTTGTATTTCAAGGATAAGTGCCCTTAAAAGGCCAGAGAAATAAAGAACTCCAACTTTCTCATTTCTCATTGATATGTGTTCAAATGGCTAACTCAATTTGTCAATGCATTTTGTCTAAGCAGTATTATTACAATATTCATATTATAACAAAATCGGGAAGGGGGAGGGCAATGACTGTTGCATTGTCTCCCTTGATGGTCAGGAGATTCCAAACTTTCAGATTCAGGCACTTTGAAGTCTAAAAGGTGAACATCAGCAGATGTGAACAGAGGCTACGATCAAGCAGATTACAAGATTATTAATTGATATCCTCCCCTTCCTCCATCCCTGTTCCTCACTCCTACCACCTAGAACTGCTCATATTTACAGATACAATCTTTTTCCCTTGCCATTAATAATTAAGACATTCTGTACTTGTGTTTGCAATAGAAACCCAATCAACCAGTGGTTCAAACAATTTTAAAAGTGTGATAGTTAATTTTATACATTAACTGGGCTAGGCTATGGTATCCAGGTGTTTGGTCAAACAGCAGTCTAGATGTTGTTGTGAAGGTACTTTTATATGTGACTAGCATTTACGATGGGCAGACTTTAAATAGACTGCCCTCCATAATGTACGTGTGACCTCATCCAATCAGTTGAAGGCCTTAAAAGCAAAGACATGTTTTTTGAAGAAAGAATTCTGCCTGAAGACTGCAACATAGAAACCCTGCCTGAGTTTCCACCTGTTGGCCTGCCCTGCAAATTTCAAACTTCCAGCTCCCATGATCACATGAGAGCCAGTTCCTTAAATCTCACTTTCTGTTTCTGTCTCTTTCTCCTTATATGCGTGTGTGTGTTTGTATATATGTGTGCGTGTGTATATACATATACATATGTGTATGTTGGGTATGTTCTGTTTCTCTGAAGACCCCCTAATCCAGAGAGTTCTTAATTTTCATTTAAAAAAAAATAATAGGTTATTAGCTCAGGACCAGTTCAATGGCTTCAAGATGCCATCAGGCACTTGAGCTTCTTCTAGCCTTCTACTCCTCTATCCTTAGCGGACAATTTTTGTCCTTATGATCATGGTTGCAAGGCAGTTATTCCACCATCAACAGGCTGTGTTTCAGAAAAGAGAAAAAGTTAAAGACAGATGATGTAGGTGAGATGAGTCTACCCTTTCAAAGAAATTTCCCAGAAGTCCCATCCAGCAACTTTCACTTATATCTTATTGGCCTTAACTATGTCCCATGGCCATCATTAGCTGCAAGAGAAGCTGGAAATTTTAGTTCTTTCGGCTGGGCACACTGCCCAAACAGAGTTGGGGTTCTATTCTAATAGAAAAGAAGAGATATTGGATAAGCTACAAGCAGTGTCTGCCATACCCCCTCAGATCTGTGGACTGGTCCTTAAACTTACTCTGGTTCTTAGGTCCACTGATCTTCATTTTAATACTGGAATGCTACTTCGTCTTAGATATTGTTTTGGTCTTCAAGGATTATTCATCTTTTCCAAAGATTATCATCATCTCATCTTCCTCCCCTTTCCCTATATCCCCTCTAGTCCACACATACTCACACCATGGAATTGACACTTTATTCAAAGCAACTGGAAATATGGAAAGTAACTAGTATTTCATGGTTAATGGGTCTACTAGAAACCATATACTCAATATTGAAGATTCAGGGTTGCAGCTAATAATTAACTTGGTTGGAAAACCTTTCACAAAGAAGATGCCTAAGTTTAGAGGACATGTGAGTAGCTAGGAAATTCATTTCCCAAAAGATTATTATGTTGAGTTAGCTCAACTCTATTAACTGCTTGAGATCACAAGAAATTAATACATAAGGCACAGTTGCTTATCTCTAGGAGATGGTACCCCTAAGACGGATTTCTGTCTGTCAGAAATAATCAGTAATTATGAAGACAATACAAAATCAAACAAAGAAACTTTTAAAAATTGCCCTAAAGGGGCATATGTAAGAGGTAATTAACTTCTTTTAAAACTATAAATGAAAGCCCATGTGGCAGAAGGCTGCTACTAAATCTATCACGTAAATTCTCTACCCTCAACATTTCAGGATTCATCTTCTTTTTCTTGCAATTTCACATAGAGCGTATCTATACTCCGTACTTTGATCTTATTGCATCCCCATACCACTACTATTTCGATCTTCTTAAGTATGAATCTGATCATGTCACTCTACTGCCTAAATTCTTCTTCTATAGGTCTCTGTAGCTTTCAAAATAAAGTCAAATGCTTCAGCTTAGTACACAGTGATGCTCACGATGTGTCTCCTACCTGCTTTTCTAGGCTCATCTCCCACTGACGCTGCCTTTCTCACTCTCTAAACATATAAAGATAATCCATTCATTTATTCATTCACTGAATATATATATTTATATATATATATATTCATTGAATATACTGAACACATACCGTGTGCCAGGCGTTGTGCTAGGTACAGTAGTTTAAAAACAATAGCAATCATTTAAGACTACCATCTCATGGTTTTGAGTTTGGAATGACTCAGCTCAGTAGCTTTTATTCAGAATTTCTCATGCAGTTTCAGTGATTTCAATGCCTAAGTTTTTGTGTCATCTCAAAGGCCTCCTAACTGATATGTTTGGACTGGGAAGTCTTGAGCAGCTGGGAGCCAGAACAGCTGATGTTCCTCAGGCATCTCCCCCATCTCTGTGTGTTTGCTTCAGCATAGCAGCTTTGAGGAGGCTAGACTTCTTACATGGTGGCTCAGGACTTCCAGGGCACATTTTCAAAAAAGAAGTGGAGGAAGTTGCATCACCTTTTATGACCTAGCCTTGGCAGTCACACGGTGTCACAGCTACTATACTTTATTAATGAGGCAGTCCCCAAGGCCTTCCCCCGTTCAAGGGGAAGGGATATAGACTCAACCTCTTGATGGAGGAGAGGTAAGGTTCTGGAAAGCATGTGGGTCTGGAAACATTGTTGCAGATATTTTGAAAAACACAATCTGCCACAGAAATCTTTCCAGAAGAAGTATCTTGTTTCTTCACACTCCTATGCTTTCATAAATGCTGTTCACACTTCCTCAAGTGTCTTTGCCTCTTCTTGATTTAACTTAGTAATACTCATTTGGTAAAACTTATCTCCAGTTTCTCTTCCTTTGAGAAGAAAACTTCTTTGACCACTACCCCTCACATCACATCCACTGTCACCCCCATGCTCCTCCCCATATCCTGCTTCCCTTACTTGCCGTGGATAATCCTAGCCCTCTTTTCACAATATATTGCGGTAGATGGTTTCTTAACTCTATAACTGAACCCAAAATTCTTAAAGGCATAAATCTCTGTTCAATTTTCAATTCTCAGGAGATTATTTAGTACTTGTAATAAAGTACTTAAATGAATGAACGTGAAGGCAAATCAAATTGTCAAGAATAATCTATAGCTATGTATAGAAACGTTTGTTACAAACTTTTTGTTAGGATTTTAGGTATTCTAGATAGGAAGGGAGAATAACAAATACAAAGGAAAGAGGCAGGGAGGCAGAAATCTAGTTTCTATATCATAATTACATGTACTAATGCTAGGTTATGAGAGGAGAGGATCACTTTACATCAAATCTATGGCTAGAGCAAATGGGCATGTCAAGTATTACATACTTTCTAGCCAAAAGGAGAAGAAAACAAACTTTAGTGGATTTTTACCTCTCTCAGGCAGTTTATGTACATTCATATCAAAGATATGAGTAAGTATTACCTCTATTTTGCAGATGAGGAAACTAAGACTCAGAGCATACAAGTAATTGTTCTAAGGCAAAGCACTCAATTATTACTGCTATTCTATTTGTAAATGATGGAACCAGGATACAAACTCATATCTGTCTGACTGCAAAATTCATTCTTTCTCCCATATTATTCTCTGAGTAAGTTTCCATAGCTAGCTGTTAATTTCTAGTCTCACATGAAGCTAGATCTCCATGATGGCAAATTTCCACCTATTTGTGGATGTCCTTACGAAACTTTTAAATTTTTCAAGAAAGTAGGTGCCGTAGAGGTACGGACCGTAAGGGTCTATCTCTTCTGTTTTTGTTCATTTGTCTATTACTTCTTCTCTTAGATTTTTAGGTGCCAGAGTAGAAGAAAAAATGCCTGGGTGGAGATACTGAGAAAGATTCTATGACCTTAATTATAGATGAAGGACTCTGACAGTATAAGTAGATATGCAATTCCACTATTCATCTGAAGTGTTACCAGAGGCATTCTGGTTTAGTCTCATTATCTTTCAACCATTTCTAATATCTCATACTTTTCAACTGGAATTATAGTAATAACATATAGAGATCAGGCGATATCATCTTGGTTTTGACTGATTCCTTTAAGGTAACACTACTAGGATAATTAAAGAACATTTTTACACAGAAAATGTTACAGAATTCATCTATAGGATGCAGCTACCTTCCTGTATGTGACACTCAGTCAGTTATCTTCTCCAGCTTTTACTCTTCCTAAATTCTGCAAGATTACACCACAAAACAATTTAAGAGTGGAATGATTCAAGATATTTTATAATGGTTATAATCAAAACACTACATAACCAATCCAAGCTGATGTCTTTAAAACATTAACATTGCTTATTAATAATTTCTTCATTTAGAAAAAATGTAGAAAAGGAAATATCCTTTAAGCTTTTTTCTCTTTATTGGCTAACACATAATTTTAAAAATTTTAAATATTTATGCAAGTCAAATCTAACTAGCCACATATAGTTGATGCAAAAGATCATATTATTCCTAAGTTGAAAAATATATTTTTATTATTAACGATTTAGGGTAATCCTTGTATCTTCTTCTATGCACTAACAAAGCTTTTTGAGATTGACTCATAAAACCTCTTTCATCTTGCTATACTACCATCTTTTCTGGTGAAGAGATTATACTTGGCACATTCCCATAGGAATAAATTATTTCAAGACTAAGAGATCTCCTAACTCCTCAGCATACCCAGTGTACTAATTTGGGGAAGGACAGCAAATCTATTCCAAAATTGTTGAGAGAACATGAGACTTGACTTTTAGAAATTAGAATCATACTTAATAGTTAGAAGAATTTGGTTATTATCCCATTGATAACAAAGGATCTTTTAAAATATGAATAACTACTTCCTATTTTTTGTTTTTGAGTACAGATTGTGCTGTTCTGAATTTTCCTGAATCGGGAACTAGCCATTCTTTCTCAAAGAGCACCAGTGTCTTTTGTTTTTAAACAGTATGAAGAATTCAACTTGTCTCATGAATAAAACAATTGCCTAAATTTCTTTCCTATTGTGAGTTTCTATTTCTTTATTTTTTTCTTGAAGACAACCATGAAATCAATGCACTAATTACCTTGCCAATACCCTTGCCTCTGAATTTTGTTCCACAAATGTAGCTACATGGAAGAACCAGTCAATGAACTGATTACTGTTGAATGCCACACTTCTTAGCTACTTGATCGTAATTCAATGTCTATTAAAATAAAAAGAAATGCTTTTGTGGTTGAAAACATGATTCTTCACTCCATAATTTGAATTCTGTTGCCATATTTACATATTAAGCTCCCTTCAGGTGACTTTTCAATTATTTAAAAATACATAAAATTGAGAAACACCAATTAAGCTGAGTGTCTAGTAAAGACTTATTTGGATGTTGTCCCAGATAATGTCCTTGGCTAATGGGAAGAAGGAAAATGAAGCGACATGATTTCCAGTAAATATGATTTGGTCTTGTAACGTGCCCTCAGCCAAAAATACTCTGGAAATATGGCAACCCAAAGCTAATGCCAGTGTTCAAAATGCATATAGAAGTGTACATGTATGTGTGTGTCAGGAAATGCATAGAAAACTAAATTTCAGGTAAGATACAGAAACTTTTTTTGACCATGAATATTTATCTATAGAAAATAATGACTCAAAAAAAGAAAAATAGTACAGTTATCACACCTAAACAAAATTATCTACTTTGTTAATATCAACAATCCATTTGGTGTTTAAGTCAGAAACTCAACAGTAGTTGTCTTTGGGAAAGGGGATATTCTTTTCATTCAAATAATTTTTTTACTATTTGAATTTTTATATAATACTTATGTATTACTTTTTAACACATTTTAAACCTAATTTGAACGTAATATCTGTTAAAACTCAAAAAAATTTTAAAACATAATTTTAAGATTAAATTTTTTGTTATAATAACTATTCTTTTAAAAATGAAGCGTTGGAGGGTCCCAAGAAAAAGTGGTTAGATCTAAGGCCATCTCTACAGAATGTCAAATTGAAATGGGTCTGCCAGGTTGCTTCAGCTCAAGGACCAGTGTATTCACTGAGAGGAAATTATGTACATACAAACTTCAGTTTTTTGGGTTTTCTGTAGCCCACAGAGTCAAACTGAGATGATCTGGAATTTGTGAACAATCAGCAAGAAAGCGTTTTCAAAATATCTCTTTGAATGCCTGTATAATTAATTTTAGAATGCTTTCCAGACTTTGGGTCTTCTAATACGGTGCAAACATGAAGGAGAAGTTTGCAGTTCAGATGGAATATGGCCTAGGACAGATGCCTTAGGGAGCACCAATGAGAACAGAGAGTAGCTGAAAGGGAAAGAGCAAGATGACTGAGACGTCTGACCAAGACTGAATAAGAGAAGTCTGCTGTGAACTGCCTTATTCCTCTTTACAAAAACATCTTCTATTGTACCCATGATTTCATGCCTCCTTTTAGTTTCAGAGGAAGACTGACCCCCTTCTGGCTCTTAAGAATCCCTGGTCCTATGCATTCGTCTCGTGTTTTTCATCAACAACTTGCCTTCTGCATTGATTATGCTCCATTATAAGATCTACCCTATGCATGTTTTTAACCTGTCAGTAGCCACAATGATTACCCTTCTTGTTGTCTACGCCTTGCGTTCTGCCTACCCACAATGACCCTTGACCATTATTGTCCCACTACTCTGTTCAGTGGGACAATAGCAATATTATGCAAACAGAAACTTGAAAAGGGCTTCAATATTAGAGTCTGCCCTCTACTGCTGCCCTTAGGAAGCTCTGCAACCATACTTTATTTCAAAGACAGCTATCAAGAAACCTGGGGATTGGAGTATGATTTTAACTAGAAATATCAATTAATGTAATTCACTATATTGACGTAATAAAAGAGAAAAAAAATCTTCTCAAAAAAAAAAAAAGAAAGAAAAAAAGAAACCTGGGGATTTAGCCTTAATCCTGCCAGTAACTCCTGCATCACTGAGAAGGCAAGTCACCTTTAAAAGCCTCAGTAGTTATCCTTTAGCATGATCCAAAATGGTCTTTAACCTGACTCCAGTCCCTTGTCAACTCCGTTTTTGTTTAATGCCTTGTCCATCAGTATCTGGCCTCTTCTATGTGGAAAGTGAACCCTTGAAGGTCAATGTCTTTGCCAAATCAAATAGTGTATCAAACTCATTCATTTTAAATTCTCTGGCTTATTTGACACAATTAAACCATTCCTTTATTTTCAATTATCTCTCCCACTCCCCCCAGCTTTTTAAAAAAAAGTACTACCCTCACTCTTGTACTTCTCTAATTCTTCAGTTTTTAAATGGAGCTCTGTGGAAGTCAAATAGGTTATATGTTATTGGTTATACCAGTGGGAAGCAAAGGTACAAATATGTGATATAGGGGTGTAAGCTAAAACAGGTTTGCTTCTTCATTCATTTACATGAGAACATTCAATATGCCAGGCCCTGTTCTAGGCAATGGGGAGAGAACAATGATTAAAACAGATACAGTCTTTGACCTCATGGAGCTTAATTCTATCTGGAGAAGCAGAAAATAAAAACTAACAAATTATAGGCCATATTTTCTGATAAAGTGCTATGGAGAAAAAAGTAAAGCAAATTAAGGAGATACAGAATGGAAAAAATTAGTATTTTACATAGGGTGGTCAGGCAGTCTTCCACGGGGAACTGACATTTGAACAGAAGCCTGAATAAGGTGAGAAAGTAATCCACGTGGACATCGTGGGGAATGAGCATTTCTGCGAGGGATGCTGAGGTTCATTGCTTGAGGTAGAAATATGCTTTGTGCCTACAAGCAATACTCATGAGTCATTATGGCTGACCAGAGTGAATGAGAGGTGAGTATTGGGAAGTGAATTAGAGAAGTAACCAGAGAACAGGTTAGACCCTCAAGAGCACCAATTTCCCTTCCTTCTCTGAAATTCAGTACTGTACAGGGATCCTGTCAGCCTGTCTTAGTTGAATGAGATTGGGCTTTGGATTATCACACATCTGGGTAACTATTTTAAGATCTTCAGTAAGTTATTCATTCCAGTTGTAGAACCTTGAGCAAATTGCTTTACCTTTGTGAGTTCCATTTTTCTGATCTTTACGAATGGCATTCAATTACCCAGCTGACAGGATTGTTACAACGTTTTAAGTTCAGATACCTTACGACTGCACCCACCTTAGTGCTAGCATGAAGTAGATGCTCAATAATTGCTAATTTTCATACCTCTTTACATACCTTCTCTAAGAAAATGTATACATTTTCATGACTTCAACTTCTACCTCTATGAAATGAGTCTCAGATCTGTGTCTCAGGTTCTATCATTCAGTTTTCAAAAGTGTGTTTTCTTTCATCATTTTCATATGTCTAGCCTAGATGTTCCAATACTACACTTCAAACTAAAAATCACCTTTCCCCTAAAACTGCGATCAAAATCTCAAATTGCTCCAGGGTAACACAAATGGATAAAGAGACATGATCTGCTGGAAACTGCTCAGTGTCAGCTCCCTGATCATTCTGTGCCCAGCACTGTAGATCTTCACCCTACACACGTGCACAGTACACAGCCATGGGCTCAAGGGAGCCCCTAGGAAGTTTTGTAGAGCTCCTTCTCTGTGTAACTCCTTTCTGATACTCTGCTCTGAAATTCTAGCTACCTCAGCCTCCCTAAACCCCTCCTCAACTCAAAGAAACCACCGTGCTCTGCTCGGGTTTTCCTTCCCAGCATCATGCCCCAGAAAGTGCCTCCTGGCAGAAAGGTGAGGCAATCCCAGGGCTCTCTTCATTTGTTTCCTTTCTCCTGGGGATCTCTGCAACCCACTGTCTGTTATCCAACGTCTGAAAGCTGCTGTTTCACGTATTTTGTGCCATATTCTAGTTGTTTACAGCAGGAGGGCGAGTTTGCTCCCAGTAACTTCACAAAGACAGAAGCCCGTTGCTACTCATTTAGTAGAAACCCACTGCAATATATAGAGCACTCAAACGTTTTACACGTGGATTTCTTAAGGGTTCTTCAAAGAAAAATTTTGTGTTTGGAGATTGCTCATTGCTCCTCCTGAGGTCCTATTTGTTCCAGCCTGAGGCCACGCTTTCAGAGACTATACATTCTATTCTGACAGACCCGCTTGTCTTACCTTTCTGGCCATGTCTTATTCATCCAGCGCTGGGGCCTTCCTGAACCGGGTCAGTTTTGCACGACGGGCAGCAAGCCAAACACTGAGTTGCTGACGTTTGGCAAGGCAGCCAAGCGAGGAGACTGGTGAACACGCCTCACACCCACCTCCCCAAAGCAAGGGCTGGCGGATGGGGGATAAATGAAGAAGCAGGCTGCTCTGAGGCGTGGGGAGCATGGCGAGAGGCGATTGGAAAAAGTGCGTAATTGTCGTTCTGCGCAGGTGTAACTAAACTGCAGGCCTCTGCACGTTCCAAAAGGGAAGCGCGTAGCACATTGTGAGGGTGGAGTTTTCTGAAGGTCACCAAGGGGACACTTGCGCATGCCCAGTTGGAGGATCGGTGGTCCCCTCCAGTCTTAAGCAGCTCAGCTCAAACGAGACACAGCTGACTCCAAGTTCCTGGAAAACAACTCGGGCAAACATCTTACTGTTTGGGCTACCTGCCACTTGGAGGATATGCAAGTCCTTCGTAGCAACAGTTAAAACGACCTTGATTAGTGAAGGCAGCTGAAATCAATTTGACTAATTACCACGGTCTTAGGGGTACTCAGAAGATGCATAGAAGGCATTCAAAAAAACAAGTCTCCACTTCTTTGTTCTGGCTTCTCTTTATTTTCTTCCTTTGGGCCTATGAATAAGCATCTGCCATTACATAATTTTTTTTCCGCTTTTGAAAGGCCACATCATTTATGTTATTTCATTCATTTCATTGTATTTTTCATGGCATAACTTTTAAAAGATGGCTATTGTTTTCTATTAAGGTGGCTAAAGCTTATTCAAGCCTTACCTCTAATTTTGAAAGGTAAGTTTGGTTTTTAAAAATTCCTATAAAACTTTAGTTACCCAACTCTATTTACCTGTATGACCAAGAATGCAACTCCAGCAAAGGGACATTTTTCAGTCTTGGAAAAGAAAACATGAGTGTTAGAGCCATGTTTTGTATTCACAGTGTCAACTTGCCTGCATTTTTAGAATTGGTTTATTCCCTTCGCATTGTTGTATATAGTCTAGTGCTTGACAAACATGTTTCAAAAGCTTATTTCTCTTAGTATTTTTCAGGTCTTAAATCAGGGTCTTATGAAAAGGGGAAAATTGCGCCTGCAATAGACTTAGGTGGTGATTGCCACGTTGTTCACAGAATACTGATATTTAGAGTCCTTTAAATTCCAAACTGAGACACAGTCATCATGAACAATAGCTCAGAAGAAACCTCTTTACTGCTAATGCAATTGTTAAGTGTATTGTTTTGAAAATGAAAACTTATGATTTGCACGAAGTTCTCCAATCTGCACTCATGCCACTTTTGAATTGCATAAAATAACAGAAAAATGATAGCATGAATCTTTCGTATGTGAAGTCATTATTTTCCTTTCTAGAATGCAATATGTGTATCTTTTTATTCACACTGAAGTGCCTCATTCAAAACACAGAGGCAATTGTACAATAATTCTCATCCAGGATAAGGTTTCGTACAACTGAATAATATCTCTACTTCTCAGAGTGAAGTTAATTTATGTAATTTGTTACACTTTAAGATAAAATAATATATGCATATATCTTCCATATCCACACTCTTTTTAAACAACAAAATTTTAATCCTTCTTAAAACAATGTCCAATCACTTTAATTTCACAGGGATACATATGCTTTCACTGCAGTCCCATTAGCGCGGACAGTGGCTTCCTGTACAGCAGTACAGAAAAGAGAGAGTTGTGTCTTTCTATCCTCAAAAATTTCAGAGACTTAACAATTTTTTCAGACTCTTTTACACACATATAAGTGAGAGAAAAGAAAGACAAACTCAAAGGCAAATAAGATACTTAATGCTTTCACTTTTTAATCTCTTTCTATAATTTGTAGATGCCTGGGATCAAGGGAAATGACTTCTTTTTGGTTTAGCTGGAATAATTCTACACTGTCTCAGAAACTGAGCTATCCCATATTGTGTTTTCTCTTGAAATGTGATATTTCACTAGATTAAATAATAGAACATACTTTGTTTTTAAAGTTAGTCATAAAATCCTAATAAACAACCACCAATGCATACCTCATCCAGACAAGCATGTTTTTCCATTTCTTGCAAGACTTTGAAGATTATAGACCCATTTGAAAACTTCTTACAAACATTTATACCAGTCTTTATTTTTTCATAAATTTATTTAGCGTTTAAAATTTAACAATTTAATATTTTTAAAAAGGAAAAATCTCATCTATCAGTTCTCTCACATATATGCACATCTTTACTACTTTGCTTTCTGTTCTGTTCTGTAATCTTCTGGAAAGGTTAAAAACTAAGACATGAAACTAATCCAGCTTTAAAGACTCAAGAAAGTCAAAGAACATGAATTTAATATTAGTCATTCCAAAATGACTGCTTTTGAAAATAAACTATCTTTACTATAAGAGTGATTTTTCTGAAAACTGAATTTATCAGTGGAGTTTTGTCTCATGCCATTTATTCATATTTTTATTCAGACTGTAAAAACTGTTGAATGTGTTTTCCTCACAGATTTCTTACTATGTCCTCCAGATAACTCTATTATAATGCTTATCATATGTATTACAGGTAACTGACTACTGCTTTTCTTCTAAATGACGAACTTCCTGAAGTTAGGGAAAATGTCTCACTAGTCATTGTAAACAGGTCCTGAAACAAAACCTTTCGCAAAGTAAATCCCAAGTATTTGTTAAATAAATGAATATTGCCTAACAAAATCCATACACAATTATTGCTGCCTTTTTGATGCATTCCATCATCTGCCTTAACACTTGAAAGCAGCTCCATTTCTTCCTACTAGTCTTAGAAATTCTGTAAGTGCTTCTTTTGAAGTTTCCTTTGAAAAAAGTTCTTGCTAGTATTTTTCCTATAAAGAGAGAATTAGATGAGAAAAGATGTCACCTTTCTGGAGCACTGAAAATAGTGAAGGACTTAACGATAGTTTCCTACTTCTTTAGTCTCATATTGTAGCTTTCTATAAGCTGAGGAGATAAGAAGGTATACAAGGGAGAAACTATGCAACAGACCTGATTTTTAAAAATGCTTTTCTAAAAATAAAATAAAGTAAAATAAAAATAAATGCTTTTCTGAGGAAGATGTATCATCATTACCCATACCACGAGAATATTAATCATATTACTTTGAGGAGTCATGAAGTCTATGTAATTATCTTGAAAGCCACTGCCTGCCATGGGAAAATATATTATCCAGGGAGTTATATTCAATTGGAAGCTAGGAGGCTAAGGCGGTAATAGTCACCCACCCACATCCTCCCACATACCTCCCATTCTCTTATTTTTCCACCTTTTGACTCCACAGTGGGAATCAGAAATAGTCCAAGTGGAAAGTAGGCTTTTAATAACAATTCGCAAGAATTCACATGCTCTCAATCCTGTCTACCAGAAATAAGACTCAGGGTTTCCCATGAATTTTTAGCCATGTGTATTAGTCAAGGCTCTCCAGAGAAACAGAACCAATAAAATGTAGATAGGTAGGTAGATAGATAGATAGGTAGACAGACAGACAGACAGACAGACAGACACATAGACAGGGATTTTTTTTTTAAGGCATTGGCTCACTCGACTACGGAGGCTGGCAAGTACAAAATCTGCAGGGTGAGCCATCAGGCTGGAGACCCAGGGAAGAGCCCATGTTGCAGTTCAAGTCAGAAGGCCATCTGCTGGCAGAATTACTTCTTGCTCAGGCTAGATGAGCCTTTTGTTCTATTCAGGCCTTCAACTGATTGGATGAGACCCATCCATATTACGGAGAGCAATATGGACTTTTTCTCAAAGTCCACCAATTTAAATGTTAATCCCATCTAAAAAACACCTTCGTGGAAACATCCAGAATAATGTTTGGCCAAATATTTGGGCACCATGGCCCAACCACGTCGACACATAAAACTAACCATCACACCGTGTAATATTTAACTGGACCTTTGCCCTCTAACTCTTTGCCATTGCAAGTATGTGTGAACCTGGAGATGCTGAAATCACAGGCCAACATGCAACTGGTCTAAGCAGGCCCAGAAGATATCTGATTGACAGGACTACGCTAAGCTGGCCTGGTGTCTCCAGCTCTGTAGTTTATAATTGTTTGCTTTTTGTATTTACAAACTAAAATGCCATGTTGCTTCATTCGCATACTTCCTCCCATCTCCAGTCAAAAAAATAGAATAATAAACAGTACAAAACATAGTGAAGGACGAATACATTGGATTAAATAATCTCTAAGATTCCTCAAAGCTCTAAAATTCTATGAGAAAGGGGGAAACTATAGAGAAAGGCCTATCTTTCTTCAAAGCCTGTGTTTGGATATTAGTTCTTGTGATGGTGCCTGGAGAGTAAGTGTGTTTGTAGAGTGGGGAGGGAGGCAGAGCTGGGGTGAAGGTAAAGAGGGAGTAAAAAGATCTGTGGTTGCCAAAAGGTTCAGGAAGAAGGAGGATGAACAGGTCAAACACGGGATTTACGGGCAGTGACACTGTTCTGTATGATACCGTCACGGTGGATACATGACATTATGCATTTGTCAAAATGCGTAAGACTGTACAATGCAAACAGTGAACCCTAATGTAAACAATGGGCTTCAGTTAATAATAATGTATCAATATTGGTTCATTGATTGTAATAAGTATACCACACTAATATAAGATACTAATAATAGGGGAAATTGTGTGTATGGGGGGAGGAGGAGGGAGTATACGTGAACTTTGATTTTTTGCTCAATTTTTCTGTCAACCTAAAACTGCTCCAAAAAATAAAGTCTATTAATTTTTCAACTATAAGGTTGAATGCTATACAATAAAAAATTACGTTTATGGGAAAAAAATCATTCCCAGCCTAAACCTGAAGGAACACATTCAGGAAGGAGAGGGGGACAACACCCAGAACTTTTTTTGTAAGAGGGATCACTCAGGAGAGAAAAAGAGTCTAAGCAAAGAGCTAATAAATTTCTTCTTACAATAGTCTAATGAGAGATTGCCTTGTGCTAGATTAGTGGCAATGGATTAGAAAGAAGTGAACAGATTCCAAATACTGTAAAAGTAGAATGGACCAGACATGGTGATGGACTGCGTGTAGGTGTGCTGGGAGAGAAGCGTGTCAAGGGTAACTCTGAAGTTCTTCCTCATCTCAATTTCTAAAAGAGAGGTTGGAAATCAAGAGTTCTGTTTTTAACAGCTTAATTGTAAGCTGTTTAGGAGGCATTGATGTAGGGATTTCAAATATATTTACAAAATCTCAAAAAAGTAGCCTAGACTAAACATATAAATTCCACAGTCCTATGTATGTAGACAGCATTGGAAAAAAACGATAAGAATGGAGAGGGGGAAATGATGACAATAGATACAATAAAGCCATTGTTTTGTTAAGGGAGGAGGAGCTAGTAAAGGAAACTAGGAACGGGTGGCAGAAAAGTAAGGGGAAGGGCTTCCCTGGTGGCGCAGTGGTTGAGAATCTGCCTGCCAATGCAGGGGACACGGGTTCGAGCCCTGGTCTGGGAAGATCCCACATGCCGTGGAGCAACTGGGCCCGTGAGCCACAACTACTGAGCCTGCGCGTCTGGAGCCTGTGCTCCGCAACAAGAGAGGCCGCGATAGTGAGAGGCCCGCGCACCGTGATGAAGGGTGGCCCCCGCTTGCCGCAACTAGAGAAAGCCCTCGCACAGAAACAAAGACACAACACAGCCATAAATAAATAAACAAATAAATAAAATTAAAGAAAAAAAAAGTATGTGACTTTCTTTAAAAAAAAAAAAAAAGTAAGGGGAAGACCTTGAAATTGTGGTGTCATAGAAACTAAGAGTATTTCAAACAGAGAGAGGTCAGCCGTGCCAAATGTTGCATGGAGGTCTGGTAAGAGAGATTGTATAGTGAACTATATATGAGTCCTGGCTCTAAAATTTTTTTTTTAATTCTTTTAATTTTTATTTTACATTGGAGTATAGTTGATTAACAATGTGTTAGTTTCAGGTGTACAGCAAAGTGATTCAGTTATACATATACATGTATCTATTCCTTTTAAAATTCTTTTCCCATTTAGGTTATTACAGAATATTGAGCAGCGTTACCTGTCTGTACAGTAGGTCCTTGTTGGTTATCTGTTTTATTTTTATTTTATTTATTTTAAATTTTATTTATTTATTTATTTATTTATTTGCTTGCTTGCTTGCTTGCGGCGTTGGGTCTTCGTTGCTGCGCCCAGGCTTTCTGTAGTTGTGGTGAGCGGGGGCTACTCTTTGTTGCGGTGCACGGGCTTCTCACTGCGGTGGCTTCTCTTGTTGCGGAGCACGGGCTCTAGGCACGCAGGCTTCAGTAGTTGTGGCACATGGGCTCAGCAGTTGTGGCTCACGGGCTCTAAAGCACAGGCTCAGCAGTTATGGCGCACGGGCTTAGTTGTCCCACGGCATGTGGGATCTTCCCGGACCAGGGCTCAAACCCGTGTCCCCTGCATTGGCCGGCAGATTCTTAACCACTGCGCCACCAGGGAAGTCCACTGGCTCTAGAATTTGACTTCTCAGAATCATAGACCAGTTGCACACCTTGCTAGTCACGTGACCTTGAGAAAAATAATTTATCCTCACTGTGCCTCAGATTCTACATCTGTGAAATTAGATAAGAATATTACCTACCTCATAGGGTTTTTGCAAGAATTAAATGCAACACCTAAGTTACATGGAACAGTACCTGGTAAACAGCAAGCATTCAATGAACATTAGCTATTAACAGCACTAAAAAGTATTTTTTTGATTTGGCAATATGGAGGGTGTTAGTGACATAGTAAGGCAGAGTTAGCAGAACAGTGGGTCAGAGTGGGTTAAAGTGGGTAAATGTTCTATTGATAAAATCGTTCTCATAGACAAGTGACAAAAGGATACTCATTACCACCAGAAGCTACTATTCCACTGGTTATGTCTATACATGTGACAGCAATCTAGTCCCCACATTTATCACCCCACTGATCATGGTTTTTCATCATGGTTTTTCATTAGTCTCCTCAACTCCAATTTTGAGAGGGTTCCTCTTTGTGTTGAACCAGAATCTGCCCTCTAAGACCTGCAATTCAGTGACCTTCTGTCATTTGGGGCCAAAGTATTATGTAACCCTGAAGTGTAAAAATCATGCTTCTTAAACATCTTTCAATCCTTTATTTACATAAGCTGTAAACCTCCTTCATGTCATCTGTTTTCAAGGTTCTCAAAAATGCCCATCAGAATCACCTGGGATTTAAAAAAAAATAGATTCTGAATCTTGGGCCTATCAATCCATGGTCTCCAAGAGGTAGGGTCCAGGAATCTGTAAGTCAAATGTTCCTTTGGCAAATTTGACATACACATATCGTCTGTGTGACAAAAACACCTTCAATGATCCGTTTTTCCTTCTTTTTCCAACTCAGAGATTCCAACATTGCCAAATGTCACTTCTACTGGCACCATTACTTTAAAATTTGGCATTTCCAAATTGCAAACACATTACATTTTGCAGAGATACCAATTACTCCCAATCTATGATCACTGAACAGCTAATTGCAACGTACAAGGCTTTGGCACCCAGATGTCACGCGGCTGGGTGTGCCTACTTGGCTACAAATCCTTTTAGTTACTGCATTTCTCTGCCAGATAGATGCTGGGTCTGGTTGGCGTAGGGTAGTGCACAGGTAGTCCCCACTGTGCTTTGGCAACGTATGCAGTGTTCATAGTGAAATTAATTTTACTTCCCTGCCATCACCATCTCATAATTCTTGCACTGTTCTTTGAATCAGTGTCCCCAGCTCTTCTCACCAGTGGCAAGGAGTGGTGGAAGCTAGGCACTTAGCTGAAAACAAAGTCCAATTTGGTTTCACACTTTGAAATTGGAATCAAGCTTTTCTTTTGATAAGGAGGGAATTGCTACAGGCCACCCCGTCCTGTTGTTGCTGCTCTGGATATTTCCTCCATGGGTATTCTGGCATTTTGGGCATGACCCCCAGCATCAAAAAATAAGACTGGAAACATAAGGGAACCAACCCATTTCTCCTCATATCGTGATCGGTTTTTATTTATGATTTATCACTGAACTATACCATGACTGTCACTTGCATCCTCACTTCCCCTTGCCAAGACCAGCTTTAAAGGGCTAAATTTTTCTGTCTTTGCACACTCTTCCATTTCCCAGAAATGTTCTTCCTTTTAGCTACTGTTAGCTCCAAAATTTGCTTGTAATACCTTCATGTTCTTTTCAACAGGGCTCAGCACCTGGAAATCAGTCAGTGTCTCCTCACTGGAACAATATTCACACCTGCAATATCATACACGGCTCTAGAAAACATCTCAAGATGATCCAGGACCTGTCAAGTGCCACCTACAAGAAGCTACCTTATCCACTGGAACAATTAAAACTAGCATACCACACCAGCCCTCAGGTAAAGCACTTCTTAATACTGCCAAAATTAGTGGTCCTCTTAATAAATCTCAGCCTCTGGGAAAAGTGAATCCTGAAACCACTGCTGTCGAAATGATTTGTTTTCCATCTTTGTTTTGAGACAGTTTTAATTTTCTGAGTGCCTATCTTCACTCAAACACTAATTCCAGCTGCCTCAGTTTTAATTTGTGCTTTCTCTGGGATTTGTAGAAACTTCTGATGCCCCCTTTAAGTTGCTCCAGATTGGGTTTGATTTTAAATGTCTTTCTGCTCGGAAATCTTCATTCTCAGGCTCAAGTTTTGGTACTCTCCTAGCAAACTCTTTCACAGCTGGAACTATTCAGGTCCCTAAAGCAATTAGCACCGTCTTTTACACAAAGTAGGTGCTCAGTAAATGGTCACTTGTGTATTCATTCATTCACTCATCCACTTAACAAATATTTATTGAGTTCCAACTATGGCTAGGCACTGTTTTAGGTTTTGGGGTTTCAGCAGTGAATAAAACTGTGGTGGGAGAGACAGCCAATGAACAAAGCTGTCAATATATGTATCAAATTCTTGTAAGAGTTATTGAGAAAAATAAAGCAGGATGAGAGGGACAGTGAATTCTAGGGCCCCAGATCAGCTGTTGTAAACAGGCTGGTCTAGGGAATCCCTCACTCACGAGGTGGCAGTTGAGCAGAAACCTGAAGAAAGACAGAATGAGGTGTGTAAATTTCTGGGGAATTGTTCCAGATAGAGGGAAAAGTAAATGCCAAGGTTCTAAGGGAGCATGTTTAGAGAATGAATGAATGGATGGATGGATGAGCAGATGACTGAATATTGAATACTGAATATATTAAGAGAAACTGTTGGGGATAGATCCTCAAGTGACCCCAGTGTTGGTATCCTGAATAATCTCCTCCCCTTGAGAGTAGGCAGAGCCTTTAAGTTGCTTCTAACAAACAGAATATGGCAAAGGTGGGGACTTCCCTGGCGGTCCAGTGGTTAAGACTCCACGCTTCCACTGCAGGGGGCACGGGTTCGACCCCTGGTCGGGGAAGTAAGATCCCGCAAGCCGTGTGGCTTGGCCAAAAGAAGAAAAAAAACTATGGCAAAGGTAAGGGGATGTCACTTCCATGGTTATGTTATTTTTATATATAAATATCTTCCATCTATCTATCTATCTATGTTGCTAGCATGCACTAGAGAGACTCTCCCACTGACCTTGAAGAAGCAAGTTCCTGGGATGTGAACTGCCTGTGGAGAGAGCCATGTGACAGGGAACTGCAGGTGGCCTCTAGGAGCTGAGAGCCACAGCCCTACAGTCACACAGAACTGAATTCTGCCAACAACCAGGTGAGCCAGGAAGACGACCCCAAGCCCCAGGGGAGAACACAGTCTGGCCAAGACCATGCCTGTAGCTTTTGCAAGACTTGAATAAAGGATCCAGCTAAGTTGTGTCCAGATTCCTGACCCATGGAAACTGTGAGATAATAAATATGTGTTCTAAGTTACTAAGTTCGTAGTAATTTTTTGGGTGCGTAGAAAACTAACAGGACAACTAATAGAGCTGAGCTAAGTAACAGGTATAAAATTTCACGTTAATCATCTTACTCATCCTCTACCCCAAACTTAAGAGTAACTAATGTGTTGTGTAGTTACTTTTCTGTTTCCCCTCTTTTCCACCCCCCAATACCTAGACCTACCCACCCCACATGTCCAGGCTCAGTCTCAGCTCAATAGCTAGAACCACATTTTACCTTGCGTTGTAGTCTCATCTTTTACTATGTAACAAATTATTCCAAACCTTAGTGGCTAGAAAGAAAAATATATTGTTAGTTCTCATGATTCTGGGCTCATCTGGGCAGTTCTCATGTGGTTCAGTCATACAGATGGTGGCGGAGGCTGGAGTCATCTAAAGGCTCAATTAGGCTGGATGCCCAAGACAGTCCACCCTAAGTGCTGGCAGTTGATTCTGGGTGTCAGCAAGGAACTAGCTGGAGCTGTCAAATGGGCTACATGTGACTTTCCCCACGTGCCTTAGGCTTCCTGCAGCACGGCGGTTGTGTTCTGAGTTGGAGCATTCTCAGGAGTACACATTCCAAGAGGCTATAAGTGTAAATTGCCAGGTCAGTTAAGAACTGAATCCTTAACTGGACAGCATCACTTCCGCTATATTCTATGCCCATTTCAAGGGAGTGGAGAAATAGACTCCTTTTAATGAGGGAGGGGTAGGGAATTCCTGGTGGTCCAGTGGTTAGGACACCGTGCGCTTCCACTGCAGGGGGCATGGGTTCAACCTCTGGTTGGGGAACTAAAATCCCGCAAGCAGTGGTGCGACAAAAAAAAAAAAAAAAAAAAAAGAGGGAGGGGTAAAGTGACATTGCAGAAAACCATGTGGAATAGAAGATAATGCTGCAGCCATCTTTGGAAAATATTCTTGGTCACCTCAATGACTGAGGGAAATCAAGCTCAATTCTATGCTTATCATTGAATCATAATTGAAATTTGAGAGCCTTGAGTTCAATTTATGGCTCTGTCCCTTACTAGCTGTATGATTTTGATAATTTAACTCCCTGGGATGCAATCTCTTCATCTGTTAAATCAGATAATAATACCTACGTCACTAGTAGTTGTAATGATTAAAGGAAAATAATACGAAAAAGACACAGCAGAGTTCTTGGAACCTGGTAATACGTCTATAAATAAGTTATATTATTAATGTTATTATTAATTTTGTTATTTCAATCCTGGCTTTATTCCTGATTCTCATAACTAGAACTTTTTTTTATTTTTAGGACATCTTGCATTCATCTAGTAGTGAATAAATTAACGTCTTGAGTCTTTGAACCAGTCATCTGCCCTATACCATAATCATCTAGGCCTGGCTTTCTGACTTGGTTACGCCTGCCCTACCTTCCTGGAGATGATGACATCAGTCTGAATCCCAGCCAAGGGGTTGGGGTCCTATTTTCTACTAGTGGACTTTCTGGATGGGCATCACCTACCTACTTTTGCAGATTTCTGCATGTGGCCTGTTCTGTGATTTTCCACTATGGTGTTTATCCAGCAGGATATCCCCACAGGTTTGCATTAGACCCTCTGAGTTCTACTTTGTAGCTTCGAGTCTGGGCTTGGTGTCAGAGTTTGTACCTGCCCCACTCCTACAAATCAATCTAGCTTTAGATCCTGAATTCTTCTCCTTTGTCTCACCCTGTTGGAGGTAGTATGATAGTTTTGGTCAGGTATGAACATGTACCTTTCAGGGTTCTAATTCTTCATACATGGACGCTCTTCAGCCTCTTAGTTCCCCTAAGTGTATTGTCTTTCATGTCCATCAACTCCCTCCTGCTTGGTCACTTGCTCCCTTGCTCTCTCCCTCCCTCCCTTTCTCCTTGGTTCCTACTATATGACCCAATACCACACCTCTTCTGCAGGAGCTCTAAGATTTCCTCTGTTCTTTCCCATCCTTCAAACCTAGAGTGACCAGTCAGGACGGTGGCCCAGAATGCCTAACCACCCCCCATCACTGCATCTGAGAGCATCACTGTATCTCCTCACAAAGTCATATAATGGGGATCCCTGAGCTTTGATTTCTTCTTGAAGAGACGAGCATAGAGCAAGAATCCATCCTCATTTAACAGCAGTTAAGTTCTGAGGAGACAGACAGAGCCCCAGATCCCCAATGACTTCCTGAGCGGAGTGCTTTTCACTTCAGCATCTACAGACAAAGACAATCCTCTAGCAAGTGTGATTTATTGCAAATTTGATGTGATGGGGTGACCTAAAGAGAAACAGCACCGTGTTCTCACTGCTGGAGATTCACTGGGAAAGAACGAAAACGGATTTTTACCCCTCTAGGAAGCCACTCAGGTGTTTATCTCCCTAAGGTTTGGGACAACAGTCCTGGACTAAGAAACCACAGCCTATCACGATGAGACTAGAAACATGGGAGACTATCTTCTTGGGGCTATTTGTGCCTTTCAGAGTGGCGATATTGTGCCAGCTGTTGTCCCTCCTGAATCTGTATTCCTTCTACCCTTCTATGTTGCCCCGGAAACAAAAATCCTAGAAATACATTTTCGGGATCCCCTTGAGAGCAGGTCTCTAGCTTAGAAGATGCCATGGAAAGGGACTCGTGTGAAATTTGGAAAATGTAATCAAAGAAAAAGCCATTACTTCTCCTCTAGAAGTTGCAGGCAAGGTCCAGGCTGAGACAGGCAGGGCTTTGGCAACAACTTCTCGGCCTCTTCCAGGTATCTCCAGGAGCCACGCGGCTCCTACAGAGCCCTGAGGTGATGAGCGGCAGGCCTCTCTGATTCCTGCATTTTCTGCTTCCCTGATGTCAGCAGCACTGCAAAATCTGTGGAAGCCTCTGTTTCCCTGTATTAAAAATCCCTTCCGGCTAGAAATATCTATAATGATTTCCACTTTCCTGACTTTAACTATGACTTTATAAAGGAGGTGAAGGGATGTCCCCCAAAATGAGTGATAATGGACTTACAGGTGGGCTTTGGAGCTGATTTTAGTCAACTTGGGGAAAATAATTAACTGTAACATTATTCATACCTCATATGCTGTGGAGCAATTCATACTTTCTGCATAATCAAAGTGAGATTTGTAGGAAATTTAAGGCAACTGTTTGAAAGATATAAGTGATAATCTACCATGGCACCTTCTAATATTAAAAATCTTTTAAAATGTCTTCCTTTACACAGTAAACACCTCAGTTTTGTGCCCTAAGTGGAAATTCAGAACTGTCTGAGGCCAATGAATTGAGTATGCAACTATCTTAGTTGCAAACATTTCCTGTTTTAAAGAGAGAATTTAAACGTAGGGAATAGAGATGTAATGAGTCTCCGTAGTGACCAATCTTTAGGTTATTCATCTTTTGACATGTATCATTTTTTTCAACCCTTTCAACTGAAATAGAATCCAGCCTAGCTCTTAGAATGCAAAGTGGATACTGACTTTCGGAAACAATTGTTCCATTGTGTTCAAAATGAGTATCCCCTGAGAAGGGGATTAAGACTACAGACTTCCAGTTATAAAATAAATAAGTCACACATGCAAAATACAGCATAAGGAATGCAGTCAAGAATACAGTAATAACTTTGTATGGTGACAGATGGTTACTAGACTTATTGTTGTGATCATTTTGTAATTTATTTAAATGTCAAATCACTATGTTGTACACCTGAAACTAACATAATTTTGTACATCAACTATACTTCAACAAAAAAATGAGTGTACCCTGTGATAGCCCACTTTAACCCTGCTTATTAGATTTTGCCATGAGAAGTGCAAATGGGGATTTGTGGAGAAGTGGACACAAGGAGGCTTTTTTCAACCATAAGAAACATGGAAAAATCCCAAGAGTGTCTCGACTTGTTAAAAGAAGCGAATATTCTAGTAAAGCTATTTAATGAATTTGCACTAAAATTATGAATAAAGCGAAGAATCTGTAATGCTTTAACACACAGCAGCCCATATCCTGGTAACCTTACTTCTGTAGTGCAGAAATGTAACGTTAAAACATGTATAAGTGAAAAAAAATGGCACAGCCAACTAAAATCCTTCCAATTTTCCTACTAAGAAAGACAAATGTTTTCTGGTATGCTTCAGGCACCTGTGAGCTTTCAATCTGTCGAATATAATCTAGCTGAAGTCAGCAACCTGCGCTGTGGCTGCAGCTGCCCAGAGAAATTTTCCCAAGGGAAGCATGTCATCCTCACTGGAGGAAGGATCTGTCATGGTAGACTAGCCATTATGAATGCTCTTTGTGAACTAGAAAATCAAGGAAAAATTGATCTTTCAAATTAGTCTTTTAGCCAATAAAATACAACAACTTGACCTAAAATGCTACTCAAGTATTTACTGTCTTTTATCCAAGTCCTGAGTCTATAATACTGTACTGAATTAAATTCGATAAGCATTTCCAGAATTAAATGAATACATGAATGAATGGAACATCAGCACATTGATGGATATGTTGAGCTATTTTGGATATATACAGGAGCATTTTAAATTTCAGAAATTGAAGGAATTAAACATGTTATTCAGTATCACTAGGGAGACCACAATGCATGGTTTCCAAAACAATTTATATAGTAGCAAATGTTAGGTCAGAAGGGACATCTGGACAAAAGGTGTCAATTGGCACTGTTCCAGGCAAACCGAGACGTATGATCTCCTAAGCATCCCACTCACCCTTCCCAAGTCTGTTGCTAGAGTGCCAAACATAAAGGTAAGAGAAAACAGAATCATTTCTAACATGATCTTATCTATTAAAACATTAATAGACCTTATAGCATGTGTTGTTTGGGTCAATCAAGAAGCAGACTCTGAAATGGAGTTAATGAGTGCGAGGGGTTTCTTTGAGGAAGAAAGAGGATAATGCCAGTGAATGATGGAGGAAGAGAGAATGGGCAAGGAAAGCTTTCAAATTGCATTTTAGATCTGACACCTGTGAAAAGAAAAGAGGAACAGCATTGGTCAGGGAGTGACCACGATCCAGCTCCAAGTCTTAGCCAGTCCAGCTGGGAGCTCTGGAGCAAAGGTTGACCATTAAAGAAGAAATGTCAGGATCTAGTGGCCCTGCCATGCTCAGTCCCTGGCTTGGGCTGCTGGCCCACAGCATATCAAACCCTATCTTCTTTGACAAAGGAAGACACTGAAATTCACAGGGATCTTTAAAGCACGTGACAGGTACTAGAACCTCAGTTTCTTGACTTTAGGGATACTGAAACACCACACTGATATGTCCTCTTTAAAGAAACTTTGGGATGGATAATAGGACTTTCTGAGGTTCCCCAAAATAATAAAACTATATTTGATCACATAGCAGCAAGAGGCAGAGCTGAGAGGTAGACCTCGGTCTAACTAACTCCAAAAACTAAGCAGGCAAGGTGGGGGAAAACTGATTTGTGAAAATAAAGGTCTGTTAAAGATGACATCCAGACCTTAAATCCACTAAGATGCTGCTCACCTCTTCTTACTCTTTCAGTTCAGACTAGGTTAGCGAAGGAGGGGTATAAACACTTCTTGGATTGGTGGAAAGTAGAATTGTAAACTGTTTAGATATATAAATGTCATTTCTCATATTAAAAAAATAGTTTGTACCCTAAAAGAGGGATTAATGTCCCTTCAGTCAGCCTCTGAATATTGTAAACTAATGAAGGTCCTTCAGGGTCTGGTTTTTGGGGACTCCTCAAACACCCACACAGCTACCAGTATTTGTTCAGAGTTGCTGGAGGGTGGGCAGGCTGTTTTCTCAAGACTAATTCTGCCCGGGTGAGGGAGGCTGTTGAGATTCTAAGAGCTGGCTGTAATTCCCTAGTTCAGCCTCTACAGAGCTCACAGCTTGTTCACCTGAATGGATAGCCAGGGAACATCAGTATTAAACATAGGACAAGTAATGTGTGTGTAAAGCAGATATGCGTGTGTGTGTGTGTGTGTAAATAGAAAGTCTCTTAGGGATTGCAAATAGGTTTCATCTTCAGTGCAAACTCAAATTTATACTGATAAATACTGAAATTCTGGAGTTCTCTACCGACAAGAATTCTGATGCCAATTTCAGGCTTAGCAGGAAAGAGTGCTACACTTGATTAGTCACATCTGCACAGGGACAGGAAGCAGAGTGGCAACATACACGCCATGTATTAGCACCTGTTGGTGCTACAGAAGGAAAAAAGAACTCGATCTTCAAAACTGGAACAGTGTATCTAAGGAAAATTTGCTTTCTTTCACAATGTTTCCATTAGTTTCAGCTTGGTCCAAGCTGAGTGGGTGAGGCTCTGCATAGCTACTCTGTATTTAACCAGAAAAATCTGCATCCATCTATTCTAAAGTCATGGGCCTTACCAAAAATTTCATTGGGAAATTTGACACATTAATTTTTAAAATAAAGTTTTAAATTTTATTTATTTATTTTTGGCTCTGTTGGGTCTTTGTTGCTGTGTGTGGGCTTTCTCTAGTTGCAGCGAGTGGGGGCCACTCTTTGTTGCAGTGCGCAGGCTTCTCATTGCGGTGGCTTCTCTTGTTGTGGGGCACGGGCTCTAGGCACGCAGGCTTCAGTACTTGTGGCACATGGGCTCAGTAGTTGTGGCTTGCTGGCTCTAGAGTGCAGGCTCAGTAGTTGTGGCGCAGGAACTTAGTTGCTCCGCGGCATGTGGGATCTTCCCAGACCAGGGATCGAACCTGTGTCCCCTGCACTGGCAGGTGGACTCTTAACCATTGCGCTACCAGGGAAGCCCCTCATTGGGAAATTTCAAGAGGGAATTCCATTGCTTTCTAATTAAAATAAGGATTTTGAAGATGGCTGAACTAAAAGATCCTATGTCACTTCCAGCTCTAAAATGTCAATGCATATGGCATTCTATCTGTGAGCCTGGGGAGAAATGTCCCTGCTCTTCCACCTGACCCATTCAATATGAGAAACTAATTTTGGAATATGAGGTAGTTGCAGGCGTATTACAGCAGGTAAAGAGCTGCTGACTCTCTTTATGAGTAGGGGCAGGTCTGGGAGGAGAGAGAAAAGAATCGAAGGTACATTTGGTGTATAAGACCATGAAGAATGTGGCAGCTGCCGCAGGAGCTGTGTGAGATAATTGAGCAAAACCGCTGAACTACACTGCAGCCTGCTTTTCCCTTTAGTTTTCACGTGCTGATATCTGAATATTGAATTTGAGGAGTTTAAATAGAAGAAATTTTATACTAATATGATGTAACACAAAGGTTTGATATATGATTATTTTAAAAGCTGAGGTGACTTTTCTATTCATTTGTAAACAACGAGCGTCTCAGCATCGTGACTAGCATACAATAGGCAATAAATATTTTTGAGTGAATGAGAGTATATCTGAGTAGAAATCACATTCATTCTTTAAGGCCCAGCTATTTACCTTGAAATTGTGCTTCAGTTTGGGAGTGATATACACATTAGAAAGGTAAAAAGAGATTAGATGATTAGAATAGAAGCAGAAAACATAGGTTGATGTTCCAAGTGGTAAACATTAGTGGGCCCACATCTTTACCCCTGCCTTCCTTTTGATTCTGATTTCTGAGTTTGAACATGTGGTATGCTTTGGACAGTGAGATGCTGTCGGAGGCTTGGGAAAGCGCTTGTGTGTCTCTGCTCATGGTCTTGTTCTTCTGCCGTTGCCCAGAGAACATGCCCAGCGTATGAGCTGGCAGATAAAGGACACTGGTGTAGCCAAGGCCATCCTAGATCAGCTACCAATCAGCCAAACCCTAGACATGGGAGTGAGCCCAGCCAAGATCAACAGAGGTGCCTAACCGATCACCCCAGATGCATAAGCAATAGATGCTCTGTTTTGCACTGGTGTGGCAAAAGATTACTAATACATTCCAGCTTCAAGATTACCACTTGTGATAGCTTAGGCAAGCCCTTTACTTTTGTGAGCCTCAGTTTATCTAGCTAAAAAATAGAAACATCTTCCCTTTTGGCCTCATCGAGGTGTTGTTTAGATCAAATTAGAGAACATGATAACACATATGGAAGTTCTTTGCAAAAAGGCAAAATGTGCTCCAAACTAAGTGTATTATCACTTATTTTATTATATAGCAGCCACCTCTATATGGTAGGAGATGTAGTCCTATCTCCCTTTGTATCCAGTGATGATCAGAAGCTTCTCTTACTACCTTGTGCACATCCAGGACATTTCCCTCTCTCTTATCTGACAGGTGGCAAATTGTGTGTATGAGTCTCAGCAGAAGCAAAACACAGCTGTGGAGTTTTCCCATCTTCTGAGACTCAATGGTGTTCTACCTTAGGTTGGAATTGTTGCCGATGTCAGGCTGTGAATAATTACCTGGTCATCAGGCATCAGTATTGTTGCAGTAATTCCATCTGGATCCGTTTTGAGCAGTAGTCTCCAAAATTTTCATAAAGGGCCTCTTTTATTATTTTTGGATGTCAAAGAGTCTAAAGACTCGCCAATGCCAGTCGGAGCTTCTCACCCACATGAGACTATTCCATCCCCGAATTAATAAGATTTCAGCAAATAAACGAAACATATTAGTGTTTCCATTAGTCCTTCAAACACCCTTGTGGATACAGGTACTATTTTAATTAGATTTTAAAATAGTGAAATATATTAGAATATTTTTTTAAAACCTCAGGATCTCCATTACTATCGCCACATAACTCCTTGGGGATTCAGAGTTTGGGATCCAGAGCTGTACATGCAGTTTTTCACTGTCCCCTTTCAGGATTATACAGGACTCTTTTTATATATGAGAGTAGTAAAAGAGAATCATTGAATTTTAGACCTACAAGGAATTTTAGAGATAGCTCATTACACACATAAAGAGAGTAAGGTCCTAAGTTGTCAAATGTTATTGGAAAGTTTACATAATTAGTGAGAGAACCAGTCAGAATTATAACTCAGGCCCTTGATTTCTTTCCACTCTTTAATGCCACTTTCAGAGGCACTACAGGTGGGTGTTGAGACTCCTTCTGAAGTCTCTATTAGCTTTTTTTTGTGTGTGTGTGTGTGTCATGCTTTTCTTTATTTATTCATTTATTTATTTTTATGGCTGTGCTGGGTCTTCGTTTCTGTGCGAGGGCTTTCTCTAGTTGCGGCAAGCGGGGGCCACTCTTCATCGCGGTGCGCGGGCCTCTCACTATCGCGGCCTCTCTTGTTGCGGAGCACAGGCTCCAGACGCGCAGGCTCAGTAGTTGTGGCTCACGGGCCCAGTCGCTCCGCGGCATGTGGGATCTTCCCAGACCAGGGCCCGAACCTGCATCCCCTGCATTGGCAGGCAGACCCTCAACCACCGTGCCACCAGGGAAGCCCTCTATTAGCTTTTATTTGATATTCTGCCAATTTAGAAATTCATTTGCTAAATTTGAATCTCTGATTACTAAAAAATTAAAACAAAAGCAAAATCAGCAAGTGTCCATGAATGATAGTCTGTGAACTTTAGACTCTTAGCTATCACTTCCCCTCAGAATGAATGAAAAATCTGACCTCTGAAATCCTAAAAAATCGTAATTTTCCCGATTTTATATTTTTTATCTTCTCATTGGCTTGTTTTTCTTCCTGAATTCCATTAAGCCACCTTCTACTCCCCTCCCCTCCCCCCCTCCTTCCCCTCACCACATACACCAGCTTCTGTCTTTAGTTGGATTTTCTGGCTAGGCATTTTATTGGACACTCCATCCGTTCCCATGCCCCCTCACTCTCCCCTCCACGAGGAAAGTTCCTACAGATTTTCACCTGTGGGCAAGTACTATCTCCCAAAATCCATTCAAGCCTTCCCAACACTCTGCTTGATTTCCTACAGCTGGAATTCCATGGCTACCTCCGGCTCCGCTGATTTACAACCAACATAGTCACTATGGTCCTTTTCTGACAAGGAAATCTTCACTCCCCAGTGCCTCTGGCTTGAATCCTCTGCGTAAGCTTTCAATAGTTGCTCTCTCCCGCCCCACACATCTCATCTGTTGGGACATTTTTCTCTAACCACACTCTGAACCACATGACTAGCTCCTCAAAATGAACTAGTGAAAAATTCTTACCTAGTTTTTCTATCTCTGGTCTCTGCCTCTTGTACCTCATCTAAAACACTTCTTTCATACTAACCTTATGAAAACATTGCAGTGTCATTTAGCAAACCCACACCAAGGCTCAAATTGATTCCTTCCTTGTCTGTGTCTGAGTAGGGTTTTTAAGACCATGCATTTCCTAGCCCCAACCTCTTTGCTGTCTTATTTGCCACTGACGTAAAATAGCAAGTCATTGCCTCGCTTAGTCTATTAGGGTCGGCAAACGACACACAGAGCAAATCCAACCCACCAGCTGTTTTTGTATGGTCTACAGAGTGGCTTTTACATTACTAAATGATTGAAAAAAAATCCAAAAAGCAGAATATTTTGTGACATGTAAAAGTTATAGGAAATTCAGCGTTCATATAATAAGTTTTATGGTAACAGTCATACTCATTTGTTTACTTATTATCTATGGCTGCTTTTAGGCTTCAATGGCAGACATGAGTAGCTACAGCAGAGATCATATGGCCGTCCCAAAGCCCCAAATATTTATTATCTGCCCGTCTATACAAAAAGTCTGCCAACCCCTCGTGTATGTGCCCTTCTCTAAAAATATACCTCTGTGGCCATGTACATGCTATTTACCCTTGTTAAGGAAAAGTATTCAAAATTTAGAAATAAGACAAAAGAATGACTGCATGTCATTTTGGTGTCATACTGAAGCATTGCCTGACAGGCCTACCCAACGATTACTTAATTTCCTACAGGATTTACCTTTGTTTGATTTACTGTTTACTACTGATCAGGGCCCAGACTCTGAAGTTACATATTAACTTATAAATATCTATTTAGGAGGAAAGACTATGCCAAAAGATAGTTTTATTACTCTGTAGGATATTAATTTTTCATCTACCAGGAAATTCATTTCATTATGCCTTTGACTTACTGAGTGTCTACATAAATCTGTTTTTTAAACTCTCCTTTGAACCATTTTTACCATCCTGCTGGTTCTCTCATTAATGATTTAAGTTTTTGATACATACTCATTCTGTATTTGTATGTGTCATGTTTTTGGCATTTTGAAAATTATACTTTGACCCACTGTTTGTGATCACCTGTGCACATCTCAAATCTTGGCCTCCAAGTCCCATGTCAAATGGCACTTAATGTTGCTTTTTGTTGATAACACTAGTTTAAATTGATCACTTTCACAGTATTTGTCTTGTTAATGGATGTATAATTTCTCTCATAGAGCCTAAGATTTTTAAAGTCAGTGAGTACATTTTTTTTTAAGACTGAATTCTCAAAATGCCTTGGTTATGTAAAAACTCATTAAATCTTTGTGGAATGAATGAGCTTAAAATGCATTTAAAAGAAAGATTGTTGTACAAAAAACAAAAACAAAAACAAAAAACTAAAACAAACCCAAACTGTCATTCTTTGTATTAGAAGGGAAAGAATAGAGAAAATAGTGCAGGGCAACAATACAGAGCATTCTAAGTGTTTGGCATAAGTAGAAAATTTGATAAAGAAGAGTCCCTAGGTTGCTGTGAATCAAGACAATGATAAATTGCCTGCATTTAGAGTATTCCGATTTCTTCTCTTAAATGTCAGCAAGAATCTTGTACACGATAAGGCAGGTCTCATCCATGTAAATATAATTATCAGCTTCTTGTATACTGAACATTGATGCAACAGATTCCCAATCTGCAATACAACACTGAGATATGAATTTGCTCTGTCCTTATTTCTCCTTTATTTAGAAGTTAATCACTGTATAATGATTATCCTGCAGTGATTAACTTCTAAATAAGGGAGAATTAAGGCCTCATCAAATCCATAGCTCAAAAATCCTTTCTACTTAGTAGTTCAGGTATAGATTTAAGATATCCTCATATTAACTCAAGCATCTAATATACCCTAAATGGTGTTTTCGCATGTTTAAAAAAATTTAACTGTACACACGATCTTAGAAAAATATTAACACATTGGCAAACACGAAGAGAAGAAAAATTATGCATAATTCTACTTCTGAAACTATTCTCAGTTAATCTCCAGCGACAAGCCTTTGAAATAGGCATTAGCATCCTTATTTTGTTGATTATGAACCTGAGAATCCAAGAAGCTCTGGATTTCATTCAGCCTGTGTTCTAATGAATTCCAGATTATGGTGTAGAATATTTGAAAAATCATTTGAGCTGAATCCCAGAAAAGACATGTGATTTTAGCAAAGTTTGCTATCAGAACCTCCATTCTCCTTATGCTACAGTCAACCATCTTGTGGTATGCATCTTTCCAAGATGACCCTCAATGATCCCCATTCCTTAATATTTACACCCTTGTGTAATCCCCTCCTCTTGGGTGTGGCCGGGACACAGTGACCTGTTTCTAATGATTAGAATACAGCAAAGGTAGTGGAATGTTCCGTCCATGATTAGGTTATGGAGGATTGTGACTTTCTACTTTCTCTTTCTCTTGCCATGGCAGCTACCTTGCTTTGATAAAGCCTGCTGCCATGTGGGAATGGCCCCTATGGCAAGGGACTGAGGTAAACCTCTGTTCAACAGCCAGTGAGGAAATGAGCCACTCAAAACAATCCAGCAAGAAACTGAATCCTGCCAGTAACCATGTCATTGAGCTTGGAAGCACACTCTTCCCCAATTGTGCCTTCAAATGAGACTGGAGAACCAGAAAACACCTGCACTGTAGGTCTGTGATGGACCCTGAAACATTAAACCCAGATAAGCTCTTCCCAAATTCTACAGAAAGTGGGAGATAATAAATGAATATTGTTTGAAGCCTCTGAGTCTCGGGGTAATTTCACTACAGCAATAGATAGCTAACACAGCCTTCCCATGCACAAACTTGGTATTCCTATTTCTCTAATCAATATAGTTGGCATTAAGGTTCATCTTTCTTCTAGTAAGCTATTTTGTAAAACAATCTGAAAGATTTATTTAAATCAAGGTATTCATAAATGGTAAAAGCTACCCTTACTTCACACAAGGTGTTTGTATCTTAATTGAACATGGGCTTTTAGATTAAGCAATTGGACCTCCAGGGCTAGAATTTTAGGCATTACTAAGCCCAAGGGACAGTAGATTTTTATATTTTCCCAGCTGAGAGTCAGATTGTACTGGAGTGGTTAGGGCCTCAGGGTGGTTAATTCCTTCTAAGAGACAAAAGCTGGCTGCTCTAATGCCATAGGGACTATCATAGAATTCCCTCTCACTCTCTATGTTCAGGTTTACTTGGATTGGTTCCCCTCGAAACATGGACGACTACGACCCAAATTTAGGCTGAAGGTGGGATTTATGTATCAAAATTGGAAGAAACATTCATTCATTGGAGGTCCCTAGTGATGTCAAAACACAAATCTCAATGAAAAATCATCTCTGTTTGGCCAACTCAATTTGGAGCTTTCTAGGCACCTTTGATTTCACGCTATACATGTAGCCATGGACTTGAATTCAAGAAATATATTTTTATCAGGAACTATTGCAATATTATATGACTGATTTCAAAGAACATTGCCACTTAGAGGAAGATTAAAAATTTCACACCCATCTCCAGAGGCAGCCTGTATCCAACGAGCTGTCTATACTGGAGTACAAACGACTGGCACCCTTGTCATAACATGGGACAACCCTAAAGAACCATCTCGGCTTCACAGTTCCCCATGGGTGTCAGCTGAGGTCTTCTGTGGAACTGCACCAGAGCCCAATTTCTTCCCCTGATCTATGGATTAAAATATAAATTGTATGCCCTGTCCTTATCTCCAGGATACAGTGGAGCAAGGATAGAAAACCACAACTTAAAAAAATACATTTGGAGAGAGAATAAGAAACAGAGATGTTACCGGTTTATGGAAATTCTGAAATCCTGGCAAGCAACACTATAACGATTCCAGCACCCTACCGCCACAAATGGGGACTTCTGTAACACTGAGCCACTGCTGAGGACAGCCCAGCCACAGCCTAGACTTTTCTGGCCCACTCACTTCAGGCGTCAACAAAGGCCCAGTTTTGACTTCACGGACTATGAGGGGAAGTGATATAACTTTTAGCAGTGAGGTGGGAATGGGCTCCTGCATACTCATAGCTTATCTAAGACCTAGGGGATGGTAGAGCTACAAAATGGAAAAATTCCAACAGTTAGCATTAGGTCTTAACTGACCAGGAACTCCTACAGCAATAAAATTTGAGTGAGTTAGGCCCCTGGATATTTTTAAATTGTCGTAGCACCTAGCATTACATAACCCACCTAGATACCTTCTATGTGTCATATCAATACATATAATTTAATATTCACAAAACACTCTGTGGTATTATCTGTTTTACAGATGAGAAAAACGGAGGCTCAAATAGATTAAAACTAACTTGACAAAGGTCCATAAAAAAGTTGAGAAGCTAGGACTGAAAATTATGTTTCCCTGAATATAAAATTCATGCCATTTTCTTTATATTATGCTAGTTTTCATTAAAAATCTGGGAAGAAAAGGAGAAGAAAGAAGGGGGAGAAATATATTTAGGAGGAGCAGAGTGGAATTAGAAGAGGGTGGTTCTGTGCGTGAGGAGGCCAACTTAAAATGTGTTCTTCCATTAGTGTGGTGTCCTAGAAACCCTGGATAAGGCTCTCAGTGGAATGTCCAGTACGCTATAGATTATTAAACAGACTTTAAAATGAAGAGAAAGAAAGGTTCCAAGTAGACGAGAACTGATGCTATCTTTTTACTCTAAAGGAATCATTGTGCCAATTTACCCTTTAACCCACAGTAAATAAGCATACCCATTTCCTCATCTTCTGATGACCTCATCAACACTTGGTGCAGCACTTAATTAGTATCTGCAGATTTATTTGCATTTGTTCATATTTAAAAAAAAAAATTTCAAACTTTTAGTAAATGTCACTCTTTATTAATTGGGCAGTTTCCTCATAGCATGAGTGGATTACTCTGACAGGCCTCTGCCTTCATTCTTTTATATTCCTAATCCATATTTACTTTCAAAATCATCCACAGAGTGATATGACTGAGCCCAGTTTCAAGCAAAACTTTGTTCTGTATGAACAAAGATTTGGGCCACTTTCCTTAACGGTGACTCAGTTTAACTGCAATTGTATTCCATTTGGAATCTCTCTGGGGCACACGTGGCATTTTGCTAAGACTTCTGGCAGCACAGCTGCATATAGTTCAGTTGATAATACATACTTCTTGATGGAGGAGTTCAGAGAGACTATTTAATTGTACTTCCCACTGCCTGCTGCTGTGTACAAAAGAACAAAGTAGGGAAGGTTCATCTTTTCCTCTCTAAGGTGCTGATTTGCATATTTAAATATTCTGTGGAGGCTCTCCCAGTTGCAGCTCAGTGGCTAATGTTTAAGCACGTTTGCATTTGAAAAAAAAGTTGCGAAAAGGGGGAAAATATACATTTGATCAAAGAAATGCTAACAAGAATTTAACATAGCTTCGACTTTTCCATTCTTGTTCAAAGTGTTAGCATGACCTCTTGGGTAGAGAACTAGCTATGGTTTGTTCCCAGTTCTGGGGACTTCAGGTAGGAAAAAAAGATTCTAAAACACATAGAGTTCAGTTATCTACGGAGTGATCCCTGGGGTCTTTGCTGATGGGGGTTTGGCATTAATTTATTAGTAGTAAAAGGAAACCTTAATATAAAGTCTCCCCTAGTGTTGGGCTGCATCCTACAGTGGTTTAATGGATGGGGGAGCTGACCTGTCTGAATCAAGGTCCTGGAGCGCCTCCCCCCCCCCCCCCAGCGTGTGTAGCAGACGGCAGGCAGGACATGGCGGCAGTCTTCGCGGGGGTGGGGGGGGGCGGGGCGGCAGCGGAATTACCAGTTATCAGGGAACTAACAGCAGGTGGGCTCATTAGTTACCAGGGAAACCAGCAGGCACGCCCCTCACCACCCCTTTGATGAGAACAATCACCAGCTGGGGCCTGGGGCGAGGAGTAGGAAAGTCAGTCATGTGCATAGGGTAGAGGTGAAGCAGGCACTGGTCAGGCACTGGTCAGGCACTGGTCAGGCAGGGGAGGTACAGAGAGCAAGAGAACAGCCATCTTGAGTGGCCTGGCCATACACTCCACCCGTACAGACCCTGCACGACCCTTACCATCTTGGTCCACCCCTCTTTCACAATATCCCTGGGGTCAGGTATGCAGAGGGGCACTGCAGCCAGATACCACGAATACAGTACAGACAGCAGCAGCCGAAGCGTATCAAGAGTAAGAGGCCTAGGGACTTCCCTGGTGGTCCAGGGGTTAAGACTATGCGCTCCCAAGGCAGGGGGCCCAGGTTCGATCCCTCGTCAGGGAACTAGATCCTGCCTGCCGCAACTAAATAGATCTCCCAACAAAGATTCCTCACAGGACACCGAAGATCCCACGTGCCGCAAGTAAGACCCGAAGCAGCCAAGTAAATAAATAAATACTAAAAAAAAAAAGAGTAAGAGACCTAGTATGCTCAGAAGAGTCATTTGGCACGATGTGCACAAATTTTGGAGCCAAACGCTTACTGGGTCAATGAAGAGGGAGTCGACAGCAGCAGTGCTCTGTCCAGTTATAAGGAAGGTAAGGCCACCCTTGGTTTTCACAAACCCAGAGCCACCCCCATGGGGAGGGGTGGGCCCTGGCTGTAAAAGAAACATTCCGGTGGCCTAGCCAGGGGTCAGCGGTCACAGTACAGGTCTGCCACCCCACGCTATGTTGAGTGCCATTAGGGGTGGACCCATCAGGTTTTTCCAAACAGAAGAGTTAATCCCACTAGTTGGACTTGGGTGTCCAAAAGCCTACCTATACCATTCCACATAGCATAGCCCAGGGGGGGCTCATGGCAGTCAGTTGTAAAGTAACGTTTACCAATGGGGGTCCTTCTGACATATTGGCATATGCGACCGGAAGATGGTGAGTCTTTCCCCCCCACTGTCAGTAGCGCCGACATAGTCACATGAGCCCGGTCGATTTTTCATGGAAGTCCAGAGGAGGATGACAACGGCATCTCACTGTACACCCAGCAGTTCGACTCATTTCGCAGCGAGGCCCGTGTTGCTGCTCAGCCCTCAAACAGATTTCCTCCCTCAGGCTACGGACAAAATGTAAGACATCTAACAGGCGCAACACAGGGGGGAGATCGTGACAATTCAGCAAAATACAAGCAGTAACCACATTCAGAAATAATACCGCACCTGCCTGTGGTGTTTGTCCCAGTCTGCAATATAGTTCAGAAAACTCAACTTTTCAACAATATAAGAACGTGTCTAAAATCAGGTATACGATGGCCATCTAGTTTTACCTTGGATGTCTGAACGACAGCTACTCCATTTTGACTTTCAAACATATTCCCTTCCTCAATCGCCAAAGCAGATATACAGTGCATGTCTGAAAGGCCACAAATCAGGCTGCTCTGGTCAGTAAAATTTAAGTTAAACCATATATAAACCAGAATGACTTCCCCATACCTCAATACGCGCAGACTTTTCCATTATTTCGCCTTTCGATTGCAAATCTTCCAACAGAAAGCACTGTTGATAAAATATTTGTCCTGCAATGCGGGCGTGCTAGCTCCTACCCCAGGTTCAGATCATGTCCCTTGGTGCTAGGCCTCCCTTTTTTTTTTTTTTTTAACATCTTTATTGGAGTATAATTTGCTTTACAATGGTGTGTTAGTTTCTGCTTATATTCACCTAGTCATTCACGTTGGGGGAAAGCTAGTCAGGTCTCATGAACAGGCTCTGAGGTATGTTAATGGGGAGACACTTTATAGGCTATACCTTTTATCACCTATACCCACTGTCACACAAGCATTGTACATGGGCTCTTAGCAGCAGACTGAAGCAAGTGGCGTCACACTTCATGAGTACTTATACTCTGTGACAATTTCACTAATTTTCTTTCCATCCAGAACATCAGGGCAAAAGTATGGTTAGCACAATAACTTTCATAAATACAGGCCTCAATTAACAGAACTAGAATTTAACATCCACTGAAACATAATCTTGTTCTCTCTAAAATTACCCTCATCTCCAAACACAGCCAATCAAAACTAATTTGTCTGCAAAATAAGTCTGGTCAATAGATCACACAGGCTCCTCCAAACTCCTGAGGGGGAAGTCCTCAGGCGTCTCGGACTGAATTCCAAAAAGGCCTCTCAAGGCCAGGAAAGCCATGCCAAAGGCCTGCTATCAGGCTCTGCCTTGGTGGATTTTTCTCTTCTAGAAGTCCCCAAAATATCAAGATTCCTGCACATGCCAGGAGACAGTCTTTTCCATTCCCCTGATAAGGCTGCTCAGAACACAAGAGTCCCCAGTTTCTGGAGGGACCGGGCAGAGAGAAAACGGAAAATGCTTCAATTCTACCCACAGGTGTAGTTTACCAAATTGCTATAATTCATAACCAACATGAGGGGGAGGGCTTCCCTATATCTGGAAAACACAGATCAAAACCAGTAACATTCGAGACAAAATCCATAAAAATTAAAACTATTTTCACCAATTCACTCAGTAACCAATCCTGTTAACTTTTATGATCAGGTCTTCCATTAGGATTCTTTAAGTTCTTACCCAGTTCAGCAGTATAATCTGAAACTTATCAGAGACCTGTTATTGTCAAAAGATCCTTCCTATGAATCTTCTTGAAGATGAAGCACTTTTGCAAAAGCATCAGGGTACAAAAATAACTATCTATAAATGACAAATGACTTAAAAAGGCACGGTTAAACACCTGATCGCAATGTAATTGATAAGGAAACTTGGTTACAAGAATTATGACTGATTATAACCTTAAGCCTTGAAAACCTTAATGTCTGGCAAAAACCAAGAAGCAAGTAATTGTGCATTTCCTGATTGGAAAACGTAACGCTCTAGTCTACCTCTCTTAAGCAGGCAAAGGCAGGTAAACTGAGACCCGCTCAGCAATTAATGTTCTAATATTTTATCTTATTTGAAATGACCCAGATAGTCAATGAATTCTCCTCATTTAACTTAGTGTAGTTTCAAGTTACCAAAATCTGGAGAGACTATTTTCGATAGACACTCCCAAAACATAATTATTTCTATAGAGTTTACCTAAAAGCTCTTTTTTTCTCCTTTACTCGTAGAGATCACAGAAGATTAAAGTTCCTGAGAGCCCAGGTAGACCATTTACAACTCAAAGGCACAAGAGAAATACCAATTCCTTCTAGAAAGCTGGCTTAACCAATTACAGAAGGCTCACTTTGATACAATAGCAGAGCCATTGGAGGACACTGCTCTCCAGATCTCTCGGCCGCCGCCACTCAGCAAGGACGCCACATACTAGTGGACAGACACCCTGGGATCGCCCCGTAACTTTCGGGGTCACCCTTGGAGCTTTTGGGCCCCACATGTTAGTGGACAGCCGCTCCAGGATTACCTGCAACTTTCCATTCCCCGTCCTGTATTTTCCGACATCTCGGCGCTCACGGGAGTTTCCTCGGTCTCTCGGCTGCTCTGCCCTGTTGCGCTGCACCCCGCAGGCCTACAAGGCCTGTGTTTGCCCAGCTTTGAGACCAAAGAAAGAGCCCGGAGTCAGCAACAGAGACGTCAGTGGTTTAACAGATGGGGGAGCTGACCTGTCTGAAGCACGGTCCTGGAGCGACACCCCAGCGTGTGTAGCGGACGGCGGGCAGGACATGGCGGCAGGCTTCTCTCCCCCGCGGAAGGGGAGATTAGCAGTTAGAGGGGAATTGACATCAGGTGGGCTCGATCAGTTACCAGGGAAACCAGCAGAGGGGCACGCCCCTCACCGCCCCTTTGATGAAAACAATCACCAGCTGGGGCCTGAGGCAAGTAGTAGGAAGGTCAGTCATGTGCATAGGGTAAAGGTGAAGCAGGCACTGGTCGGGCAAGGGAGGTACAGAGAGCAAGAGAACAGCCATCTTGAGTGGCCTGACCATAGAATCTTTATTTATCTACGGAGTGATCCCTAGGGACTTTGCTAATGGAGGTTTGGCATTAGTTCATTACCAGAAAAAGGAAACCTTAATATAAAGGCTTCCCTAGTTAACTCCCTGTTCTCCTGTAAGCAGAGTGAGTTTTGACTAAGATAAGAAAGAACCCTTATAGGCTGGGGTCGGGGGAGAAGGAAGATTTTCTTCTTGTATGTTTTGTTACATTTAAACTTAATGGTATTAGTGACCATCTGAGCTTAGACAGTTTTGTTTAGATACCGAAGGCAGTTGTGGACTTCATGTCTTTCAAAGGCCAACCATGTAGTACTTGCATGAGGTGGGACCATGTCCTGGACACCAAGGGTTCAGTCCCATGCATCCTGTCTTTCTCATTGATTCTGTGGTAGTCAGTCTGCAAAGATGGCTTCCAAGAGCCATGCCTTCTGAAATTCATGCCTTGTGTGGTCCCCTCCCACAATCAATCACAATGAATCTGACTTGACTCAGTTTAACCAACAGAATGTGGTGAAAGTCATGCTGACCCTGAAGAAGGTCTGGTTGCCTTCACTTTTGCACTTTTGGGAAACTGGAGCTGCCATGTAAGAAGTCTAGTACCCAGTTGGAGAGACCACATGGAGGGACCTTGGGGGAGGGACCAAGTGGAGAGTAGAGGCGGAGAACTACATGAGGAAGGAGAGAAACAGAGCCATTGTAGCATTTCAGTTTACCTTCCATATGTCTCCATTTCCATTGGTAATATGACACCACTGCATGAGAGTTCCTAAAGGAGCCCAGCAGTAGAACTGCACAGCTGATCCTAGTCAATTCACATGAGAGATAATAAAAAGTTTATTGTTTCAAATCACTGGCTTTTGGGGTGGTTTGTGACATAGCAATAGGGAACTAAATCAATGCACTTCTCTCAGGCCTCTTTCCCCATGTCTCTCCTTCCCACCTCTTTCCTTGCACATCATGGTGAGGTGAGAGGCGAGAGACTATTGCACTGGTTCTTGCCCCAGTATGTGGGCATTACACATTTGGCCTTCTGCTGCCCACACCCCCAAGAACCACATAGACTCTAATTAGCCAGTTAGATATAGCACATCAAGTCCATAAGCTGAGAGTATTTTTTTGGTTTGGTTTTTCTTATAGCTGATTTGATGACATACTTAGAGATTTGAGAATAAATGCTCTTAAATACAACCTGTTGAAGTCCTTCAATCAGTGATAAACTACAACTCAAAGATGTTTTGGACAATAAAAAAGATGGAATGAAGAGTTACTACAATATATTTTCATTTTACATTAAGACAACCCGAATTTTAAAATGTAATCTCCAACCTGATTTCAGTAATACTAGCTACCCTTTATCTATCACCTACTAGGTACTATGCCTTCTGCATATTACTTGTAACCTGCATTCACAAGGACCCAGCCACATGGCCTTCCTTTTCTTCCTCAAACACACCAAGCTCATTCCTGCCTCAATGTCTTTGCATTAGTCTGCCCTTCGGATTAACGCCAAGTCTTTTCCTGGTTGTCCCCTTCTCCTGATTCTAGGTTCAGCCATAATTTTATCTCTTCCAAGTAGCCTTTCATAGCCACTCTGTAAATTAACCTCCTCAGGTAGTCACTTCCTGTCACATCCCCCTAGTTTATATTGTCATTGCGTGTATCACTGTCTGAAATTTTCTCATTGATTTGGGAACTTGCCTTGTGTGTCACCTTCAAACAGAGAGTAAGACCTGTGAGTCAACAATACTGTCTCTGATTCTTTATTATGTCCCCAGCAACCAGAACAATGCTTGACACTAATAAGTAAATGAAGCAAGGAAGGAAGGAACTTTTACAACTTACCTTCAGAGAAGGTATTATTGTCCACTTGCATTTCTCATGTGGAGTTCAGGGGTAAAAGAGGTCACATACCATGCTCAAGGTCTCTCAACTTAAAGTAAATGACTTGTCTGCTCTTCAGCCTATCCTGCTGTCTCCTCCAGGGCTTCCATGCGGTTAGGTTAGCAGATAAACAACTCTGTCAAGCACCATCTTAAAGGAGGTCTAGAAAAGACCAAAACAGATGACCTGAGCAGAGCAAACAGCTGCTCTCCTCTGCCAGAATCTCAGAACAAGCCCTAGGAACACTTCTCTGGTGTTTTTTCCCATACATTTTAAGAGGTAAATGAGGGCTTTAAGGTTTAATTAAATTATTAAACATTATCAGCTCAAATCAATAGGTGTTAATGGTGTAATGAGCTTATTTAACCAAAAATAACATGTGACCAAAAGTTGAAAAATAAGGTTGTCTTCTGAGACTGATTGTAGAGAAAGTGCTTAAGGCGATCAGCTGCCCAAAGCAGATATTGACAAATGGATGGCTGAGGAGTTTTGTTAACACTCATATTCCAGGCAGCGAGAACCAGGCACGGCTATATCATCACACTTAAAGCCGTACGATTTAACAAGAGAGTGAGAGGCATCTGGGAGTCCAGAAGAAGGAAACGTCAGTAGTCAGAATTTGTCTCTGTCTTTCTAGTTCTGTGTAAGGAAGAAAATGTCCAGAACAGAGACTTTGCATAACTGCTGTATCTCAGTGGTGGAGATAGATGTATCACGACAATTGACATTAAGTTCTTTCTACTAAGTTTCCTCTTTATGATTCCACATATTGCAAACAAATTTTAGTTATGATTTAACTTTCCTACAAGATGGTGAAACATTCTGTCCACTATTAATAATTGTCATTTGCATTGAAGACAGTGTCTTAAAGGCCTGATTAGCATGAGTCTGAACAAGAGAGAATGATCATTCATAGGTCTGTTAACAGATCTTGGCTTAGACAACTCAAGATCATACTCTCAGACCCTTAACCACGAAGGCCTACTTAAGTGCTACCCCAGTGGTCCTACCCCGAGCTGACTCACTGAATATGTTGACATTATCACAGAAAAATTGAATTCTATAACCACAATACAGAACTGGGGTTGTATCTACATGACAACCCACCAGCACAGGAGCAGAGATGCTTGGAACATTAGAGGAAGAAAAAAAAAAAAAAAAGACACATGCCCTCTTTGTGTCGGGGGGGGCCGGGCAGTTAAAGGAAATTTTTGTCTTCCTTTTTTTTTTTTTTTAAAGACAGAGATTATCTAGATGGAACAAAGAGGAGGACTCTATGTTGTTAATTTCGCCAAATTCTTAGATGAATCATAAGAAAAAAATTAGGATGTGTTAATACACTTCAGTCAGTAGGACAATTGTTGGGAGGGAAGAGTAAGACATTGAGTCAACTTCTATAGGTTAATGTTTCATCGTTAGTTTTATTAATTTAAATACTCTTTCTTTTCCTAATAAATGCCTGTAATACTTTTTTGAGCAATTGCATCCACCCACTCTTGATTTTGGCATTTCCCCTGGGTGTGACCTAATACAGTAATAACTGCACAGTTTTACACAGATGCTCAAAATATAGAATAACTGTGCATCATTAAGAAGTAGCAATACTTGCCATGGGTATAGGAATGTCTGTGATACATCAGAAATTAGGTTTTCATTTTAATGCCCTTGGCCTCTTGGAAAAAAAAATTTTACAAAATTAAAAAAAAAAAATTCTGTATTAGTCCAGCACTTTTTCCGCACCCCATAGTGCTGTAGGTATGATACCTCATGTCTAAAAAATGTGATTCTTTTTCTGGTTTTCTTGTCACAAGTCTTTTCCCCAGAAAAGAAAGCTTATTTTCAGTTTCCACATTTTTTTCTTAATTGAAAGTTTATAGAACCTTCTTAAAACCACTTACCGGATAATACTTATAAAAGCATGTATGAAAATCCACACATCTTATCTGGGACTATTGTCTTCTTAAATGATCAAGCCTCTCATTTTAATCTTCAAGAGACATTTTTAGCCTTGTAGATACTCCTTGGTCTCCAAACCAGCTCACAATCACATTTATAGATTTCGAAGCAGGGTATTTAACTAAATACGGGTACATTATAAGGATATATATATATTTTTTTCTGAGACTGAAAGTTTATATATATATATACCAGCACACCAGTTTTGTAAATATGTTCTTTCTAACAAACCTTGTAACATTTTTAGCCCAGGACATACATTCCCTGATAGCCAGGTACACATAGAACCTTTTATTAATTCAAGAACTTTCTTTATATATTAGCTTTGATGTCATAAATATGTAATAAGAAGTATGCGGTGCTATTAAATTGTCTTATTGTTCTTAATTTTAGACAATAAATATAACTTTAAACTGAAGCATGAAGAATAAAAGTTTTCCTAAAATCAAAACACTTTTTATATTTTTCTTATAATGGATATATGTTCATGCATCGAATGGCAAACCACATTTATATAATTATTTTTAGCATTATACTAACAAAAACGGACCTTGCTATTGTTTTCGAAATCTACTGGCATTGAGTAAAAAAAGTTTGCATACGCAACTTATTCACATTGCTTTATTTTTGTTGTTCTTGTTGTTCGTATTGTTCAGTTCACACAAAAAAAGGTACTTCAAGTCATCATATCCTCGCATTTAACCAGTGAAAGAGTAATCTTGAAAGAAAACATTTTACAAACTAGACACATAACCTGTTTATTTTCTCTGTAAAATGCACTCCATAAAGCAAGTCCATTTTTTAAACCTTTGCCGATATTATACAAAAATATTCTTACGCAAGTAATAAATTTATCTTTAAACATCCAACTTTTTTGAAATTTAAAGCACACACCAAAAGTTATTATTGTTAATTTTTAGTCTAAACATAGAACACCTTGTGCTTATACAAACTGCTGTTATCATGTGCTCATATACTCTTTACATGGATCTGGCAAATATACTCTGCCATTATGCATTAAATTATGTAAAAAAAGTATAATCAGTGCAGAACTTGCCTATTTTTAAACAATGTTCTTTAACCATCCTCATCTATATTTGTTATTTATATAATTTCTTTTTGGAAAAAATTTTAAGGCAAGTGCAATCAAAATTACAAAATCACTTATCTCTATTGCTAACATATGCAGCATTCATAGTTAGTGAGTGATCTCCTTCCCTCTTAAAAATGAAAGTACAAAATGCTAAGTATGTTATGCTTGCTACAGTCGATTACGTAGTCTTACCTATTAAGCCGTAGTGAAAATCTTTAGAGATATCAACACAAAAGTATACTTCTTTAAAGATCTTTAAAGATATCAACACAAATGCTACACCAGCAGGAATCTGCTATCCCCTTCCTGTAATTTCTCGTCGCACGTCCAGTTTTCTCATGAAAATACACAGCAAGTTATTCAGATGCCCATTTTGAAGATGACTATGACTACAAGGTCACCTGGTGGCACAGAATACTTAAGGTGCAGTACTCATAAGATCGTCGGTTGTAAATTCACTTAATTCTACTGTGTTTCTATTTCACTTCAGTGATGGCATGGATTCTGTAAAGTAAGAGAAAACTAAAAAAAAAAAAAATCTTATCAGTAACTGTATCTCTGAAGTTAGGCTTTGCTGAGGACATGTTATTTGCTATGGACATAATTTAAATGGAATCTGAAAAAATAAGATATTTCACAGCCCTGGAAAAATAAAATCAACTAAAATAGGAAACTCATGGTAATAACTTTGGTGCTGTCATCGGCTTTTCTTATGATAGTTGCTGAGTGCAACGCCTCCCCCTTTTTTTATAAATAAATAACTCAGGGCTACCACGTAATGGAAAAAGTAGGAAACAGAAACAATCACAGAATTTTTATGGGGAAACAAGAATAAGCTGACTCTCTCCTTTAAGATAAAATGCATGTTCTTAAAGTGAGTTGAACAGAAACTTGGGTATTTATTTTTAGCCTGTGCCAAAATGATTCACTGGTAATTTCCGAATGGAGTGCATTATCTTGGGAATTCATATAACTGTTTATTTAATGTGGTACATATATTGATTAAGGTTATTTAAATGTAATGCTAGTGTGTGTTTTCGATTAGAGTACACACGCCTTACACATGCACGCACACATGTAGACTAATTTAGCACACTAAATACTTCATGTTGTCAAAGTTGACTGTTTCGAACTGCTGTTGTCCAGAATGCGTTCTGAAAATAAATCCAGCTCAACTGGTATATTGTCTCTTTCAGTTTAGTATAGAAGTAAAAAAGGCTTTATTGCACTCAATAAAATTCTACTGTTGAATATTATTTTTTGGATGTTCTAGTGTTGTAAAACTCTAGATGGTAAGCGGGCCTACAGTGGCTGTGGAAGTCATTAGCATATGTGTGGGAAATCTTAAACCAATTCTCTAGAAGAAACTCTTTGATGTGGCTAATGCACAAAGCATGTATAAGAATATTTTCTCTTAACTAACAGAAGCCTTGTCCTTGAAATTTGCACTTAGGATGAGTGACGTGATTAGTTTGTGAGAATCAGACATCAAATAGGACATTTCTTCTTAAGAAACAGAAACTAGCAACCTCATCACTGGTACTCATTCCTGGCATAACAAGGAACATAAAGATCAACATTAGCCTAGTAAGATAAATCTATGTGGCTGGAAATATATTGTCAGAATAAGTGATTGAGGTATGAAATAAAGAACCAACTGGTTTGTCACTGTTGTGTAGGTTGTCATTTTTCTGAAATAATGAGAGATGATGCATTTAATGTATCATCCCACATAGAATTAACGAAATTTTTTTTGGTGCTGGATGAATACAGTCTTGGACTTTATGTCATTCACTAGATACGGTTCCCCAAATTACATGATCATAAACGTTTCCTGGAATTCCATTGCTTTGGAGTGTGAGCCAGTAATCTATGCTTTTAACAAATGCTACAAGCAATTCTTATGCTAAAGGACATTTGGAAAAGTCTTCATTAGAGTTCATCTTTGAATGAATTCATTGTTAATGTGAGGAAAAATAATTGTTAATTAAGTCCAAAAAATTTAGTACATTTTATATTGATGTATTTATTTTCACAACCAATATCTTTGGTATCCCTGTGTAATTTTGTCATTTTTCTTCCTTAACAGAAATGGAAGTAACAATAGATCTGTAGTCTCTTAGAAGGAAGGTGTGTTTTTAATTAACACTTAACTATTAGCTTTATTTGTTTCTTCTACGATGGTACAATTACTTTTTTGAAGTCATATATTTCATGACAAAGTTGGTTTTCTTGACTAGTTCTTTTTTTGTCCTTCTTTTCGAGAAATTCTCAAATAAAATGTTGTTGTCTATATAGTTCAGCTCTTTTCAGGACTTCTTCGAGTTCTGGTGGACAAACTGGGAGGAATTATTAAAAAAGGAAGACCCAGTTTATGGTGACATTCATCTGCTGCAAATTTTAATTTTGTATTCCAAAGAGTAACAGCAGTAGTAATGACAGAAACAATAAATCCTACACGTGTGTTACTCAAAGAGGCCGGGGACGGGGGGATGGGGTCCTTGGGCCACCACATTAGAGTCACCTGTGGAGCTTAGTAAGTACATAGATTCTGGACCCCACTCCAGTATTATTGGCGTTCAATCTGAATTTCCATTTTTAACAAATTTTCCAGGCAATTGTTCTGGAGTCTAAAATTTGAGACCCATCTGTCTCGCTCCTATAGTTTTCAACTCTGGTTGTCTTATAAAATAACCTGGAGGGTTTATTAAACAAACAAACCCACTGACTAACTAACAATAGGGACAAACTTCAGATTAGTATCATCTGAAATCTGTGGGACTTTAGGAGTTTTTAAAGCGCACCTAGGTCTTAGAATTATTACTAGTAGGCCCATTAGAAGGATGCTATGAAAGAACTATCTCACTTCTCACCAAACCTTTATGGCACAGTATCAAGCATGCCAAAATCATAATTTCTGTTCATACATTATAACATTTAGCAATAAATTTCCCATTTTATTGAGGAAAAGCATGCTGAGACCCCTGAAAAAAAGGATTTTCATTCAGAGCCCAGTTTTCCTTTCAAGTTCATAGTTGTGTAAACAGTTTTTTATTGCCAAGGACAATAGAAGAACTGAGATATTTCATTGCCTAATTTAAACCAGCTATTCATTTTCATAATTTTATAGTTCTGTTTGTCATATACATAGGCTTTTGGCATGTTCTGCTCTCTGATTTTTGGGATATTCTCCTTTTATTGGTTTTGTTTCCCAGAAGGTAGAAATTGGACTGCCTTAGCAGTTTTTCCATAATCCAGTCATTTATGAACCATCTTGATGACTTTTGCCATATATCACCTTTCCTAGACTTATTTACCTATGTTTTTGTTTAAATCATTTAGTATATATTATTCTACCAGAGATAGTATCCACAAGGTCAAGTTTGATCTACTACTTAAGTTTTTTTTTAAAATTCTAACATATTTTAAATCAAATACATAAATATTCAAATAAAAACTTCCCTCTGTGTATCATCTCAAATCAACATAACACTGGAATAAAAATCCCTAATTTGGGCAAACAATTGGCTAAATTATTCACCAACTTCAGATATTCTCGATCCTTCAGAAATTCACCCACCCTTCCCCCCACACATCAGTATCACTGGGCATTAAACATTGATTGAAAATGTAAGCTTAGTCAAGGAATTTGTTTGCATTACTCTTACAGGCCATACATACATCTTAAAAATCCCACAGCAGTGATTAGTTTACTACTATTTTAATTCTCTGAATATTCGCCTCCTTCTATGTTTCTATTTTTCCAGTAAATGTAGATCTGATATCAATTAGGAATCTTCTAGAAATAAGTAAGATGTTCCTTGACTATCAGTCTTTTAACCAGCTATTAATGAGTGTAATTGAAAGTTCCTGAGAATTTGTGTGTGAGGCGCACACATAGTCCCCAATATTCTTCAACTATAGAGTTCTTTCTTGATATTTTTAATAATATGTCAGGTCCTATGAGTCACAGCTTAAAATACAATATAGAAATTATACACTGAGTCATAATCCATATAACATTTTACTTTTTCATTAGAAGTTACTTTTTCACACTGAAAAATCCTACTGAGGTAGAAATGACTTTGTGAAATTTTAAATATATTAATTACTTTGAAATCCAACCTGAAATAACCTTACAGCTTTAAAAAAAATATTACTTTCCATTTTTCATAATGATTTATCTCTGCTTTATCTTTAATAAGTGTTTCTTAAAAGGCTGTCCTAAGACATGAATTTTGCCTAAACAGCCCATTTGTTCTAAAAGGTTTATGGTTGTTCATTTGTTCCACTTGTGATGGAAAGACTTACCACTATTCCCCTCCCCCCAAATAAATAAATAATATTAATAATTTTATTTATCTTTAACATAAAATGAAAAGTAAGGCCAAAAACATTTCCCTTTAGGAATAACTGTGCACTACAACTAGGTGGAAACAGAGTTAAAAATCATAAAGTGATTAAAGATTTTGGTCACTTTAAAATATTACCTGAGGGGACTTTATTTTAAGGTCCTTATGTGAGTAGTACCTTAAAAAGAAAGGAATAAAATACCTGGGGAGCAAGAAGTAAGGAAAAGAAACAGCAAAGAGGATTCACGCGTTATCATTCCTTTCATTTCTGTTCCTGAAAGAATTTTATGAAATAGATGAAGGGAAAATGCAGAATTTAACCTTGAAAAGATCATTCACGTGATAATAACTTTTAAGTGACTGAGTTTGTGATTCAAACTTCTCACAAATCCAGTAGTGAAGAAAAAAAGAGGGATTGTAAGCAGACTTGACTTTTTAACAAGGTTTTTCTTTTTGTTCAGCCAATTGGCCATTTCTTAAGTCCCCTTCTCCATAATCATAATAGAAATTAAGTCTAAGAATTATAAGCTTATACAGACATAAACAGAGAGGGAAAGAAAAGTATAACAAGAGTTGTCAAATTAACGAAGGTACTTACAGAGGTTCCAACAACACATTATTTAATTTATTTTCATCTATGATCAGGTAGAAACCAGAAGAAACATTTGTAGCTTAATAAATAATTTAATTTCTTGAATTTCTATGTAACATATAAATTTATTTTTACAGGATATATAGAGAGCATACTCATAGAGAGCAACAGACTTATGAAACGACTGTAAAACACAAATTATAATTCAAGTTTAAAATTTCTCATTTTTACACTTGTATTTGTCTACTTTCCTATTGCTAGTGAAAGCAAAACCAAATATATAATTGTAAGTATTCTAAGAAAAAAAGGAGTGCCTCCATCACCTACACGAGTTACATACATTCTAGATTGTACAAAATCAAAGAGGGTAGGCAAAACTAAAGGGAAACACTAGGGAAAATGCACTTTTTACTGACTGTTGAACATATCTGAGAGTGTCTGAGTTTAAAATTTGACTTGAACACCAGCAGAGGAAAATGACTAAACTCATTTTCCTATTTGGGTTCTCTCAAACTCTGAAAATGTAAAAGTTTTTACAATTCAATAGCAGATCATATGAACATATCTCCACTACTTTGATCGAAAGAACACACTAAGGATTCTAGCTACCAGGAGCATATGTTGCAAGGAATATGGACAACTGTCCACATATCCTAACAGAAAGATGTCTTCATCCCAGTTGAGAATTAACCTAAAACACTCACATCTGATCTCCCCAAATTTAGTCTCTCATTGACTAGTAAGGATAGATCCGAATTACTTTGCCACATGTTCATGCAGTATGTAATATGTAGTTTTACATTAAATTTTTTTTTTTTTAATGACCAGCATGCCCTTTGAAATTTAAGGTTATCTGGACTATGAAGACTGAAATTTACACAACATTAATATTACATGTAAGAGTCTCAAGTTCATGTGAAGTTCTTCGGTTTCTATTCATTTAGTAGTGGAGGGAATACAGTGTAATGACTTGCCTTTGTTAGAAAGAGAATTCCTTCCGGGCTGTAGACCCTGCGGGATGCATCAATGAAGGTAGTGAATGGTAGAAAAAACAATAGTGCCTTACTTAACTTTAACAAACGATTCAGAAACATGAGTTTGTCAGTGGACTCAGAGACTAATTAGAGAAACATTTACTAAAGGGAAAAAGGAAAGTTTTCTTTTTATGTATCTTATGTGTATATAACGGAGAGATGTTTTGTGTTCTGAGCCTGGAAGGAAGAAATGATACTTGATGGAAAATTAGAGCTGAGTTCCTTCTTTTTAGTCTGGGCATTTTCTATACATGTGACTGAAGCTTGCCGATGACAAAACACATAAGATTAGGATTAGGATTAAGTCATCATCATCATCATCATCCTTCTCTTTACTCAAATTTAGTCAGGTCTTACAGCTCCCTGTGACAGTATCTTAATTAACATAGCACAAACTTTCATCTTGCTGCCCATAATGAGTAAAAAGTAAAACTTTAAATAACCACCACCTCACTTCAGTTCATTCTCAAAATTTTTCATATTACCCCGAAGTTATATCATAAATCCTGAAACTGGCATAAGCACAGTTGCTGAAAACCAAGTATATAACCAATTCTAAATCTTGGATAAGAAAACTGGGTCCCTTTGGAAAAACACGTCAAATGGCTGTTTCTTCTACTCCTGCACTAAATTAATTCTTCTTAGTTTTGTTGTAGGAGAATGATTAAATCAACCCATAAAAAAGTTTAAAGAAATAAGGCGTCATGCCACATTGCATGATTTCACATCCCCCCACCCCCAAGTATCTTTTGAGTAAATTAAGAAATGAATAAACTATCAACTCTTACTTATTTGGGCATGAATTACTTGTCATCAATCAAAGTTTTTCCTCACTGTAAACCAATTCTCCCACAAAGTTGGGTCATGTTGGAAGAGGAATTGCCTCTGTTTGTTAAAAGAACAATAGTCATCCCCTGAATTTTCATGAATAAAGGTAAGGAATAGTAGCCATAACAGTGTCTACAAGACATGTGGTTCATCTGAATGTCAGTTTCTGAGAATATGCTCTAAATTGAAACATCGATAGTTTTTTAGGTGATGGATGTCTTTGAGACTAACATCCCAGAAATCAGTTTTGTACACATTCACAATTCTGTCTGAAATTTCAAGTGCTTCGTTATTTCCTTTAATCCTTTTTACAGACTCAAGGTGTCCTTAAACCCAAGTTTAAGGTCTATTGTTAAGGATAATGCAAATTTAACTGTTGGTTACTTTCTTTGCTCAGAACAATAAAGTGGGAAGGCTTAGTGATAAGACAGGGAATAGCTCTGCTTCCATTGACAAGCTGCTCCTTTTAGCGAACTCCGTTGCATCATCATCTCTTTGTAATGACTGTATATGTTGTTAAAAAAATTCTTCAGCAATAGGGAATATGTAGGTAGGATTTCTAATCCATTTAATAATATTTCACCTCTTTTAATCAACTATAACAATAGTGGGAATAATGACCAAGCAAGTTCAGATCAGGAACAATAGGGATTTTCTGCTTCTGTGTCTATGTATTCTCTTAGTTCCATTCAGTCATTTTACTTGCACAGTATCAATGGTCTCCTCTGAATTTGAATAAGCTTTCTTCTAAGACTAATGACATAAACTTAAACTAAATTAAAATAAGAAAGAAATTAAGCACAAGATAACAAAATACTTCTTACAAAAAGGAGGACTAGGGTATCATTCCAGAATCTGAAGATAATTCACAAATGTATGAATTAATGTTTTCCTAGAAATGGTGATCTAAATTTACATAAATGGTATCTGTCAAAAGTTAATGACTATTCTAGGATAAACAAAACTTACTTGGAGTTTAGGGTCGGCTCTCAGTTATTATTTGTTCTTGTCATAAAATGCTAAATAATAAGGAAATAAGGAAAAAAGCAGTATTTAGGTATTTAAGTCAATAGGGTTCAAATACATACACTATGAAGAAAGTAATAAATGCAAAATGGTTGACTGAACAATGAGGGGTTTACCTATAGAAATATAGTAGGTTCAGGTGTCTGAACTCATTGTGTGTTAGATTTATTTCATAAAATTGATCTTAACTTAAATTAGCTGGCTGCATGAGATACAAATTTCTTCTCTGCCCATAGAAGACCTACGGAATGGATTACAAATTAAATAATCAAAGATTTGAGCACCAGTATAAAGGGTAGGACGCTCATAGGCAGCAAGTAGAGGTTACATTAAAGAACCAGGTGGACTTACGAATCCGTAACATGTCACTTGGAGTCTGAGCAGCGAATGATGAAAAACAGGCAATACCAAACAACACACATGTCCAAGTCCAGATGCTGATTATCTCCCTCTGCTTGGCTAACATATTCACACTTTCAACTGTGTTTTTACAGCTAGAATATTCTTATCCCCCATAGTCCCCACCGAAAAAAAAGAAGGATGAAACCTAAGCACTAGGGAAAATACATTTTTTTTCTCTCTTTATTGTGAATTCTAACATAACTTTTGTTAAACATAGAGCACGTGAACACATGACAGTTTCCTTCATTTGTTTTCACATGGAGCTGATAGAGGAATACTTGGGAGGAATGTTTCTAAAGCCATAGATAGCTTCTTCTTCCATTTATTTTCTAAAAATATGACAAAGCATTAGAGGAAAAAAAACGTTTTTTAAGTTGTGAGAATATCAAATATTACCCATCAATCCCTGAATCATGCTATTCAAAGTTCTTAAATCTACACTAAAAATAGAACAAAAAATGTACTCCCAATGCAGCTAAATTAACACCTATGGATGCCTAAAATATGACTGTGGTCTGAATACTTCCTCTACATTTATTCCACACTTTCATCGTGCACTTAAAAAAAAAATTAAAAAAACAAAGAAATAAACCAGGCCATTGCCATGTTTACAGTTTTCTGAGCACTGGGGGAATCTGGAATCCAGTCCAATGAGGTTCACTGCCACCAGTCCCTGACAGGTGTCCATAGTACAAAGTAAACAATGGCCTTCTTGGATTCTGAAAATAACCCAATGTGCAAAGCTGACCTTAAAGTTTATGTGTCCTTGCAGCTTCAGTTCTGGTTTGTGAAAATGTGACACAGGTCCAAGGGGAGCACGGGAATAAAGAACAGATTGTAGAGAAGGACCGAGGAGAGTTGTCAGGGAAATAAGCATTTTTTTAGCAAATAAAAATCAATGCACATCCTAAAGGTCCTTTTCCTTGTCACACAAATATGAGACGTTTGCATTGTTACAAAATTCTTATACTCATCTCTCATACATTTGCAATTCAGTTTTACCCTCCCCAGTGAACTCCTACTGAAGTTTACATTTTTGTGTGTGTGGCCAACTCATACCTTAGTATTGTGACCAAAAGTGTAGAATTGTTTTCTCATTATATGGTGGTAGGAATAAACCAAACAGACAATACTCACTACACAAGCCCACAGACGATGGCTGGAATGGAAGTTCCTATAATGAATCACTAAAGTAATGCATGAGTTCTATTATCAGTGTTTTCATCACATTGATTTTTTTTAAAACTAAAAGTTACTTAGGTAATATTTCCCTTTAGCAATTCTGCCCTCTGCAAGTTCCTTTATGATTGATGTTTCATCATTTTCAACATGACTATGTATTAGCTGCTATGTCATTCAAACATAAAACTAAATGGTAAGAGATGAATTTCCTGGGAGCATCAGCTTTCTGTTTCTGACAGATAGAATTGTACAGTTAAAGTAAAACTAATTCTTTATACAGTAAAATTAATTATTTTAAATACCTTCTCACCTAATTTAAAAACTATTTTGTGTAAATAATGTTTATTTTGAAAATACTGATTTCTGTTGGTATTCATATGTTTGACCTCCTGAGTGCTTATATAAACACTTTGATATTAATAAGTTGCTTATGTTCACAAATTGAAACCAAACACTTGATTCTGAATATAGCATTGAAAATTAAATACAGTGAATTAACATTTAAATACAAGGGGACCCCATAATAAGTTTCACAGATTTGCACTGACTCTTTAGAAAATAACATTTTCTATAATACAAGGTGACAAAACATATTTGATGACACATCCTGCCCTTCCCTTTGGTTTGTAAGCCTTCAATGTAAATTTCATTTTGACTTGTGTTGATTCACCCTTTTGAGTTAACTTGCCTGGCATTTGCACATAATCTCATTTGCAGAAAATTATAGAGGGAAAAGAGGAAGTAGAATAGTAAACAAAAACAGCCACAAACACATTCATGCCTTTCCAGGAAGTGATCAAATATAGGGCTTGATTTTTTTGTTTTTTTGTTTTTTTGCTTTTTTTGTTTTTGTTTCTTTTGTTGTGTGTTTATATATATATATATATATATATATTTATATAAGGGTACATCAACTCATTTAAAAAACGGAAACAGCACACTCTCCCCCATTTTCCTGCCCTTGATCTTCTCTTCTTAGCACTCTGTAGTGGTCACTGTCAAGTGACTAGCACACTTTTGGGTCTGGAGTGCATTCTGACGAGCAGTGAATTAAGTGTTAAGACAGTTAGACCCCCCCCAACCCCTTCTCAGAATTTACACATCATGCCGCCATTAGAAGGGTAGAGGTGGGGAATGAGGTGGGACAAGGAAGATATTCAGGGCTCTGATTGGCGCGGCCCTCCTATGAACAAGTGTTCTTCTCATCTTTTTTTTTTTCCCCCAAATGGCAATGCTGGCATTCGTTGCACTGCTTTCTGAAGGCCCACATGGCCCTGCTGATCCTAGGCAGAACCCAAGAGAGGATCCGGTGCTCCTTGTCCCATCGGATAGATTTGTCCAAGCACCCCAAGGAAATGTTAAAAGCAAAACAAAAATCAAGGAAAGGAAATAAAAACCCATTCTAAAACTAAACTAATGAAGCAAAAAAGGGTTTTCTATCTATACGTAAGTCTCTTCTTTAAAAAAAGGTAAATTTACAAATTCCAATGACATATAAAACAAAGTCAAAAAATGTAATGGTAAGAGACATGGTAAAACAGGAAGACACTGATGCTACAAAGAAATTGCAAAAAACATATGTACAAGACCCTGTTTTTCCTCGTGTTCTAGAGATTGTAATGCATGTTTTTAACAGCATTAGCAGCAGTCGAGGATTTAGTTCCAGGCACTGGACTGCAGACTCCACTCAGACTCCCAGGGACGGGGTGTCCCTTGCTTTTCTGTCACCATATCACACTGGATATACTGGTCTCCCTTGGCAACAGCGGCAGGATGGCACTGTTTGTGTGGGCCTCGTCTGGATTCTGCTCCCTGCTCGATTTTGTCTGTGGCCGCTGACCGTTGATGAGTGTCATAGGGATGTTACAATAGGTATGCTGATTTCCTATGGAGGTAAGAGGCAGGGTGCCGGTAGGAGGTACGTCGTATTCATAGCTTCGGTAGTAGTGTTTCTGACGCATTTGTGAATGGTAAGTGTTGTGAAAGGTGGATCGGAGATCTGGATGGGCAGTGGCTAGAGCTGTGGAGGTGGCCGCAGCCATGGAAATGGCTGAGACAGTCTGCAGCTCCCCGAAAGGCCCCTGCTCACTAACATCTAAAGCCTGCTCGTGCGTAATGGGTTCTATCCTCTTAAAAGGCATTTCATATTGTAAACGTTTCCAGAACTTAGAGTTCAACTTGTTGCATTTTGGTCCATGCCATTTAATAACGGTCAGGAGCTTGATGGTGTGCTTGAGGGCCTCCACCTCCTGGTAGTTCATAATTCCTCGTAGCTCACTGCATTCAATTAGTATCACTTTAATTTCTCCAGTCACAAGCATGTTTCGAAGTCTGGTCTCCAGCTCAAAGATGCTCCAGCCCCTTCTGACTACGTAATTTGGGGTCATGACAATAATCAGCCGCTTGCTTTGATCTACACACCTTGCCACATCTTCAATATATGCTACAACAGAGAAGAGGGTTTATCAGAATAAGTAAATTGAACATTCGGTCCAGAAAGCCCCAGTAAATTCTCTTTCACACATTAAATGAGAATTGCTGGTTCTTTTTGCTAGGTAAACCCTTGAGAAGATGAAAATAGCCAATGATCACTTTGAACAGAGTATGGGACTTTGCTTCTCTCAAAGATAGAAATGTTTTCCCAGGTACAAATCTCTCATTTGGTTTCTTTAAATGTCAAGGTTTATAACATGAGACGCTTTACAGAATAATCGAAGTAGCTTCCTCAGTGGAATCAACACTTATTTTTCATTTGAACACATAATGCCATTTCTTTCTTGAGAAACTGAAAGATGTAGAAGGAAAGAACTAAAAGTTTAAACTCTGTCTAAAAATGATGACTACACAGACGGACACAAGAATATGCACACTGTTAAATGAAAACATTAACTTACTTCCAGTTGGGATTAAATCTCTATCTGGTATAAACAACTTATATCCATAATGCTTTTCAAGCATATCAGGTAGGATTTCAAGAGCAAAGCGTTCTTCTTCCCCAGTCTCTTGATTCCACTGGTCAGGATCCACTTTGGTGTATGATAAGTATGCATCATAATCTTTATTATCTGTCAAGAACATTACAGAGTAAAGCTGAAGTCACTACTCTACAAAGAAAACAGTAGGACATGAGAACATTCACCCCATTTCATAAATATCTCCGAATGTTCCACTTCTGGGATGCCAAAGAAAGAAGTCTTTATTAATTTTCATTAAGAATACAATAATGCCAAGTATCGCGGAATGAATTTGGGGGTATAAAGGAGTCACTATTTTTGTTGTTATTAAGACAGTAGGAGAAAAATTAATGAAAAGAGCAATGAAATGGTAACGTTCAACATTTTTGATGCACAGATCATGAGAATTTTGACAACTTATAAAAGCCACATATTTGGATAGTATGTTCTTATTCTACATAAATGTACATTCACCTAATCAAAGAAAGAACATTGAAACTGGCTTGACTGGCTTGAGGAATGGTTTTTAGGTTGTGTGTGTTGTGCTGATTTTCTTTTGGGGAAAAAATAAAATGAAATTTGGAATAATTAATTTTTCTTTGGGAGCTGGTTCTTGTATTTTAGGACTGAGTTTAGTATGCTGAAGTATTATAGAAAAACATATTGTTTTCCTGATCTTCATTTATCTTACATGTAAATTATTGCCAAATTATTTTTCATCATGTTAATCAGTTTGACTATAAGAATCAAAAATTATAAATGAATGAAACTTAGTTCTAAAATTTGATTTCTTTCCTCATTCTTCCCCATATTTACATGAGAACTCTTCAAATATTTGATGACTACTACCGTGCATTATTTTTATCTTAATGTAAACATCTCCAAATTCTCATTTGTTGTTTCTTAGAATAAGAAGTCATTTATCTTCTGCATAGTCTCATTCTCCAATTTCCTTTTCAGAGTGTGATATCAGGATTCATAATTCACCTCAAGTCTAAATACTATCAGTATGCTGAGCCTATCAATATCAATATGCTTAGGTCTCTTTTGTGCTTCTTTCCTAATGACTGTCATTGTATTATTTGATTATTAGATCAAGTTGAACTGAAACACTCTTAAATTTCAGAACAAAATGAACTGGGCATTTGGTATAGAAAATTTAAAATCTTTGGGGTATAAAACATCAAAGATACAGGGGCATCCATGACTTGCTCTGGATGGCTTTGGGACACTCCTTTTGACTTCAAAGACACTAAAGCTCACTTCTATAACTTGTCATGGAAAACTGAGAAGACTGTTTACTTCACCTAAAGTTAACACAGGCATATAAGAAGCGAGCAATTCTACTATAGGATCCCTGGGGAAAAGAACCTTTAGCTATGGAAGATTTTTTTAAAGCACATTTCAGGTAAAAAAAATAAAATAAAAAATAATCATCCCTATCATGTCATATTTTGGTATTTGGTGTTTTCTTTATTCTTCAACCAGGATATAGTTGTACATAGTATAAATAAAATTCAATTTTCACAAAAAATAATAATTATGTTTGTTATACCATGTCTATGCACACATGCCAGCAGTCTATAGTGGTACCATTTTGTTGATGTAAATACTTTAGTTGAGTAAGAAATCATAGAAAATAGCACATAATAAAGCTATAATATAATGCCAGTTAGTATTTAATTAAAATGTCCGTTTATTAGGTAATCACATGCCATATCTATGAGATAAAATCTTCCCCTTTGCAATATGGGTCAGTAGCTTCCAGTCTAGTAGAAGATGTAGACAAGTCAACAATCTATTTCCAGAGGATAAATGTGTTGCAAAGAGTAGAACAGGGGTCATGGGCCAAAGGGAGGACTCTTTAAGCCAGACTGCAGATTGTAGAATGATTTCATGCATATACTACTTTCTTTCTGGGAGGTTTTCCTCTTCCAGATTTTTACAAAGTACTGTAAAGTGCTGAAGTTTGCTCAGACCTGAGATGTGTAATGACTAGATTCTCATTCTTTGCTTTTTGTCTTCTGTAGGTTTAAAAAAATATTTGACAACCAGATCAATATGAACAACAAAAAGAACAGAGCACTTATGACTCAGAAGAGATGCAAACAATGGTCCACCAATACTCGTAAGTTCCAGCTGGATATCACTTCTGCTTACATGACACTGTTTCTGGTTCCCCTGCCTCTTCAATGGACATCTCTCTTCCAATCCATAAATACTGTCATTTCTCAAGATGTTTTCTGTGGCCTGTTTCATTTGTCTTTCAGTCTATTTTCCCTTAAAAATCTCCTTTCCTCCTATGACATCAACAACCACTTCTGTGTAGATGTCTCTCTAATGTAGATGTCCAATCGCATCTTCTTTCTCATGAACCTGTAACCTGGACCCCTTAATTTGGATGTTCAGCGTGTACCTCACATGTGACATGTTCACAACAAAACAAGCTTCCCATCTCAAGCTTTGTTTTCACATTTTATTTCACTTAAATTTTAGTAACATAACAATCTCACGTCTTTAGTCTCCAAACTTCAGAGGCATGTTCCACTTATCTCTTTTCATTACCAATAATCTCACAGCCATTCACTGGTAAAAATCCTTTGGATTCTGTTTTCATCCTAGGTGGGGCCCTACTCTCTTCTCAACTGTTATAATTATATTTTAGTGGGTCTTCCCTCTCCATTTCCTTATTCTTCTGGCCCATTCCACATAGAATCACAAAACTTATTTTTCCAAACCTCACCACTGATTATGTTTATGGTAGCTTGAGAAATACTATGGCTATCCGTTGTCAAAAAACCAGCAGCTAACTCTGCAGTTGTTTCCTTTGAATCTGAGTCTGGTATCATTGAGTTGAAGGTGATCTCTTTTCCCATGTATTATATTATTGTGCTCACATCTTATCTTCTTTCTTTGACCACAAGATCCTTGACTCAGATATGTGACTAGGGCTTAGTAGATGCTCAAACATATCTGTTGATGAAATGAATGAATGGCCTCTCATTTGGGTATCACATGACATATCTTATGGCTAGTGTGGAGATTTTCTCAAGATTTGGGCCATTTCCTAGGAGAGATGGCTTTGGTGATACACACTCCAAGCTGCCTGGACTCCTCAAGTAATTACTAGGAGCTACAGGGTCAAAGTTTAGCAAAGTTCCTTTGGAATAATCTTGAACTGTATTTTCTCACTGTGACTCAGTTGAAGACCTCAGAGTCCTTGTAAACTTTTCTGAAAAAGTGGTTTTCATGCTGAAGCATGAACGGCAACAGTTGGGAGGACTTGATAAAATACAGACTGTTAGGCCCCACCTCCAGAGTTTTCAATTCAGAGCATCTGGAATAGGTCCTTAGAATCTGAATTTATAGCAAACTCTCAGGTGATACTGCTGCCGGTCCAGGGACAATACTTCGAGAAACTCTGCTCTAGGACAGGGTATAGGTACCCAAAGGTCTCAAAGGCATCAAAGAACTGCAGTCAGCTGCCAGGTAATTGATCAAAGTACCACAAAACCTACACACTGCAGCCTCAGCTCCATGATGAGTGGTCTTGATACTTACAGGGCATGTGCTCTAAATAAAATAGCTGAAAATCCACTTTCATCAAAAAGGGGATAAATTCTTACCTAGAGTAATATATTCAGTAACTGTATTAAGCTTAAATGAACCTCGGGAATAGGTGCTGTGGTCTCAGTCAGTTTTCTATCTCTTTATGTCATCCGGGTGAATTTATAACATTTAAGCTAATGTCTCCCAGATAAAAAGGAGTTGCTCACATGTAGGTTATTCTGGTAATAAGGCCCCTTGCAAGCATCTACAGCAGCTTCCTCCCTCAAATCAATGGGACACTTGATTGATATCTAATTCCTCTCTTTCCCCAGAGTCTATGTCAGTGCAGTACTGGGCTAGGCATTTATTTACCCACAGAAGCAAACTCCTGACTTGAAAATTATCAGACTGCAAACACCATGCCAGATATCATGCTAAATTCAGCAATGTTTTCTGATTCAAAATCATATGGATTCTAAGGTTTCTTCTTTTTTCCCAGTTACCAGCTGAATCTGAATCTTGGGAAATATCTCTTAGATTTTTCTTTTTATATCTGTAAGAACATATATTGACTAATCTTAATGTGTATAAGAAACTGAAAAATTGAGAGTTTTTATAATCACAGAAAAAACAAAATTATGCTAAGATTTTTAAAGGTAGGACTGTGATCTTTTAAATTCAACTTAAGTTTATAAACAGCTCAAAACTAGTTAGTCATAACAAGATAGTACAACAATATATTTCTTATTCTGAACTTTATTCTCTAAATTTTATTTCTGTAACTTAAACCTTCAACTATAATTCTATTGACTACAGAGATGGAAAGCAGTTGATGTACACACCCTCTGTAATAATATTCATAAGCTCTAATATAGTCATTGGTTTACTCTTTCCATGATTTTCAAGAGATTATGACTGTCATTTCCCACAAAAAAAGAAAAATAGGAATGAAGTCAGCAAGATGGTCAAATAAGATATCCCTTGCATGTATCCTCTCAGCCGCAGTACAGAGCCAGTCCTGCCCACCCAAGGACCCATCCAGTGACCAGACAGAAGCCCTCCCAGAAACCTGGTGGGAGACATACCCATCCACACACCTGGCAATAGGTCCACTGAGTGAAGACCCGATTGTGGATCCTGAAGTGAACATTTGTCCAAGTGCTATACTACTGAACAAGATACTAGAGGCACTCCTATCCACCCAGAGACCAGACAGGATTCATGTGAACCTGAGCTCCTGCTCACAAGCCTGCCAACCATGAACTTCACTGCAGACCCGGCAACAGACTCAAAACTGGTTCCAGCCCAGAATGATTATGATTCTGGAGGTAATCCCATTGGCCTGGGGAACAGACAGGAGAAGAACTTTACCTGCTAAAGTCAGTGTGTAAAGATTAGAAGAGATGTTTGCTCCTTCAAATGCACAGACACTAATGCAGGGATACAGGGATCACAAAGAATCGGGCAAATATGACATCACCAAAGGAAACTAATAAAGCACCAGTAACCAAGCCCTAAGAAATGGAGATCTACAACTTGTCCAACAAAGAATTAAAAATAATCATCTTAAAGGAAATCAGTGAAATGCAAAATAACACAGATAGACAATTTAACAGAATCAGAAAACAATGCATGAACAAAATGAGAATTTTATTAAAGAAACAGAAACCATAAAAAACAACCAGACAGAAATCCTCAAGCCAGCAACTACTTTGACTGGTGAATTCTACCAAATATTTAAAGAAGAATTAATGCAATCCTCAAACTTTTCCAAGGAAAAATTGAAGAGGAGGGAACACTCTCAAACTCATTTTATGAGGCCAGCATTATCCTGATACCAAAGCCAGAAAAGGATACTACAAGAAAACTATAAGCCAGTATCCCTAATGAATATAGATACAAAAAAATCTCAACAAAATACTAGCAAACCAAATTCAACTGTACCTTAAACAGATAATATAACATGATCAAGTGGGATTTATGGGACTTCCCTGGCAGTCCAGTGGTTAAGACTCCATGCTTACACTGCAGGGGGCATGGGTTCAATCCCTAGCCGGGGAACTATGATTCCACATGCTGTGTGGCATGGGCAAAAAAGAAAGTCGGATTTATTCCTGGGATGCAAGGATGGATCAACATATGCAAATCAATTCCATTTAGAATATCATCAAAAATTATAAAATACTGAAGAATAAATTTAGCCAAAGAGGTGAAAGACCTGTACCTTGAAAACTATAAGACACTGATGAAGAAACTGAAGAAGAAACAAATGAAAAGCTATCCCACGTTCATTAATCAGAATAGTTAATACTGTTAAAATGTCCATACTACCCAAAGCTATGTATAGATTCAATATAATCCCTATCAAAATTCCAATGGCAATTTTAACAGAAATATTAAAAAATTCTAAAATTCATATGGAATCAAAAAAGACCCTGAATAGCCAAAGCAATATTGAGAGAGAAGAGCCCAGCTGGAGGCATCACACTTCCTGATTGCAGACTATACTACAAAGCTATAGTAATCAAAACAGTATGGTGCAGGCATAAAAAACAGACACATAGACCAATGGAACAAAATCAAGAGTCCAGAAATAGACCCACATATATGTGGTCAGTTGATATTTGACAAGGGGGCCAAGAATACTCAATGTGGAAAGGATAATCTTTTTAATAAATGGTGTTGGGAAAACTGTCTATCCACATGCAAAAGAATAAAGTTGGGCCCCTATTTTACACCACTCACAAATTTTAATCTGAAATGGATTAAAGACTTAAATGTAATACTTGAAACCATAAAACTCCTAGGAGAAAACATAAGGAAAAACTCCTTAACATTAGTTTTGGCAACAATTCTTTGGCTATGACACAAAAAGCACAAGCAACAAAAGCAAAACTAAACAAGTGTGACTATATCAAACTAAAAAGCTTCTGCACAGCAAAAGAAACAATCAATAAATAAAAAGGCAAGTTACAGAATGGGAGAAAACATTTGCACACCGTATATTAGATAAGGGGAGGATTAATATCTAAAATATATAAGGAACTCATACAACTCAATAGCAAAAAGACATGTAGGACATACAACGGCCAAAAGGTGTATAAAAAGATGTTCAACATCACTAATCATCAAGAAATGAAAATCAAAACCACAATGAGACCTCACCTCATACTTCTTAGGATGGTTATTATCAAAAAGACAAGGTGGGCTTCCCTGGTGGCACAGTGGTTGAGAGTCTGCCTGCCAATGCAGGGGACACGGGTTTGAGCCCTGGTCTGGGAAGATCCCACATGCCACGGAGCGGCTGGGCCCGTGAGCCACAACTACTGAGCCTGCGCGTCTGGAGCCTGTGCTCCGCAACAAGAGAGGCCATGATAGTGAGAGGCCCGCGCACTGTGATGAAGAGTGGCTCCCGCTCGCCGCAACTAGAGAAGGCCCTCGCACAGGAACGAAGATCCAACACAGCCAAAAATAAATAAATAAATAAATAAAATATAAAAAATTAAACATACAAGTAAAATCCTAAGGCGACTTCATTAAAAAAAAAAAAAAAAAAAGACAAGGTAACAACTGTTGGCAAGGATGTAGAGAAAAGGGAACCCTTCTGCCCTGTTGGTGGGGATGTAAGTTGTAAAACAGCATGGAAATTCCTCATAAAATTAAAAATAGAAGTACCATATGATCCAGCAATCCCACTTCTGGGTATATATCCGAAGGAAACAAAACCACTCTCTCAAAGAGATATCTGTACCCCAGTGTTCACTGCAGAATTATTCGCAATAGCCAAGACATGGAAACCACCTAAGTGTCCATCAACAGATGAACAGATAAAGGAATGTGTATATGTGTGTGTGTATATACATATATATATACATATATATAAAAATACATACATATATACACACACAGTAGAATATTATTTAGTAGAATATTATTCAGCCATAAAAATGAAGGAAACCTTTCATTTTATTTAGATGGACCTTGAGGTCATTATGCTTAAGTGAAACAAGTCAGACAGAGAAAGACAAATACTGCATGATCTCACTTACAATGTGGAATTGAAAAAGCTGAATTCATAGAAACAGAGAGTAGAATGGTGGTTGTCAAGGGCTGGGGGCAGGGGAAAGGGGGAGAGGTTGGTCAAAGTAAATAAACTTCCTGCTACAAGAAAAATAATTTCTAGGGATACATATACAGCTTGGTGAATATAGTTAACAATACTGTATTATATACTTGAGAGTTGCAGAGAATATATCTTAAATGTTCTCACTACAAAAAGAAATAGTTATGTGAGGTGATGGATATGTTAAGTAACATTATTGTGGCAATCATTTCACAATATATATGTGTATCAAATCGTCACACTGTATACCTTAAACTTATACAATGTTATATGTCAATTATATCTGAATAAAGCTGGGGGGAGAAAGAAAAACAAACAAACCAAAAACACCAAACCTAACCAATTAATTAGTTGCTTTGTTACTTTAAGTCAAACAATTAGTCCAGTAGAATTTTCTCCTTCAATTTACCGAATGAATTACTATGTTTTATAAAAAGATATATTTGAGGGGGAAAACGTTTGGACTCCAGAGAGTTAAGAAATAAAAATATGAATTAAAAATATTATTAAGAAACCTTGAGGAGAGAAGGAGAATATAGAACTGTGTATCAGGAATAAAAAAAAGTGGTTGGAAAAATGATAAATAAATATTTTCCTCTTTGACATATGAGAGGATATTAGTCAGTTCTCTTTGAAAGGATTGAGAAGCCAAAGGATCCATGGATTTTTTAGAACAATAGAGCTTTTAAGAAAATGTAGACTGAAGACTCCCTTATCAAGATGAAGGTGGTGGCTATGTTGGATGTGGGCTAGGAAAGAGATTTACTGACAATATAAATGGCTTGGGATTGACATTCACATCTTTGGGAGTTTTTAACCTTTAAACACCTATTGAATGGTTGTCAGATGTTATTGGCAGGTGGCCACTTCTTTTTTTAAATTTACTTTCAAATATTTATAAGTCACATATGTGAAACTGACTAGTGACAGAGGCCATTATTCAGCAAATGGATTACCAAAAGGAGACCCGGGTAGGGCCCAATGACGAACTGTGTATTTCATTTTAAAAGGCTATTTTCTATGTCTGCATGTAGTATATTAGCACAGAATTATGTGATCATTAAAAACTAGCATTGACATAATTTGAATAAATAAGAGTTTTTAAAAAATTAAGTCATTTCTTTCTTGTATTTCAGATTTGCCTTCATATGCTTTTTTATATTTCCAACTAATAATTTTTCAATTAAAAACTCTGCAGAAATAGATGATAGATCTTTGAATAAAAAGCATTAAGCATATATTAATATTTTGATTTTGTGATTATTGAATGTCATTGTTCTAATAAATTCCACTTTTCATGTCAATTCAGCCATAGCGGCATCTGACAATTATACTCTAAAATAAAGTTGATTGAGTTTTACACTTTGAAAACTTAACGATACTGTTCTAGTTTACATGTTTTAGTACTTGGTACTTTTCTGGACTATTTGAATCCATAGGACCTCAAATACTGAAATGTGTCACTAATTAAAATATGTATGGTGTGATGTAGTGAAGAAAAAAAAAAGCCGCTGAGCTCAAATCCTGACTGCCATTAATTTTTATTTTGCTCATTTGAGACTTCGTTTCCTGATCTATAAAATAGCAGCTCCCTCAAGAATATGTCTAGGATTCAATGAGTCCCCACCATATAGTAAAATTCTTGGCCCAAAGGAGGCGTTCAGTAGATATTAGTTTCCTTCCCTTGCATCCTTAAGAGGACAGTGGGCAGCATAGATGGTAGAAGTCTTAATTAAGAGGGTAAGACTTAGCAGAGTGCTATAGGGAGCACAAGATTTGGGGTAAGAAGGCTTGATTCCTACTACTTAACAGCTTACAATTTGGGGCAAGCTGTACACCAAAATCAACTATAGGTTTTTCCTTCTGGAACTCAAAAACACATTCTAGATAGTTCACGTGTAGGCAAATTATCTAATCACCACCACCAAAAAATACCCTAAAACAAACGAAAAACCAGATAGTGTTTCTAAATGATTTTACAGAAGCACTGTGTTTGACTGATAGACATGAGGACAATAATTCCTGACACTATTAACAGTAACCTTACAATTGAAGAAGAAAGGCAAATAAATCCTACGACCTAAGATTGCATAGATACCAATTTATTTCATATGCTTGAAATGGAACAGCTCTTCACATTTCCCAGGATCAGCGGGTGGAGATTACAAAAGATCGCTCTAACTCATTTTGTCCAATACCTGTAATAGCTCCCAAAGTAGAACTAGGAGAGATCTCTCTCTTCACCTTTTGAATAAAATAGTGATTATGGTGTTCTTATAAGCTTGCCCTGCCATCATTATGAATAAGCACATCCCTCAAACCCCATACATGGGGGATAAAAACAAAACCAAAACAGTTTGCACTCTGAGACAAACAAACATAAAGTAGATTCACCCTGTCTAGCACTAGATCTTCCCCACAAAATGGAGTCTTAAGCCTGTTCCCGTAAGTTACTCCCTAATGAAAATTTATGCAGTACCTTACTGATATCTACCAATATAATCATCAATGCAAGAGAGCTACTGTTTGCTGTTTTCTTTTATTAATAGACTACCCATAACATTATAACCTTGTTTTTTCTTTAAATATTTGTTACATTTTTTATTTGTAGAGCCAATTCTAAAATCTAGACATCCTTGCAAAATTTTGGAATAATTCTTTCCTTCATGACTTTGTCTCTGAGCCCTCTGCTCCCATAAATAAATAAATGTGATAAGGAATCTTGAATTCATAATGCTCTACAAGTTGTAAGTATTCACTAGTAAGTGCTAATTACTCAAGGTGAAAAGGGCTGCAAAAATGATGTGCCTGAAGTACCATTTTAGTAAAGATGAAGGAGAAAATAACTAGACCTTGGGATTATGAGGGGAATCTTTGTAAGTTAGGGGGAAATATGAATTGTGTATGAGAGAGAGAAAGAGAAGGGAGGGAGAAGAGACAGGAAAGAAGGAAGGAAGGAAGATATGAAGGAAGGAAGAAAGGACTACCTTTATATAAGCATTTAAACAAAAGTGGAAGGGAAACCCCAGTCAGAGGCATGGAGGGGCAAAGGATTCTGGTTGTTGTGATAAGTGTATTTTTCTTTTGTAATTATTCCAGTAAAGATGGTGGGATATTATGTTAGTGTATGTTCAGCTCTAGAGACAGTAGGTTGCCTTTATGAGGATGGTCAGCTAGCATTTAATTAGAATAAGGCAACACTCTAGAGCCACTACAAACACTTCAACTATCTTTATTTCTGATCAAAAGTAGATGCTTCATTAATTACCACAATGGATGTTAGAAATAAAGTTTCATTGCTAAAATTAGTGGCTTGTTACTAATTATAGTGGACCTTGGAAATGGACCCTCCATGTTGAAATCAGTGCTACTCAAGACATATGCAAAGGAAATCAGAAATAAAACGAAAAGACAACCTACAGAATGGGAGAAAATATTTGCAAATGATGTAGCCGACAAGGGATTAATTTCCAAAATATACAAACAGCTCATAGAGCTCATTATCAAAAAAACAACCCAATCCAAAAATGGGCAGAAGATGTAAATAGACATTTCTTCAAAGAAGACATGCAGATGGCCAAAAGGCACATGAAAAAGTGCTCAACATCACTAATTATTAGAGAAATGCAAACCAAAACTACGAGGTACCACCTCCCATCAGTCAGAATGGCCATCATCAAAAATTCTACAAATAATAAATGCTAGAGAGGGTGTGGAGAAAAAGGAACCCTCCTACACTGTTGGTGGGAATGTAGTACAGCTATATAGAGAACACTATGGAGGTTCTTTAAAAAACTAAAAATAGAGTTGCCATATAATCCAGCAATCCCACTCCTGGGCATATATCCAGAGAAAACTCTAATTCAAAAAGATACATGCACCCCAATTTTCACTGCAGCACTATTTACAATAGCCAACACATGGAAGCAACCTAAATGTCCATTGACAGATAAATGGATAAGGAAGATGTGGCGCACACACACACACACACACACATACACACACACACACACACACACACACACACACAGTGGAATATTACTCAGCAATAAAAAAGAACGAAATAATGTCATTTGCAGCAACATGGATGGACCTAGAGATTAGCATACTAAATGAAGTAAGACAGAAAAAGACAGATATCATATGATACCGCTTATATGTGGAATCTAAAAAAAATGATACAAATGAACTTAATTACAAAACAGAAATAGAGCCACAGACATAGAAAACAAACTCATGGTTACCAAAGAGTAAAGGGGGGGAGGAATAAATTAGGAGTTTGGGATTTACATATACACACTACTATGTGAAAAATAAATACACAACATGGATTTACTATATAGCACAGGGAACTATACTCAATATTTTGTAATAACCTATAAGGGAAAAGAATCTGAAAAAGAATTTTATTTATTTATTTATTTATAACTGAATCACTTTGCTGTATACCTGAAACTAACACAACATTGTAAATCAATTATTCTTCAATTAAAAAAAGACATATGGATAACATAACATCATTTAGAGACACATCCCACCCCTCAAGTATCTAGTGGGGTCAGTGGCCTGCCTCCTTAGGGAAACTGTTCCAGGCTTGATTCCAAATGGTCCTGTGCCCTGATGAAGAATATTTTTTTAATAAATTCAAATTTATTTCAGAAAGAATGTAAAAAGTTACATGTAATAGAAAAGATGGTAAATATTAGAGAAATTTTTTAAAAAATATAAGTATAAACGTCTCGAATCATAACACCCTACAATGCTGTTTTCATGTTTAAATATTATCTTTCAGTTCTTATCTACATGGAGACATAGGTATGTGCAAAGCTGATGATCATAGTATACAAATCTTTTTGTTTTCTGCTTTTCATTTAATAGCATGATATTTTTCTGTATCACTACCCAGTTAATGAAGAATATTCTTAGGTGTCTTTAGATGGTTAGCCTAATCTTGCCACTGGCATTGTCACATTTGCCTCAGGGGCAAGGTTTTTTGGGAACTCACACACAGGCACACACACACACACACACTCACATGACACAGAGCTGGGACTTCTTCAAGTTTATAGGATAGGTTAAATGATTGTTTATTAATAAATGTATATGCAGTAGAATTTGTCCAAATTTTCTTTCACTATTTTGTGGAATCAAGGTGGTAGAGGAGCAATTTACCTTCTCCTATTCCTAACCATTATGGTTACCTCATTTACTCAAAGGGACCTGAGAATTATGTGTAACTGCATTGTCTTGGTCCATCCTCAATAGCTGTGTTTGTCCAAAGACCAGCACCTCGTTTTTTTTTTTTTTTTTTTTTTAACATCTTTATTGAAGTATAATTGCCTTACAATGGTGTGTTAGCTTCTGCTTTATAACAAAGTGAATCAGTTATACATATACAATATGTTCCCATTTCTCTTCCCTCTTGCATCTCCCTCCCTCCCACCCTCCCCATCCCATCCCTCTAGATGGTCACAAAGCACCGAGCTGATCTCCCTGTGCTATGCGGCTGCTTCCCACTAGTTATCTATTTTACATTTGGTAGTGTATATATGTCCATGACACTCTCTTACCCTGTCACATCTCACCCCACCCCCTCCCCATATCCTCAAGTCCATTCTCTAGTAGGTCTGTGTCTTTATTCCCGTCATGCCACTAGGTTCTTCATGGCCTTTTTTTTTTTTTTTTTTTTTTCCCCTTAGATTCCGTATATATGTGTTAGCATACTGTATTTGTTTTTCTCTTTCTGGCTTACTTCACTCTGTATGACAGACTCTAACTCCATCCACCTCATTACAAATACCTCCATTTCATTTCTTTTTATGGCTGAGTAATATTCCATTGTATATATGTGCCACATCTTCTTTATCCATTCATCTGTCGATGGACATTTAGATTGCTTCCATGTCCTGGCTATTGTAAATAGAGCTGCAATGAACATTTTGGTACATGACTCTTTTTGACCTATGGTTTTCTCAGGGTATATGCCCAGTAGTGGGATTGCTGGGTCGTATGGTAGTTCTATTTGTAGTTTTTTAAGGAACCTCCATACTGTTCTCCATAGTGGCTGTATCAATTTACATTCCCACCAACAGTGCAAGAGTGTTCCCTTTCCTCCACACCCTCTCCAGCATTTATTGTTTCTAGATTTTTTGATGATGGCCATTCTGACCGGTGTGAGATGATATCTCATTGTAGTTTTGATTTGCATTTCTCTAATGATTAATGATGTTGAGCATTCTTTCATGTGTCTGTAGGCCATCTGTATATCTTCTTTGGAGAAATGTCTATTTAGGTCTTCGGCCCATTTTTGGATTGGGTTGTTCGTTTTTTTGTTATTGAGCTGCATGAGCTGCTTGTAAATCTTGGAGATTAATCCTTTGTCAGTTGCTTCATTTGCAAATATTTTCTCCCATTCTGATGGTTGTCTTTTGGTCTTGTTTATGGTTTCCTTTGCTGTGCAAAAGCTTTTAAGTTTCATTAGGTCCCATTTGTTTATTTGTGTTCTTATTTCCATTTCTCTGGGAGCTGGGTCAAAAAGAATCTTGCTGTGATGTATGTCATAGAGTGTTCTGCCTATGTTTTCCTCTAAGAGTTTGATAGTGTCTGCCCTTACACTTAGGTCTTTAATCCATTTTGAGTTTATTTTTGTGCATGGTGTCAGGGAGTGTTCTATTTTCATACTTTTACATGTACCTGTCCAATTTTCCCAGCACCACTTATTGAAGAGGCTGTCTTTTCTCCACTGTATATGCTTGCCTCCTTTATCAAAAATAAGGTGCCCATATGTGTGTGGGTTTATCTCTGGGCTTTCTATCCTGTTCCATTGATCTATATTTCTGTTTTTGTGCCAGTACCAAACTGTCTTGATTACTGAAGCTTTGTAATATAGTCTGAAGTCAGGGAGCCTGATTCCCCCAGCTCCATTTTTCGTTTTCAAGATTGCTTTGGCTACTCGGGGTCTTTTGTGTTTCCATACAAATTGTGAAATATTTTGTTCTAGTTCTGTCAAAAATGCCAGTGGTAGTTTGATAGGGATTGCATTGAATCTGTAGATTGCTTTGGGTAGTAGAGTCATTTTCACAATGTTGATTCTTCCAATCCAGGAACATGGTATATCTCTCCATCTATTTGTATCATCTTTAATTTCTTTCATCAGTGTCTTATAATTTTCTGCATACAGGTCTTTTGTCTCCTTAGGTAGGTTTATTCCTAGATATTTTATTCTTTTTGTTGCAATGGTAAATGGGAGTGTTTTCTTAATTTCACTTTCAGATTTTTCGTCATTAGTGTATAGAAATGCAAGAGATTTCTGTGCATTAATTTTGTATCCTGCTACTTTACCAAATTCATTGATTAGCTCTAGGAGTTTTCTGGTAGCATCTTTAGGATTCTCTATGTATAGTATCATGTCATCTGCAAATAGTGACAGCTTTACTTCTTCTTTTCCGATTTGGATTCCTTTTATTTCTTTGTCTTCTCTGATTGCTGTGGCTAACACTTCCAAAACTATGTTGAATAATAGTGGTGAGAGTGGGCAACCTTGTCTTGTTCCTGATCTTAGTGGAAATGGTTTCAGTTTTTCACCATTGAGGACAATGTTGGCTGTGGGTTTGTCATATATGGCCTTTATTATGTTGAGGAAAGTTCCCTCTATGCCTACTTTCTGCAGGGCTTTTATCATAAATGGGTGTTGAATTTTGTCGAAAGCTTTCTCTGCATCTATTGAGATGATCATATGGTTTTTCTCCTTCAGTTTGTTAATATGATGTATCACATTGATTGATTTGCGTATATTGAAGAATCCTTGCATTCCTGGGATAAACCCCACTTGATCATGGTGTATGATCCTTTTAATGTGCTGTTGGATTCTGTTTGCTAGTATTTTGTTGAGGATTTTTGCATCTATGTTCATCAGTGATATTGGCCTGTAGTTTTCTTTCTTTGTGACATCTTTGTCTGGTTTTGGTATCAGGGTGATGGTGGCCTCGTAGAATGAGTTTGGGAGTGTTCCTCCCTCTGCAATATTTTGGAAGAGTTTGAGAAGGATAGGTGTTAGCTCTTCTCTAAATGTTTGATAGAATTCACCTGTGAAGCCATCTGGTCCTGGGCTTTTGTTTGTTGGAAGGTTTTTAATCACAGTTTCAATTTCAGTGCTTGTGATTGGTCTGTTCATATTTTCTATTTCTTCCTGGTTCAGTCTCGGCAGTTTGTGCCTTTCTAAGAATCTGTCCATTTCTTCCAGGTTGTCCATTTTATTGGCATAGAGTTGCTTGTAGTAATCTCTCATGATCTTTTGTATTTCTGCAGTGTCAGTGGTTACTTCTCCTTTTTCATTTCTAATTCTATTGATCTGAGTCTTCTCCCTTTTTCTCTTGATGAGTCTGGCTAATGGTTTATCAATTTTGTTTATCTTCTCAAAGAACCAGCTTTTAGTTTCATTGATTTTTGCTATTGTTTCCTTCATTTCTTTTTCATTTATTTCTGACCTGATCTTTATAATTTCTTTCCTTCTGCTGGCTTTGGGGTTTTTTTGTTCTTCTTTCTCTAATTGCTTTAGGTGCAAGGTTAGGTTGTTTATTCGAGATGTTTCCTGTTTCTTGAGGTAGGCTTGTATTGCTATAAACTTCCCTCTTAGCACTGCTTTTGCTGCGTCCCATAGGTTTTGGGTCGTCGTATCTCCATTGTCATTTGTTTCTAGGTATTTTTTGATTTCCCCTTTGATTTCTTCAGTGATCACTTCGTTATTAAGTAATGTATTGTGTAGCCTCCATGTGTTTGTATTTTTTACAGGTCTTTTCCTGTAATTGATATCTAGTCTCATAGCGTTGTGGTCGGAAAAGATACTTGATACGATTTCAATTTTCTTAAATTTACCAAGGCTTGATTTGTGACCCAAGATATGATCTATCCTGGAGAATGTTCCATGAGCACTTGAGAAAAATGTGTATTCTGTTGTTTTTGGATGGAATGTCCTATAAATATCAATTAAGTCAATCTTGTTTAATGTATCATTTAAAGCTTGTGTTTCCTTATTTATTTTCATTTTGGATGATCTGTCCATTGGTGAGAGTGGGGTGTTAAAGTCCCCTACTATGATTGTGTTGCTGTCGATTTCCCCTTTTATGGCTGTTAGTATTTGCCTTATGTATTGAGGTGCTCCTATGTTGGGTGCATAAATATTTACAATTGTTATACCTTCCTCTTGTATCGATCCCTTGATCATTATATAGTGTCCTTCTTTGTCTCTTGTAATAGTCTTTATTTTAAAGTCTATTTTGTTTGATATGAGAATTGCTACTCCAGCTTTCTTTTGATTTCCATTTGCATGGAATATCTTTTTCCATCCCCTCACTTTCAGTCTATATGTGTCTCTAGGTCTGAAGTGGGTCTCTTGTAGACAGCATATATATGGGTCTTGTTTTTGTATCCATTCAGCCAGCCTGTGTCTTTTGGTGGGAGCATTTAATCCATTTACATTCAAGGTAATTATCGATATGTATGTTCCTATTCCCATTTTCTTAAATGTTTTGGGTTTGTTATTGTAGGTGTTTTCCTTCTCTTGTGTTTCTTGCCTAGAGAAGTTCCTTTAGCATTTGTTGTAAAGCTGGTTTGGTGGTGCTGAACTCTCTCAGGTTTTGCTTGTCTGTAAAGGTTTTAATTTCTCCATCGAATCTGAATGAGATCCTTGGTGGGTAGTGTAATCTTGGTTGCAGGTTTTTCTCCTTCATCACTTTAAGTATATCCTGCCACTCCCTTCTGGCTTGCAGAGTTTCTGCTGAAAGATCAGATGTTAACCTTATGGGGATTCCCTTGTGTGTTATTTGTTTTTTTTCCCTTGCTGCCTTTAATATGTTTTCCTTATATTTAATTTTTGACAGTTTGATTAATATGTGTCTTGGTGTGTTTCTCCTTGGGTTTATCCTGTATGGGACTCTCTGTGCTTCCAGGACTTGATTAACTATTTCCTTTCCCATATTAGGGAAGTTTTCAACTATAATCTCTTCAAATATCTTCTCAGTCCCTTTCTTTTTCTCTTCTTCTTCTGGGACCCCTATAATTCGAATGTTGGCACGTTTAATGTTGTCCCAGAGGTCTCTGAGACTGTCCTCAGTTCTTTTCATTCTTTTTTCTTTATCCTGCTCTGCAGTAGTTATTTCCACCATTTTATCTTCCAGGTCACTTATCCTTTCTTCTGCCTCAGTTATTCTGCTATTGATCCCATCTAGAGTATTTTTAATTTCATTTATTGTGGTTTTCATCATTGCTTGGTTCCTCTTTAGTTCTTCTACGTCCTTGTTAAATGTTTCTTGCATTTTCAGCACCTCGTTTTAACTGGAACGATGCATGACCAGATTCCACGGGGGTGGCCAGGCTATAAATGTAAGTTGGGTCACCCTGTTACGGCAGTTGCTTTCTTAGCTAAGAAAACTTTCTGCTCTGGCAGGCAACACAGAGGCATGCTTTTTTTTTTTTTTTTTTTTTCAGAGAATCACAGTAAATTTGTACTTAGAGAAGTCTGGCCGAGTGTGGAGGATCAAATGGAGGGGAACAGAAAAAGGCTAAGAAGGTGGTGTAGGAGGTTTGCACAAGGCATTTGCAATGAAGACTGAGGGAATAGTCTATTTTCAAGAGGTACAATTAACTGACCATGATAACTAATTGGAAATGGCAGATGAGGAGGAAGTGAAGCAAATGAGGTAGAGGATGATACAAAGAACTGAGACGTAAAATGGAGGATGATAAGAGATGAGTGTGGGGGGTGTGTGACTCAAAAGCTGGGGTTGGGACCTATCATAGTGGAGAAAACCAACAGGTTAGCAGAGAAAAAAATGATAATAAAACAAGAGAACTGGGAGAAGGACATTTAGATTTACGAGTCATTTGTACACAAATGCAAGTGTAGACAGGGTTGTACATGTGATCCAAAAAGGTGGTGCTGCAGAATTAGAAGAGAAGTGCTAAGGCCTGAGTCTAGGGGAAACAATAAAATGTAAGGCTGTGTAGAGGGGAACAAGGAGTGACGTGAACAAACTAAGAGAGCAAAGCATCAATATGTTCCATCTTGGAAAAATAGAATCCTTTTGATATAGAACTGATACAGTCAGGTAATGCCTATTGCAATGACTTGAAAGGAACTGACTAAATGTGTCTAGATGCCAAATAGTCCACCTCCTAGTCTGATACAGTGATGGAAATTTGGGGGATTTGGAGTCATTTAGACCTGGGTTTGAACTCTGTCTTCCTGGTTGTATAACTCTCTATCAATAAAATAGCCAACACAGCCCTTGTCATTTAATACATATTCAATAAATAGTCAGTGAATCTGTTATTATCAATCACCATAGTTCTGACATTACTTCAAAATATGAGGTAAACTTTCTTTCCCTCTTTTTCTTCACTCTTTGCCTCTCCTTCCAAGAGCACTTTATGTATTCCCTTTTCACGGGAGATAACATGGTAGCCAAGAATAAAGAAGACCGATCAACTTTGACTTTCAAATTACAGTTTTTGAAGCCAAGTCAAGAATATGAAAAGTTTGGGGTCTCTTAACAATTATCTCTTCTTTGGAAAAAGAAAGGACTTGTGGGAGAGCTAGGAAGAATGGGGATTTGATGATGTCAGAGAAATTTTTCAACAATGGAAGAGTAGATATTTATTCAACCATAATAGCATGTGTAGAAGGATCTAAGGGGATGAGACTAAGGTTTAGAGGCATCTAAACTCTTCAGAATCTTCTACCATTCAGAACACGACAAAAAATTATACTGGAAATTGATAGTTTCGGTGAAATCATTCATATCATTCAGAACACAAAATATGTTCAAAATAGATAAAGTGAGACTTGTTTAGGTAATCTGCTTTTTCAAATATCTTCTACTATGCTAACTGTGCAAGCAACAGCAGATCTTTAGGTTATACTGAACACACCGAAGTTTTAAAAAGCTAAAAACAATAGGGGCTCAGTGTTCAATAAAATAAAGGCTTTGTAAATAGACCTATATTCAAATCCCATCTTGGCCACTTACATTAATACTAGTGTTATCTTCTTTAGTAAGTTATTTAACCACTGGGAGCCTCAGTTGCTTTATCAGTAAAATGGAGATTATAACATTGACCTTAGATTTTTTTTTTGAGGCTTAGCAAAAATGATTTTAAGAATGCCTAGCACTTTGCTTGATTCTCATTCAACAACGACTCTGACATTGGCAATTTTCTCATATCTCTTTGAAGCAGTACTGAACAATTTAATAATTTGTATGAACAGGCAAGAAAGTTAGAAACAAAGAATAAATAGGCTAATTAGTACTTTAAAATGAAAAAAAACAACAACAACAAACAAACAGCTTTGCTGCAGCACAGACTTCACCCTGATGGGAAGGGGAGAAGGTTAAAAAGAGAGGAGTGTTAGGGATGCTGAATAAATTGCTCTTCTTCGCAAGTCTGACAAACTACAGTCCTACCTGTGATTTATTCCAGAGGCCCCTGGAAATGTGGTAGCATGGGCGATTGCTTTATTTTCCTTTGTACCAATTAGTGAAAAATGGATAGTCAATAAAAAGAGATTACAAAAATGATCAAGAAACCTTGACCATCTGTACAATTTATTGTCACTTCACATATGCTTCCTATATTGCAAGTCTATCTTATACATGAATCACTTTCAAATGACCAAAAAAGGAAAAAAAAAACTTTAGTCCTCTCATGGGCGGTTTATGGAGCTCAATTTTAAGGACTCCAAATTCTTCTTAGATTGTACACATATTCATGACTGACCAGAGGCAAATAATAATTATGATTTCTACAAAAACAATATTTACTTATCCGATTTGAGTAAAAGTATTAGATTTATTATTATGAAAACAACTTGCTTGTACACTTTCCTATCTGTTGGTCCCCACTTGGAATAAAAATTAGCCTGTCTAAATATAGCTAAATAAACAGGATTGAAAAGACTGCTGGATGATTTCTAAAATATTTGGTACTGTTTATTATAACTGACCACTCTAAACAAGGAACAAATTGAGATTCACTTCAAACTATTGGGCCAGGGAACACAATTAAAAGAGACACTCCTTACCTGTATAGAAGTAAAGCTGGACTTTCAGTACTGATTACAAGGTGAGAGAAAATGAACACTCTGATAACACTCTAATCAGCGTTTGTAATTCGCAAGTGCTGTTTGGAATACCGTTCTAAAAAGAGTAGGTGTTGCTTTACAATTTTCAGAGGAAAATACCTACTGGCTGCAAAGCATCACACATATAGTTCCATATAAAAGATGAATTTACAAACTGAACACTGAAAGACTGTGAGAGCTGCTGCAAATGGTTATTCAGGTAACTTTTCTTCCCCTCAAAAAAACAAAAGCAGGAAACAGAATATTCAGAAAGAACATTAAAAGAGGGAACTCATCTTACCTCCATCCAGCTCCTCAGCCCCAAAATGATTCCTATAGAAGAGCATGATTTCTATCTTGTAACACTTGTAGATGGTCACCAAACAAACAAGCAGCAGAAGGATAGCACCAAGCCCTCCAGCAAGTTCAACTGTATACATCAGCTCTAGAAAAAAAATTACAAGAGGGAATTATACCATATTCACATACAAAATCATAAATTCACCTTGATTTCACAGTTTTGTGGATGAGATCAGATGTAGGTAATGGATTAACACAACCCCTTCCCTTTCTGCCTGAGAATTTGATCTTTTGATAACTTTCTAGCTGTTTCCTTGGTAACCAGATAAGGTAGTATGTGGTAACTGTGTTTCTAAGCAACATTGCTTATGGTAAATATGAACCTATATTGGTAGATTGCATTTGGACTGAGAGAATTATAAATACCTGATTGGAAACTATAATTTTGGGCTTGCTGGAGTGCAAGTAACTCTTACATATAAACCCATCCCTTGTGGGAATCCTGTAAGCTATGCCCATGGAGTTGATAAAAGAAATATCGGTTCCTGTGGATATGAAGCTTTTAAGCCAGGACGGTTTCTGAACTCACCCAATATGAATCTTGATCCTTCCCACCTGAGCTGTCACCTGGGGGTTGGGGCTGAGAAGAGATGAGGGGTCAAACAGCACAGTTCCTGAAGGGCAGTGTGGACTGTCGCATAGAGTGTTGGGTGGACCACCTAATGAATACTGTCTGCTGGCTCCTGTCAGAAGCAATAACCACTTGTCCTGTAGCTTTCTGAATAGAGTGGTGCCAATGTGGCTGACCACGGTCTTGGAGGCTGAGTGCTAACTTGGGCTCAAGAAATAGGCTCTCTAGTGGATGTCACACCAGACTATGTTGGTAGTATTTTCCTTTCACTAAGCTACTCAAAAATTTTTTTCTTATCCTTTCTTTCCACTTTTACTTGGTATGTCACTACATTCTATCCAAAAGAGTAATTTTCCTGCCATTCGCTGTATACAAGTTCTCTTATCCCTATTGAATGTCTATATTGCATAAAAAATGATCAAAAAATTTAAGGGATAAAATATTCACTTCTTTTTTTCTCCTTTAGAGCTCACGAACATTGTAACAAATTCAATGATACTGGTATTTAAACATTAAGTCAGAATGCACAGATTTTGAAACTCACTTTAACTGCCTATTTATGCATGTTGACCTTGATCATCATAGTCCAAATGTTACTGATGGGTATCCATTGTTCCCTGCAGTTGACAACTACCTTGAAAAATACTAGTTTCCTTAATTACCGTTAAAGATAAATATTCCTGAAATTATGGCTCTAAAATAATGGTATTTTTGATCCTGTAATTTACAATCCACTAATGGGTTATCTAATTTTGTAACATAGTCAGTGTAGTTTTAGACTGAGAACTTTAAAATAATCTATGGTTTTGCAGTGACAACTACTCTTGGGTTACAAGATCACTCCTGAGATCTTACAAATAGGGTGAAATCATCATGGGTGCAATGTAGTATCTGATAAATAATCTGAAAAGTATGGCCATCATTTTCTCACAAGGACATGTTTGTGTGTGTGTGTGTTTGCATGTGATGTCACTTTTCCTGTGATGATAACAGAAAAAAAAAAAACCTCAGCCATATTTCTCATTATCTAGTCCTTCATTTCTAATTCAACAGTTTAATAAAAAAAAAAACATATAAACTACTGTTTCATCAAATGTATTTTTCTGCTCTTATTAAAATTAAATAGGACACAGAAGAAAAACTTATAAAAAGTGATTGGACTTTATGAATTTAAGAAAGAAAAAATAAAGTGAGTTATTAAATCTTTTAGAGTCTAAGTGAATTAATACGAAGTGTGAAATACTAAAAAGTACCTCAAGGAAATTTATATATTTTTTATTTGTAAATATCAGACAGCTTTATCTGCTGAATCTTGTGAGGGACTACACAAGATAGTACTACAAAAGTACCAGGAATAAAATACAAAACCCAATTTAGTATGATGTTTTCCCACTACTATGTGAACAGAAAAGATTAGTGGGTAGATAAGTCTGTGGGGTACATTGAGTCTTGTTCTCTCAGGATATCAGTTAAACTCCACCACACATAGAAGCCTGTATAAAACTCTAACTTATGCCCATAGGCTAATTTATATACCAGAAAAAATCTGATTTAAATTACACTGGGTATAATGGGAGAGAGAAGCATTTGGACTATGGCTACTTTTTTTTTAACATCTTTATTGGAGTATAATTGCTTTACAATGGTATGTTAGTTTCTGCTTTATAACAAAGTGAATCAGCTATACACATACATATATCCCCATATCTCCTCCCTCTTGCGTCTCTCTCCCACCCTCCCTATCCCACCCCTCTAGGTGGTCACAAAGCACCGAGCTGATCTCCCTGTGCTATGCGGCTGCTTCCCACTGGCTATCTATTTTACATTTGGTAGTGTATATATTGGACTGTGGCTCCTTTTAATATTCATTCTGTTTGCTAATATAATGTATTACACACTTGGAATTCATCACTCTGAAATTTGTTGTGTGAGAAAAGAAATAAAAAAATAATGGAGAATGCTTAACTTCTACTCTCAAACACTGCTAGCGGAAGTGCCCAATGGTACTACTATATTAGAAAATTTTGAGTAGCTGCTAATAAAGTTAAATATGAATCTACCCTATGAACAGCAGTTACACTCCTAAGTATTTACCCAAAGGAAATATAAGCAGATGTCTACAAGAAGACTTGTACAAGAATGTTCAGAGTAGTCTTATTCATAGTAACCACAACTGTAAACAACCCAAATGTTCATTAACAGGATATGATGAACAAACTGTTGTGTGTCCGTGTGATATAATATACTCAGCAGTAAAAAGAATGAACTACTGCAACATGCATTAATCTCACAAAATTATGTTAGGTGAAGAAGGTCAGACACAAAGTAATACCTTCCGTATAATTGTATTTAAATGAAGTCCAAGAGCAGGCCAAAATAAACCTCAGGGATAGAAATCACAAAAGGGATGCTTTGTGGATGGGTGATGGGAAATTTTATTGGGAAGGGGCAAGAGGGAACATAATGGGGTAAAAAAACAAACAAACAAAGAAAAAACCTCTGTGTCTTTTTTCAGGTGTAGGTACAAGTATTGATATATACTTTTGTCAAAACTCATTGAGCTATAAACACTTAGGATCTATGTGTTTTATCTTATGTTAATTGTACTTCAATTCTTTAAAAATTTGACTTTTTTTTTTTAAAAACAGTCATTATAAGTTCTAACCCAAGGGCTATGTGGGAAGAAGCTGTAAGGAAAGCTGGGAGTCAGGACAGCTGCTTTGCTCTAGATAAGTGCCCAGGCAGAGAATGGTTCTTTCATGGTGCCCCTAAGCACATCCTTTGATTCTGGAACCATGGCACTGGGCCTGGGCATCTAGCATGCCTTACACACCCATATCTCGTTGAATAGCTTTTAGAACAATCAAAAACTATGCCTGAAATATAATTCTATTAATCCAGTAAGCAGAATTCTCATTTTCTTCAAATGGTATTTGTAACACTGGTCTCTACACACATTTTTTTTAACTTCTAAAAACTGAATATGTGTAAGAGAAAAATTTTATGACAGTAAGTCTTTTTTGTTTTCAGAGAAGTAGTTGCCCAAATGTGAATTATTCCCATTGCTAGATGTCATGAGCCACTCAAAAAACTGTATATACTACCTTGAATACACTATTTATTAGGCTAACCAATAATACTGTCTAAAATGTAATGAGAAAAAGAGAGCAGGGTTGATGAGGCTTAGGAATTACAGAAATGGTCTTGTGTCACATGAATACCTCCTTTAAGGTACAAACATATGAAAACTTACATATACCTAGAGTGTGAGCAATAAAGCTAGAAAAATTCTTCTGAGCCATATGATAGGCATTTTCTTAATACTAGGGATACCCAAAACTAGACCAAGAAACAGCATTTACAGAGAACGAACTTATCCTGAGATCTTGACAGTATCTCAGATTTCCCCCAGAAACCTCTATAGTATTACATGGAGAAGCACGGTGTGCTTATAACAAACTTGTAAGTCGGAAAAGAAATGTGTCTTTCCCCACAGTCCACACAATAGTGCTTGCTCCTCAGTTACTACGTTATTTTTATAGCGTAAAGACTAATACACCTGCCTTCATATTATAAATGTGTGCAGGTTAAAAATTTTTCCATTGAAGTTTTTTCCATTGGTTTATATAGCATGTGTAAATTCTCCCAAATAAAATGGTGTATTAGATTCAGTTTCCACATTCTTTTGCTCCAAGCTGGACACATTCATTAATATGAGTGCCAGCCATTATTGCTTATACATTAGGTCAGGACAAAATTACTAGGGGTTAAATTCTGTTACTGTTAAAAGAAATGATTGGGGCTCACTGCTGTATTTTATCTTTACATTACAATGTGAATGGTGTTGCCCCAGCAAATGTCATTTCCTTTTGAAATGGGATCTGCTTTTCAGCTCAAGTTCAAGCTGCCTGCAGTGGCAGCATTTAAAAAATAAAAAGATTCCATTTCAGCACAATTCAACATCAGAGGATGGAAAGAGAAAGTGCAAACCTTTAAAAATCTGTTTAGCCTTTGTGTTATTTTGTTAAAATGATAGACTCTGCCCCCTTTAAGGGACTGAGACTGAATACTGAAAATTGTAAAGCAAAATCGCTAGGGAAAACCTAAGGGAAACCGGCATTTGGTTAAACACAACAAATGAACAAGTACCAAAGAGTTACATTTAAGGGCACAAGCAGTCATTTAGTTACAGGCAATTAACAATAGTCCGTGGAAAGCTCCAGTATGGCTAAGGGAAAACACATTGATTATTGCTGCAGTAGTACACTGCTTTCGGAATAAATTGCTTCAATTTAAAACTAGATTTGCTACAAGCATTTTGAGCAATGACTACAATTTTTTGTTATCAAGACAGTTGGACCAAGCAACCCTTTAAAAGAAACAGCTAATTAAAATAAAGCGCATGCCATCCCCTAGTATATTGGATTACACTGCAAATAATAAATGCATTTGGTTTACACTAATCTTGCTGCAATTACCTAGTATAGTTTGGAATCCTGTTTTTTTTTAATTGGCTTGTACTTAGTGTTATTGTTTGCAAACTTTTTCTGCTAGGTATCTTTGAAGAGGTAAAGATGTTAACAGAGTTAAATCAAAGTTTATATGTAATTGTGTTTTTTAAAAAATTATTTATTTATTTATTAATTTGGCTGCACCAGGTCTTAGTTGCGGCAGGCGGAATCTTTTAGTTGTGGCACGTGGGATCCAATTCCCTGACCAGGGATCAAACCTGGTCCCCCTGCATTGGGAGCGCAAAAACTTAACCGCTGGACCACCAGGGAAGTCCCTATATGTAATTTTGAACTCTTCACTTGGAGTATTCATTTTGTATCTCTGTCTATATTTATATATATAATCTTGTTTAAAGTATAACTGAAGACTTTAGGTGGCTTATTCTTATATAGTTCATCCTAAAATTGCCTCATTCATTATATAAAGTCCTTTGAAATGCTCTGCCCTGATTTATATGCAGTAAAATGCAAGTTTGTGGGGGAAATGCATGATAGATAATATAATGATCCCAGTTTATTCATTAGCGTCACCAAGTACATTTCTTCTTCTCTCACTGTGTTACAAAGAGCTAAACTTTATAAGGATTTATCCATCCACATAAATTCATATGCACATTTATTTCTCTGGAGCAGTATAACTTATTTGTTCCTGGCAGGAGGATAATTATGCTCAGCCTACAAAGATATTCAACTCAATTCTACAATACATCAATGCAATTTAGAAGCAGTTATAATGGTTTTTTTTGGTAACACATTAAGAAGCTGAATTGCTATTCACATAATAGCAAGAAAATGTTTTCAGAAGGTATAAACTGATATGTAAAGATAGTAGTTTTGCTCTTGCAAGAGTGCTTTTTGGAACAAGAAAAGGTATACATAATAATAATAATATTAATAATAAATAATAATAATAATAAATGAAAGTGGTCTCTGAATTTAACAACGTGATCTGTGCAACCAAACATTTGGGCAAAAGGTTACCTTCCAAGTAGTATATTTTGCAGTTTTGGAAAGAGGTTTTCAGCCAAAGTATCAAATTAACTTTAACTTACTGTCAATTAAGAATGCAAATATGGTGGATGAATCTAGAGACTGACATACAGAGTGAAGTAAGTCAGAAAGAGAAAAAGAAATACCGTATATTAACGCATATATGTGGAACCTAGAAAAATGGTACAGATGACCTGGTTTGCAGGGCAGAAATTGAGACACAGATGTAGAGAACAGACGTATGGACACCAAGGGGCGAAAGCGGCAGAGGGGGGTGGTGGTGTTGTGATGAATTGGGAGATTGGGATTGACATATATACACTAATATGTATAAAACGGATAACTAATAAGAACCTGCTGTATAAAAAAATAAATAAAATAAAATTCAAAAAAAAATAGAAGAATGCAAATATGGTCTTGGCTGGGACCCATGATTAGGGTCTAGTTAGACTAAGCTCCCACAAGCCCTTGGATCTGAAATGTTACACATTAATAAACTATTAAAACAAAAAATTAAATGAAAGACTAGATGGAAAAAATGCATCATTCTTTATACAGTTAGCTAGAGCCTACCCTTGGAATGTCTTTTTTCTCTCCCCAACCAGATAGGAAGGGTGCTAAGTTTTGTTTTATATTTTTTTCTATGAAGTAGGGAATATTCATAAGTGGTATGTATTTTTTTTTTTTATTTGGCTGCACTGGGTCTTAGTTGGGGCAGGCGGGCTCCTTAGTTGTGGCTCGCTGGCTCCTTAGTTGTGGCACGGGGGCTCCCTAGTTGTGGCACATGGGCTCCTAGTTGTGGCACGTGGGATACTTAGTTGTGGCATGCAAACTCTTAGTTGTGGCACGCATGTGGGATCTAGTTCCCTGACCAGGGATCGAAACTGGGCCCCCTGTGTTGGGAGTGCGGAGTCTTAACCACTGCGCCACCAGGGAAGTTCCAAGTGGCATGTATTAAAAGACAATTTAAAATAAGTAATGACAGTAATCAAATAAAACATGAATCCATGAGTTTATATTAATTATAAACAAATTAATAAAAAGGAAAGCTCTCCTTTAGGGCAGAATGCCAATTGGCAAATATAGAAGGAATAATAGAGTTAGAAATCACCATTTTCCCATCATCCTAATAATAATTGACTCAGGCAAGAATTAGCAACAGAGGCTAAAGTTAATGGGTGAAAGATTGATGAGGTAGGATATTCCTACTGTCTTAAAGTACCTCCCTACTGATTATTTATTAATGATTAAGGGAGAAATGGACACCATCTTTAGGAAGTGACCAAAATTAGCATTACCAGTAATGGGACAAATTAACATCATGTACCTCCTGATGTAATGCATTAAGAAGGCATAATATCATTTATGCAGTATTCCAGCCACATATAAGTAAATATCCTAAAAAGGAGTAAAAAATAAAATCTGGTTTCTATTCTTCGAAAATGTCAATGCCATGAAAGACAAAGAAAGGTTGAGGAACAATCCCAGATTAAAAGAGATTAAAAAGACTTGACAACTAAATGGATTGCATAATTCTGGATGGAAAATGTGGTAAAAGGATATTATGGGAATACCCTTTGAAATGTGAATATAGACTATATATTAGTGAATAGCATTCTATCATTTTCGATTTTCCTAAATTTGATAAATATACTCTGGTCTTGTCAGAAAATATCCTTGTTTTTAGAAGATTCATGTTGAAGAATTTAGTCATGATGTCTGCAATTTACTCTCATGTGGTTCAGCAATAATATGTGTTTGTATACATAGTGTAGCTCTATCTTTTTATTTACCTAACTAGATGAAGAGAGATAAGGCAAATGTGGCAAAATGTTAATAACTGGTGAATCTAGTTGGAGAGGCCATATGGAAATTATGGTAAGATCACAATATTACAAGTGTTATTGTAATTAGAGAATATTTTGGGTTGATTATTTTGGATTAAAGTTATTCACAGCTATTCTATTATAATCTTTGCAAAGCCTTCAGTTTAATCTTCCAAAAACATGTCCTCATCTTGGAATTTTCTTCAGTAACTGTTAGCTGATTTACATTGCTCATGGGAAAAAGTCCAAACCCCTTGTGTTGGCATTCAAGGTCCTTCACTCCTTTAATTGAAGCAGCTGATTAACCTCCAGCAGGAATTATCCCTCCAATGTGAACTGAATTTGACATATGTTTTCCCAATTCTGTACCAACCTAGAACTTCTTTCCATTTATCAAAACCCTACCAATCCTGCAAGGCAAGGCTAAGATCTGTACTTTCAGTGAAGCTTTTCCAACTAAAAGCAATTTGTGTCCTTAGAACCTGTATTTTCTGTAGCTTTTTTGATGACTTACCATACTGCATTATACCACTAAGTGTTGTTCATGGTTTTACATGATAAACAATTGCTTTACCTTAGGGCCTCCCACTTTGCTTCTTCAAGTCTTTGTTCATAGAACACTTTTGCAACTCGGTCCACTGACCACTCATTCCAAGTCACAAACCTGTGGCTGTATCCACTTTCCTTTCTCTATTTTTCACTATAGCATTTATCATTAAAGAACATAGTATTTAATTTTCTTATTAATATATTTATTATCTATTGTCTATCTCCTCCCACTGGAATTTAAATTCCATCAGGGCAAGTTTTTTTTGTCTATTTTGTTCATATTTTTTAACTGATTCTATCTCAAGTGCCTTGAAAACTATCTGGAGCTCAATGAATATTTGAATAAATGGATGACTGGATGATTAAGAACAAATGCACTTTTCTAATGAAAAGTTAGATTTTTGTGCATTCCCGCTCTAAAATGACGAGAATATCTCTGTGAGCCATTTTTCCATACAATGTGTCATGAGGTTCAAGCAACTGATGGGGTATAATTATTAATACACAGTCTATTAGTTTGATGATAAAACTTCTTTCTATAGAAAAATGGTCAACTTCATAGTACAGATTTAAAAGGATTCTTTCATCCATAAATGCAATGACAACATACATAGTCTTTATAGACTTAAAGAATGAGGAAAGTATTGTTTTACATCTTTGATATTATTATTCATTTTTGTCTTTTCACTCACTCATTCACTTTCTTTTTGTTTTATAAGTGCCTTAAATGTACCAGGTGTAGTGCTTTGAGTTCTAGTGATAAAATGATGGATGGAATATGCTCCTGGCCTTAAAGGAGCTGATGTGTAGTTGTAGAGTCAGGCATGCAAGGAAATATTTAAAAACAAAATAATAAGAGTTAATATTTATTGTGCACCTAAGTGTCACTCTGCTAGGCCTTTTATATGGGTGTAAGAAATGCTCTACTATAAGAATAATACCCAAGGACCGGGTGAGCAACTCACTCAGGGTGTTTGTGTGTGTGAGTATTTGTGTTTCTGTTGTGGGATCTTAGAGATAGGGATCAGACACTGTGCGGCACAGTACAGGACAGTGGCTGCAAAGGAGTTTGGAAAGTAGTTTGGTGTGGAGTACGGGGAAAGCAAGTGTACGGTGTAATGGGTGATGGTAGGCAAATTCATGCTCTGATTTCTCAGCTAGAATATATTTATCTTTTTTTTCCTTTTCCAAGCAGCTAGCATGCACCTTGAAAATAAATATTTGTTTGAAGGATTCATGGTATCAATTAAGTCAGGTTTCTTAAAATTAGGTCAGAAAAATAGGACAATGATTCTCCCTAGTGGAAAATTGATATATATTTTCAAAATGTACCATGTGGTATTACTAACACAGACAGAGCTTTATCTCTGAAAACATTTCCCCTTTGGATTCTGAAAGCAATGTTTGAAATAGGTCTATCCAAAGACCATAATGTGGGCTGTACACAGACTATTATGTATTTGCACACACAGACACATACAAAGTATTCAGATGGGGTCTCCTTCATCTTAGATCTCATACAACTGAGCATGATGGGGAGAAGCCAGACAAAGGAAGATACTGCTATAATAAACAACTAAATGGGCCTCGGGTGACCAGCTTAGAAGACAGGGCCATTGTATACAAAGGTGTCAAACCTCACTGATGCCTAAAAGAAAGCCTCTTAGAAGAAAAAGTATTTGTTTTACCTCTACTAGGAATTTCCTTTTCAACATGTCATACAAATAGACAGTCACAGATGGAATGTTACAAAACGTCTCTGGAGAGAAAATTGTCACAGTGAAGGTGGCATTGCCATTTTACTCCTTTTTGTTAAGGGCTGCAGTGTTTATCCTAAAAGCAATCCTCCACCAGAGGATATATAGTCACAGTTAAAAGAATTTGGTCTTCCACTGGGAATGCTTTGGACTGGCCAAAGAACCCAGAACATCTGGACTGCTTAGATAACCAATAGAAGGAACCATGCTCTCGACAGAAACACTGAACACTTCTAAAAAAATCGTATGATGATTTGTAGTATAGTCGGTATATTCAGTTGTTAAAAATCGATTTATAAAATATTTTACACATGTAAAAACGGAGTTACTGCAATATACAGAATGGGATGCTTTGATAAACTTTAGAATTTTATGTTATTATTATAATTTTCGTCCTTTAAGATTTTAACTTATTTCATAATTATTGAAAGCATTAGAATAAAACGTGTTCAGCAAAAGCTGTTTCTCTCACAAGACAAGTTTCATTCAAAATCTTGGTCATTCCACAGAGCTAGAGACTATTAAGGCAAAAACAATAATCAAACCGCATGCTGGATCATTTCCCTCAAAGGACGTAACAGAAAAATCCATTTCTTATCCCTGTTGAATCTTTTTTGATCACTCTTTGTTTTCTGAAAACGTAAAAATGTTGAGGAAAATAGTGGTAAGTTTGCCTTCCTTTCTCATTTTGTAAAGAGATACTAGTCAAGAGTTTATCAACATTTAAGTTTTTTCTTTTTCTCCCATCAACACTCTGTGAAGGAATAGGCATGCTTTGGGAACTACCAATAGCAGAAACTACCATTCCTTGATTCCTCCTAAGGGAACAGTAAAAAGTTCCTTAAGCCACGACAAAGTTGAGAATAAAGTGGGTGGCTCATATGTTTTAGTGGCCTGTGTCGTCAGGATATATGAAAAGCCTGTCCTCAATAATGAATTCTCTTTTACCAAAACAGCGGTAATACTGCCCTGCTTCACAAAGAGTAAGGCATTATCTTATTGTCTCACTCTATGTATTGATTTTTGGTGTGTGAAAATTAGCAGTGGTTTGAGAAAATGCAAAAGTCAAGGTGTCCCCTAACATGCAATGTTTTCTAATACAGACAGATATAAAGTGGAAGCAAGAATACATTCAAGGAAACAGATTTTAACATACTTTTAAAATGTGGAAATAACTTGATTTAGAGCAAACAGATTAATGGTAGGTTTCCTGTAAGAATTTTAAAATTCTTCAGAGACTGCATCAAAATACATTTGTTTTTTTCTCACCTTTTTTCCTGATTCTATAAAATATGCTTACTGTAAAAATTTTGAAAATCATGTAACAATAAGAAAAAGAAATTAAAGGTCACATGGAATCAGAACGCCCTGAGATAACCACTATTACTACTTCAGTTAAAATTTTTTTAATGCATCTCTTTCTAGTGTATTAGGTTTCAAGTGAACTTAACAGGGGCAAGTGACCTATAGTTTTAAATGCTAACACTTCAAAATAGCTTATATTTTGCCTTTTACTCTGGACAGTTTGGAATAGAGTTATCCAAGGTGGTTTATAATCTGTGTTTTGCTAAGAGCCCTTATGGTAAACTCTTTAGCCTAATTAATTTTTCATTCACCTGTCTGTTTACCCAATCATCATTTATAGATGCCTAGTTCAGCCAGGCAAGTCTAGCAGGAATTATTTAACACCAATAGGGAGTTTTTCTCTATATAAATAATAACCATGTTTTTTTGCAACAGTTTACAAATATTCCCTGAAAGAGCAGGTTAAAACATAATCCCATTTTAGAGAAAATATGGATTTCAAATTTCAAATTTTAGTCTAATTGCATTGTTTTACAGACAAGGAAGCTAAACTGGTCTGAGAATAGTTAAAAGTTGACAGACTTTCCTGGCCAACCAGTGGTTAAGATTCCGTGCTTTTACTGTAGGGGGCGCGGGTTTGATCCCTCGTCAGGGATCTAAGATCCTACATGCCACGTGGCAAGTTGAAAATATATTTTAATATTATCAACTTTTATGGGACTACTGAGTTGCCACTGACATTAATCTGCACAAGATGATGGCCAATACGGAATTTTGTTGTGATACCTTTAATGTATTCCTTTTAGCTACTTTCGATAGTGATATAGCTAAATCATATAGATGTATTTGTTCACTTGGGGAGAATCAGAAATGCACCCAAGCAGTTGTGAGTCATTACCTTGAAATGGTGAAGTAGTATAAATGAGTTTTCAAGTCATATTCACATTATATTTCATACTAGAATTAGAATTCCAAACTGATTTAAGTCAGGCAATTTAAGTATCATTCTTTAGCTTTTGATAATGGCCTCTTCCATTTTAGGTTCCATAAATTTGGTAACCATTACCAGTCAGCACTTTGATCTGCCATAGCATATCTTAAGGAATTATAATTTCTATTCTGCAGTTATAGGAACTTATCTAAAGATCTGAGTCAACTTTACAAACACTTAAAACTATAAGAAAATTCCTGGGAAGAGCAACTGTTTCATTTCACTTTCAAGATTTGCAAAATGAGGTACAATGACTCAAAACTCTGAGAACCTATAAAATCTGATGAATGGGCTAATATATACTGTTAGTCACCCGGAGTTTAATATGTTCTTACAAGACTACTGAACTGTGGCTTAAGGACAATTAGTTAACAAATGATAAAAATGAAGAACAATGACATAAAGAGACTTGCTTTAGGTCACACACAAGTGAAGAGTCAAAAACAAACACTCTCAAGTAACTGTCCATTTCTTCATCCCTGGTCACAATTTTTCAGTCAATCCTCATTCATATCAAATTCTAATTCATGGTAATGATTCTTGGGTGATCTTTAAAATGACCTTTTTGTGCTTTCTTAAATATACCACTGGATTTCTTTTTGTGAAGTACAAACAAAATCTATTTTAATAGCATTTAAATGTCCATTTTTAATTTAGAGAAATCAACCTCCAGATATATCATTCCTCATAGAACACATGCTAAAAATAGTATATGTGCCCTAAAAGTAGAGACTAATAGCAAACATATTTCTTACAGATGGCAAATGTAATTCTCAGCACTAAAATCTAATACAAGTTACCATGGAAATTTATTGGAAATCAACACGTTTTTTCCTACTATATGACCTGAGAGAGTAGTTAGCATTTTTTTATGTGTCACGTCTAACTTCTCACTTTACTGACGTGGTTGTCAAAGTTTGATATACAGGGAACTGCTTATTAAAAGTTATACCTTGCATTTTTGACCCAGTTGTGCGATTTCTCAACTGAGTGCAGGAATTCACAGCCATAAAAACGCACAGCTATCTTCCTCTCCCCAACAATGTTGCTTTCATGCCCCAGGATGGTGATAGACATCCCTCTGGCAGCAGTGACTCAACTACTGAGGACAACTAACCCAGTGCCTTGCCCAGAGCTGGGACTTCATTCATATTTAGTGAATGGGAATGATTTATTGCTTTCTCATACAACAGCATTATATGAATCATCTTTAACCAGCAGTGAAGTGAGACTTTGAGCAGGATATGAAGAATTGTCAGTCAGTAGGTTGTCCTGACCCAGAAATAATGAGAATATTAAGGTAGTTCTGAGAAGTAAAAGTGAATGGTGTGTTGGTGGGTAGTGGCCATGGATATGCTATTCTGTTTGTGATCTCTGATCACATATGTGGAATTGTGCTATGTGCGTGCTCAATGATATCTGTGGGCTTCTTGCAAATATCTTAAACTGAATTATTATTTTTTAAAGTGCCTGTGTGTTACTTTCCAAGGCAAAGATCTGAGTTCCAGTGAATTCCCTCTGCTCTCACTGTAGGTTTACTTGTGTTTTTATAACCTCTTTAGATGCTAGAAAGACGCCTGTAAAAAATGATTTGAACTTTTGAACACATAGGAACTGTTTATCCAGGTTCTGTTACTGTGTTATTTTTTTCTTTGCCTGTTTCGCGATCATATCATTGACCAATAAAATGTGGAGGTTCAATCTTCATACTGTCTGCCCTTCCTTACTACACATAATTGAGATTTAGCTGAATACAAGTGTTTAAAACAGGAAATTAGCAGTATTTACTGCCCATCATATATCTTGTTCCTCCTTGGGAACTGCTATTTGCGCAGGCTGAACACTGTATACAGCCTATTTGCATAGGCTGAAATATATGTATATATCCATATATAGGTTGTTGAGACATCCCTAAGTGGATTTCCTTTTTAAAAAGGGATACGGAGGAACTGTGTCCAACAATGAAGGCCCTCTTCATTTAAGAGGTTAATTATTTAATACTTGAAGACAGTGCTCTTTCAGACATCTCTCTGAGTAGTAAATGTGTCCTATAAAGCACAATTTCATTGAATACACGAGGCAAGTAACCTCATTAAGACTAGATGTGAGGGCAACGTACAAACGTTCAAACAGATTCAAAGGTGTTGACCACGTAAAAAGAATGAGGCAATTAGTTAGAATTAGTCCCGCTGACTGGCTATACTCCTCTTTCATTCCTCTGTGATGGCAACAGTGAACTCAAGAGAGCTAGATGCTTTTCACCTGTTAGATTCTACCAAGTTTATTAGAGTACCTATTGTCTAGGCAAAGACCTTGGTGTGCCAACTGTGGTCCACAGACCAGCAGCATCAAGAAACTTGTTTGAAATTCAAATCTTGAGTTCACCTCAGACTAATGATTTTTTTTTTTTCCCTGCACCACGCGACATGTGGGATCTTAGTTCTCCAACCAGGGATCGAACCCGTGCCCCCTGCAGTGTAAGTGCAGAATCTTAACCGCTGGACCACCAGGGAAGTCCCAGACTAGTGATTTTGAATCACTTTTTAACAAACTTCCTAGGTGATTTCTGTGTACTGTAAAGACTGCGATAACAACCACGACAGAAGATGGTAAAGCACTGCTCTAGGGACTTCGGGTTGACTTTCCAAGAGTGGTGTAGGGGAGCAAATTTTGCCACCCCAAAATGTGTCTCTTTGGTATGAGAATCAACTTAGTCTGGTTATTTTTAAGAAATAGAAACTCAGGAAGTTTTTCTTTTTATGTCTGTCTTAGTTGCCTAAAATAATTTAAATAAAGGGCCTGTTCCCAGAATAGAGCTATCACCAAAGATACCTGCAAAGATCGTGGGCAAGGGTGTGGTGAGGTAGACCCAGCTTGCCTTTAGGACCAGTGGGAATATTCTCTCTGGCGTGTACATTACAGATAGGGTTATTTTTATATCTCTAGATGGTCATGCCATAATTAATTTGTAAAAGAGCTCTATTTACTCAGCTTAAAGTAAGTGCTTACATAAATTATTTCTAAATGTCATAGGAACTAACGCAAATGTTTTTTAAGTTCATGTGATCTATGATTAACCTTTAGTCAATAAAAGCAAATTTAAAGTTACTGGTTTAATTAAAACAGGTGTATCTTTAAAGTTATCAGCATTCAGTATAATACTTTTATTCTACCTAGGTTTACTAAAAGTCAAGTAAGTTCATGTTATCTCTGTTACAAAATTTGTCAACAAGAAAAATAACTTAAGATGGCTAACTGCTTTAATGTCTCATAAAATCTTCAGGGGTAATCTAAGTGTGATTATTAAAAACAAATGTATAAAATAGATGTAAATGAGATAAGAGTTTTCAGGTGAACTTTTTAAAACGATTATTTACTTAAATAGTTCCCCAAATCTTTTTGGTAACTTAACACCCTTAGGGTTTCGCTAGATCAAATTAAATGATGGAAATTCATTAAATATCTAGATCATTTCCAAATAAGATAAAATAATAAAACATTAATTATTGAACATAGTCTTATCTACTTTTGACTTCCTATTGCGGAGAAACTAAAGATGAATTTCAGTCTTTCAGTAACCATGTCTTGTGCCACACTGAAAGATTGCACTATTTAAAAGGGCACATATTTCTAGAAATTATAAAAGGTATTTATAGGCACAATATTGTAAATCAACTATACTTCAATAAAAAATAAAAAAATTAAAAGAGCTGAAATTTAAAAAAAAGGTATTTATAAATTCTCCACACCACAAAATGCTAATGTAGTTCACAATTATTTATTTCTTTGTTTTCACTAGAAATTAAGGTTTCTAATTATTACATGTGATTAAGGATACTAGAGATAATAAGGGAAACAATTCTGTATGCAAGGGAAGTAAAATGTATTTTTGGGTAAGAAAAGGCATGAGATAATGGAGATGCATTTTTGTTGAGAGAAATAAAAGTGATTTTTTTCCTAGAGCTGATTATTTCAAACTGGGAAAGAGAAAAAGGGGCAAACTAAAGTGGACATAGAAAGTTGTAGAAGTTTTGTGAAAAAGGGATCTTGGGAAAGAAATTTTATGTGTGATCAAGCTGGCTAAGATTGGGATAAATTTAATTATGTGAATAAATTTCAGTATCAAAGGTACACTTGTACAAAATTAGAATTTGGTTTTGCTTTCTGTTAAAAGCACAAAGTTTTTTTTTTTAGATTATTGGTCTGCTCTTAATAAGCAATTGTAAACAAAGATCTTCTTTATCATTAATGCCATCTGTCTAGAAAAACAAAAATTCTACTATGTTTTATCTTTATCAGGTCTTTGACTATTTAGGAAAAAAACCCGAGTCTCTTCAAATATTATAAGAGCTAAGTTTTTTTACAACTATTTAACTTTCTGTATTTGCCTGTGAAGTCTTTGTCATTTTAAGTGGATAACTAAGTATTGTTTCATAGTGACCTATGATCCTATTTGACAAGTGTTTTAAAATTTTTTGATATTTTTGACAAACTTCCCCCAAGTCAAATTCTGATGAAGTCTTATTGACCTGGAAATAATTTGGGGTTTTCCAAAAGGCCCCTGGAATACCTCAAAATATTTGCTCTCTCTCCTTATAAAAGAGAGATATTAAACTAATTAGGCTTATTGGGTATGCTAAATGATATGGGAAGCATTGTCAAATAAGTGATGATAAATGTTCTTAGGTTATATTATTTGGGTAAATGTTATTAATATAAATGTTCTAGAAATTATATAAAATTCCTAAAATTCAGATATTTCCTGCTACAATGTTATTAGCCATAATTCTAGTTATTATCTTAAAATTTTATGTGTCACAGAAATAATCAAATTTCCTTTTCAATTGCATTACAGTGAATCAGATCTTTAACCATGCCATTTTAAGACTTTGGTCATTTAGAGACAATTATTGTTTTACTCTGATGTTTTTGCAAACAAAACAAAAACTTCATCTTCAAGAAGATCCATAGAAAGGACTTTCTGACAATGTATCTTTCTGATAACTTTCAGATGATACCACTGAATTGGGTAAGAAATTATAGAACTCTAATCGAAAAACTGATGGCTTCAAAAAACTGCTAACAAAAGATAAGAGCAACAAGAATTAGTCACATGGGACTGAATAAATTGATGAATATGACTATAATTTTATGACTTTTTTGTCTGAACTATAACTACCTTTTTAATCTTTGTTTTTCAGATATAAGAAAACCTTTAATCTTACACTATGACTTAACAGCAATTCAGTAAATTATATCTTTATAAGCAGAATTGAAACATTTATATTTTTCTCCCTACCTGATCCCTCCAGAATTCAGAAACTCATGGTGAATACTCTTATTTTCAGGGCATTATAGTTATATTTACATAAGTTCAATAAGAATCTGTTCTCCTTGGAACAGGACACAATTGGAAACTTGTTATATTACCAAGGTTTTCACTGGAATGTCTTATTTGAGAGAGACATGTATAGACTCAGATATGACCAGACAGCTTTAAGGAACTAAGGTTGACTTTATGGAGCCAATAAGGCCCTTTGGAAAAACAGCCTGGCACCTTGCTTACAGGGTTCCCGGCAGCCTTACCAGGGGAGTAAGGAAGGTCACTTCCTGGCAGGTGCAGGAACCTCAGGATATTTTGGGGACCTCAGAAAGAGAGGAACTCACCCAAAGCTATAGGTATTACAGGCATGCATGATGGCAAGTGTTTGGCTTGGCTTCCTCGCCTCGAGGGGCATTTAAAAGTTCAATCTGGAGATTCCTTATTGAACTTTAACCATCCCAAACATCACATTTATGTGATGATGTACAAGTTAAAGATCTTTATTAAGAATTTAACATTTAGTTAGGAAAACAAACAAAATAAAGGACTTCCAATGACTATGCCCATATATAAATTAAATACTAAGAGCTCTGCCCCACATGATTAACAGGAATGATAAAAACTGAAGGGCTTATCATTCTTGGCTCTCAATATGGGTGTTGTCCCGGATCATTCCCTTGTTATTTACTAATTGAGAAATAAGCTAATCATCAGCTAAGAGTGGTCCTTTTCTTTCCTAACAAAGATGCTGCTTGGATATTCCAGTTCACACTTAGGAAAACAATAACCAAACGGACTGAAAGGCAAAACTATGCTACATAACAAATATCCATGCTGTAGTTGATCAAGAAAAACTGGGATCAACAGACCTTTGAAAAGATATTCCACTGTTGAGGCAAAAATAACTTGGAGTTAACCTCACTTAAATCATATATTCTATATCTGAGGAAATAGCTCAAAAGTCTAGTTTTCATGCCTGTAATTTTGGTGGCAGTCAAATAATCTTGTTGCAATGTCCATATCAAGAAACTCAAAGGTACAGAATCACTAGTACCAGACAATTTGTGCTCTTGGCATTCATAATAGCCTCCAATGTGGTTTTTATTTGTTTACTTGTTTTGGTGTTAGTTGCCAAGAAAAAAAGAAGAATTGAGGTCAGATTAAATGTCTTACATAATTGAGGAGCAGAGAAGCAAGAAAAATGTTACAGGATAGAATAAAACTTTGACTTCAAAACGTCAGATCTTATCCAAAGAGAGAATTTGTTAAACCTGATGGCTCTGATTTGAAGATGCTGCAGCAACATAACTAAAGTTCTCTAATATTTTGGCATTGCATAAGCAAAGAAGAGGGACAGAATATACCCTCCGAAAATATGCCTCTTTGATATAAAGATTATTTAAGGCTGATTATTTTTAAGAGACAGCAGACACAGGAGAAGCTCTAAAAACCGAGTAGAAGTTACTCTTTGTAAGAGATATTTACATTTATAAAAGAAATCCTCATTTGTAAGGGTGTTTCCCTTGCTGTACCAGGAAGAAGATGACTCTGAATCTTCAGAAACTCATCAATGGAGAAGGCAGAGAATTAAATCTGCAGAACAACCATGCCCATGTTTACCGCGCTTTTCCTGGTCACCTCCCATAATTGGCCTTCCCCTGCTCCCCAACACCTTCTTTTGTCTTTAGCTGGAGATGGTACTTAAGGTGCTGGCTTGGGCCACTTCAGGGAGTTACTCAGTTTTCCTGGGTATCTCCCATGTATACAGGAGGAATACATGTTATTAAATTTATGTCTGTTTTTCTCCTGTTAATCTATCTTTTATTACACGGTGTGTCTCAGCGAAGAACCTAGAAAGGTAGAGGGAAAATGATTTTTCCTCCTCCACAGTAACGACTCAGTAAAAGTGACTCTTCTGTGGATGCCTACTCAGTTTTTAGTGGGTCATGGCCTTTTTACAGAGATGCAGCCATAAAGAGATGTAGGAGGTTTTGATGTCTGGGCAAAGTTTCGCTTTTCCATATTCTGAAATCAATGGTCGAAGATGTCAAAGGATGAGCCCCGAGAGAGCTTTAAACAGTTCTATAGTCTTACTGTATCTCTCAGCAAATAAATGCACTAGGTAAATACTAACAAGGATAGGGGCACATAGTACAAAAATGATTCATTATAAGAAGGGATAAGGAGTCCGCTGGGTCTAAATTCATCTGGCTTTAAAACAATGCGTCCTAAATGATGTGCATGTTAATTACATTACTAAAGATATTCCGAGGACTAGGGAGTTTATAGAGCAAGTCTAATTCCCATTGATTACACTCTTCGGAGGGAGAGAGGGAGGGAGGGAGAGAGAGCGACTGCACATGCAACAATTAAAATGGGTTTGAGGGGGAATAGAGAAAAACTAGATATTTATCATTATTAAGTAGTGCTAGTCTCTGAGGTAGATACTTTGCCAGTCCCCAAACTACTTCATGATGAATGAAGTGCCATAATATTGTAATCGATATATCTAAACATAACCATTTACAACAGGACTGTTAATGAACATTCCCTTAATGTGACAGTTTCAAAGCCAAACATTCCCTAGAAGCACAATTCTATCAATACATTAGAAGTGCTTAATATCAATGTAATTTAAAAAGCAGATGATGGCATTTCAAATTATATTGGTTCTTATTTCCTGTTCATTTAATTTTATGAGTGCCAGACACATAGTAGGTTCTTAACAATTATCATTAAATGCATGAATAAATAAATGAAGATATCCTTTAGGACAGCACATTCAAACTAAAGTAAGTCTGTTATAAGGAAAAATATAGAATCAATGGAACAAAATTGCTGGAGCTACAGCTGACCATTTTAATGAAAGATAAATTAGATTTCAGGGAGTTTTTAATGGAACACATTATTGCTGCATCCTAAATTACCCAGAACATCATGTAGTTGGAGTAGAAAAATCATGTAATAGCTGCTAACGTTTACTAGGTGATAAATATGTGTCAGACATTGTGATACATATGGATATATATTCATTTGTTAAATCCTCATAGCTACTCTATATGGAAGGTACTATTATTATTCCCCTTTTATACAAGAGGAATTTGAGGCTTACAGAGAATAAGGGATTTGTCCAAGATAGCATAGCTAGTAAGCAGAGAGTAGGTTTTATACAGACAGCCTTGCTCCAGAGTCCAAACCCTTAAACATTAAACTACTTTGCTCCAGAGAGTAAACATGCCCACGCTGTGAGGTCATCCAGAATTAGAGTATGGACGAAAAACTCAGAGAATGAATAAGAAATTTAGGACTGCCTGATCGGTGCAAGAGGGGCTAGCCCAGAGGCCAGAGCACAGTGCTGCTGAGTATCTGTCTGGAGCACTGTTTGCGTTAGAGGAATGGAAAACATAAAAACGAAAGGAAAATAAAAGGTCGGGGTTTTGGAGGGAAACTGAAGGTCAGTGTTTGAGGTGTGGTCGAATCGGGTAGCAGCAATTAGGAATCTAAGCAAAGACATCTGGGTAAAAGATTCAGAGACATATATGGAATTCAATTCAATAGGCAATGGTGGAGACAAGAAATAGCACAGTAGTGAATGTCGGTCTACTCTTTGCTTTGGTTCTTTTTGGAACAAGGATCTAACTCTCAAGCTTGTCAAGCCAGAGACTAGAGTGAGGAATAAGGGGCAGGGTAGTCATACACTAATATGGCCCCATGGCCCTTTGTCTCTGTTTCACTGTATAACCTAGTTCTCTGTATAGCATGTGACATGACCTAACCGTCCAAGTACCTTCCCTGGCTGCAGGAATCAACAACTCTGAATATTCTCAAGCAAGGATTTTCCTTTTCTTCTTTTTTTAAAAATGTATTTATTTTATTTTTGGCTGCGTTGGGTCTTCGTTGCTGCGCGTGGGCTTTCTCTAGCTGCAATGAGTGGGGGCTACTCTTTGTTGCGGTGCGTGGGCTTCTCATTGCGGTGGCTTCTCTTGTTGCGGAGCACAGGCTCTAGGCGTGCGGGCTTCAGTAGTTGTGGCATGGGGGCTCAGTAGTTGTGGCTTGCGGGCTCCAGAGCGCAGGCTCAGTAGCTCAGTAGTTGTGGCGCACGGGCTTAGCTGCTCTGCGGCATATGGGATCTTCCCGGACCAGGGCTCAAACCCATGTCCCCTGCATTGGCAGGTGGATTCTTAACCGCTGCGCCACCAGGGAAGCCCCTCAAGCAAGGGTTTTCTATGGTCAAATTTCCTAGTAAATTTTTAGGTGGTTTTTGTGGAATTAAGATTTTTTTTTAAGAGAAAAGGCTGGCCCAGAATCCACCCTAGCTCAATCCTAGCTGAACTATTTATTGTAGTATCCTCTTGGCATTAAGGAAGATTCATTTGATACATGTGAATGATATCTCAAAGAATCCATACCACCCATTGGAGGGCTCTGACATCATTTTTATTACGTCAACAATACTGAACTAAAGGTAACAGTGGAGGGAAAAATGCTTAAGTTACTTTGGCAAAGGTATGTCCTGGCAAGTGTACTTGTCAGAGGAATGGATAATTATTGACTTACAAGATCTGTATTCATCAAATGCTTTAACGTATCTCTCTATGGAGATTTTATAAAGAAAGTCTTTGAAGGCCTGTAAGATAGTTAAGGGATTTATGAGTCAATGGCAGAAAAATATGATTCATAGGGACAGCTTCCGGTTCTTCTCCGAGCTTTAGGCTTCTGAGCAATATAGTAACTCATCTGGTCATTATATAATTGCTAGCATGACAGCAATTTAACTCTTTCAGGGACCCTATGATCAAAGACCCAAACTATCAGCTCACATGTGCTGTGTCTTGACCTTCTGAACCTTTCAGGGCTGGGGAACTTGCAGTTATGCCATCTGTTAACTACAGTCCTTTGTTTTTCCCCGTAGATGGTTGGGATAGATCATTCCACACTGCTGCCATTGTGAATTGAGGACTTATTTGCTGCAGCTCCCTTAAAAGGAAGGTGAACACTAACTTTAAGAGGGACTTTTGGAGAACATGACCTTGAAGAACTCTTTTTGGCTTCTTAATGCTTTTACTTTATTAAGCATAAAATGCTGTTGGCATAAATACATATTTGAAAAACACTGTCGAAGATCTAAGTATTCAGGAGTGCTCTAACATTGTCCACTACTTTCTTCTTCATGTTTGGGGAATTACACAGTATTGGAAAAGTTTTTTCAAACAATTTCCTTGATTCCTCAGTCATTTATTTTTGTAGTACTGGAAGCTTCTGTAGCTATGGGCAACTTAACCTTAGGCCACACATGCTAGAAATAGCGTGGGGCTGTGTGCCCCTTCCTGGCTGTGTGCCTGGCTGCTAGAAGAGAGCTTTAATAGTTGTATCCTCCTGGGAAACAACCCAGCTTCCTTACTTTAACTGTCACTCCTACTTTGTCCTAAAAAGAAATATATGTTGCTCAAGAGAGTAACCAGAATGGTGCAAGTATTTTATCCACAGAAAAGAATGGATAAAAGGAACTAACGAAGTTGAATCTAGGGAAATGAAGGCCCAGAAGGATTATGGTGACTGTCCTCAAACTTTTGAAGGGCTATTTTGGGGAAGAGAGATTAAAAGTGAGGTCAAGGGGTAGACAGACAGTGAAAAAGGAATGCTTTCTAATAGTTAGGTTTTTCCAAAGATAGAATTGGCTTTCTTGAGGAGGAATGTGATCCAGTATAAGCTGACCGATCACTGAGGAAGATGTTATGGAGTAGTTCAATTACACATTTAAATTGCTTCCCACCGTGAGAAGCTATTTCTGTCCTTTTATATGTATAATATTTCTACTCTAAATCCCTTCATTGACTGAATATATGTGTTAAGCTAGAGAAACAAACAATCATGTTGCTTACTAACTGCTGCTTACCTTTTCCCTCAGTTAACATCCCCCCAAAAGTAAAGTATTTTAATATTATAGTCACCTTGACAACAGAGGTGTCTGTTTTAATAGCTTTCAGTAACATTATTCAAAGGGAATCTAGTGTCCATTAAAGTGACAGGAACAGTCTTCGGCATTCTCTTTCTTTTCCAACCTCAAAGAGTTTAGGATTAAACATGTGCTTTGAAATTAAAATCACTGTGAATTTGCTGAGTAAGAGAACATCCAGAAAGTTTTCACTTAGCATAATGTAGAAAAAATATATTTTTCTCTGCGATGTACATGAAAAGTTTCACCAACTAAAAGGCATGGCTCAAATTTTACAATCGTTTATAATTTCAAACAATTCAGTATCTATTTATATATATTTTATCCCTGTGTGTAAGGTGTTGGGGTTGCCGTGGAATCAGATTTAGTGAATTGCTATTCATGAATAATAATTGACACCTAATTCACTAGTGAATTATTATTAATCATGGGAGGATATTACACATGTGAAACTTATCCAAGGCAGAAAAAAACGTCAAAAAGAACTACAATGGGGAATCCATTGGACATAATTCTTACACTCAATGGACAGCCTTCCAATAAGGAGCACAATCTTTGATTTAAAACTGTCCTGGTTATTTTTAATTGGTTTGCCTATTTCTAATAATAATAAGTAGCATCTAACTAAATACTTCCTGTGTACAGGCTCCATGCCAAGCTCTTCACATTTATTGTCTTCTTTCGTCCTTAATACACACTGAAGAGTTGATATTATTATTTTCCCCATTCCATATTACCAGGAAACTGAAGCTTAAGGAAGTTGGATATCATTCCTAAGGTTATATAGTTCGTATTAAAACAGAGAAAGGGGGACTTCCCTGGTGATCCAGTGGTTAAGAGTCCCCGCTTCCACTGCAGGGGGCATGGGTTCAATCCCTGGTGGGCTTGATCCCTGGTCCGAGAACTAAGATCCCGCGTGCCATGAGGCGCGGCCAAAACAAACAAACAAACAAACAAGCCAACAAAAAAACAGCAAGGAATCTAAGTTTGACTCTAGTTTCTGAGCTAGTCACCTATCTGCTGTGTTACATGTTTTGATGGCCCTAATGCTAATGTAATTATTTTATTTAGGATAAATTTATGTAAAAAAAAATTAAAAAACTTTTTGCTTCCAAATTATTTCCCTTCCATTAAAGGTTAAGTCAACCACTCAAGCTTAGAAGGTTACACTCACCCCGTTTGTGAAGGAGAACACTGGCATGCCGACGTCCATTTCCATTTTCAACATAACAGGAGTAATTTCCCAAGTCACCTTCTTCTACAGAGTCCACAATTAATGAGATGGAAACTTCCTGTTCCCCAAGATGCTCCTTAAGGATTCTAAAATATAAAGCAAAACGAAACAAAAAACCCCACACAAACATACACATACATGAAAAAGAAAAACATTTAGATGAATGTGAATCTGATGTGAAAAAACCTACAGCATCTGTGCTTCAAATTTGGTCATGGATTAATGCTATCTTAATTAAATTATATCATGCCCTTTTCTTCTTCACTTCTAATAAGGAAGCTTGTCTCTGTAGATGCTAATGAAGTTGCAGTTAATTCTCTCTCTTAGCAGGACAATCACACTGTCATAATAAAGAGGTGAGAGAGACCTTGAAAAGTTTACAAATTGCTTTCCCTTTAAGAAGAAATATGATGTAAGGGTGAGATAAGAAATTCTAATGTCTTCAGCTGGAGGACTAATTATCTATCAGGTTAATTTAAAAAAATAAAAGGAAGAATAGAAAATTTCTGAGCTATTTTGACATTTCAGTTGAAATCTCTAGCCTGGCTTTTTTTTTTAATGGTGCAAATCAATTCCTATTTTAAAAGAAACATGAAATTACAAAACTGTAGACTAAATGGTCTGATGAAGTGTTTAATTCTGACATTTAAAATTAATGGTAAATGCTCACTAATCTCACTGTCAAGGATTTTAGCAATCTTTTTAGAACAAATGGAAAACTTCAAAGTAAGCCTCCCTTTCCTTGCTCACAAAGTTTCCACCTCTGCCCTCCCACCTGTTTGGTAACTCACCTCTGCACAATACTTCCTAATGCAGAATTAAAGAAAATTACCTTTCTAGAACATTCCCTGAGCACCCACAACAGGAGAGAGGGGAAAAGTTAGGAGGTTTATTATCCTTCTTTAACCTTAGCATTTCACAGTGTATGGGTATGAGATAATAGTGAAGTTTTGAACATGAGAAATGGCAGAGGAACATTTTAGTACATACTGGAGAATTGCTCATCTGGGCATTTCAGAACCCAACTGCAGTGCAATACTCTTGTGTATTTGTTGCCAGGAAGAAAATTCCAGTAGAAATAATCTTATACGACAGTTCTGTAGGTTTTTATTTTCTATCGAAAACCTTTTTCTCTTATACCTTTGATCAAGTTTTAAAAGTTCTCACATTTAAGAAGAAGAATTTGGTTAAAATGCTCATATATACCCAGAAGAGGTGATCTTTAGATGGGAGAATGTTTACAAATGATCAGTATTTTGATTCACTTATAGCTTATTTATTAATATATTTGCCTATTTACATTATGATTAAAAATGAGTATCTGTGTATAAGCATACTTTGGGTCATAATTGAATACCTCAATATTTAAAAGTAAATGAACAAATACATTAATTATTTTTTTAAAAAAGAAGCAAGCGGCTTAATAAGCATGATGCCCTCAAAATCGATTGTATTTTAATGATTATTCACTATTATTCCCACTATATTAATGTTTAGACCTTAAAGTCAGACTAAAAAAGGTGATAAAAACATTTTTTGTATCCTTTATGATTCCTATCAAGTGCTTTATAGTCAACATGATGCCTAAAATATGTAAAAACATATAAAAGGAAGTTACAAAGATTGCGCTTGGTTGAATCCTAGAAACCTGTTAATATCTTCTCTCAACAATTAAGAAAAAGAGCTCTTATAAACCGAAGGTGTAATATCACATTTTCCATGTTTTTTTTTTTTTTAACATCTTTACTGGAGTATAATTGCTTTACAATGGTGTGTTAGTTTCTGCTTTATAACAAAGTGAATCAGCTATACATATACATATATCCCCATATCCCCTCCCTCTTACGTCTCCCTCCCACCCTCCCTATCCCACCCCTCTAGGTGGTCACAAAGCACCGAGCTGATCTCCCTCTGCTATGCGGCTGCTTCCCACTAGCACTTTTCCCAGGAAAAGTGCTTCCTAAAGATTGGAAGCCTCACAGCTAAGCTATACATATAGTGTATATATGTCCATGCCACTCTCTCACTTCGTCCCAGCTTACCCTTCCCCCTCCCCGTGTCCTCAAGTCCATTCTCTATGTCTGCATCTTTATTCCTGTCCTGCCCCTAGGTTCTTCAGAACCTTTTCTTGTTTTTTTTTTGATTCCATATATATGTGTTAGCATACAGTATTTGTTTTTCTCTTTCTGACTTACTTCACTCTGTAGGACAGACTCTAGGTCCATCCACCTCACTACAAATAACTCAATTTCATTTCTTTTTATGACTAATATTTCATTGTATATATGTGCCACATCTTCTTTATCCATTCATCTGTCGATGGACACTTAGGTTGCTTCCATGTCCTGGCTATTGTAAATAGAGCTGCAATGAACATTGTGTTATATGACTCTTTTTGAATTATGGTTTTCTCAGGGTATATGCCCAGTAGTGGGATTGCTGGGTCATATGGTAGTTCTATTTTTAGTTTTTTAAGGAACCTCCATAACTGTTCTCCATAGTGGCTGTATCACCTGATCTCAGACATTTTCCATGTTTGATGTTTTGGTCTGTCTCACACTCAGTTTATTCCTTAGTGAAAAACTCCTTTTTAATTCTCTTAAATTCTTTGCAAATGGCACTCCTGTTTGACAATTTTATAGTCACTCTCTCAAGAGTATTTTGCCTCTTCGCCACTAAATGTTGCAATATTTTTATTATAATAGTAAAACACTCCCCCAAACCCCTTCTTTTCTTTTAGTTCACTTTCTATTCACTAAGAGAACAAATGTTAATCTTGATTGTACAAGTTAAAAGACAAAAATTACTTTACCTAATGTCACTTTCCCAAACTCGATTTTCATCTAGATCTTCAATAAACTTCTCTCCTTTCATCCAGTAAATTAAAGGACTGACATCTCCACTGTACCCAAAGAAAGCTCTGCAGGTTAGATTAGCTGAATCGCCTGTTGAGAGAAGTGATGAAAATGTGTTATAAAACTGTTTGTACACTCTTATTTTAGGCAAAGTGGCAGGTAACATTTTAATCACTTCATTGATTTAATGAAACATCTTTCTAAAATCACATTTTTCAGATGTTTTCTATCTTCGTCAAATTCATGTGGGCTTTTGACAGCTTATTTAGTGGAAAGTGAATTACTTATAAGATTTTGAAGAACACTGGTCAGTTATTTCATAGAAGGTTCTTCCACTTAAGTTTGCCTGATTTTTCCACATGATTAAATTGAGGTTATGAATGATTGGGAATGGTACCATGGAGGTGACGTGCCCTTCTCAAAGCATGATATCAGACAGTACATAATGTTGATAATATAAGATTCTATAAAGCAGGTAGAAGATGTTTCTCAGTCCTGAATGTGGGAAACAGAAAGAGAACAAAACTCTTTTCATGGGAAAGAAATGAAACTGTAAAATGCAGGATCCCCTAAAAATGTTATTAAAATATTTGTACTATATGAGGAATAGTATTTTAATTAAGGAAACCAACACATGCTCAGGTAAAAAAGCGCATTAAAATACAAATGAACAACTCCTGAGCATAAATATTTGGGATGTTTATAAGATGTAAAATCAATAATACGACTGTGGAGATGAGTTTCTCCCAATATGCTACTTAAGAGAGACCACTATAATGGTGAATACAGGTTGGTTGATTACTTAATAAGGTAAGTGGAGGTCCCTGACTGAAAAGTGGAAACGAATTTAATGCCTGCAGAAAATAAGGCGTATTTCTGGACAGGTAATGTGATTTTGCGAACACCTGGTTTCCCCAAGCCTCAGGCGGCATGAGAGAACTGAACTATACCAGTACCATTATAGTTTTAAGATCTTGTTGCCTCCAAGTAGAGCTAGAAAATGCGGGGTGGGAGAGAGACCTGTAGGGACCTAGTCCAGCTTGGACTGGAGCAGGGGAACTCACAAGGATGAGGACTACATGAAGGGCTGGGAACTAGGCTCCAGGGATACCTTTATAGGCATCTGAAGTAAGGAAACTTTCTTCATTTCATAAATTCCTGAGAATATTCTGGAGGACTCTGACAACTCTGACTTTAAGGTGAAGAGAAGGAGGTTCCTAAAGATTGGAAGCCTCACAGCTAAGCTATGAGTTAATAGTGCACACCTCGTGAACCTGGGCTTACAAGTGATTCTACAATATGAACCCAGAGCAAAGCACAATGCAGTTACAGATGCATTCTTTCTAAGTCCTGGTATGGGTCAACCTATATGCAAACTTTATTCTCCAAGTTCCACAACAAGAATATTTTTATTGGATAAAATTCATATTATTATTTTAATTATGTCCACTGTGTAAGAATAGTTCATAACTAAGTTCTTGCTGTTCTAATATTTCTAAGATGCATGATATAGCCTTTCCTTTTATGTTATACTTGTTTATGTCTGAATGTTCTCCAAGTAAGTGATTCCTTATGGACTTTGATTCTATATACAATAACCGTTATTAGTGACCAGATAAGTCAACTCCAGAAAATGTCTAGAAACTTTTAAGAGGCAAAATGCAGCTTTAAATAGGTTCCTTTACTATTAATTTTTTTTTGAATTTATCCTTCTTTCATCTTTTTTTTATACAGGTTTTTATTAGTCATCAATTTTATACACATCAGTGTATACATGTCAATCCCAATCGTCCAATTCAGCACACCACCATCCCCACCCCCCCGCAGCTTTCCCCTCTTGGTGTCCATACGTTTGTTCTCTACACCTGTGTCTCAACTTCTGCCCTGCAAACCGGTTCATCTGTACCATTTTTCTAGGTTCCACATACATGCGTTAATATACGATATTTGTTTTTCTCTTTCTGACTTACTTCACTCTGTATGACAGTCTCTAGATCCATCCACGTCTCAACAAATGACTCAATTTCGTTCCTTTTGTTGGCTGAGTAATATTCCATTGTATATGTGTACCACATCTTCTTTATCCATTCGTCTGTTGATGGGCATTTAGTTGCTTCCATGACCTGGCTATTGTAAATAGTGCTGCAATGAACATTCGGGTGCATGTGTCTTTTTGAATTACGGTTTTCTCTGGGTATATGCCCAGTAGTGGGATTGCTGGGTCATATGGTAATTCTATTTTTAGTTTTTTAAGGAACCTCCATACTGTTCTCCGTAGTGGCTGTATCAATTTACATTCCCACCAACAGTGCAAGAGGGTTCCCTTTTCTCCACACCCTCTCCAGTATGTGTTGTTTGTAGACTTTCTGATGATGCCCATTCTAACTGGTGTGAGGTGATACCTCATTGTAGTTTTGATTTGCATTTCTCGAATAATTAGTGATGTTGAGCAGCTTTTCATGTGCTTCTTGGCCATCTGTATGTCTTCTTTGGAGAAATGTCTATTTAGGTCTTCTGCCCATTTTTGGATTGGGTTGTTTGTTTCTTTAATACTGAGCTGCATGAGCTGTTTATATATTTTGGAGATTAATCCTTTGTCCATTGATTCGTTTGCAAATATTTTCTCCCATTCTGAGGGTTGTCTTTTCGTCTTGTTTATAGTTTCCTTTGCTGTGCAAAAGCTTTGAAGTTTCATTAGGTCCCATTTGTTTATTTTTGTTTTTATTTCCATTACTCTAGGAGGTGGATCAAAAAAGATCTTGCTGTGATTTATGTCAAAGAGTGTTCTGCCTATGTTTTCCTCTAAGAGTTTTACAGTGTCCAGTCTTACATTTAGGTCTCGAATCCATTTTGAGTTTATTTTTGTGTATGGTGTTAGGGAGTGTTCTAATTTGATTCTTTTACATGTAGCTGTCCAGTTTTCCCAGCACCACTTATTGAAGAGACGGTCTTTTCTCCATTGTATATCCTTGCCTCCTTTGTCATAGATTAGTTGACCACAGGTGCATGGGTTTATCTCTGGGCTTTCTATCTTGTTCCATTGATCTATGTTTCTGTTTTTGTGCCAGTACCATATTGTCTTGATTACTGTAGCTTTGTAGTATAATCTGAAGTCAGGGAGTCTGATTCCTCCAGCTCTGTTATTTTCCCTCAAGACTTCTTTGGCTATTTGGGGTCTTTTGTGTCTCCATACAAATTTTAAGATTTTTTGTTTTAGTTCTGTAAAAAATGTCATTGGTAATTTGATAAGGATTGCACTGAATCTGTAGATTGCTTTGGGTAGTATAGTCATTTTCACAATACTGATTCTTCCAATCCAAGAACATGGTATATCTCTCCATCTGTTGGTATCATGTTTAATTTCTTTCATCAGTTTCTTACAGTTTTCTGCGTACAGGTCTTTTGTCTCCCTAGGTAGGTTTATTTCTAGGTATTTTATTCTTTTTGTTTCAGTGGTAAATGGGAGTGTTTCCTTAATTTCTCTTTCAGATTTTTCATCATTAGTGTATAGGAATGCAAGAGATTTCTGTGCATTAATTTTGTATCCTGCAACTTTACCAAATTCACTGATTAGCTCTAGTAGTTTTCTGGTGGCATCTTTAGGATTCTCTATGTATAGTATCATGTCCTCTGCAAACAGTGACAGTTTTACTTCTTCTTTTCCAATTTCTATTCCTTTTATTTCTTTTTCTTCTCTGATAGCCATGGCTAGGACTTCCAAAACTCTGTTAAATAATAGTGGTGAGAGTGGACATCCTTGTCTTGTTCCTGATCTTAGAGGAAATGCTTTCAGGTTTTCACCATTGAGAATGATGTTTGCTGTGGGTTTGTCATATATGGCCTTTATTATGTTGAGGTAGGTTCCTTCTATGCCCACTTTCTGGAGAGTTTTTATCATAAATGGGTGTTGAATTTTGTCAAAAGCTTTTTCTGCATCTATTGAGATGATCATATGGTTTTTATTCTTCAATTTGTTAATATGGTGTATCACATTGATTGATTTGCATATATTGAAGAATCCTTGCATCCCTGGGATACATCCCACTTGATCATGGTGTATGATCCTTTTAATGTGTTGTTGGATTCTGTTTGCTAGTATTTTGTTGAGGATTTTTGCATCTATATTCACCAGTGATATTGGTCTGTAATTTTCTTTTTTTGTAGTATCTTTGTCTGGTTTTGGTATCAGGGTGATGGTGGGCTTATAGAATGAGTTTGGGAGTGTTCCTTCCTCTGCAATTTTTTGGAAGAGTTTGAGAAGGATGGGTGTTAGCTCTTCTCTAAATGTTTGACAGAATTCACCTGTGAAGCCATCTGGTCCTGGACTTTCGTTTGTTGGAAGATTTTTAATCATTGTTTCAATTTCATTACTTGTGATTGGTCTGTTCATATTTTCTATTTCTTCCTGGTTCAGTCTTGGAAGGTTATACCTTTCTAAGAATTTGTCCATTTCTTCCAGTTTGTCCATTTTATTGGCATAGAGTTGCTTGCAGTAGTCCCTTAGGATGCTTTGTATTTCTGCAGTGTCTGTTGTAACTTCTCCTTTTTCATTTCTAATTTTATTGATTTGAGTCCTCTCCCTCTTTTTCTTGATGAGTTGGGCTAATGGTTTATCAATTTTGTTTATCTTCTCAAAGAACCAGCTTTTAGTTTTATTGATCTTGCTATTGTTTTCTGTGTTTCAATTTCATTTATTTCTGCTCTGATCTTTATGATTTCTTTCCTTCTGCTAACTTTGGGTTTTGTGTGTTCTTCTTTCTCTAGTTCCTTTAACTGTAACGTTAGATTGTTTATTTGAAATTTTGCTTGTTTCTTGAGGTAGGCTGGTATAGCTATAAACTTCCCTCTTAGAACTGCTTTTGCTGCATCCCATAGGTTTTGGATCATCGTGTTTTCATTGTCATTTGTCTCTAGGTATTTTTTGATTTCCTCTTTGATTTCTTCAGTGATCTCTTGGTTATTTAGTAATGTATTGTTTACCCTCTATGTGTTTGTGTTTTTTACGTTTTTTTCCCTGTAATTCATTTCTAATCTCATAGCGTTGTGGTCAGAAAAGATGCTTGATATGATTTCAATTTTCTTAAATTTACTGAGACCTGATTTGTGACCCAAGATGTGATCTATCCTAGAGAATATTCTGTGCACACTTGAGAAGAAAGTGTAATCTGCTGTTTTTGGATGGAATGTCCTATAAATATCAATTAAATGTATCACGTCTGTTGTGTCATTTAAGGCTTCTGTTTCCTTATTTATTTTCATTTTGGATGATCTGTCCATTAGTGTAAGTGAGATGTTAAAATCCCTCACTATTATTGTGTTACTGTCGATTTCCTCTTTTATAGCTGTTAGCAGTTGCCTTATGTATTGAGGTGCTCCTATGTTGGGTGCATATATATTTATAATTGTTATATTTTCTTCTTGGATTGATCCCTTGATCATTATGTAGTGTCTTTCCTTGTCTCTTGTAACATTCTTTATTTTAAAGTCTATTTTATCTGATATGAGTATTGCTACTCCAGCTTTCTTTTGATTTCCATTTGCATGGAATATCTTTTTCCATCCCCTCACTTTCAGACTGTATGTGTCCCTAGGTCTGAGGTGGGTTTCTTGTAGACAGCATATATATGGGTCTTGTTTTTGTATCCATTCAGCAAGCTTGTGTTTTTTGGTTGGAGCATTTAATCCATTCACGTTTAAGGTAATTATGGATATGTATGTTCCTATGACCATTTTCTTAATTGTTTTGGGTTTGATTTTGTAGGTCCTTTTCTTCTCTTGTGTTTCCCACTTAGAGAAGTTCCTTTAGCATTTGTTGTAGAGCTGGTTTGGTGGTGCTGAATTCTCTTAGCTTTTGCTTGTCTGTAAAGCTTTTGATTTCTCCATCGAATCTGAATGAGGTCCTTGCCTGGTAGAGTAATCTTGGTTGTAGGTTCTTCCCTTTCATCACTTTAAGTATATCATGCCACTCCCTTCTGGCTTGTAGAGTTTCTGCTGGGAAATCAGCTGTTAACCTTATGAGGGTTCCCTTGTATGTTATTTGTCATTTTTCCCTTGCTGCTTTCAATAATTTTTCTTTGTCTTTAATTTTTGCCAATTTGATTGTTATGTGTCTCAGCATGTTTCTCCTTGGGTTTATCCTGTATGGGACTCGCTGCGTTTCCTGGACTTGGGTGGCTATTTCCTTTCCCATGTTAGGGAAGTTTTCGACTATAATCTCTTCAAATATTTTCTCTGGTCCTTTCTCTCTCTCTTCTCCTTCTGGGACCCCTATAATGCAAATGTTGTTGCATTTCATGTTGTCCCAGAGGTCTCTTAGGCTGTCTTCATTTCTTTTCATTCTTTTTTCTTTAGTCTGTTCCGCAGCAGTGAATTCCACCATTCTGTCTTCCAGGTCACTTATCCGTTCTTCTGCCTCAGTTATTCTGCTATTGATTCCTTCTAGTGTATTTTTCATTTCAGTTATCGTATTGTTCATCTCTGTTTGTTCTTTAATTCTTCTAGGTCTTTGTTAAACATTTCTTGCATCTCCTCGATCTTTGCCTCAATTCTTTTTCTGAGGTCCTGGATCATCTTCACTATCATTATTCTGAATTCTTTTTCTGGAAGGTTGCCTATCTCCACTTCATTTAGATGTTTTTCTGGGGTTTTATCTTGTTCCTTCATCTGGTACATAGCCCTCTGCCTTTTCATCTTGTCTATCTTTCTGTGAATGTGGTTTTTGTTCCACAGGCTGCAGGATTGTAGTTCTTGCTTCTGCTCTGTGCCCTCTGGTGGATGAGGCTATCTAAGAGGCTTGTGTAAGTTTCCTGATGGGAGGGACTGGTGGTGGGTAGAGCTGACTGTTGCTCTGGTGGGCAGAGCTCAGTAAAACCTTAATCCGCTTGACTGTTGATGAGTGGGGCTGGGTTCCCTCCCTGTTGCTTGTTTGGCCTGAGGCAACCCAACACTGGAGCCTATCTGTGCTCTTTGGTGAGGCTAATGACAGACTCTGGGAGGGCTCATGCCAAGGAGTACTTCCCAGAACTTCTGCTGCCAGTGTCCTTGTCCCCATGGTGAGACACAGCCACCCCCTGCCTCTGCAGGAGACCCTCCAACACTAGCAGGTAGGTCTGGCTCAGTTTCCCCTGGGGTCACTGCTCCTTCCCCTGGGTCCTGATGCACACACTACTTTCTGTGTGCCCTCCAAGAGTGGAGTCTCTGTTTCCCCCAGTCCTGTCGAAGTCCTGCAATCAAATCCCACTAGGCTTCGAAGTCTGATTCTCCAGGAAGTCCTCCTCCCATTGTCGGACCCCCAGGTTGGGAAGCCTGACGTGGGGCTCAGAACCTTTACTCCAGTGGGTGGACTTCTGTGGTATAAGTGTTCTCCAGTCTGTGAGTCACCCACACCGCAGTTATGGGGTTTGAATTTACTGTGATTGCGCCCCTCCTACCATCTCATTGTGGCTTCTCCTTTGTCTTTGGATGTGGGGTATTTTTTTGGTGAGTTCCAGTGTCTTCCTGTCAATGACTGTCCAGCAGCTAGTTGTGATTCTGGCGTTCTCACAAGAGGGAGTGAGAGCACGTCCTTCTACTCTGCCATCTTGGTTCCTCTCCCACTATTAATTTTATACGTAAGTATTTTGTAAATATTTTAATATGGAATCCTCCTCCCTTGGAGAATATTTACCTTACACAATGGATAATTGAATGCCAGTCTTACTGATTGGAAACCACAGATTTCTATGGGAAGTGTCAATCCAATGTTACAAAACAATTTTAAATCCAATATTCTTTGCTTTTACATTTTTATAAGAGCACTAGTTTTTATGTAACTCGACTACCTGTTATAGTGTCAAGGTAGTCCTAAATTCAACAGTAAATCTCAAAGTACTACATAGTGTGATGATTAATATCACATGCCAACAGAATCAACATATATTACAGAGTTTAAAAATTTACGTATCAATAATTCACACAATCTGTGTTTTAAGGGATCACGGTTTAGCTTTTAGGTAGGAGTTAATGACTGGAACTCATAAGTAGAAATCTCCAGAAATTATCTATTTTTCCATTACAGTTTTACTAAATTTGGGAGATTATAAATAATGATCATGTCGTTAGCAACTCAGCTTGATGTTCCTTAGCAGAGGAGTCAACTGAATCCCTCATTGGGACCTGAATTTTTCTCTCCTATCACCCTCCTACCTTCCCAGATCAAGTGATTTTCCATTACCTAATTCCTCATTTCTCTCACCTCCTAGCCTTGTGCTGCCACACCTGGCTTTTGACTACCTACCTTGCCTTGACCTCCAGTACTAGGGGTATCTGCAGTGCTATGGGGGCACCTAGGGGAACTCTGTGTAGACTTGGGTTGGGCCGGCTGTGGGTCAGAGAGTGGAATTCATGGAAGGAATAAAAGAAGGTGGGGGGAAACATAGAAAAGCACTCCAGGTAGAGAGGAAAGAGCATGAGTGAGAGAATGCCAGAGAACTTTGGAGGAAGTAAGTAACTTCACAGTGGCTGAAGCTAAACTGTATGTGGTAGGTAGAGGAGGGAGGAAGATTTGGGGGAGAATAGAGCACTGATGATGCCAGAGCAGTGGCAGCCTTAATATTCCATGTAGGCCATGTTGAAGATTTGGAACTTCCGTTTAAGGGCAATGCTAAGGTGAGGAAAGGTTTCAAGTAGGAGACTGACATAATTACACCTGCAGTCTAAAGAAATCACTCTTATTGTATTTGCAAAACTGGGACTGGATCAGAGAGAATCAAGAAGGATTGAGAATTCTACAATACTTTGGGACCATATAAGGAACAGTCACTGCAAAAATAGGATTATTTCCACATAATTTCTTAAAAGGACAAAGCACAGCTGATAGCAGTGACTACAGATCACTGTGATAATAGCAAGCCTCTCAAAGCAGAGATTACAAGGAAGCCTGATAAGGTACAAAATATACATTTTTTATTTTTATAATTTACCTGCATCACTGTATGTGTGTAGGGGAGAGAGACAGACAGATTGAGTTGCCAGCTGCTTCTCAAAACAATCAGGATAGAAAGTCAACTTGAGTAGAGATCTGTTCTGTGAAGAGATTTTTGAATTGTTTCTCTTGATGATACCTATTCCTGTGGCTGAACAAAAGGTACCACTCCCGTTCTTATGCATAGCTCTGTTCCTAGGAGCCCAGCAGAATCATTCCTGAGAGAAGGCCAGGTGACGGATGTCAGGCTCACCTCAGACTCCCTGACTGCCTAATTGTTGGGGAGGAAAGCTGAGTCCATCTAGTACTTTTCATTTGGGAAATGGTGGCTAATCACATGAGTATTCTGTTAGGAGCTGTGACCTTGGACCCCAAGTGTGTATTACCTGTGTTTGAAAGCAGAAATAAACAACTATCATCCCTTCCCCTCAGGCTGAATAAAAACCAGGAGTGGATAGAAAATCATGGGGCAGGGTGGGGCCTAGGGAGAGATGATGCACTTCCACTCAATAAGGATAGATAGAGATTCATAAGCACAACTAGGAAAATTAGGAAAATATAATTAGCAAATTTTGGTTAGAAAGTTAATTAGGCAATTAGGAAACAGGAATTAGGAAAATAAAAATAATATGACTGTGTTTGTACCTCAGGCTGATGAAGCAGGACATGCCAGTTACATAACAGGATTTTAGCATCTGAGTTTTATGAGTAGTCCATCCAAGATCTATTTCACATTCTCATGCTTTTTAATGTTACATTCTTCGCTTTTAATTCTCCTCATTTCCACCTAGTAAACTACTCCTCATCCATTAAGTCCCAACTCAAATAGCACCTCTTCAAAAGACTGAGTTGGCTTTTCTAGAAATAGTCAGTCACTCCGTCTTTTCTCCTCTCTAGCCCTTGGAACATATCTGTACTTTATCATAATATAACCCTCACAATAATTGGTTTGTTTGCATGTCTAGTCCAGCAACAAGGATATTCACTCCCCAAAGGCAGAAATTACATCTGTAACTACCTTTGTATATTACTAGGACCCATTACAGTGTGTTGAATATATTAGCAACTCAATAAATAATTTCAAATTAATTAATAACTTGCTTAATATCTCTTGTACTTGCATTTTTCCTTGATTCCTTTTTTCAAAGCTTCATTAATTAAAGGTTACATGTCTCCAGCCTATCTCAACAGGCCAAGTCTATCTTGTAAACTAGTCTTCAACATGCAGAGCCTCCTCATTCAGGTGTTAATTCTCTTGTGGGTCAGAGCTGGTTCACACCAGCCTGTTAAGAATCAGCTATTACATTTTTCAGAAATTCTGTAAGCAGGTTGTTAAACATAGTCATTATTAAAAATTAAATTACAGAAACTTATAATTAAATATACTATATTAAAAACTAAGGTAAAAGATACCCAAAACTCTAACCCGCCTATTTATTTTTCCATATTCTTCTTCTATGGTATTGGTATGGCAGAAATACCATATAATAGTGTATTACCGCACATCTCTTCCCAAATGCACATTAAGTGAGATTATGTTGGTAGCCAGCAATCAGCCATGGCGAGAGTATTTACCCCACGAATTGCCAAATGCTACAAATCAGGCTATGATTCACTGTTTTGCTGATTGTCTGTACCTATGACAATACGGAGAAAATGTTAATAATGCAGATTAAACTTCAAAGTGCCACGTCTATAGCTGTTACATTGGTAATACTGCAAACATAAAAAAATTCCTCTGGCATCCAAAAATTATCATCTAATTCAGCAAAGGATTTGCTTACATCACTGATGAACAAATGAAGTTCTGACGTACATCTCCAATGTTTCACTCTTATTTGCCAATATAAATGAAAATATCAACCACCTATATGGTGGGGTAATTCTCAGAATGACACTGGGAGAGCCAATTGTTAAACATTTACCAGCACACCACTTTCTATAAAATTGTTTTTCAAAGATATTGCATGCATATTTTTAATACCTCTTTTGAGGTATATTTCACATATCCTCAATTCACCCACTTAAAATGTACAATTCAATGGTTTTCAATATATTCACAGAACTGTGCAACCAGCAGCACAATCATCTATACGAGACTTTCATCACCCCAGAAAGAAATCCTGAACCAATTAGCAGTCACTAGTCAGTTCCCCCCAAACCCCTGGGCCTTGGCAACCACTCACCTACTTCTACTTTCTGTCTCTATGGACGTGCCTATTCTGGATATCTCATATAAATGAAATCACACAGTATGTGGCTTTTTGCTTCTGCCTTCTTTTGATTAGCTTAATGTTTTCAAGGTTCATCCATGTCACAGTGTATATCAATACTTCATTCCTCTTTATGGCTAAATAATATTTCATTGTATGGATATACCACATTTTGTGTATTCATTCATCAATTGATGGACATTTGGGTTGTTTCCACTCTTTGACTAACATGAATAAAGCTGCTTTGAACACTCTTGTACAAATTTTTGTGTGGACATACACTTTCATTTCTCTTGGTTATATGTCTAGGAATGGAACTGCTGCGTTATAATTCTATGTTTAAATCTTTGAGGAATTGCCAAACTGTGTTCCAAAGTGGCTGTACTGTTTTACATTCTCACCAGGAATGTATGAGAGTTTTAATTTCTCCACATGCTTGCTAACACTTGTTACCTGTCTTTTTGATTATAGCCATTCTAGTGAATGTGAAGTAGTATTTTTGTGGTTCTTACTATTAATATTAAACCAAAAATTTATTATTACATATAATTATTTTATTAATAACCAGTGTTGTTCAAAATTATAAAAACACTATCAAGATAAAAGGGTTTTTATTAGACCACAGAATGCAATTATCAACATCATACCTAAAATGCTTATTTCCCCACTGTTGTGTTATAGGCCCTGTGATGTATTTATAATTTTAGTTGAGAATTTATAGGAAATGAATAAACTATTGAAGGCTTACGCTTTTAAAGAAAAACTGAGTTGTTTCCAAGTGTTTAAAAGTAAAAATATTTTAAACAAGAAGTTGATATAAATGCTCAGAAACTGTACCAGACTTAACTCCAGGCAATGTGTTATCAGAACTGAATTATGACCTGGAAACAAAAATTAATTTCACATAATACAACAAAAAAAATTGGGATTTATTAAAGAGTTAAATATTATTATAAAATGTATATACTATCTAGGAGAAAATATTTTATAAATCTGTAGAGGAAAAAAATCTTTTCTTAGAATTAGAGCCTAGAAATAACAAGAAAGTTCACGACTGACAGATTTAAATATATAATTAGAAAAGTTTCAGTAGAACAGAAAATAATACAAAGAAAATTAAGACAATAGTGAATGATCACAAATTTTTCTTTATTGTGTTTGTTATCTAATGTGTATCTGAGTATGCTTTCAATTAAAAAGGAAAAACAATAAAAGGACACTTAGCATAGTGCCTAGAAAAATCATTAATAGATTAATTATTCCAGATATTCAACTTTAAAATAATCATAGTCAGATTTTTTTTTTTTTGACTGCACCATGTGGCATACAGGATCTTAGTTCCCCGACCAGGGATGGAACCTGTGTCCCCTGCAGTGTAAGCGTGGAGTCCTAACCACTGGACTGCCAGGGAAGTCCCCATAGCCAGATTTTGATAGCAACTAGAGGAAAGGTTATTGGTATTGCAACTCCTCATGCTACCATTAACCTTGTTTCTTCTAGCAAATTTCCACTAACTTTCAGGCCAGAGTTTATTTTATACACTCATATGTTCTACAATATCATTTAGTTTAGATGAATATGGCTTCAGATGTTATATTTTTTTCTTTACTGAAGCCAGTGAGTCTTGAACTTATTGTCAAAATAACTTACTCCCACTCTCCCAAAACCAGATGTTGACTCAGCAAGTGTATAGGGTTCCAGGGATTTTCATTTTTAACAAGCACTCCCAGGTGATTTTCATGCAAGTGGTTACAGTTAACTGTCTGGAACAATTTCTTTTTACATTGAACTCTGTTTAAATTGGAGTTGGGGCTGAGAAAAGCAACAAGATTGAAAAACATTCCATCAGGGCTTTTAAGCAGGAAGCAAGGACAGGGAGTCTAGGAAAGAGGGTTCCTAATAATGACAGTGGTGGTTAGAGAGGTAGCTGGCGTAGACAGGAAGTAGATTGTACAACTGGGTCACTGAGGAGCCAATCCAAGCTATAGAAATATACTAGGTTTCCAAAGGAATGGAGGAAAAACATTTGTGTTTCTGTGGAAAACTACTCATTTTTCTATTGCACACCATTCTGAGTTATCAGATTTTAGCCCTTTCCCTGTCTTTGAGCTATTTTTCAACTCTTTGTAACTCTTTGTAGGTAACTGATATGTAAATTCTCTCATGTCTGGTAGCCATTCGACTTAATTCCCTATCTGCTCCCCTAGCCTTGCTCGCTCCCTACCCCAGGGAAAAAGCAATTTTGTCTCTACTTGGAATTTATCTCAGCATTCCTTTCTTCTGTTTAATATACTATTTTGACTTTACCTTTGAATTGGTCATAACATCTGCCTGTTCCCTTCATATCATATGAGCAAAAATTCTTTAACATGTGTTCATTTTAATATCTGTATGAAAGTCGTGATGGTACATTTTTCTGAACATTATCTGTTAACAGAAATACAATGCTAGCCTTACTGCTTATTATTACCATTCAAATAAGCCACACACATGATATTCATATGTACACATGCGTTCGACTACTGAAGGATTTAAGAACACTCTCCTTATTCCTCTTTCTTTTTATCAAATAGAAGAATCAGCAATATAATTTTATCTTTACTCTATTTAAGTCCAAACTATTTAACTTGTTATCAAGAGAAACTATCCATCTTTTCTATCTTTTGCTCTCTAATTTGCTGTAACATGCAATTTCTGATAAGGCAAGCCTAGCATGTGATTTAGAGAGTCAAGCACCAAAGCTCTCCCTTATCCTCTTCCATTTATGTATTGAAAAAAAACTCCTCTAGTCTGACCTCTGATACCCAAGTGATAACCTTAATACTATTTACTATACATAACCAGAAATACAGGAAATTAGCATTAGAATTCCACAGGTTATAGAAAAGAGTCACATTAATTTCCCCCTCAATTTTGTTTCTTTGTTTTCCTTCAAATAATAACAGAAAAATTTAAGCTATGGCCTAGGCAGCCACACACATCAAATATATCAGCCAGCCAGGGCTGGAGTCCTGAAGATAATGGTATTCTTGCTGTCTCAAGTTGATATCTGTAAAAGCTTCAGTAAATTGCACTAAATGCTTCTGCTGCCTTTTTGGCCGAAAGGTGCACTGTCAGCTTAATCTTACCAAGTTCCGAAGGAAGCACCCTAAAATTGATCATAAAAAATCATTTGTTATCTAAAATGAGAACAATGCTTGTCATACGGCAGGCTTTCAAGTAGGCCACAATGTGAGGGGGACTTAGAGGAAAAATAATGCATTTTCTCTTCAACCAGCGGATTCCAATCAGCAGTAGGGACACTTGCTATTTAGTGTAAACTTCTTCTAATTAGGTATCATTTGGCCATTTCTAAATCTGCTGAGAGCAGAGATTCTCTCTCCACTAGAGGACACTCTCTAACTTATTGGAAAAAAAAAAAAGTTTTTTTTCAATTAAAAGGAAATTTCTTCCCTAATTAAAAAGCATCAGCATCCAGAGATCTTACTAGTTGGAATTAGGAAATAGTGAGCATTTTGTTCTTAAACAAGATGTTGAATAGTAGGGGGTTTTAATTTCATCTGCACCATTAATCATGGGTATTAAAATTACCCTATGGTCACGGTAAAGATAAATGTTTTGCCAAAGACTCTCCATTTAGGATAAAAGCAAAGTGGTTTACAAAACATACTTCTCTTTTGTCATTAGTTATACTGAATGGCTCCTCTTCCAGAAGACTTTATTCCGAAATGAAGAATCTCTCTCTGTGTCTCTCAGTCTCTCTCTGTGTGTCTCTCTGTGTGTCTCTCTGTGTCTCTATCTGTCTCTCTGTCTCACACACACACACACGCACACACAGAAAGTTCCCTTGGAACTTGCTCGAGACATTTTACCCAAATAAGTATTAGGACCTATGGCACGTAATAGTTGCCAGTAACTAACCACACAGAGTTCTTTGAAAATCAGAGATTTATCTAAGGATCCCCAAAGAAAGGAAAGAAATGGAAGGGATAGGTTCTATTAAGCTCATAGTTGAGGTTGTTATTCCTGCAGGATGTAACAACGTCTGCTCAAATTTCAAGGGAAAAAAATCACAAAAAAACAAGACATGCACTTTAAAATTTGCTAACCATAATTCAGCTGTAGTGTCAGATTTCCTTATGAAAATGTATTTTGTACTATCTTACAGCATATTTCTGTAGATTTTAGGAACAAAACAACTTATTTGCCTGGCCAGCAGATTGCAAGGGGATTTAAGTAACCACAAATAACCTGGAGTTAAATGAGTTAATGTACATCCACAGTACCCATGGTGAGTGAGTGCTCACAAATTGTTACCAATTATTACTATTACTAGTGTTACTATTATGATGGGACTTAAACTTTTCTATAAGTGATGACTTGTAGTTCACGTATCAAGTTAGGCCAAATTATGCCCTTCAGGAACCTGAGGGCTGCATACTGGAATCTGAATGAATTATTGGGGATATTTCCTATACCTATTAGAGGAAGGAAGGCAGTGGCACAGCCCCTCCAGAATGGAGAGGAAATCTCATGCATTTGAAAGGAAAGGGTGTGCAAAATAGGAATATCATTACTGCATTGTTTTTAGATAGTTCAAAGGTTCTTGTAAGGACTCAAATGGTAGCTCTTGATGGCTGCCTTCTAGATGCATGATCCAAAAGTTTCTGGCATTATAGGGGAGCAAAACTTGCCATCCCAAAATGTCTTTTTGGCATGTGGATTATTCCGAGCTGAAAACAATCAAGGCCCAAAAGACTCAACAAGAAACTCTGACTATCCCCCTAACTGCCTAAAAGAACTTAGATAGAGGTCCTGTTCCTGGAATAGAGCTATCACCAGAGCTATCTGCCAAGAATATGGGCTACGTGTGGTGGGGGAGATTTTAGGCAGAACCTAGAGATCAGAGTCCACTCTGTGTCCCATTGTCTCTGCCTGGCCCAGCAAGCATTTGTTTACAAAACCTTTGCTTTTCCATCTCCATATGAATTGCCTTCCTCCCCTTTCAAGTCCCAAACCACTATCCCCAACGTCTTCTTTTTTCTTTAGCTGAAGACGGTATTTAAGGCGAGGGTTTTGTCCATTTTGGCGAGTTACTCAGTTTTCTTGGGTCTCTCTCGTGTATACATGTCATTACACTTTTGTTTGATTTTCTCCTGTTAATCCGTCTCATGTCAATTTAATTCTTAGACCAGCCAGAAGAACCTCGAAGGGTAGAAGCTAATTTCTTCCTCCCTGAAAGCACTGAGAACAATTAATGGACACCAAGCTGAAGAGGGGGACTCATCAGGAATCACTAAACATCGGGTGCCACCTGATGACCTCACCCCTGGGAGGTGTGATGTTACACCTGGGTGTTGAGAAAATGGGTATTAGCTAAAAGAAGTAGGAAACTGATAACTGCTCAGTGGAAAACGTTTAACTGCCAGGGAATGGATTTGCTTAGAAATGTTATTCAGAAACTTTTGGTAATGATGGAGAGGAAGTAGGACGATTTGGGGGGGATATTTTTTATTGAGTTAAAATACACATAAAATTCATCATCCTAGCCATTTTTAAATGTACAGGGAAGTAGGGCCATTTTTGCCCATCAGTTGAAAAAGAGGATGGAAAAAGAGACTTGTGGTTTGCTTTCTGCCAAAGACATCAGAACTGCTTATAATTTTATTCATTTCTAAAACTGTTTTGAGTCATCCACAAGTAGACTTTTTTTTGGTAATGCACACATTTTTAGGTTTTTGTTGCAGAGGACTTACTAATCTCAAATTTCTGTGATTCCATCTTTTTTTAAAAATAAATAAATTTATTTATTTATTTATTTATTTATTTATTTTTGGCTGCGTTGGGTCTTCATTGCTACACTTGGGCTTTCTCTAGTTGCGGCGAGCGGGGGCTACTCTTCACTGCGGTGCGCGGGCTTCTTATTGTGGTGGCTTCTCTTGTTGCAGAGCACGGGCTCTAGGTGCATGGGCTTCAGTAGGTGTGGCACGCGGGCTCAATAGTTGTGGCTTGCAGGCTCTAGAGCGCAAGCTCAGTAGTTGTGGCGCATGGGCTTAGTTGCTCCGCGGCATGTGGGATCTCCCCGGACCAGGGCTTGAACCCGTGTCCCCTGCATTGGCAGGCGGATTCTTAACCACTGCACCACCAGGGAAGCCCTCTGTGATTGCATCATGATAAGACATCTCCTTTATTTTTGCTCCATTAATTACATAGCCACTGTACTAAATCCTTCATTGATTCTTTTAACTCTCGCGGTGCTTTCTCATCCTTCTGGAGTCTCACATTTTTAAAGCAAATTATTCTATTTTCAGCCTCCAAGTATATTTAAATCAGCCATTAGCATACATAGAGAAAGCATTTATCTGTGGCCAGTGATTAGCAAATTCTTTAGAACTCAGTATCAAAAGCAATTGAAGCAAGCAAGAAAGTAACAGAGGGAGATGAAAAATAGGAATATGAAAAGGAGGAATGAGAGGGAAAGAAAAATGAAAGGAGGAGGAAAGGAAGGGGTATTAGTGGAGGAGTTGAAGGGTATTGAAATGTTCACAACAGCTTATTCAAGTGTAAGTGTTACATTTAGGTTGCCATGCTCCTGAGCTGACTGTCCTGATAATGGCTTCAGCTTTTTTGTGCTTAATCTGTCATCTCCAAACCCGGGCTGATACCTATTGAGGTAAAGACCAGTAAATGCCTCCCAGTGTCTATTATCATTTTTATAGTTGGGCACATGGCTAACCAGCTACAGACTGTATTTCCTAGCTTCCTAGCTTCCTTTGCAGGTAGATACGGCCAAATGACAGAGATCAGGCCAATGGGATGTGTGAAGAAGTGATGTCTACAATTTCCCATTCATCTCCTTTATGATGACGCCTCATCCCTGGACTTTCTTTTTCCCTTTCCTGTAGGCTGGAAAGCAGATGTGTCAGTGAACTGGTTTCTGTCATATATATGAAGACAAAATAGTAGAGCAATAAGATGTAAGGGACCTGGGTCCCTGAATGACATAATGAAACAGAATCATCCAACAGTATGGACTTCTCTGTACTTGTCTATTTGATGAGAGAAATACACATCTAATTTACTGAAGACATTGTATTTTGGGGTACCTTTGTTATCCAACCAGTACCTCTAGAAAGTATTTTTTTCATCTTGTCTCCCAGGTGGCAGTGTGGCAGGATAAAATTCATGACACTATACCAACTAATTTGATCTACTTAGTGATGTAGACAAGAACCACATTTATCTCTTGCTAATCCTCTAATAATTTCCCACAATACCTATATACAAAATGCAGAAACAGAAAACTACAAATGCTCTCTTTGAGAAGGAAAATATGACATTAAGAATGAGTCTCCTTTTAAGAAAGGATTTAGCTTTAACTGGAGGAAAACTATAAGGAATTTACTTAGGGGTAATACAGTCAATAGCATCTGTTCTATTTTTGCTTGTTTGTTTGTTCTGGGTGCGCTGCACGGCAGTGGAAGCATGGAGTCTTAACCACCGGACCACCAGGGAAGTCCCAATAGCACCTGTTCTAAAACACATATAGTACCTTGTGACTTAAAAAGCGTGTTTTGTTTTGTTGCTTTTTAAATGAACTGGCTGCACTAAAATAAAAGGTCCAATTCCAGTTACATTTTTCTATATCTGCATTTTAATGAAACACCCTCCCCCGAAGTTTCCTAACACTCAGGGTCTTAAGAGATAATCTGGATATTCATAAAGCTTGCTTTTCTTATCTTTTCAAACGAGAAACTGAAATCTTAAAAGTCAAGATGATTTAAGGCAATGATGCATGGTGACTCCAGTTAATAGTTCATCCCCTATAAAAACGCACATACAGATTCTCTGAAAATACACCATGTAGGCTGAACAAAGTAGGTCCCCAGGCCGATTCTGGTGCTCTGGTCACCAATTTACAATCCCTGTTCTATAGCATAAATGTAGTAGTTGGAAGCCAGGTCCCTGAGTCAGCTAAATCTATATCCAAATAGGACTCTACCATTTATTATCTCCCTGACCTTAAGCACGTTATATCATTTAACCTCTCAAATATTTTAACTTTCTCTTTTGCAAGACTGAGTGTAAAAATATTTAACTCCTGGGTTTATGATGAGGATTAAACATATGAACAAGTTACGTAAAGCACTTAGCACACTGTAAATTAGCACAGAGAATGGTGGGTGTTAGTACTAGTAAAAATAATGGTACACAGTCCTAACAAATATGGTGCCTACTAGGTACCAGGCTGAAAAGTATCTCTTGATAAAACAGAACTACTCTTCTGCTAATAAGAGTCCACATAATTTTCACACCATCACGTTATTTTTCCACCACCCAATTTTTCTAGGCTTTCTGATTTAATAGATTGTCTTGTTTCCCTTCATTCTGTATTAGTCTCCAAAAACACCGCTGGAACTCAAGGTTACTTATCCAAAGGATGAAAGAGCAAGTGCTGTCCACTGAAGTGAAGGCTCTCTACTGCTTTGCATTGTTCTGATGAATTTCATCTTGAGATACACCCACTCTTGGCGATCCTCTTTGCTCAAGTTTTTTCCCATCTCTAATCTCACTTCAACTTGCTATCTTATCTATCATTCTATGGCTGTCTTTTATTTTTTATTTATTTATTTAAATAGACAACTTTGATGTCTTTTTTTTTTTAGTTTAGTTTATTTATTTTTGGCTGCGTTGGGTCTTCGTTGCTGCGTGTGGGCTTTCTCTAATTGCAGTGAGCGGGGTCTACTCTCTTCGTTGCGGTGTGCAGGCTTCTCACTGTGGTGGCTTCTCTTGTTGCAGAGCACGCGCTCTAGGTGCGTGGGCTTCAGTAGTTGTAGCGCGTGGGCTCAGTAGTTGTGGCTTGTGGGCTCTAGAGCGCACGCTCAGTAGTTGTGGCGCACAGGCTTAGTTGCTCTGCGGCATGTGGGATCTTCCTGGACAAGGGCTCGAACCCATGTCCCCTGCATTGGCAGGCAGATTCTTAACCACTGCGCCACCAGGGAAGCCCTATGGCTGTCTTTTAGAACTTAGACTTGATCCAGCCCATCCAGAAAAACTTTCTCACTTATTTCTATCATTTTCCCCCATCATCTTCCCAAGTGGCCATACAAGCCCTTGCTATATCCTCCAGATATGGTCTAAATTCAATCCATTTCTTCAACTTCATTGCATCTTTTTTATACCCTTGTCTCTTTACCAGATTGTAAACTTATATGCAAGCAAGGGTTGCATCTAAATAAAACTTTATGAACTGTACACCCGCTTATTTTAGCTCCAAGGACTCCTGGGATATCATTAGTGATAGTGTAAAAGTTTCAGAGGTTAAATCCATAAGGAAACACAAGATACTTTTCCTTGTCCTATGAGGATTAACTTTATGTTCATTCACAAACAAATAAGCAAACAAGATAAAAAATAAACAAAAAACCTTCAAGTCCAGAGAACTATAAAATGCTGTCCTATTTTCAGGAACTACTTACAGTAACATATTCTTCTCAATACTGAAAAAGTAATTGTATACTTAAGTGAGAGTCTAAGGCAGGTAAATTAGAAGCCAAATCTATGCAACCATGTTAAACCACATTTGAATGAGAAAAGAAAATGATATGTAATCAAAGCCACAATATTATATTTAGCACTTTCAGAACTTATGAGCAACTATACCTAGATCAGTGCAATAACTCGTAACTCTGCCTGATGGACTCTCTCCCTACATTATGTTTCAAATCTGTAAGAGTATGAGGTATGTGTAAAATTACTTAATAAAGGCATTCTTGGGCTTCCCTGAGGGCACAGTGGTTAAGAATCCACCTGCCAGGGCAGGGGACATGGGTTCGAGCCCTGGTCCAGGAAGATCCCACATGCCACAGAGCAACTAAGCCTGTGCGCCACAACTACTGAGCCTGCGTTCTAGAGCCCGTGAGCCACAACTACTGAGCCCGTGTGCCACAACTACTGAAGCCCGCGTACCAAAAGCCTGTGCTCCGCAACAAGAGAAGCCACTGCAATAAGAAGCCCGGGCACCGCAACGAAGAGTAGCTCCCGCTCACCACAACTGGAGAAAGCCTGTGCGCAGCAACGGAGACCCAATACAGCCAAGAATAAAAATAAATAATAAATACATAAACTTATTAAAAAAAAATAAAGGCTTTCTATGTCTAGCAAACTCTGAAATGGTATTAATAGTCACCCATAATTAATGAAAAACTTTCCAAATCTTCACTGGCTACAGGGTAAAATCTCTTAAGATACATTATACTGGTATTGGACTCACCAGATTTTTCTCTACTTAAAAAAAATTAAATTCTCCTATGTAAACTGTAAGATAACTGAGGAAGATTTTCATAGGTGTTGCAACTCACATTATAAATTAAACCATCAAACTCAAAGCTCTTAAGTGAATATTTTTATTTTAACCTGGGCCTCCTATTCATTCCTAACAGTGTGTATAATAATCTTTTGGGTAGGTCTTAGGGAACAGAAGCCCCCTTCTTCAAATCTACATGAATGTAACAATGTCCATCAATGACATCACCAACACATCCAGCTAAATGAGACTTCTTAGAGGAGATTCATAGAATCCTGAACCTCAGAGCTTGTGAGGACTAAAGTTTAGTTTGGAGTAAAAAGCCTTTCAGTGGATACTAATGGTGACAACCCCTCAGTCCCTGCTCATGGCTATTTGGGAAAGTAGGACTCTTATCCTGAATCAAGAAAGAGTCTGGAAACTTAGACCTTCCTCAGTGAGCAGAGGAACAGAGGGAAATCTGGCCTAAAGCATAGGCTTGACTCTTATTCTACTGGTGTTGGCATCTTTTATAATATTTTTAATGAGTTGATTTGAATAGTTCATAAAAAAGAAACTGGGAGTTAAAGAAACAGAAGGCAGCTTATGCATAAAAAGGGTGGTTCCACACGATGGAATGTAGGAATCCCTTTGTCAAGAGGAGGAGGCCAGCACTAAGGCAGCCCTGGTGGTGCTCCAGTACACAGGACTCAGGAACAATGAACCGAGAAAAGGGATTTCAAACCTGGCTGTGTATCACTGTAGCCCAGAAATCAATGAACTATTTATTTAATAAGCTTTCCTGACGACTCAGGTGCATAGCAGGTTTTGGAACCTCTGGCTTTTCTCTGCTGTGACAGAAATAAACAAATCTGGGATACTAGAGGCAGTGGATGGAGCCTTCAGAGTGAGTGCTAATGCCGAGCCCCAGCTGGAACCTGAGCTATCCCGAGTGGATCAGAGTAATCATGAAGGTTTGAACACCCATATGCCTAGAAATTGTGTCCCAGGAGACCCTCTAAGACTAGCAGGTAGGTCTGGCTCTAAAGGGTGGGCAGAGTTTATGAGAAAAATATGGACTGGAGTCCTGGGATGGCTAAAACCAGGTGAAGTTGGGATAAGTAAATAAGCCTTGATTTCTCAGCGGTAAGAGTTGCTAAATAGTACAATATAATTTAATGATCTGTATTTTGGAAAACAGGCATTTTCTCTGGAGGCTTTTGAAATGTTGTTAGCATAATTAGGATCAAATCATCATCTTTTTCCTGGGGCAGAATGAATTTGATGGAAGTAGTAGGAACCCTTACCTCATTTTAGTTACAATCAGGTTTTCAGTTAGCATTGTCTTATTCCAGAGTAAGCATTGCCTTATTCAAAAAGTTCTTCACTCTTTTTTAAAAATTTATTTATATTTTAAAATTTTAATTTATTTTTGGCTGTTTTGGGTCTTCGTTGCTGTGCGTGGGCTTTCTCTAGTTGCAGTGAGCGGGGGCTACTCTTCATTGCGGTGAGTGGGCTTCTTATTGCGGTGGCTTCTCTTGTTGCAGAGCACAGGCTCTAGGTGCACGGGCTTCAGTAGTTGTGTCACGCAGGCTCAGTAGTTCGTGGTGCATGGGCTTAGTTGCTCCACGGCATGTGGGATTTTCCCAGACCAGGGCTCGAACCCGTGTCCCCTGCACTGGCAGGCAGATTCTTAACCACTGTGCCACCAGGGAAGTCCCAAAAAGTTCTTCACTCTTTGTACCCCAATCACTGCAGCCCGGCTGCATGAGGGGGAGTGGGCTGGGGCTCTTTTGTAACCATTGCTATTTCTGGTATTTAGTTTCAATGGATGCCAGCTGATTTAAAGTTATGGCCTTGCTCCCCAGTTACAAGTTTCCCACTGATTAGAGAAGCTGCTTCCCTTAATTCTCAGGTGGGAATGATTTTGGCTGATAAATGGAATAGACAGTGGTAGAATAGGAAAGAAAAGCAGAATTTAAACACTACAAAGTAATTTGGACTTTGAAGTTTTCCTCCATCTTTAATATTCTTATTCCTTAGTTATATTAAAACTTCTTTAGTGATAGGTGCTACAAAGTTGTATATATATATATAATATATATATGTATATGCATGTATTCCATATGTATGTATATATGTATATACACACATATATGGAATAAATGACATGCCAAAGCAGATGGCCACGGTAAAAAATTCAAACAGTTAAGAAAGGTATAAGATTACCATCTAATTTCCAGAGGGATGTACCATTTTACACCATTAGCGCATGAGAGATCCAGTTTCTCTCCATTCTCACCAGCATTTTGCATTGCCAGTATTTTACATTTTAGCTTTTTACATAGGTATTAAATTTAATAGGTAGTGATACATCATCATGTTCTTAATTTGCATTTCCTTAATGACTAGTGTTGTTGAACATTATTCATTGTGCTTATTTTTCTAGTGTGGAGTTTTGAGAATCCTTTATATGTTGTAGATACATGTTCTTTGTGATATTTGGGGTGTCCAATATTTTCTCTGTCAGTAGCTTGTCTTTTCAATTCTCTTAACAGTCTTATTGCAGAACAAAACTTTTAAAATTGGATAAATCCCAATTTGCTGATGTTTTTCTTTTATGGATCATGCATTTGATGTCATGCCCAAGAACTTGTCACGGGGCCATAATTTCCAAAAATTTCCTTCTGTTTTTTTCTCTAAAATGTTTATATTTTACATTTGGACTTATGATCTGTTTTGAGTGAATTTTTGTATAAAATGTGAAAATTTGTGTAGTTTACTTTTTCTTGTTTGAAAAGATTATCCAGCTTTAAATAGATTACTTTGCACCTTTGTAAAAAAAAAAAAAAAAGAAAGGCATAAGATAATAAAGAGTAAAGAGCTCCTACCCACATTTCATCCTTTGGCTTCAGTCTTCCAGAGGTCACCACTAAAACAGTTTCTTCTGTATGTTTCTCAACTAATATTATGCATATACAAACATATGCATATGTACATGTAAATTTATATAAATATGAACATGCATGTGTAGTATACACACATGTATGTATATGAACACATACACATATATCCTTTACAAAGTACAAGTTACATTATACCAGTACAAGTAGCCCTATTTTGTCATTCCAACAGCCACAGGATATTCTAATATGTGGATCATAGCTTATTTCACCAATCCATATTCATGAACATTTTAATGTTAGTGTTGGTACTTATTATTATAAAAAGGGCTACACTCAATCTCTTTGAATAGATATCTTTACAGTAAAGTGTAACACATATTTTGAAATGGGTCATGGATAAAAATATGAAGTTTGAAGTGCAAATTTGAAACTGGTGAACATACACAAGATAAATGAGAAAGAACAATCTGAAATGATGAAAGGTTGTGACAGACATGAAATTTCATACCAAAACTATTCCAATCAGTAATAAACAGCACTGAATCTAAACTGTATATGCTGTACTTAGTTTCTTATTTCAAATATGATTTTTAATTTGGTGATGTAAATGAGTCTCCATTTTAGCATCTGGCACATAAAAAAAAACATGAATCTATGTTCCACGAAACCATCACTCTTCATTGGCATTTTAAAATTAATCATGCACGTTTAAAAAAACCAATGAGCTATTTTTTTTTTTTTTTACAATTTAATAAGAGAATTTTGGCTATTTAAAAAAAAGCAAATAAAAATTCATCTTGGGAATTCCCTGGTGGTCCAGTGGTTAGTAATCCGTGCTCTCACTGTCGAGGGCCCAGGTTCAATCCCTGGTCGGGGAACTGAGATTCCACAAGCCACACGGTGTGGCCAAAAAAAAAAAAAAAAAATTCATCTTGGAAGTATCATTTTGGAAGGTGAATTTCTTATAAGAGAAAATTTAGTTGAAAACTTGGATCGTAAAGATGCTAGAGTCTGTTTTGAGCCAAAAGGAGGTAGCCAAGCTGAAACAAATATGTGCATTTATTTACCAGTACTAACAAGGGACATCTTTTAAAGTACTCAAAAACATTGTAGAAAAATTGGTTACTAGATTCAGATTGCTTGCATTATTTATCTTATAGATTTATTACAGCCTACAAAAAGGGCTGTACTAAATCTCTAGATGATTTAGTGTTTAATAAAGTCTATGATTTTCAATATTTAGAATGATGATTCCTATGAAGACCTGTGAAGAATTTTTTGATGGAAAATAGTTGCTGAGAAATTTTTCAACAAGGTACACATTTTTTAGTGAGCATGAAATCGACTGGACAAGTAACCAGAAGGATATGTACACTGAAAGGGTCACATCATAAAAGATAGAGGTGAAGTACCCTTCATTGGAGCTATTTTTTACCCCAAATTCCTCAGCTGCTGTGTCTTTCACAACAGAAACCATCTCAAATAATTCACCCTTTGATTTTTTCAAGGAGCTCAACACAGTGGTGAAACTCATAAATTTCGCAGACTGTGGCTGAAGTTTCCATCCTTTAGACATATTACTATCAAAATGAGAAGTGACCTTAAAAGCCCATTTATTGCACATATGTATGATATATGGTGCAGGGAAGAATTTTCAAACTTTATGTAGAATTGTTAATTATCTTTATGGAGACAAACAAACAACAAACAAACAAATAAAACATGACTGTGGCAGAGACTGGTTAGCCATTCACCAACTTTGTATACCTTTCCTTCTAGGCAGACAGCCAAATAACATTACCAGCCTCCCTTGCAGTTAACTGTAGCCATATGACTGAGTTCTGGCCAATGGAAAATGGGCAGAAGTGCTCAACGAAACGTTCAGGCCTGACCTATTCATTCTATTCCTCCTCCCTAAAAAACTTACTTGTTTCTCTAATATCCATCCAGGATTTCAACACCCAAGGTGAATTTGGAAGCCATGTGCTGAATGTGACAGAGTCTCTACATTCCTGGGTCCCTAAATGACTGCCTGGAACAGAGCACTCTACCAACAATCCCTGCCCCTAATGGGCTTCGTTTCATGTGATCCAAAAATAAACTTCTATTATATTAAGCTCCAGAGAACTGTTTTTTTCCCCTGCATTAGAACAGTTATCATTACCTTAAGTAATACAGTAAGAAAGAGTAGAAACCCAGATACGATTTTCCCTCCAAGCTGAGCCCCCTTATCGACAACTGTAAAGCAAAGCTTTGAATACTTTTATTACTCACGATAAGTTCACTACAGTGAAAATGAATATTGAGTGTTGGGTGAAGAGTTCATGAGGATTATGAGTTGTTTGGGATTCTTAGTTGATTGACAAATTCAAAATTATACCATAAGTTCTAAATATAGAACTCCATCAGTCATTTTTTTCTTAATGATAAAGCCTTTTTATTTTTCCCTGAGGCAATAAGGAAGACTAACCAGTGTATCATAGACCCTTTACATCCATCACTGGATCCTGGGTGACGTGACCTATTAAAAGAAGATAAACTTATTAAAATATCCACCAATAGCCTTAAAAAGTTGCTCTTTTCCACCTCTTGGCATCATTTTGGGTATCTATGTTTAAGAAATCTTTCTGACCAAGATCAAAAGAATTGAAAAACAAAAACAATCTCTTGCTATTTGTATCCTCATAATTTTATATGTCTGTTGAATCAAAATACTTTGACACCTCATCAGAGAAGTCCTGAAATGTGTGTCAGCCCATTTTTTTTTTTAATCGAGAGAGTCAGTGTAACTGGATCTCACTCATTATCCAGTGCAACAATAAGCTTCCAATGGTAGATTATCTTTAAAAGTTTTAATGTTGAAATAAGCATAAAAAGCTCAAATTGGCTCCACTGTCAGGTCTGCTGATGTGGAAAGTTGAAGAAACACCGCTATAGCGTATCCTCAACATGGTAAGTTGTTATGCAAATTGTTCAGATTACAATTTTTTTCATAACGTTAAGTCCTTTATGCAAAACAGTTGAATGATACTAAAAACATATCTGGCTGAAAATTTACAATTTTCGTGTTCTTATAATTTGAGGACGTAATCTGTAGTGATTTTACTCTGATAATTTTTCTGTTTTTATGAGTGGGAGTTGTGAGATTTGATTAGGCTATTTTAATAACTAAAGAATTAATAATTCCTTCCCTATTTGTGCTGAAGCATTTTTAATATACAAGTACAATATAGATTAGGGGATAGCAGCAATACTCAATGCAGAAAGGAAATTCCTAGTCATTGGTTAGGGTAAGTTATATGCAGGGGATTCCAAGTACTCTAATGAGAAACATGTTTTCATAATTTTGCTTAGTGCACACTCAACTAAAGATGTAAAATTAGATGTGTAAATCATCAAAGTAGTGAGTGTATAAAAATGAGGTTTCAGTAAGGACTCCATACAAATTTTATTTCATGGTTTATCTTTTTCATGAAAGGCTTCTGCAAAACAATTACACTAGGAACTATAATTTTCAACTTAACTCCAGTTTCCAGGTCCTATTAGTTCTACTCCATATTGCATCTAACTCTTGCTTTTATTTCTACCTAGGTTGTATTCTGAGAATGGTGATTATCAAAAAACTATTACAGTTATTTGAGTCAGGAGTTGCAATCTAGGTCTATCTCATTATTTTTTAGCACTTAACATATTCTATTGTCATTATGTTATTAGCAGTGACTCCACAATCATCATTCTTAAAGATTTTCAATGCTTTAATATGGAATTCTGAATAAGTATCAATAATAGCTTTAACTAACTTGGTTAGAATTTAATGCCTCAGGGAACCTCGTACTAACCCCCAAAGTTATTACTGGTTTTCACCCTCTAATCTTCTTCATTAAGAGAAGTTTGATAAGATCAAAACCTCTGGAGTGGAGAAAACAGAACATGGGGCAGAACATACCCATAGAGCAGGAAGTAAACTATAAACTAAAGATGATTGCTTGCTTCCAGTAAGCATATATAGCTAAATAAATTATGGTACTTTAGGAAGAAATAACAACATCCAAAAATTTGGAGAAAAATCTTCTAAAGTTCTTACTTTTGCTGCCAATGTAAAATATGGCTTTTGTTGTGAGGCACTTAGTTAGATCTACAACTAAGCTTATCTCTTTTGGACATTTTATTAACTAAATCGTGCAGACGCAATTGCTTTTCATGCTTAATTTTCCATGTGAAAATTTTCTTTAGAACTCTATGACAATTAACTATTATTTCTTTGAAAATTGCTTAATATAGAATGTCATCATCCATCTTTTTTTTTTTTTTTGGCTGCGCTGCGTGGCATGTGGGATCTTAGTTCCCATGTGGGATCTTAATTCCCTGATCAAGGATCAAACCCGTGCCCCCTGCAGTGGAAGCGTGGAGTCTTAACCACTGGACCACCAGGGGAGTCATCCATCTTTAATTATATAAAAATCAATCTTTTAAAATGTTAATAAGAATAATTTTTAAAAAATATTATTTGTAAAAAAAATCACTCCCCTAAATTAAAAATGTTTAACAAATCATTTGGCATTGTTACTATCTGTTGTGAATGCTTGAATTTTTATTGTTAAATATTATGATTTTTTTCAATGATTATGTATACATTTAGCAGTTTAGATATTTATTGAGTTGTTTCTATGTGCTAGGCACTACTCTTGGTGCTTGGGATATGTAAAAGAACAAAGAAACACTTTTAGCTCCCGTGGGACTTGTGTCCTAGTGCAGGATGATAGGGAATGGACAAAAATTATACAGTATGTTCAAAGGTGGTTAGATATACGGGAAAGGAGAAAAAGTAGAACCCAGGAATGCTGGCAGTAGGGTGGGTCTACAATTTTAAATAAGTGATCAAAATAGGACGTACTGAAATGTTGACATTTGAGAAAAGACTTGAAGGAGGTGAAGGAGCTAGCCAGCTGGATATGTTACGGAGGGGCACTGAAGGCAGAGGAGCAGTGAGTACAAAGCCCTAAGAAGGATGAGTGCCTAGGTTGTTAGAGAAACAGGAAGGAGGCCAAGGGGCTGGTGTGGAATAAGGAAGACAGAGACAGGTAGAGATGTGGTCATACAGGTGGTGGAGAGTTCACCTGGGTAGGGCCTTGTAAGCCATTGTAAGGGCTGTGGCTCACAATGTGAAATGGGGAGCTTTTGAGTCGATGAGTAACGAGAAGTGCCTCAGACTAGGTTAGTAACAGCTGAGGAAGGGAGAAGTCATCAGATTATGGATAATTTTAAAGTTAGAGTCATCAGAATTCCCTGACAGGTTGGGTGTGAAGAGTGAGAGAAAGAAAGGTCAAGGATGAGTCCAAAGATTTTTGGCCTGAGCGATTGAGGACTGGGGTTTCCGTCCTGGAGACAGAGGAGGCTATGTGTGATGCAGGTCTGTAGGGAAAGACCAGGAGCTCATTTTTGTAGATGTGGTGTTTGGGGTATCTATTCCAGTGGAGATGGGTAGATGGTTAGACATGCAACTTTAAAGAAATGTCAGGGCTGAGTATATACACTTAGGAGTCAGGGGCATACAGATGGAATGACATCATGCATAGAATGAGAGTGGAGGAGAAGACCTGGGCTTTGCAATATTAGGAAGCCAGGGGAACAGGAGTAACCATCAAAGGAAAGTAAGAGAGAGAGTGACCAGAAAGGCAGGAGAGAAATCCAGAGGTTGTGGTGTCCTGGAAGCCAGAGGAAAAGGTGTTTCATGGAGGAGGGGGATGAGTGCTATTCTCAGACCACGTGACATGAGGATGGTACATTGGCCATTAAACTGAACAACATGGGGGTCACTGGAAATCACATATTATGCATTACATGATACATATTATATATCACATATTCCATATAGAAAATAAGTTAAAAGGGAAGAAAAAATAGGCTTTATCGCCAATGAATAGAATAACTTTGAATTAGGTATTAAATGGGTAGAATACTACTCCTCTCAATCACGAGATTAGGTATCCTTAAGCATTTCTGAGAAATATCCTTAAGCATTTTTAATATCCTTAAGCATTTCTGAGAAATGCGTTTCTACCAAATTCCTGCAATTAGATGAGTGGCTAAAAATGTTTCTGAAAAACGGGTGACAGCTGAGGAAGGGAAGGAATGGTTATCGTCCAAGCTCTCAATCCTATATCCCATCTTGTTTATTTAAATAAGGAGAGTGTAATCTCATCAAAGTTGCAGAATACAATGTGATTGAGTTCACCATGCAGTATTTAATTAGAAAATGTTAATTAAGCTTCCTTAATTCAATCTTGCATCAAAGAAATGTCTTTGAACACACAAGCCAGTTCTAAAGCTCAAGCATAAAACATGAAGTTTGATGCAGGTCATACTCTGTGTTGTTATATTATGGCAGAAGAATGATTCAAATTTTGAATTCACAGAAGGCTATAGTAAGAGGCTGAAATTTCCTTTTCCCATTGACAAATGGTACTCAAAAAGCTGCTTTGGTTCAATCTTAAATAGGACAATAGCCTTAAGGGCACTTGTTGTAAAGTTGTGTAACACTGGAAGTCCATAGGGTTCCTCCATGGATATATGGAAAACAGAGGAAGCAGTAAAAATGCAATCTTAAATTACGCCAGGACAGCAAAGGATCCAGAGCAAGTCCCCTACAATGAATTTTATGCTTCTTATAACGGCCAAATGTACTTCTCTCTTCCTGTTAAAAATGTAATAACATTTTTCTCTTGGGTCTGGACTTTATATGTCAAGTTTCTGCCTGCAGCTAATTTTTATGACTGAATTGCAAAGCCCTGAAAGCAGCATTTAGGCTGAAAATGCTGATAGGTCCATAGCTGGAGCAGGGCTAATGATAAGAACATGAACGTAAGGCTGTGCTTGGTAGCCAATGAATTTCTCTATCCTAATAGGATGAACATTATAAAACAAGGAATATAATCAGCTTCATTATATTAGGAAGACAAGGAACAGGACTGTAATGGTACAAGTTCAGCACATTAGGCTTCCACTAGGTGCATATGTTTAGCAACATTTAGGAAGGAAATGACAGTCAAAGGACTGAAGAATGAATAAATATGTGGTCCTATCTTACTGAAAATTTCATCTAACGGACTTTTGTTTCAATATTCTAGCATCCCCTGCCTATTTAGTTGATTTGAAAGCACTGAAAAATGTTCAATGATTATTATTTCCCTTTCATCAGATCAGAAGATTCTACTGCAGAATCCTCCACAAATGTAAATCTTCAAACCACGGTATTTTCCTTCAGGATCTAGTGATTTTAGTTTCTGATGTAAAATAGTCTGTGATTAATATAGTATTCATAGCCCCATATAATTGTGACATATTCTTGAATAATGGTAAAAGTTTAAATTTATGTCACAGAATTAATATAATCTAATTTACATTAATTAAAATTAATGTTTAGAACTGTGCCAAGCATTAATGCAGGTCAGTGGTTAGCAATCTAGGGTCAGTGGGCTAAATCCGGCTTGCTGCCTGTTTTTTGTAAATAGAATTTTATTGGAGCCATGCCCACTCATTTACATACTGTCTAGGTCTCCTTTTGCACCACAAAGACAGAGTTGAGTAGTTGTGAAAGACACTATATATGATATGGTCTGTAAAGCCTAAAATATTTACTATCTGGTCTGTTAAAGAAAACATTTGTTGACCCTCGATGTAAGTACTAGTACTATCCGAGTTTATGGAAGAACAGTAATTGAACCTCAGCGGAGTTAAATAAATTGCCCAATATTACAAGCTAGAAAGTAGTAGATCCCAAATTTGAATCTAGGACTAGCTCCCAAACTTACGATCTTAATTACCACATGCAATACCTCCCCAAAATGTCTGAAGGTCACCATGTATGCAGAAGTAATATAAGTGTCACAGTGCAGAGAAAACTTGTGTTGAGAACAACAGGATGACCCTAGATATACTTAGCAACATTATATTATTCAGCTTCAAAGAAATGTAGTGAACACAGACAGATTGTTTGGTAAGCAACTTCAACTGCTTAGAGAAAAAATTAAGTCCAACTGTAATCAATGCTATATAAATGAAACAATCTATCACCAGTTCTACTACCTATAGATATTATATATTAGTAGAGCACATATAACTTTTGTAAGGGTTCCCCTCTATGGAATCACTTCTCTCTCACAGTACAGTATGTAGATATTTCAGGGCTGGGATATCTGAGATTTGGATTACTTGACCGAGTCACTGAGGAGCTGGTGCCAGGGTAGATATTTGAACCTAGACCTCTTCCTAGCCAATCACTGCTTTGCATATATAAAAAAGAATAAATTATTCAAATGTTATATTCTGACCAATAAATATTACTAAGTCTCTAATAATACGGACCAGAGATTTCTGAAGGTCAAGAATGAGAATGGGGGGCTTCCCTGGTGGCGCAGTGGTTGAGAATCTGCCTGCCAATGCAGGGGACGCGGGTTCAAGCCCTGGTCTGGGAAGATCCCACATGCCGCGGAGCAACTAGGCCCGTGAGCCACAACTACTGAGCCTGCGTGTCTGGAGCCTGTGCTCCGCAACAAGAGAGGCCACGATAGTGAGAGGGCCGTGCACCGCGATGAAGAGTGGCCCCCGCTTGCTGCAACTAGAGAAAGCCCTCACACAGAAACGAAGACCCAACACAGCCAAAAATAAAAATTAATTAATTAATTAAAAAAAAAAAGAATGAGAATGGAACAGAATCAAAGAAAAGGAATAGCAAGAATTTTAGCAAAAAGCAAAAGCAACTGCTGAAAGTCTTGTTATGGTAAATTCAGTGTTCTTATTTTCTTCGAAAAGCCCAACCTGTGTCTTGACAGAGTAGAATTCCCAGAATATTCTTTCCTTAGCCCTCAGCTGATGACTCCAAAATAAGGCAGCCTCCTCCCTCTGGCTACACACATCCTCTATGACTTTGGAAATTCAATCAATTCAGTCGCCTGGCCCTTGACAGCTTCTCTGGGTGGTCTCAGCCCTGTTTATGATCAATTAACCCTCACTTTTGTTTTGCCTTAGGCTGTGAGCTGTCATAAAAACTCAACGAAGGAATTGAATTTTGGAAGTGCCTCAAGAAACCCTCCAGATTCACAGGCCATTGACTGTGGAGGGTATCACAGTCTGTGAGAAGAGGCGAGCTCAGATGTATGGAGGACCAAGGGTAGGTGCAAGGCAATGCCTTGAGAAGAAAGAAATGAAGGCGATCTTGCATGTGAAAATAGGGGAAATTAGCCCAAAACTCATGCAAATATCTATTTTTTTTTTGGCCGCACAGCATGTGGGACCTTAGTTCCTCCACCAGGGATTGAACCCATGCCCCCTGCATTGGGAGCATGGAGTCTTAACCACTGGACCACCAGGGAAGTCCCACAAATATCTATTTTTGAATGGTTGTTAACAAGCATCCCTCAGCTCTGCCATATACAATGACCTTGTTTGTTACCTTGATTCATAGTGAGACATTAGTCACACAATTTTAATAGTAGATTCCAGTATAAAATTACCCTTTTTATAAAGGTAACTCCCAAACAAGGACGTAAAGTGTTATTGTGGTGTCTCCTTAAAAACTCTTTCAACCAAAAGAGACATTTGGTGCTCTTTTATTATTCTTTTCAATGATGTTTAAAGAAAAAAGAATCAGGCACAGAATTTCCCATAAAAAGGGAAATTTGACAGAAAAACATGTTGATTGAAAGCTTCAGTTCATGCATAAAACTGCTAAATCAACTGAGTTTACCAAGAAAGGAAATTTTTTATTCCAGTTAAAGCTTAACTTTTGACATATAATGGAAACATGAAAAATTTAGATGTTGTCATGAAATGAACATAACAATTCATTCACCTCTCAGTATCCACTTGAATACCTCATTTAATTATTCTTCTTTAGTATGAGTTGCATATTGCAATTGCATAGTTTTTCTAGAGACCATGCTTCATGATCATTTTAAAGATTTCTTTTTTTTTTTTTTCTTTTGGCTGTGTTGGGTCTTCGTTTCTGTGCGAGGGCTTTCTCTAGTTGCGGCAAGCGGGAGCCACTCTTCATCGCGTTGCGCGGGCCTCTCACTATCGCGGCCTCTCTTGTCGCGGAGCACAGGCTCCAGACGCGCAGGCTCAGTAGTAGTGGCTCACGGGCCTAGTTGCTCCGCGGCATGTGGGATCTTCCCAGACCAGGGCTCGAACCCGTGTCCCCTGCACTGGCAGGCAGATTCTCAACCACTGCGCCACCAGGGAAGCCTTAAAGATTTCTTTTAATTTATCTCAATGAAAAAACCCCAGCAACCTTGTATCACATTATATGCAAAACACAAGAAGAAACCTAATCTGGGATAAAGGGAAGTATGAATTATATAGGATATTTAATTTTATTTTGCTGAGATTCTAACATAAGAAAAGGTAACTATATTTTGAAATTCAAGTATAGAGCAAAAAGATATGGCTACAAAGGTATGTAATTGTTCATCTTTCTTTTATATGTGCACACATGTGTTCATATGTGGTATCATCTCATGCTCTCATTTTTAAGGCCTTAGAGGATGAATTCAGGGAAGAAAGAGAAATATTAATAGTACCTGTCTTTCTATTCACTCTGTTATGAAAAGTATGGCTAAAATACTTTCGAGTGGATGGTGTTTTGAAAATTTCACTGTAGTAATAACTTAATTTTCTAAATTTATTACAGGCATAGCAATCTTCCAGCTTTAAAACTGAATGGAATAAAGTGAGCTCTTTGAAGAGGCAAATTACACTACAAAATGAAACTAAGAATGGTGTACTAATCTCATGTGCAAAGAGAGGCTCTTAGGCATGAAACTATTAATTTTATATATTTCTAACACTTATGGCACTCGTCATCTTTGTTTCCAAGCTTGGCAGGAAGTAATATAACACTCACCATATACAAATAGTATTAATGTTACCAGAAAAATACTGTATAAAAATAATTATTAGTGATTTGGGTCTTTGTATTAACCAGAAGCTATAAGAGAATGACTTAAACAAAAAAGCACCTTGACAATTTCTAAATAAAAATAAACCTACTTTACAATATTTTAGAAAGAGAAATAGCTCTTTTCAAATAACAAACAAAATATATTCTTATTCTGAAGTCCCTTCATACAGATGATATCATTTTGGTGAATACCCTTCTAGGCATCTCTCTGTGGGTATAGATTCATAAGGAACATTATGATGTTTTTAATTTTTAAACTTTTACTTTTAAAATTCTCATATAGTGAAATTGACTTGTTTTCTCTTGGTGTACAGTTCTATATGTGTTAGCATAGATACAGACACATGTAACCACCACCACAATTAGGTTACAGAACAGCTCCATCACCCCCAAAATCTCCCTTGTACTATCCTTTCAGGATGCCACTCTTCCTCTACTCCTAATGCCAGGCAACCACTCTGTTCTGTTCTGTTCTAGAATGTCATATAAATGGAAGCATACAGTATGTGATCTTTTGATGTTTTTTTTTTTTTTTGGCTGCACCTCGAAGCATGAGGAACTTCCCCAACCAGGGATTGAACCTGTGCCCCCTGCAGTGGAAGTGCAGAGTCTTAACCACTGGACCACCAGGGAAGTCCCCAGTATGTGATCTTTTGAGACTGGATTCTTTCACTCAGTATGTCTTTGATATCCATCCAAGTTATTTTTCATATCAGTAGTTTTTTTTTTAATTTATTTTTAAATTTTTGGCTGCATTGGGTCTTCGTTGCTGCACGTGGGCTTTCTCTAGTTGCGGCAAGCGGGGGCTACTCTTCGTTGCGGTGCACGGGCTTCTCATTGCAGTGGCTTCTCTTGTTGCGGAGCATGGGCTCTAGGCGTGTGGGCTTCAGGAGTTGTGGCTCACAGGCTCTAGAGCACAGGCTCAGTAGTTGTGGCGCACGGGCTTAGCTGTTCCGCGGCATGTGGGATCTTCCCAGACCAGGGATAGAACCCGTGTCCCCTGCATTGGCAAGCAGATTCTTAACCACTGTGCCACCAGGGAAGTCCCAGTTTGTTCTTTTTTACAGTTGTATAGTATTCTATTATATGGATGTACCACTGTTATTTATCCAATCACCCAAAGCAGGCAATTTAGGCTCTTTCCAGTTTAGGGTTATTATGAGTAACACTTCTATAAATGTTTGTGCACAGCTTTTTGTGTAAACGTAAGTTTTCATTTTTCTATGATAAGTATTCTGGAGTGAGAATGCTGGGTCAAATGGTAAGTGTATGTTTAACTGTATATGAGATACAATATGACACTTTAAACATTAAATCAAAGCACTGATGTAATACCAAAAAGACAAACAAAAGTCCTCCTCTGTAATGGATACATTTTAATGCCATTTCTGAGATGTGAAATTCTAGAAAGTTTCAGAAAAACAACACAGTTGTCTTTCATTCTGAAAGAAAAGAAAAATATTTTCCCTCATTATTTAGCTAATAAAAAGGATTATGATTGGAGATAACACAAAACCATGGATGGTTATTTCCAAGTTCTTTTCATGGTCACAAAGTCATCTGAAATTTCCTATATCCTCATTAAGAACCTGAAAAGCTTAAGAATGGACTGGGAAAGAAAGGGTGGATTCAGACAATTTGCCCCATTTTTGTTCATCTCAATGCTTCCAATTCTGTTCTTGTATCAGTTGCAAAAATGAAGTTACAAGAACAACAAACATAATCCTCTTAAATGCAAATAAACATAGTAGAGGGAAAAAAACATAGTAGAGGAGAATTGAAGGGTAAATAGTTCCTAATAAAGAAAGCAAAGGGCAGGAAAAATGGGAAGGAGAGCTCCCTGAGTTATGTCTAGAAGGCAACAGAGTGTGAAAGCTGCTAGAAACAGCAGCAAATGACAGAGAAATGGCTGTCTTAATTTTCTAGTTAGTTTGAGCTTAGGGTTGTATAGAGCCCATTATGAGATAGGGCAGCCATGAGACAGACACCTTGATCCATGCCTTCCTTGAGCTAGCTTTCAGTACCATATCTTCCTATGGTTATTACTTCCCCAGAAAAATTTCCATGCCTATTACCTGGTTTTGACTGATGATAGTAATTCTGACAGAGAAAGTGTAATGAAACATCTAAGTTTTGTCCATTTGTTTATTTCATGAAAATTCACTAATAGCTCACAATGTGCCAGGTACTCTTCTAGGCACTGTGGATACACTGGTGGTCAAAAATAGACAAAAATGCCTGTCTTCTTGGATCTGTCATTCCAATATAAGTCAAAATTATTTAGCACTAGACATTTGTGCTTTTCCATGATGGTTCTGGTCTAAGCCTTAAACCAAACTCTAAGGTGTAGAAATTTATTTATAAATTGTTAAAACAGTTTTGACTTCTGTTTAAAAAATTTTGAAAATCAGAGCTAACTTGGACTCACATTAGACATTTATCACTGCAAGAACTTGCCAATTAGCTTATATCTTACTCATTTTATGGGTTAATGAATCTGATTTCTGAGATAAGAATATGAGAATATGTGTGTGTGAATATGTAAACACCTGTTTATCAGTATCTAATGTCTTAGTGATTACATAGTGATTATGTCCTGCTTCTAGGTTACCATGATAATTTGTTAATTACTCTTTTCAGTAGAATGTTATTGAAACTGCAGTGATTGAAAGGATTCACTTCTGTGGTTTTTGTATTTGTATTTTGACCCTTCTACAGAATAGTTCATATTGATGCTAATTTGTCCATAATTTGTCACCTTTCCTAGGGATAAACAAGATGGGATACTGATCCTTCAGCAATCCTGCTCACCAAGTGGTTCCATGATGTTAGCAGTATAGCCAGGGCTAATTGCAGATCCTCAGTTTAAAAAAAGCACGTATAAGAATCAATCTTCACTCATTTTGCCCAAATTAAGGATGAAAGGTAGATGCAGACAACACCTCCAGCCACTGCGTAGTCCCAATCAAGCAAATAGAAATTCAAAGAGGAGAATATATGCATAGTTGTGCCTGTCGCATTGATTTGCAGGCCTCTTTCATTTGTGGACTCTGATGACACCAACCAAACAACAAACAAACAAAATGAAACCCTGACTATGTAAAGCCAAAAAAGTACAGCACTATAGATAGCACAGATGTTAGAAACCTTCCAGCATTATTTGAGAACAAAGCTGGTGCTCTGGTTGTCGAAATGATTAAAAGTCTCCCTCTGTGATGACTTGGAAAGGCATCTGAGGTGCAGGGAGCAGGTTGCTCTGTGATTTGCAGAAGAGATGGGTGTGCATTTATTTACTGTGATAATCTGTGCACTGGGATCTCTTTGAGCAATTAAACTACATTTATTTTTAATAAGAAGTATGAGGCTTTTCTTCTTAGCTTAAGTACATTGATACAAGCTTAATTTTTTCTGATTAGCTACCTATTTCCTGTGCCAAATTTGTTGAGGTTTCCTGCTATTTGGCAAAATACTAGAAGGCAAAGATGGGCCTTGTTTATTTCTGGGTCACTCTGTCTAGTACATTGTACTGTGCAGAGGGTGCTAAGGCATATTTGGGCTGATCCATTTAGTAGTTTGTTAGTGGAGGATTCTGATTTAGGAATCAGGGGTCAAAATATGAAGACCATTTATCATGAGTTGTCAGCCTATTCAGGTTCTCTGCACTCTATTCATTTTATTAGTCTGTTGTATCCTATTTACTCTCCTTTGCTGCCATTTTCCAGGGCTGTTCACTCTTCTCTCCTACTATTTTCTCTTCCCTGAAAGTAAAAGTAAGGACTATAGGATCCTACAACCCTATTTCTCCTCCTCGGAGACTCTGCTCTGTGCAGCTTACTCTGTAGGTATAGTCCTTTTCATTTATGAGACTGGATCCTTGGGAAGGCTTAAGAGGAGCCCCACCAGAGGCCACCAAATACTAGAGTATTGTTGCTGCTAATGGATAAAGCATTGTGGTGTTCATTTCCTGAATTGTACAGAAGACTACGTTTTTTGGCAAACAAACTATATCTCTATGTGGCTTAAAGACATGGCCTAAAGGAAATTTAGATTCTGCCATCAGATCTCCCTCAAAGCTTTAAAGTCTCCCTTTTGAGTAGAAGTGACAGCAAAAAAGAAGAAAGGTAACTAACATGTGGGGACCTACTACATGTCTACTATTCTCATTTAACGTTCACAGCAATACGATGATATATATTATCATTCACATTTTGACCATCCAAGTCATTTAACTTGTCTAAGTCACACGGTCACACAGCCAAAGAGGGCAGAACCAGCTCTAAACTGGAGTTGTACAGGATCTGCTTTCTCTACCATTCCCCTCTCCCTTGAGCTAATGTCAGATCATACTCATGCTATCTGGTCGCCACACATTTGCTTCAATGCTTTTCCCACTATCCCTTCTTGCCCCTTTTCTAGGGATAAGAGATTTAGGGGGAACTAAACAACTGAAATTTACAGATTTTGGTTCAGGATTGTAAACATGGGGTTATTTTAGACAGCATGTTGTGTATGCCTCTTATAGAATTCTAGGCTGTCCCAAATTGAATTTCTAATGTCTGTGAGGGACAGTGGTTCTCCAACTTTAGTGTGCATGAAAATCATCAGACCAGATTCCCTTTCCTGGCCTCCTTCTCAAAGATGTTTTTTTGGTACGTCTGTAGCAGGCTTGGAAGTGAACTTTGGTAACAAGAACCTCAGGGGAAGCTGATGAAGGAGGTTCCTCAGATCATTTGTTGATTAAGGTTGTAGTGCTTTAAAATCTGTACAGTTCCCTTCAACGTATGCTTTTCCAAGGCAACTTGCCTACAATTCTGAAATCATCAGTTTTCTGAATATTTAACCATTATGAAATAATGATTCTATCATAGATGGATTTCTAAAATTCACTTTGAGGGGACAATAAAAGAAGTGATTCACGCCACTGGGAGGCAGTATATACATAGCAGTAATACCATATAAACAAGCATTTGACCAGGGAATATTTTTAAGAACTGGGAATTTAAAATCTGTGTGTGTATGTGTATGTTAGGGAAATAGGTAAGTGTTGTAGCCATTACACCAATTTTACAAAAACAAACAAACAAACAAAAAGTCCTTAAAATGGTATTCTCTTTAAGAGAAAGAAAAAACTGAAAGGAATCTATTTTGTCAAAAGAGCCAGTTATATTTAAAATTGACCACCCGAAGTCAAAGATAAATGCTAAAGTGAGATTTTTGGAGGGTAGATATTTGTATCCATAAGATACTCCTAGCAGCTATTTCAGGATCTCTTTCACTGTTCATGTTGCTGGAAGAGTCTTTGCAAAATGGTTTTCCCAAAGTGTACCAATAGCCTATTGTGAATGAAACAATGGAACCCACTGTTTAGTGAAAGTGAGAGGTAAAATTTTTGACCTGAATCCATAAATGCTTGGCAAGTGATCATTCCTCTTATGTAAGTACCTTTATTTTATAATTTCTGTTGGCACTGTAATTTCTCAAAGGCATCACTTCAAGGATCCCAGGAGTGGTAATATAATTTGATATCATCCTGATAATGGAATAATAAAGCATGAACTTGTGGAAGAAAATTTAGAAGTTCCATATTATCATGTCGGGTAGCTGAAGAGAAGAGGCTGGGAAGGTCAATGTCTTGGAAATGAAATGACACACTTCTCATTTTGAAGAAGAGATTTAAACCATCTTAGAACATATCTTTTTCCACAAAACAATAAACATTAATGAAACACCTAATTGTCTTATTGAAAATGGCAGGGAGAGGGTGGGTATATGGGTGGCTTGGGTAGGAGTGGAATTCCACTTGGGTAGGGGTTTAGAATAGGAAATGGTCACCTAGGTAATAAGACACTCAGACAGAGATAACCAAGGGTTTACCAGCTAAAGGGTAATTCCACAGAATCTATTCAACTGAGGAAATCCAAAGGGGAATATGAGTGCCAGGAACCTGGGATATGGAGACGATTCAAAACACATTCAACTCGGGCTTCCCTGGTGGCGCAGTGGTTGAGAATCTGCCTGCCAATGCAGGGGACACGGGTTCGAGCCCTGGTCTGGGAAGATCCCACATGCTGCGGAGCCACAACTAGGCCCGTGAGCCACAACTACTGAGCCTGCGCGTCTGGAGCCTGTGCTCCGCAACAAGAGAGGCCTCGATAGTGAGAGGCCCGCGCACCGCGATGAAGAGTGGCCCCCGCTCGCCGCAACTAGAGAAAGCCCTCGCACAGAAATGAAGACCCAACACAGTCAAAAATAAATAAATAAATAAATAAATAAATAAATAAATAAATAACAAAAAAACAAAAAAAACCACATTCAACTGGAAGCAAATTAATGGGTGGAGGAAAACTGTGGTTCAGAGCAATAACCTTTTAGGGCTAGAATTTGTACATTGCTTTTATGAGATGTTTGGTTCATAGTATATAGGAAGATGACCCTAACATAAAAGACTACCATAACATAAAGGGCAGACTAGAAAGGCACTGATTAGTACCTCTCAACATCTACCTCTACCTTGATCCACAATGATTTGTGAAAAAGAGACACTGTATCATAGGAGAGACAGGGATGGATCCATTTTTGGCACTGCTATCCTGATTAATACTAAACTGACAGGAAAACAACCCAGGCTCTAGAAACATCACCACTGGAGCCCACCAATGGCAGACATTCAGGCACACCACCTGAGGACCAAGTTGAACCACACCAATGAAAATGCAGTACATACTAGCTGGTGACCACAGATGCTGAAGCAGAATCAGCTGGTGTCTATTTACATACTGTATAAATAGATACAGCCTATCTAAAGGGTACTCTTTGGTATATGATGTCAGTTACTGGGTTGCTACTAAGGTTCATTCACATGGTTTGAGATCCTTTTGCCTTCCTAAGTCCTCCAGCTCATCACTGCTCACATCCCCACCAGTGACATTGCATCATCAAAGACAACTTCCTGCAAAGATGGGTGTTATGACCAAAGGGCTCTGTTATCTGTCTTAATTAGTGAGAAAAGAGAAAGGAAGCAGAAATAAGTACACATGCTGCTTATGTTCCATATTGTTACTCTTCCATCCTTTCTTCCACCTTTTATTTTAAATTAGAAACTGTTATCTTGGCCAATATGGGGTAGAGCTAGAAGTGTGCTTTTGATAGTGATATCCAGCTGAGATGAGTCTTTTGTGATAAAGGCCCTGAATCCATTCTGACCTAGTCTGAATGTCTGAAATAACGCTGGGCTCTTCTCTGTGTAGGCACATGGGGGTCAATCTTGGAAAAGCAGTTCACTGAGGCAAAAGGGAGAGCTTGTTAGCTGAATGACAATTAGTTAGAAAAAGAAATGGTGAAGAATAATTTGCAGACAAGACATGCTAGGTGCTTGCTGATGATGGATAACCTAGCATTTGGTACAAATTTCCTTCTTATATAAGGCAGGGTATTTATAGGCTTTATATTTATGGGTAGCTGAAAAGCTACCTGACATAACATTCCTTATGTTCTGCTCTGATGATATTTAGGATATGCTAAATTAATATCATGAATGACCAGGTCAAACAGATAACCCGTGAATCTGAGAACGTGTTAGAAGACACTACCAACACTCATTCTCTTACAGATCCAACTAGTAGAAGATTCAATGCATGGCATGTGTTCTTCTTCTAGCCTATGGTTGCCCAAATGGGGAAAAATTGGCAAGGAAGAAAAAATGTCAACTTTAGTAACTTAGAAAAAAGTCTAGATTTCAAATTATCACAAAATCAGATGTCTACAGAAAGAACAACAGAAAATGACAGAAATCCCTTTGATTCATTTAATTAAACAAGTTCTGCTTCTAATGGCTAGATGAGCTGAACTGGAGTGTGTAGCATTATCTAGCAAGGTGTGCGAGTCACTGTCACTTTGAGGGAAGACACCATTGCCCCCATAGGGGTAAAATCTATAGTTCTGTAGAATTTAAGATAGAGTATCACTGTCTACACTGCCTCAGAGGACTTCTTTGTCATTTGGGTGGCTGTGTTGTGTATCAAAATGGCTCCTGTGGATACTGCATATGAGACTCTCATATGCTCTCACTGGTTCAGAAAACATCTTTGCGGAAAGCAGATGATGGCCTCCCAAATATGTACACATCTTAACCCATAGAACCTGTGACTATGTTACCTCACATGGGAAAAGGGTCTTTGCAGATGTGATGAAGGTTATGGACTTTAAGTCGGGAGATTATCCTGGTGGGCTCATTCTAATCACATCAGTCCTTAAAAGCAAAGACTCATTCTCGCTGTGGTCAGCAATAGATACCATGAAGGGAGAAGGGAGATGAGATGTTGCTGGCTTTGAAGACAGAGAAGGGGGGCCATAAGCCAAGGAATGTGGGCAGCCTCTAAGGCTGGAAAAGGCAAGGGAACTGAGTTTCCCCTAGAGTTTCCAGAAAGGAATTCAGCCCTGTGGACACTGTGATTTTATCCCAATGAGACCCATGTCACATTTCTGACATTCTGAACTGTAAGATGACAAATTTGTGTTGCTTTAAGCCACTAAGCTTGTGGTCATTTGTTACAGCAGCAATAGGAATCTAATACAATCTGCATACAGACAAATCTCCAATCCATGTTTCTAGTATTCTAGTTGTACCTACTCTTCTCTCACTTTCTTCTTAAAGAATATCAAGCTTTAGATATCTCTTAGTAACTTTTAAGTTAAGCTGGATGATATAACCATACTGAGCCTGAGATATGAGGTCTCATGGTTCAGCCTGGCAAACAGGACAGGTAGCGACAGGCAGGAAGCTATCTCCTAACACCTCTCCCCATCCACATTTTGCTGTAGCACACTGGAAAAAGGCAAATCTCAAATTCAAACAGACCCCACTCTAAGTCCTGGCTCTGTTATTTATTTCCTGCCTTATATGAGTTATTTTATTTAATATTTGGGAGACAGTTTTGTCATCTACAAAAGTAAGTAATAATATCTACTTTTCAGGATACCCATGAAGATTAATTGAGATAACATAGGCAGAGTACACATCAGGGAGTCCTATACATATTGTTATACATAGTAGGTTGTTAACTATTACAAACAACACAAGCTCTCTAGGATGAGGCAGAAGCTGGAGAAAATGACCTGGTGATGGAGTAGAGAATTAGAGACATATAGCCAGAAGGCAAGATGCAGTTTCTAAAAAGAACACTCTTTTCAAGTCACAATTGTTCCTATGCTTGGCATTGATCAATGGGCAGAATCGAAAGTGAGGGTCGTCATTAGGCGAGCAATCCATAAAGTAGCACTAACATCAGAACACAAGGAGAAGGAGGGGTGCTTTCTCTAGGTAATTATGATGAAGGCAAGCCAGGAAAACTAGAAAGGAGGTGGAAGAGGTTTCCTGTGATGTGGAAAGCACAGAATCTATTAGAGCTGTGATTTGGGAGGCCTGGGGAGGGAGAGTAGATTTAGCAGTTCAGCATCTGCATCTCATATCCCATACCCATAACTAATGTTAAGCCGTCCGTTGAATGGGGGGGGCAGAGCAGCCTCAATACCCTCTGCCTCAGTCAGGATCCTCTACGTGGGACCATCTCTTCCCCAAGACTCCAAAGCAGAAGAAATAACAAAGAAACTGAAAATAATCATTTAAAATGTCTTCTTCTTTTCCTCCTTCTCATACTTTCCCTCGTATTTGTCTCTCTCTCTCTGTAACTGACAAGAGTCAGATTCCTTGACTTTGAATGATGTTTTACACCACTCTATCTTTTGCTCTCATTATCCAATCTACCACCAAGCCATGTCCATTCAGCATGCTGAATAACTTCCATCAGTCCTTTTCCAGATTTGGTCCTGACTGGACACCTTCTAAGGCAGCTTCCCTGAGCAGCTGTCATCTTGTCAGTAACTCCTTTAAGTCACTACTGTCTTTCACTCCCACAGGAGTTTTCTATCACACTTCCATAATGAAGCCAAAGAAGGCACACTAATCTACTGTGCCCATATTTATAAAAATGCTCCAGTTCTTTTGTGAGCACACTATTGTACTTAGGAAAGCCCTCACTCCATCCCAATTTTCCATTTCTGCTCTATGCAGCGTCCTCCAGATTATCCCAAGGAAGGCCTTTTGTTCTAATTTTTTTTCAAGTTCAAGTAACTCAACAATTCTCAAATAGTTCATAGTAATTGACAGATAATGTACAGTGCTCACCCTGGTTACCCATAGAACAGCAGTAGCTGTTGTATCCCTCCTTGAAATCAAACAAGTTTTACAACAGGGAGGGGACTAAAGCAAGAAGCTCATGTTACTACCCTAATTCTTGCTCAAAACAGTCTGACTCTATGTGAGAGTTCTACAATGAGACTCTTAGCTTCTGCTGAAGCCCATGGCTCACAAGCCTTGGCCCAGCACTCCGTGTTCCACCACAGCTTATGGAGTTGCCTCTGGTGACCTCCATTTTGCTGCTCATCGAGAGCACTAACCATCACCAGTCCTTCTACTGAGAAGCTTAGGGACAGTGGCTCCCCTTCTTGAAGTCTCCCATGGGGATGTGGGCCTTCTGATGTCTCAACCTGAAAAAAGTATTTGACACTCCACAACACTCAAATGCCAAGGATGTTTTTGGCTGCACATTAATCTCACAGTGACCAAATAATGGGCATGGATGTATTCTAAGTGTGCTTTAAAACTTTGAAATGCATATGAATATTGTTTTGTCCCACTATAATTACTACTTTGAAATTCTAGGACAGATAAACTCCTGGGTACTGGTGCATAGACTAAGAAATCATTACATCAAAAGAAGGCTCTCGGGCTTCCCTGGTGGCGCAGTGGTTGAGAATCTGCGTGCCAATGCAGGGGACACGGGTTCGAGCCCTGGTCTGGGAAGATCCCACATGCCGCGGAGCAACTGGGCCCGTGGGCCACAACTACTGAGCCTGCGCGTCTGGAGCCTGTGCTCCGCAACAAGAGAGGCCACGATAGTGAGAGGCCCGCGCACCGCGATGAAGAGTGGCCCCCGCTTGCCGCAACTAGAGAAAGCCCTCGCACAGAAACGAAGACCCAACACAGCAAAAATAAATAAATTAATTAATTTACAAAAAAAAATGAAGGCTCTCAGTAGCTTCCCTTGTCCTGTCCATCCTCTACCTAAGGTGGTGCTCATTTTATGCTCTCCAATGAACTCTGTATCTGCAGATGAAAGTATAAAGAGGAAATAGAGAGGGTATAGTTTGAGAAATCTGAAATTCCCATTGGTTGAGTGGAAATCTAACCCATATTTTACACTCTAGGATGTTGAAAAGGAGGTAAAAAAACATATGCAGTCACCTCTCCACACTGCGTCCCTCTTGATTTTGCCAATGAGAACCTGAACTTTCTAGTTAAGCATTCTTTTAAGTTGATGTTTACAGAAAGTTAGAGTAAGATATGTTTCCAGAAAATGTAAATCACTAATCATTTGCTACTATATCTCTATACAATACTTTTTCCAACTGGTCCTCTGGCCCTGAATTGAACTCCAAACAAATGAAAGTCAAAGGCGAACTCTGTTGTCTATGTATTGGATGGTTGCTCGCTTCATTAATTCATTGAGTTAGTAGTTCAAACAACTAACACCACATGACTGCCAACTATGTGCCAGGCATTGTGTGAGCATTAGAGCAGGGGATCCAGCCAAAGAGGATGATGTTTGGGATTTATTATTGCAAGTTTCTCCCCCATGCATAGGGTTGTCCATTGGGTGCACGCAAAGTGTGAGAGGCACTGACTGATAGGAAGAAAGAGATTCCAAAATATCTGGGGGAATAAAGTTAGAGGTGGAAAATTTGACCAATTTCTTTTTTTTTTAATTTTGCGAGGTCTCTTGGGAATCATTCTGGGTGGAGTAGTTACAAGATGTGTAAAGTTTAGAACTGGATATTATACTGCCTTTTTATGATGCAGATTGCTCAAGGTCAAATTAAACAAAAAGAAAATTAAACTTCTACGTGATGTCATAGCTCAGCTCAGGAGACATTGACTAGTTCATTCGAGTCAAAAGTGATAGGATTATGCTTTGAAGAACTTCACTAGAAAAGAAAAACAGTAGGTCATGAGGGATTTACTTTGTAATAAATTCGCCACCTGTCTGTCTATTCAAGCTACCCTGAATAATAATTCAAAACCAATTTATATTATTAATGCCACCAGAGGTCACTCTACTAAATAAAGTTCAAAAATCTAATAAGCTGTCTTAGTTAGGTATTCGGTTTCTTAAGTAACACGTAAATTATAAAATCTCCGCATCTTAAATAGGTCTTAGTGATGATTGAGAATTGTATGAATGATTCTATTCAAGAGTTTGTGACCTACAACACTGGACAGAGATAATGGATAAATATGGATTTGAGGGGAGGCTGCACAATTTAAAAAATCCAAAGTACACTGTTTATTCTCTCAGTGCTTAGAATTCCAAAAATTGTCATCTCTAGGAAGTTCTGGGTGAACAAGTATGTTCTCCAAAAGTTAATTTTTATTTTTGTTATATAGTATCAAAAATATGTTTTTCATTTAACAAGCAAAAAACATGCAGAAGTCTGGGTTCCAAAGTCAGGAGCAAAAGCTTATTTATTCCATAACATTAACTGGAATATATACAATTTTATAATTTTCTTTTTTTTTTTGCCAATATATTCTACATTGTGAATGTGGTGAATGAGGGCATGGACATTGTTTTCACACCACTCCAGGCTCCAATCCCACGTCTGATCCTAAGTGTCAGAGCGATCCAGGGCAAGTTGCATCCCAACAATATCTACCTGACAGGATTGCTGGGAGAATTCAAAGCAATAGTGAACATAAAGCATTTAGCACATTGCATGATGCATAAAAAGTAATCCATAATTGATGGTGGTAGCTGATATTATTTTAATATCTACTATCACACACACTTTCCCTAGCAACAATCCAGGGAGCGCAAACTATTTTGATGATCATAAGAAGGCTCTCACCTCAAGCAGTGGTCAGAGCTCAGACTCCTGCTGCAGTGATGTCAAGAAGTCTGGTGCCTTCCTTAAGTGACAGTTCATTCATGAGGGCCTTTTGTTAGTTAGGGATTCTTCCCTCAGGTTTTTCTACTGAACAGTGGCATGACTTTATGAAAATATATCAACATCAGTGATAATGTTAGTAATGAAATCATAATAAAAATAAAATATACCATTTGCTGCATACCTATCCTGTGGCAGATATTTTACAGTGTACTTTCCACACGCTCTACCTCATTTTATCCTTGCAGCACAGAAGACTTCACTTCCTTCAAGTCTGTTCAAATGTCCATTTATCATAAAGGCTGTGTTTGATCCCTAATAAAATAGCAGCCTTATAATTCTCTCTTGCCCCCTTATCCTGACTTATTTTTTTCATGGTGCTCATCATCTCCAGATACTATACAACATATTTGCTGGTGGTCTTTAGGGTCTTTTTCAACTAGATGGGGGCTCCATGACAGTAGTTAATGTGCTTGTTCAGTGCTGTACTCCCAGTCCTGGAACAGTGCCCGTCACATGTAGACAGTCAATAAATGTTGAATGAATGAATGAGTCATCCTATGAGGTAAGGTTTTATTAGTCATATTTGGGGAGTGTCAAACTGAAACGCAAATAAATCAGGAAAATTCTAGGGTATCCCTCCACCCGACTGAGCTGGTAAGTGACACGGCCAACAATTAAACTCAAGTCTAACTCCAAAGCAGAGTGCGCTCCATTAATTCTGGCCTAAAATGGCACTCATTCAAAGTCCTACTGTAGATCAGGACCACTGTACTATCAAAATACCTGTCTTTTAAAATATATTCTAAGCTCCCATCGTAAGTTGAAATTGAAATGACAACAGTGCATGAACAGAAATGACTCCCAAAGCAAATACAGATATTTCCTGAGCTTCTATTGTGTAACATCATATTAGAAATGAGATTTCTTAATCTCACTCAATACTGAGATTATGTACATGTGATCGTCTTGCTTTCAACAAAGTAAAATAAGAACAGACCAAAAGGGTACCTTTGAGTTTCCCAGTATCATTTATGTGCACGATTTTTTTTAACCAAAACACTCCTGCTCTAGAGCACCTTTTTTCTAGACAAAATGGAATTTATACCACTAAGTAAGGCAAACTGATTTTTCTCCCAAGTAATTATCTCCCTAGGAAACTGCTACCAAGAAGGTAAACATGAAATCATTGCCTCTTCTCCACTTGTTTGCTTCTATGTGATTCTTGTGCTTCTATTTGGCTCTGCATGGAATTTTCACGTAGAACACAACAGAGATGCTACAGAACAGTTTCCTAATGCTGTTCTGTTTCCTGTGACATAGGCCTCCTTTGTTAAGAGGCTGAAAATAATAACACAGCATTTCCCCAAGTATTTTTGAAGGGCACTGGTTGTATGAAATGCTTCACAAAGACTCAAACAAGAATAGGAGTGGGGAGCAGGGGTAGTGCTTTGATCTGACCTAAGGCAATCTCATCTTGCGCAACTAATATGTTTTTTCTTGTAGATATCCATAACTGCTATTGGCTGGAGGTGGAGAGGTGTTAGCCTCCTCCTCTAGTTTTACTCCTAAACTGTAATGTGAGCAAATCTCAAAGCAAATTCTCCTTTAGACATTTATTAACAAGCAATCACAAAACATCCAGTCAACTCTATGAAGTCAAAAATCTCTTTTAAAGTGATCCAACATCATTTTGCATAAAAATTCCACCCAAGGCAAATATCATAATATTAGAGAAAGAATTCAGCTAATTAGGCTAGTAGGAGCCAGGCAATCAAGAAGCTTCCAGAATTAGGAATCGAATTTAGAACACTATTTCTCACATTAAAGGACAAAGATTTACTAGATTTGTATATCCTGTTCATGCAAGGGTAGGGAGTTTCTCTACAATATTTTAACCAGTACACACATGGGAAAATCACTAATTACACCAATGAAAACTCTAACATTCTGCTGTTAATGCTAAGTAACAAATCTTTCTAACAGCCCATTCTAACAACAGTATGTGAAATAGCAAATCCTCCAGTATAGCTCTGAGGAAAGAGAGCCAAAGTGCTTGTAGGGACCTCCTTTGGAAATTATTACCATAAGGGCAACTCACCACCTCTAGAGTTTAGCATGAACTAGGTAATACTGAAGGCCTGTCATGTTGTCAAAGCTGACGGATTATATTTTAAAGTAAATTATAGACATTCTAACAGGTGGGGAGGTCAAATACATCTGAGGAGCAATGCATACTTTACCCTTCTTCTTGAAGATTCCTAAAGCATAGTAATCTATAAAAGACTCTGCGATATCACACGGTAAAGAGACTTGCTTAACTTTGTTCAACTCTAAGAACTCTGAAACTTATGTGATAAGAAAACAATAGTTCAGCTTAACACTCTTAATATTTTAAGGCAGCAGCTCCTGCAGTATGGTCCTTAGACCAGCAGCATTAGCATTGCCTGAAAACTTGTTAGTAATGTAAACTCTTCAGTCCCACCCCAGAGTCACTGAATTAGAAGCTCTATGTGTGGAGCCCAGAAATCTGTGTTTTAACAAGTCCTTCAGGTGATTCTCATGCCCGCATACTGAAGTATGAGAACCAGCATCCCCAAGAACACAATTTAGGTATCTTACTATATAGGCTTGACCTAGAAGAGTATCTTCTTCATTTATCCCGATCAATTTTTCTCTAATGGGAGATCTATTCCATAGCCTATCTGACTTGTAACTCCTAATTTATTCCTTGTAATCATATTTATGTTTAACAGTCTTATTTTTTTCGGGGTGGGTATAGACATGTCGGTGGTGGAATTTGTAATTTACTTCTGGCCTGCAGTCCAAGACAATAAGACAGGAAAAGAGGTCACAATCTAATTAACTTTCTAATTAAGGGAACATGGCCGCTTTCTAATCACAGTTACAAAGAATAAAATGTAGCCCATAATTAGAAAGTTACTCTGCTCTATTTAAAATTTGCATTGTGTCAGCTATTCCATCATCAGATTGTTGTTTAACATTTATTCTGAAATGCAGAATCTATTTTCAAAGTGCCTTGGAAGAGGTTTTATTTATCTCTCACATTGAAATTGCAAAATAGATCAGCATTTCACAGGCTGATATGATGAGATGCAGAAAGTTTATGGCATTCACACTATATATCTTTAACAGAGTTGGGATTTGAGTTCATGGTCCTTGGTGACTACATTTTTTTTTTACCCTCAGTTCAGTGGGCAACATTACTTCTCTTACTATTTTTTTTCCCTCTGGCTTTTTCCTTCTTGTTTTGGAGAATGCCAAAACTGTTTTCAGTATCCATACGTAACCATGGCAATCACCTGGATACACATCTGCCTTAAAGAGCACTAAGCTATTAGAATCAGTTCTCCGGAGAGTCTAGCAGAATACAATGGATCCGTCACAGCACTCTGAGTTTCTCATTTTGATCTCACCAACCATGTGCAAACATGCAGTCAATAATAAATGTCTACCAGTAGATAGTGTTTCTAACATGCTCTACTGTTTCTGCGTCTTAAGAAACCATTTGTGCTTCCAATAAGATGCAATGATGCTTTATGAAAGAAAAAAATAATAAAATGAAAATTAGACTGCCTTTTTGTTTTACAACACAAAGTTGAAATTAAATGTGTCATTTTTCACCAAAATACTGTTTCCCATTACTGAAGAGAAGCGATGGGCCTGAGGGTCTCATGCATTACAAATCTCATGTGCTTTAGATAGCTAGTAAATCACTTGCGTTTTGCCTATAGTACTTTCTGCCAAGCTCAGCATTTATTGCTTACAGCTGAATACAGCCACCTAAATCATCCATCACATTTTTATAACCAACTGTAGCTTTCCTTCTTATACACCAAGGAGCTGGCACATTTTAAGAATGAGAATGAGTGAGAGGTGTCTTTACATGCTCAAAAGGACTACGGAAGCAATAAACAGTACATGAATTTTATAAGGGAGGAAAAATATAATACATTTACTGATATCAGGAGCTAAGAGCTTTTGAAATCATCCATCCGAATACCAACCTCACAGCTGACTTTTCATATTACCATCTTCCCAAATGCTTAGATCATTTAATGTGTGTTACAGTGAGTGTAGGTTTATTAGTGAACCAAGACTGACCATTTTACATGCAGGCTAGAAGAAGAAATATCAATATCAGGGATTTAACAGCTAGGAAAACTTTTTCCTCCTCACTATAATTCTTCAGTTTTAGTTCAAAATGCTATTGCAAATGGTAATTTTTGAGATCATTGAATCCAAACTTCTCATTTTTACTGGTAAATATATGAGGGCCTCTTTGCTTATTCTGGCTGCTATATTCCTACCAGTCTTAGCAGGATTGCCTGGTCAGGTAACACTAGCTGAAGGTGATGTATCTACTTCCTCTCAACTTCTTTGTTAAAGTCTTCCCTGCCATCTCTCTTCCAGATCTCTTGGGGCATGGGTATCCACTGTGACTTTATGTTAGAATTGCCTTGGGAGTTAATTAAAATACAGATGCCTGGGTTCTAACCCCAGAGATTTGGATCTAATTTCTCCAAATTTGGGGTCAAGCTCAAGAACAGGGATTTTTTTAAAAGCTCTCATGGATGATTCAAATACTGAGAACCTCTTGCTAAAATGAAGAAAAAGCAGAGGAACAAAGGGAACAAAATCCCTTCATTCTACAGTATTTCTTGTCCTTGTTTGCTCCTCAAATCCTCACTATTTGGGCATAACATTCCTTTTTATTCACTTGGAGGAATATTTTTTTTCCACTCTTAAAGAAAAAAGTACTTTCCAGAGGTCATTTCCATCCATTGCCACCTAAGAAGTGTGCATTAGATCCACATTAACCCTTAAGCTCTCTAGGAACTTTTAATCAAGTGCTCCTCTGGAAAAGCTTTAATCTTTTCTTCTTAAAGACTTTATTTTTTTAGAGAAGTTTTAGAGTCAAAGCAAAATTGAGAGGAAGGTACAGAGTTTTCCCATATACCCCTTACCCCCATACAAAAGCTTTCATCTTCAACCACAGTTCATTACTTTCTCCTCTTCCCACTCTTCTTTATTATCTTTTCTTCTACAATATTTTTTTTTTGTACAGGAATTTAGAAAAGGTTTTCAAAAGAGATTTCCAAAGGCAAGTTAAAGAAAGAGGGGCTAAAATGAGACTTGGTGATTTTGTGCATGCCATGTCACTTAACTCTCTGTGACCAATTTGTACAACCTACATCATATGCAGCTAGAGTATTATAGTTAGTTATATGTTTTATTTACATTATTAAATTATAAACTCTTTCAGAGTAAGAACAATGCATTGTGACTTGTGTTGCTTTACACATCACTCTCTTTCTGAGTAGGTTCTTAAGTGATACTTACTGTAGGGTTGATTTGATATAGAATGATATGTTTACTAGCTTTTGTGAGGTATCTTCAGTGATAATTGATAAATAGTTCTCAATATATTATAATAATTATATATTTCATACAATCAAAGTTTTCCAGTTTTCTTTGTTAGAACTCTAGTTCAGAAAATAGCATCAGTATTGAGATTTCCACCTCTCATGCCATTTTTCAGTCTTCCCCCCTCACATACTGATACTCTCATTTATGCTCATTTTTAGAAAAGGTATTTTATTAAACTACCAAAGCTATTTAAAAAGTAAATCAAATGATAAAAAGAATTATACAACATGACGAAGTGGGATTTATAAAAGGTATGCAAAGCTGGTTCAACATTCAAGAATCAATTAATGTAATCCATCACAACAACAGGCTAAAAAAGAAAAATCACGTGATCATGTAATGGATGCAGAAAAAGCATTTGACAAAATTCAATAACCGTTTAGGTTAAAAACACCCAGTAAACTAGGAATTAAGGGGAACTTCTTCAATTTGATAGAGAATATCCACAAAAACCTACAGGTATCATCATACTTGACGGTGTGAAACTCAAAGCTTTCCCACTAAGATGAGAAACAAGACAAGGATATCTCCTCTCGCCACTGTTTTTCAACATGGTAGTGGAAGTCCTAGCTATTGCAATAGCTAGGAAAGAAATCAAAGGTATACGTATTTGGAAGAAAGAAACAAAACAGTCTTTGTTCACAGATGACATGATTGTCTATGTAGAAAATCTGAAAGAACTGACAAAAAACTCCTGGAACTAATAAGAGATTATAGCAAGGCTACAAGATACAAGACTAATGCAAAAAAGCCCACTGATTTTGTATATGCTAGTAGTGAACAAGTGGAATCTGAAATAAAAAACACATTGCCATTTACATCAGCACCCCCCAAAATCAAATACTTAGGTATAAATGTAACCAAAATAGGTACGAGACCCACATGAGGAAAACTACAAAACTCTAATGAAAGAAATCAAATAATTAAATAAATGGAGAGATATTCCATGCTTATGGATACGAAGACTCAATACTGTCAAGATGTCAGTTCTTCACAACTTCATCTATAGATTCAGTGCAATCCCCATCAGAATTTAAGCAAGTTATTTTGTGGATATCAACAAAGTGATTCTAATGTTTGTATATGTAGAGGCAAAAGACGCAGATTAGCCAACACAATATTGAAGGAGAAGAACAAAGTTGGAGGACTGATATTACCCAAGATCAAGATGTACTATAAAGCTAGAGTAATCAAGACAGTGTGCTACTGGGGAAAGAACAGGCAAATAGATCAATGGAACATAATAGAGAGCCTGGAACTAGAGCCACATAAATATAGTCAACTGATCTTTGACAAAGGAGCAAAGGCAATATAATGGAGCAAAGATAGTCTTTTCAACAAATGGTGCTGTAACAATTGGACATCTACATGCAACAAAATGAATCTAGACACAGACTTTATACCCTTCACAAAAATTAACTCAAAGTGGATCGTAGACCTAAATATAAGACACAAAACTATAAAACTCCTAGAAGATAACGTATGTAAAAATGTAGATGATTTGGGTTTGGCAATTGACCTTTTAGATATAACATCAGAGGTAAAATCCATGAAAGAAGAAATTAATGAGCTGGACTTCATTAAAATTAATAATTTCTGTTCTGACACTGTCAATATAATGAAAAGACAAGCCACAGACTGGGAGAAAATATACATTTTATAAAGGGCTGTTTTCCAAAATATTCAAAGAACTCTTAAACCTCAATGATAAGAAAACAAACAATTCTGTTAAAAAATAGGTCAAAGACCTTAACAGACACCTCACCAAAGAAAACATCAATATATAGATGGCATATAAGCATATGAAAAGATGTTCCGCAACATATGTCATAAGGGAAATGCAAATTAAACAACACTTTTATGCTACCATACACCTATGAAATGGCCAAATTCCAGAACACTGACAACATCAAGTGCTGGTGAGGACGTAGAGGTAACAAGAACACTCATTCATTGCTGGTGGGAATGCAAAATGGTAACAACTTTGAAAGACACTTTGGAAGTTTCCTACAAAATGAAATATACTCTTACATGTGATTCAGCAGTCACTCTCTTTAGTATTTATCCAAAGGAGTTATAAATTTATGCCCAAACAAAATCCTATACATGAATGTTTATAGCAGCCTTATTCATAATTCCCCTAACTTGGAAGCAACCAAGATGCTCTTCAGTAGGTAAATAGATAAATGGTGGTACACCCAGACAATGAAATATTATTCAGCACTAAAAAGAAAAGAGCTATCAAAACATGAAAAAATTTGGAGGGAACTTAAATGCATATTACTAAGTGAAAGAAGGTAATCTGGAAAGGCTATATGCTGTATGATTCCAACTATATGACATTCTGGAGAAGAAAGAACTGTGGAGATAATAAAAAGATCAGTGGTTGCCAGGGGTTAGGTGGAAGGAGGGATGAATTGGAAGAGCACAGAGGACTTTTAGCACAGTGAAATTACTCTGTATGATACTATTATGGTGATACATGTCATTATACTTTTGTCCAAACCCACTGAATGTACAACACCAAGAGTGAAACTAACGTAACCTATGTACTTTGGGTTATTATTATGTGTTAGTATAGGTTCATTGATTGTAACAAGTATATCACTTTGTTAGGGGATGTTGATAATGGGGGAGGCTACGTAGGCATGTGAGGGGGCAGGGGCTATATGGGAACTCTGTACTTTCTGTCCACTTTTGCTGTGAACCTAAAACTTCTCTAAAAAATTAAAGTATTTTTTAAAGTGCATCAAATGTATTTTATTTTTAAATATAAATTTTAGAAGATATTAAATGGCACTTTGATTTCTTTTTGAAGATCTTTCCTAGGTAAACATTTATTTAATCCAGCAATTAGCATTTTACCAATAGAGTTTTATAGTAAAAACCAATGGCAATTGGACTCACTGTGTATGGTGTATCTTTACCTCTTTTAGAAAAACTGTTCAAAATTGTTTTAAAAGGACAAGTGTTTTATCTCAATTTTTAACATGTGTAATAAAAATCAATATAGGAAATAATTTCTTATGTGGAAATTATTTTTATACAAGCCTGTATGAAAATCATTCATGTTATCACGGCATCAGTGTCTAGATGTTTCTCATGCTGTTCTCAGGTGAAAGGGGAAAGATCACATTCAGAGGTCTCATAGGAGAAGGACTTTGGGTAAACTATGGTGAACTCCATTGCAATGCAGAAAAGATGGGTAGGAAGAAACAGTTTTAAGAAATCCTTAGCTAAAAGAGAAAGAAAAGACTTGGTGGTGAACTGGCCATGGGGAAGCAAGAGAAAGGGAGGGATCAGAGATGAATTCCAAAGTTCTAACTTAGGTGACTGTATGGTGTCACCAACTGAGAAAGAAAGCACTGGAAGAGGAGGGACAGTTGAGTCTGTGACCCTTGTGGCACCTTCAGGTTGAGATGGCAGTGGAGAGTAGACGTGTGGGCTAGAGGTGGAGTTTAGAGAGCCATCGGTACATAGTTGATAGTCAAAACCATTCTGGGATGACATTGTCCAGAAAGAATTTAAAAAGGGGAGAGGACAGGAGACCAAGCCTTGGGTAGCTCCAAGAGGTGAGTGGCGATTGTTTGGTTAGAGTAACACAGATGTACAAAGGACAAAGGCAGCTACTTCATGATAACTTATAAAAGAAAAGAACTTTGGGAAGGATAGAGTGACTCATAGTGTCAAATGCAGCAGAGGAGGTAATGTGATTAGGGTGAAAAATATCTCCCTAGGAGTGAGACCTTTTCAATTGAATTTTGATGGTTGAATTCAGACAGCTCTGGATTGATGATCAAGTGTGATGTCATGCAGGTCTGGGACTAGGATGAGTCAAACAAGGCGCCTAGGGAACAAGATTTAAGAAAGCACTCACTCTCAGGGTCCTGCAAGTCTGGAGAGAAGAGTAGGCAGATAAAAGCCCATTGGCCAGATGCCCAGGCAATGGTCAAACTCCAGATTAAGTAGTTAGCATTGGGGAGATCTGGAGGCACATAGATTTTAGGGACTAATTCATGGTGGGGAGTGGCTGTTGCTCCAGGACAAAATGTCCAAGATCAAGGTTACAAGAGGAACAAAAGACTAACTGTCCTAGGGCAATAGATTCCAGATCGCCATCTTACATTACAGTGAACCATATGAAATTGCCAGCATTTCAGACCTACAGAGTGGCAATTTCATATGTTTCAGTGTAATAACTCTTTTTTCTCAGCCAAGGTACATATGGTCCCTGGATCTGAATAGAGTCCAAATTGAAAAATAAGGGTTCTGAGGTACTAGCTGTGAATGTGAATGCTTGATAATCAAGCAACTCTTATCATGTGCAAAACACTTTGTGGCATATTGTGTGCCCTTTTCATCCACAAGACCCTAGCAGCATCTTTTCTAACTAGATTGAAGTTCTTCTAGTAGAAGGGTGTTTCTGGTACTCCTCCTAGATTCAAAGCTTTACAAAGCCACATTTGGAGCACCAGTAGGTATACAATCAATTCTTGATAGATGGAAGATGAAGGAAGCATAAGAAGGTATTCTCCATACCTAAAAGTTAGATATTCCTTGAAAGGAAGCAACCGTCTTTAGTTTTACATTGATGACACTTTATTTTAGCAGTGGGTTGAATATAATATGATAGCTAGCTAGCTACCTAAAGATAGGTGGATGGATAAATATAAATAAGTATATAGACATAAATATTTGGCTCACTTTGTTACTTTTCCACATTTCTTTTCGTGTTTTCAGTAGGTTTTAAACCTTTGAGGAAGTTTTTCCCTTGCACCATTTGAAATCTGAAAGGTAGTTTAAATTTACACATACTTATTTGATTAAAACTCATTGCTTTTCTTATCAGTGAACACGTTATGCAATTTTTCAGGCAAAACTATTTCAAGTGAAGCTGAGAGGGGCTCCAGATTTAAGTACTCAATTCATTTCCTCTTTGCATAAAAATATCTTATTGCAGAGATAGGTTTCTAATTTCCAGCTGTGGTTTTCAAGTTTTTTTTCAATGATTTATATGTTTGCATTGGGCCAGGCAAGCAATTGATATTAGTTCAAGTGGGGCTACTGGGATGCATTGGTAAATGCTGTTAAAAGAAGAATTACATAGAATAATAAATATAATGCAACATATATGAATTTTTAGGTGCTTATGTCTGTGATTACATAATTCACACATTCACAAATTATGCATCTTGATAAACTACAAGACACCTAGGGCTGTTCTAGTAGCAATTTACAATCTTTTAGGTACAGTGTAGAAATAGAGAGGAATGTGAGTCTTCTACTGATTCCCTGGATACTGGACTTCAGCTACAGGTCGGCAATTCCTTACTTGTAATTCAGAATTCCTAGAAGCTCTAAAAACTGAAAGCTGCTTTTTAGTAATATAACTCATTTGGTGGCAGAAATTTCCTTGAAACTGCTTAAGGCTATTTATGATCTTTATTTATCACACTTAGTGTGAATATTCATATGTTTTGCTTCAGAAATAGTACTGGTTATGGGGTACTGCCCCTGAACTCTCTTGGGATGGAATGTCATACCTGATCCAGATACACCACATTATCTTACTACATTCTAAATAATTTTGACTTCTGAACCACATCTTGTCCCAGACCCTCCCGAGAAGCTGATGGTCTTCAACACTGCCCCCCTCCCTCAGTGAAGTACTTTTAGGATGTCTGAAGAGTTACTAGAACATCAGGGACTCTGGGCTCTACCTCAAGACTCAAGAGAAAGGATTCAAGGGAGTACTTGAGTGTGTTGACTAGGATTTTCTAAAATCAAATCTAGGGCACTTGAATATATATATTTCTGTTGTTTCTGTTTTTCCAGCTTTATTGATATATTACTGACATATAACGTTGTATAAGTTTTTTTTTTATAAATTTGTTTATTTATCTGGCTGTGTTGGGTCTTCGTTGCTGCGCGTGGGCTTTCTCTAGTTGCGGCGAGCGGGCTTCTCACTGCGGTGGTTTCTCTTGTTGCGGAGCACAGGCTCTAGGCGCGTGGGCATCAGCAGTTGTGACTCGCGGGCTCTGGAGCGGAGGCTCAGTAGTTGTGGCACACGGGCTTAGTTGCTCTGCAGCATGTGGGATCTTCCCGGACCAGGGCTTGAACTCGTGCCTCCTGCTTTGGCAAGCGGATTCTTAACCACTGCGCCACCAGGGAAGTCCCAACATTGTGCAAGTTTAAGTGTACAACATGATGACTTGACATATGAATATATTGTAAAATGATCACCAGTATAATGTTAGTTAACACATCTACCCTATCACATAATTACCATTTTTTGTGGTGATAACTTTTAAGATAACTAAATAAAAGATAACTCTCAAGAACTTTCAAGTGTATTTAAAGACATATTTAAAGATATAAGAATTAATCAACCAATCCCTCTCCCATCCCATGTATATATGAGCATACATGTTAGGTGCTGTAGTTGTGTGTGTACACATACACGAACATACTATCTATACTTCGGTAGGTGAATTCCAGTAGATGCTTATTGTTTGTCTCATTAAAAAATTAATGGGTAATGAATTTCCTCCTATACTGACATGAAAGGACACCTTTCTCACAGAGAGAAATTTGCTAGGTGGCAATCCCTGTACTAATACTGTCTTCCTGATTCAATGGTTTGAATACCAGTCCCCAAATTCCTCTTTCTATTTCTCCACTGTGTGTGGTGAAGACTCTATTTAAATTGTGTTTCAGAAATAGCCAATGGGTGTCCTATAGTCTACGAAGACATATTTTTTAAAAAAGAGGTATACAACCACCCACACAAAATAAATAGGTGCTATAAAGAAATAATACCTCTTATTTTTAATAAAAGTTACCACCATTTATTGCTTGATTACTCTGTGCCAGGCGTTGTGCTAATGTTTTATACATACCATTACTTTAATCATTACTATAATACCAAGAAAGTATATTTCCATCAGATAAGTCAGAAAATTAATCTAATGGTAGAGAAGTAAGTCACTGGCTCAAAGTCACAGTGAGTAAGAATGGAAAGCTGGGATTCAAGTGAGCCACCTTATTTCAGAACCTGATCAGCCCACAGTCCTGCCCTTGGGTGGCTTGCCAATTCTAATGACCAGGTGGAATAATATTCTTCCAATATTTCTGCACTTTGAGCTGAACCAAGAATGAAATAAAATAAACATATATATCATATGAAACATTTATTCTTTTTTTATGCTTTAAATATATACTATTTTATTTGTCAATTATACCTCAATACAAAAAGTTAACATGAAAAGAAAATAACACCATATACCAATAAAATAAGAAGTCATTAAAGTGAAACATTGGGCTTCCCTGGTGGTGCAGTGGTTGAGAATCTGCCTGCCAATGCAGGGGACACGGGTTTGAGCCCTGGTCTGGGAAGATCCCACATGCCGCGGAGCAGCTGGGCCCGTGAGCCACAACTACTGAGCCTGCGCGTCTGGAGCCTGTGCTCTGCAACAAGAGAGGCCACGACAGTGAGAGGCCCGAGCACCGTGATGAAGAGTGGCCCCCACTTGCCACAACTAGAGAAAGCCCTCGCACAGAAATGAAGACCCAACACAGCCATAAATAAATAAATAAACAAATACGTAAAAAAAAAAAAGTGATACATTTATTCTTAAAGTGGCTCTTACCTCGTCAACACTTTCCCTACTTCATATTAGAAAGCCCCTGTCTCCAAGAGGTAAATTCACTCTGGTCTGTTCACTCCACCTCCATGCCCCTCAGTGTGTGTTACTCGAAGACAGCATACAGTAAAAGCCAGAAGGAAGTCTTTGATAATGTCACATTCTTTTCCCTGTTGTAAGCTGCTCAAGCCAGTGAAAGGGCCTGAACAGTATGTGAATAGAGTCTTTTTCCTGGAAGTAAGTGTAAGACGGCTGTCACTAACTACAGAAACATTTCAAGGGCAATTTATGTGAAGGCAGAGAGTCATTTTTTACACCTCAAAAATTTGGAAGGAGAATGAGAGAAGACTCAGATAAAAAGTCATTCTAGTTCTGTGAAAAATGCCATTGGTAATTTGATAGGGATTGCATTGAATCTGTAGATTGCTTTAGGTAGTATAGTCATTTTCACAACGTTGATTCTTCCAATCCAAGAACATGGTATATCTTTCTGTCTGTTTGCATCGTCTTTGATTTCTTTCATCAGTGTCTTATAGTTTTCTGCATACAGGTCTTCTGCCTCCTTAGGTAGGTTTATTCCTAGGTACTTTACTCTTTTTGTTGCAATGGTAAATGGGAGTGTTTCCTTAATTTCTCTTTCTGATCTTTCATTGTTAGTGTATAGGAATGCAAGAGATTTCTGTGTATTAATTTTGTATCCTCCTACTTTACCAAATTCATTGATTAGCTCTAGTAGTTTTCTGGTGGCATCTTTAGGATTTTCTATGACTCGAGGACACGTGGGTGGGGGGGTAGGGGAAGCTGGGATGAAGTGAGAGAGTAGCGTTGACATATATACACTGCCAAATGTAAAATGGATGGCTAGTGGGAAGCTGCTGCATAGCACAGGGAGATCAGCTTGATGCTTTGTGATGATCTAGAGGGGTGAGATAGGGAGGGTGGGAGGGAGGCTCAAGAGGGAGGGGATATGGGGATATACATATACATACAGCTGATTCATTTTGTTGTATACCAGAAACTAACACAACATTGTAAAGCAATTATACTCCAATAAAGATATAAAAAAAAAAGTCATAAGTTAGATACAGTGAGATTCCTTTCCATCATTTACATGACACAGATAAAAAGAAAATAAGTTATTCATTTGTAATTAGTTAAACATAATGAATTAAAAACAATCTTGTCATTTAATAGTTCAAACTATCTTCTGATTAACAATTGATTTCTCAGCAATTAAAATACCATAAAAAGATAGCACTTCTGAGTGAAATTACATAATAGAAAATGGCATATAACCAGGCACTCCAGAGCTGAACAGAGTTCAGCTGCCAAAAGTTCAGAAATTAAAGGCTTTATATTAATTTTGCATGTTTCCTTTTACTAAGAATAGACTTTGAGGAACGAATGGTTAAATATGGATCAGCAGTTGATGACTGGTTATAATCAAGTCACTCCTAACATGATTAATCATTAAATGTTATGCTATTGCCTTAATCATTATCTTTTCATTGTCCTGGCTTTTCAAATTCAGGTGTTACCCAGAAAAGTAAAGAAAAATACACCAGCTAACTTAATCACTTGTGGTTACAATTAGGAATAGTGTTTCTGTTTGTTTGTTTAGATTTTTAAAAGCCATAAGAGAATTGGCAGGTCAGGTCTTTCACATGTACTCCTTGCAGTCTTTAAATAGGGTCCATGCCATCATTTTTCTCTGAATGTGCCTGGGGCTGCTCTCACTCTAGAATGTGGCTTACCAGCTGGCTCTTCAACTGTGCACAGCAGCCTCTTCCCCATTCCTCTTGGCAAAACCCCATGTGCCCTAGAAGGTCCAGCTCAAAAGCCACCCCACTCTCACATTCAGATGTATGATGGCTTCATTTTCTGGAAAGGTCTGTCTTATATGATTTCTTAATTCTGTACCATAATTATTTCTGCCTTTTGTTGTTGTTGTTGTTATCGCTTGAACCTTTCTCTAAGCTTCTGTAGAGGACTGTCCTGCTCATTTCTGTTTCCTCCTGAGAGTTTTCTTGCTCTTGAGGAGCTTAGTAAGTCGTTGCTAAATTGAATGGGAAAAACCGTCACCTTTTGAAAATTAAAGCTAATAAGCATTAAGCTGAAACAGACATGGTTATTCACTATAAAAATGGTTTATGTAAAAGGTGGCTGATGAATGGGCACTTGAAAAGATGCTCAACATTGCTAATTATTAGAGAAATGCAAATTAAAACTACAATGAGGTATCACTTCACACCAGTCAGAATGGCCATCATCAAAAAGTCTACAAAAAATAAATGCTGGAGAGGGTGTGGAGAAAAGGGAGCCCTCTTGCACTGTTGGTGGGAATGTAAACTGGTGCAGCCGCTATGGAGAACAGTATGGAGGTTTCTTAAAAAACTAAAAATAGAGCTACCATATAATCCAGCAATCCCACTCCTGGGCATATATCCAGAGAAATCCATAATTTGAAAACATGCATGTACCCCAATGTTCATTGCAGCACTATTTACAATAGCCAAGACATGGAAGCAACCTAAATATCCATTGACAGATGAATGAATGAAGAAGATGTGGTACACACACACACACACAAAATGGAATACTACTCAGCCATAAAAAACAGTGAAATAAAGCCATTTGCAGCAACATGGATGGACCTAGAGATTATCATACTAAGTGAAGTAAGTCAGATAGAGAAAGACAAATACCATATAATATCACTTTTATGTGGAATCTAAAATATGACACAGATGAACCTATCTATGAAGCATAAACAGAATCACAGACCTAGAGAACAGACTTGTGGTTGCCAAAGGTGGGGGGCATGGGGGAAGGATGGAGTGGGAGTTTGGGATTAGTAGATGCAAACTATTATATATATGTATAACTGAATCACTTTGCTGTATACCAGAAACTGATACAACATTGTAAATCAACTTTACTTCAATAAAATTTAAAAAAAGGTGGCTGATGAGTTTAAGGTGTTCCCCAAATATCTTTTCTGAATTCTCTAGTTTATCTCCTAAAAGCAGAGGAGACTAAATATCATGAATGCAAAGTAAGCTCTGACCTAAATCTTTCTAACAGTGTTGGGACTTTGTTGTCCCAAGACAAGGGTGGTGGTCTGAATAGAGAAGGGACAAAAGCCAGCTGAAGGTAAGAACCGGCAGTGTCAGCTGCCAGACTCGCAGACTATAAGCGCCTCAGAGTGGGGAGGAACAAAGTGTCTGAGCGACCTGAGTTCAAAGGAAGGCCCCTGATCATTCCTTTCTCTTCTCTCTAATTCCCTGTCTCAAGAAGCCTCCTGATCTGCAATTTAGTCTCTTCAGTGGACTTACTCATTAAGAGGGAGTGTGTCTTGTTCAGATGATTGATGCCAGTTATCTTACCAGATTCATCTCCCATTTCATTTGATGAATCAGCATTCTGGTTTATAAATCAGTTTCTGGCAGCTTGGTTTGGCATTCATCACTTCTCCACAGCTTGGTCACTCCTAAGTGAGCAGCTTCATTTATGTTTTCATTGCTGTAAATCTGAGGAGTGGCCCCTGGGCCTGTGGGAAATTTTTCAAGAGAAGCCTCTGTGTGAGTTGGAACTGGAGCAGATAGCTCATGCTAAAATATTTTAAGAGCTTAACCATGTTTTAAGAATAACTTGTAATTCTGATTATTGCAGTCCACAATATTCAATAGGCGGTCCATACATATTTGCTGAATTAAATGGAATCTTTTGCTAGCAATAAGCAAAAGCCAAGAAAGGCTTCTTATTTTTATTATTATTTTAAGTTTTTCTTTACCAGAATTGTGGAGGTGAGGGTGGGAAGAGGGAAAAGGAAACAGCTCACAAGAAAAGCAATCAGAACAGAAAAGGGGGACTTCCCTGGTGGCTCAGTGGTTAAGAATCCGCCTGCCAATGCAGGGGACACGGGTTCAAGCCCTGTGCAAGATCCCACATGCCGCGGAGCAACTAAGTCGTGCACCACAACTACTGAGCCTGCACTCTAGAGCCCCCACGCCACAACTACTGAGCCCGTGAGCCACAACTACTGAGCCTGAGCTCTAGAGCCTGTGCTCTGCAACAAGAGAAGCCACCTCAATGAGAAGCCTGCGCACCGCAACGAAGAGTAGCCCCCGCTCGCCACAACTAGAGAAAGCCCACACGCAGCAAGGAAGACCCAATGCAACCAAAAATAAACAAATAAAATAAAATAAATTTATATATATAAAAAAAAGAACAGAAAAGGACCCACAGCTCCCATGGGTAGATGCATGTCAGAGGGTGACCTGTGTGCAGATCAAGGCTTGACTGAGCAGAACTGTGCAGAGACAATGGAGGTAAGCTTGGAGGTGTACAGTGACAGAGAAGGTGAGAAATTTGAGGGACTGCTCTGAATAAGGAACTTTGGGGGGAGTCACAAATATCTAAAGAAAGATTCTTAGGATAATTTCAGTATGATGCATTGATTAAAACCCTCCTTAGTTGTGTGTTCATGAAATTTAATACATAGCAGAATACTACAGAAGTAAAAAAAAAAAAACCCTCCATAGAATCTCTTTTTAGGAATCTACATGATTTCCATGGTTTTCTGGAATTGAAATTTTGGCTTCCTGTTTTTGTGGGTGCTTCCATAGGACTTTTAGGGGCAGTACTATATAATCAGGTGATATTTAGGGCTACTTGTTCAGGATTGACCAAAGGTACCCAGCCACAACTTAGATAAAAAGCTAAGCTAATTGTGCATTTTCATGATGACTGACTTATGTCATAGACTTAGGATCTAAAGGGGCACGATATATCAGGCAGGAGCCCTGATGGTTTTGAAAACACGACCAGAGATATATAGAAATATGGGTCAAGAGGATTTTGAAGTTAGAATTACTGAGAAATGCCTATGTGAGAGATGATTGAGAATTTTTCTTTAGGCAACCTCCCCAGTTCCCTACAAGAAACTAATAAAAATACAACTTTGGTGGCACATTTTCTTACTAACTTAAAGCAGAGTAGCACAGTGATGTGGACAGACATTAGGACTCAGATGCCAAATTCCTAACCTCATCTCAGAGAGAAGAAAAAGAAGGGGAAAGTTCTGTTCTACATGTAAAGAATTGGAAGAATGCTCAAGAAGGGCTATCCAGGATGGCACAGGACACCAAGTTTGGAAGGCCAGATTAAGTTATTACAGGAACAACAAATAGTCAAGTATTATTGAATAATCTTAGACTTCATTGAATGGAAGAACATGGGCTGTATTCTCACTGTCTGCAAAGCTGTTTAAGTCTGAAAAAGAGAAAGTGCTGCAGAGCCAACTGAGAACTCTGTAGGGATGCAGCTGGGCCCCAACTGCTTGAAGCCAGAGGATCCCAGATCAGCATGGCCCCCGTGAGCAGCGATAATGTGAATTCCCTCTGGAAGGTAACTGTATTATTACCCTGCCCTCCACAGTTGCCACCTACCCCGGACCGCCTTGTGAACTCCAGCAAGGGAGACGATGATGCATGCCAGCTCACTTGTGGCGGTCTTGTACCTTGAGTCCTTTCATCCAGTAATCACATCTTCTTGTTTCTCGGAGAGGCCTTGGAGGAGTCCTGATTAAACCCGAAGGAGATTTGGTACAAACAGTTCTTTATGTGCTAGTTCCTAGAACTGATGGACCACATTTTGAAATACATGGCCATGCCGAACCTGGAAGCATCTCCAAAGGCCCTTGAGAAAAATACAAAGGAGGAGGGCCACGAGGCTAGGAATAGGAAGTACTCCTGGATGTACAAATACTGTGCCCTTTGGCAGATGACCACAAAGGCTTAAGTAGGTAGACGGGATGCGGAATGGAAGAATTTTACTCAGCAGAATTTTTCTTATTTTGAAGAGTGTGAAGATTCTCAATGGAAGAAGATGAATAGAGAAGAGAAACTATATTCCCAAGGGACTCTACTCAGCCAGGGGGGCTGAGAGCAGGTGCGCCAAGGCCAAAGAAGAAGGTGTTTAAGGGGAAGGCAATGGAACAGTTTCACTCTTGTTGGGAGAGAGAGAAATCTGTAGAGGAATTGGGGTGAACTTTTCTGGGTAATATGCTGAGTAAACACTCGCCACCCCAATTCTGTCATGTTGAGGAAATTTGTTTTAACAATATGCAGATTTTCCCAATAGCTTCCCTTTGTACTAAGAATAAAATGCAAACTCCTTGTCCTGGCTTGCAAGGCTTTGTCTGATCTAGCCCCCGGCTGCCTCTTCAAGCTGATCTGAGGCTCTCTCCCCACTTCACTTCTGTCCAGTCCAGTAAGCCTCAAGTTCCTCCATCTTGCCAAGCTCCTTGAGGCCTCAGGAATCTTAGATCCTTTTGTTCCTCTGCCTGGAATGTTTGTCTCTAAGACCTTTGGACGGCTCGGTTGTTCTCAACTTTCAGGTCTCAACCCATATGTCACCATCTCAGAAAGGTCTTCTCTTACCACTCTATACAAAAGTATCCCCTTCCCCTGACACTTCCTATTCAATATCCAGTATTCTTCTCTTCAGAGTACTTATCAACAACCGAGAAAACGTTTGTTTAATTGTATAGAGTCTGTCTACTCCACGGAATACATAGTTCTGGGGGACTGATTTGTCTTGGTCATCAGACAGTCCAGCACCTAGAAGACTTCCTGTCTCATACTACAGCTCAGAAAATACAGATTGTATAATTGGGACTATCCTTCAGGTTTCTGGTATCAGAGACAGGCCTCAAGGCAGACTAGCAATTTTCATTTAGTTTTAAAAGTTAAATATAAATTGAAACATGAGTAAGAATTTCATAATACAGCAAAAAAGATCAAATTGTACTTCTTAAAAATAAAAGATTTGCTAGCAGCTTACTTTAGTTTTTTCTTGCAGTTATCCTCAGGAGGATGATAAAAGCAAGTTTTGCTGTTCTTATTTCAGACAGGTAAACTAGAGGTATGTGATAAGTTAACGGTGTAGTCCAGACCAGAGCACAGCTCTCTTGACATTGGTCCAGTCTACATTCCGTCCAAAATTCTATCAAACTTTATTGCTTCCTTTTGAAAAAAATATGGCTAAAGTACCAAAACCAAAATAATATTAAGTACAACCAAAAACATAACAACCTAGTTACTTTGGCCTTTTATACAAAGTCTGTATCACCTACATGCTATGTGCCACGACTTGAAATCCCTGAGATGAGCAGGTCTACACATATATCAAAAGGGCTATTCTTTTTGGAATGAAATAATAAAATACATTCTTGTTCTATGAGAGAAAGGAAGAAAAAAGCTTGAACGCATATATGTGGTGACTTCTGATTTTAGTTTTCCACATAGCATATGGCAAGCTTTAGCCACAGAAGATTAGGAAGTAATCAGTAGTATACAGTAGTTCCAATGAAAAGTTATGACCAAAAAATAATTAAACTGGAGATAACCCAAAGTGGAGAAAAATAGTTTACACAGATCTTATAAATTATGAGGCTGAGTCAAGAATTTTCATTTACATGTGTGATAACAGGTGTTCCTTCTCCTACAACCTACCTGGTACATTCCTGCAAGAATCTCGGTTGCTGTTAGTTGTCATCATCTGAAAATCTGTGACTTTTTAAGTTTCACATTTTTTCAATGAAACATACTTCTGATCATTCATGAAGGGGTGAATTCTTCTATTGAAGAATTGTGTCTATTGAGCAGGAACATGCGCCTGCTTTTCTTTTCATTATATCAGATTATTTTTAGTAAAAATATCTAGTGTTTGAAAAGAAATGAGCAGAATGGATCGTATTTACAGAATAAAACTTCAAAATATAAAAATTTGGCAATAACTTTTCTAAAACATTTTATCTGTATATTAAACTATAAACAGAATGAAAAAGCATGGGAGAAGTAACTAAAAAATGTCTTTAGGTCATAAGGTTTTTACTTCTGTGCATAGGATAAAAATCTTAACTATGTCAAACCAAAGATAAAGCAGATTTAGATATAAAATTATAATTGGAAAGACTGATTTATATTTTCCTTCAAGGTATTTAACTTCCCTCAGTGACAGAATTTACAGCTCTGGCTAACCCTTTCACACTCAAAATGGCACATAAGTAGTATATGTAGTCTAGATATGCTATCTATATGAATAAGTTGTACTTAGATCACTTGTTGGTATCTAGATATATGGTTTTGATAACATCGGTGATGTTTTAAAATGAAACATTTTCCATATTTTATACAGCCTAAAATGGCAATGTGGATTTTTCTTATTTTCACACAGCTCAGTTTAAATTTAAGGAACCTGAATTACAGTGAGGTTGAATAACCTGCATGAGGTCAGTCATCCCACTAAAAATAAAGGCAGAACTAGAATCCTGGCTTTGTAATGCTAACCGTGGCACTCTGTACCACTGCATCACTCTATGGTGATCATCTTTCTGAGGATAATTTAGTGGGCTATATGGACAGATTCCTTCTGGATTGCAATAGCCCTTTTTAAAGCGATGTTTACTGTAAGCATATTTCAAACTTGTTGATTCCATGGAACTTTTATCATCCCAAAATATTATAGAGATTTCCACATTGGAATCAAATGAACTTAGCAGGTGCTCCCTTAAAAAGGGTGTGAAAGGTTCTAAGTAACAGTTAAGATTCTAAAATCAAGATTCAGTTCCTTTTTGATCTGTAATTTCCCACAACTGAAATTTTCTTTTGTCATAAAAAACATTTTAATATGAGATAAAAAATAAAATGAAGGAGCATGGGAAAGTGAGCAGAGATACAATCTTATATGCATCTTTTGTTCTTTTTCCTGCCCACAGGATTCGCTGTATATATGTATACAAAGTATATACACATATATAGGAACAGAAGTTGGAGGATGGTTAATTTTACTTTCTTTGATGGACATACAATGCAAATATCTAAACTGTACATAGTAGAGTGAGGGACAAATGTTAAAGAAGTAAAGCATCTCCTACCAAGCTCGCATTGATTATGTTTCTGTGCACTACTCATTTCCTTGAGATGATCCTACCAATTACACAGTTTTAAAGCCATTAGAACATTATCTTTCATTTTCTAAGACTTGACCTTTATTTCTTAACATAGAGACATCTGGTTAGAAATACAACTCCCTACTCCATTATAATTTTCTTATTTCTACCACAGTTCTAGCAACTATTATAACACATGTTGCAATTTTTAATAAGCCATTCATTATTTTTTGAGTCTATTTCTTCTGCCACCTCTTGATAACGTTTTATGGCTTTCTAGAGTCAGAGTTAACAGGGGCCAGCAAGGGAGTTGAAACAGATTCATTCATTTTACTTGTAGTTTCCAGCTTTGATGAACAAGTAAAGCTTTAAACTTTGTGCGGGATTCTCATTCTACAATGTGTCCTCCGTTCTCACTGATGGGCAGGATTATCTCGTGTGAGTATCAGAGTGTATCAGTGGTACTACTAATATACAGAACAGTGCTGCTTAAGGAGCCGAACACAACAGATTTTTCTATAAGCAGACACAAAAGGAAATAAATTCTTGGGTGGTGGAGGTGGAGGGACCGATAAATCTTAGTTCAGGCCAAAGCCAATATTACTTAGAAATTTGATAGTTAAGTTACTGGAATATGCTGGAGCCTACCAGAATACAATCTGGTTTTGTGATTATCATGAATTGTGTCACAATTACTTCCTCTGGCAGTTAATAACTGTCATGCACAAGAAAAAAGATAAAGTATTTAATATAGAATACTACCTATTACTAGGTCACAATTATACTAAGGTATAGACAGAGTAAAATCCAATCCTTACTATAGCTCACAAGGTACTGCCTGTGAGATCTGGTCTGTAGAATAGTTCTGAAATCATCTTCAAACACTCTTTCCCCCCTTCCTTTCTGGGTTCTAGTCACACTGTCCCCCCTTGTTGTTACTTGGATGACACAAAGTATCTCTCACTTCTGTGTACTCTGTCTATATTGCTTTTTCTTCAAACATCTGTATGACTTGTTTTCTCATTCCAAACAGGTCTCTGCTCAAACACTGCCAGTATTAGTTTCCTAAGGCTACTGTAAGAAATTATCACAAACTGGGTGGCTTAAAACAACAGAAATGTATTCTCTCACAGATCTGGAGGGCAGAAGTCCAGAATCAAGGTGTCAGCAGGGTAAGTTTCTCCTAGAGGCTAAGGGGAAGAATCCCTTCCATGCCTCTCTCTTAGCTTCTGGTGGGTGCCAGTAATCCTTGGTGATGCTTGGCTTACAGACAGGTCACTCCAGTCTCTGCCTTTGTCTTCACATGGCCCTCTCCTCATTGTGTCTTCTCCTGTTCTGTCTCTTGTAAGGACACTCATCACTGGACTTCAAGCCCACTCTAAAACCAGGATGACCTCAAGATCCTTAGTTATATCTGCTGAGCTGTTATTTCCATATAAGGTCATATTCACAGATACCAGGGGTTTGGACTTGGACATATCTTTTGGGGGCCACTATTCAACCTGTTATATTGCATCTTGAGAGAGTTCATCACTGACCACATTTGGTGATAAAATAGCAGTACTTATAATACGTATAGTATCACACTCTCCCATCTAACTCTGAATTACTTTTCTTCATAGTACCAAATATTCAGAATATTTCAAATATTAATTTATCCATCTCTCCTTCTAGAATGTAATCTCCATGAGAATATATTTTGTTTGGTTAACTGCTGTTCCTCAGCATCTAGAACATTACAAGGCATATAGTAGGTGATCAATAAATACTTACCGAAGGGCCCAAATTTGGTTGACTACCATTAATTGGCTTTGAATAATTTATAGTATTTACAATTACACAAAATAAAGATATGGGGGTTGTTATGGACAGAATAATGGCCTCCCAAAGATGTCCACATCTTAATCTCCAGAACCTGTGATTATGACACCATACATGGCAAAATGGAATTTGCAGATGTGATTAAGTTAGGGATCTTGAGATGGGGAGATAATCCTGGTTTATCTAGGTGGGCCCAAAGTTGATCATAAGGATCTTTCTTAGAGGGTTAGAGTCAGAAAAGAAGATGTGACAATGGAAACAGAGGTGAGAGAGACAGAGAGAGAGAAATGTGAAGGTGCAATGCTGCTGCCTTTGAAGATGGAGAAAGGGGTCACGAGCCAAGGAATGCAGGCAGCCTCTAGAAGCTGAAAAAGGCAGAGAAACAGATTTTCCCCTAGAGCCTCCAGTAAGGAACACAGCCATGCCCACACCTTGGTTTTAGTCATGTAAAGCCCATTTTGGACTTCTGACCTCCACATCTGTAAGATAATATATTTGTGTTGCTTTAAGCTACTAAGTTTTTGGCAATTTGTTACACCAGCAATAGGACACAAATACATTTCTTTCAGAGTCCTAATTTACCTTCAATAAAGAAGATAATAAAAGATAAGAATCCTTTGTTTTTAAGCTTTTTTTTTAGTTTTGGAATTCGTTTATAATTTCCTAAGAGTTTAACAAAATAAAATATAAGCAATATATATATTTTCTAATATATTTCCAAACTATACAGAGATATCATTTGTGCAATGTTTTATAAGATATATATTTCTACACCACCAAGGCCCATGCATGTTATAGTGGTAGCATACCCAAGCAGCTAAATCTCTAAAATTGAGACTTAGTTCTTTGAGTACATTACACCAATTGCATTAATAAGGCTAACATATTCCATCTTGTCTATCAGGGAATGCATGGAACTCATAAATCAGTACAAGCCATAATATTTACTGAAATAGAGGTTGTCCTCAAGCCCTCAGTACAGAATTATCAGCATTTCACAGCAGCTGAATTCAACAGTGAGCAGCTAATACATAGCGATCTGTGGTGAAATATTTATGAGCTTAACAGTTTTCATTTCTCTCTTAGTGAAATAGAGGGATGGTGCTGCTTTAGATTGTACAAGTATAGGATCTGATAGACACTGAAGCATGTCTTAATCTGGCTGGGGAAAAGAAAGAGCACAATTCCACAGTTTATAGTTAATGCAGTAAGTACTAGTGATAAAAATGACATTTTGCGTCTATCACTTTTATAAATGTACTCTATTCTGAAATGTCATCTCTGAGGGTATATACTCCACACCCAGGACAACATTACACTCTCCATTGTACTGTGATAGAGATCTTGAACTATACACTTCAAACATGTGATGGTCAGAAACTGTACACACTGCAGAAAAAAAAAAGCACTGAACCAAGACAAATATCCAGATATTCCAAACTAGAAATACATCATTATACGAATGAAGTAGACAATGGAGGCAAAATGTTTTGAATTAACACAATCACTGCTTTAATCTCCTTTACAAGATGATGCTTGTTTAGGGATGCTGGAATCCACTCAGGGCCTGAGGAATGTGGATTTTACATTCTGAGTCATTCCAGTAGCATTTAGGCTTTAATATCTCACTGAATGAAATGCTTTGAATCATTTTTCATACCTCTGAGCCCTTTCTTGATGTTTTCTCAGCCTGAATTCATTTCTCCACCAACTCTATCTGGACAGATCCTGTTTACCCATGCGGAAGAGAGTTAACCTACCAGGACTGAGACTGCTATCCCTAGAAAGGCCGGATTACAAGGTTCACTCTCGACTGGCCTCTGGAACTTGGATTTTGGGAGAGCTCCCATCATTCCCTTATAAGTATGGCTCACTGTGCCTAAATGGTTTCTGCAAACAGTATGCTTTATGCTGAACATCTGCTTTCCTTCTGGGAGTCTGGCATTTTGATGTGCTAGGCAGAGGGTGCTTATGTGACCAGCCCCCAGTAAAATCCCTGGGTGCTGAATCTAATGAACTTCCCTGACAGACAACATTTCACATGTGTTGTCACAATTCCTTGCTGGAAGAATTAAGTGCAACCTGTGTGACTCGCCTGGGAGAAGAGTCTTGGAACCTTGTGCCTGGTTTCCTCTGGGATTCACCCCATGCCCCTTTTTTCTTTGCTGTTTTTGTTTTGTATCCTCTTGCTGTAATAAATCACAGCCATGAAAACAACTATATGCTGAGTCCTGTGAGTTTGCCCAGTGAATCACCGAAACTGGGGGTGGCCTTGGGGACCCTTGATACATCTCCCTGTATTCTCAGCTCCAATGTCACCTTCTCCCATTCCTCCCACCCCAGAAGAATCACTCCCTTGACTGTTTTGAGTAACCCAATTCATACCACTTGTATAGCTCTTACTTGATATATTACAGTTGCTGTGTATACGTCTATCTCCTCTGAGGACAGGAATCATGCTTTATTCATCTCTGTATCACTGTGTTCTAGCACAGTGACTATAAACTAAATAATTGCTCAATAAATACTAGTTCAGTTGAACTGTCATCAGAGGCGCAACTTGTAAAAAGTGAATCAAATACAATTACTGGCATACAATCAAAAGCATGAATTTTGGCATCCTTACGTTCTTAGCTTTTTTAATAACTAAAGATATTTTTGCTTAAGCAAACTATTTAGCACATAAACAGACTTTAGATTATAAAGCAAAACAAGACAATATAATAAAGACCATATTCTGTCCACACAGATTTAAATTTTGAATTTTACTTTCAGAATGGCCTTTGTAATGATCTGTAATTAGCAAATAAAAGTAATTGCCATTTTATTTCCTATATGCTTGATCTTCTATGATTAGATGTGAACACTTCTTAAAGCATTGTCATTCTACATTTTCCCTTAAATTGATTGCTTTTAAATAACTGTATATCTGGAGAAAGACTGTTCTGCCACAGAGACGGTGACTGAAGTAATCAATAATAAAATTAATATAGAACACACCCCAGAAAATCTTGTGCTGTTCATGTAGTATTTTAAGATATGATCTCAGCAAATTCATGAATAGTCTTATGTTTTAAAACTCCACTTCTTAATAAATGCTCACAAATCAGTAATTACCCTGCTAAGGTTTCTGTTAGGCCCCTTGAAAAGATTTTACAACTGGCGTTCATTTTTCACAGTAGATTTTTCATCCGTTTGAGTTATTCGGGTTATAATAAGAAGTATTAAGTAGTTACTGCCTGGAATTCTGTATCTGGTTCAAAGTGATTACTTCAACTACAAAAATGAAATTATAATCTTTCCGTCTCAGAAAGCCAATCACTTTGGTTTCCAGCAGCCTGACTCACTGAAACAGATTAATCAAAAATACAGTATGCTAACACATATATACGGAATCTAAGGAAAAAAAAAAAAAGGCCATGAAGAACCTAGTGGCAAGACGGGAATAAAGACACAGACCTACTAGAGAATGGACTTGAGGATATGGGGAGGGGGTGGGGTGAGATGTGACAGGGTAAGAGAGTGTCATGGACATATATACACTACCAAATGTAAAATAGATAACTAGTGGGAAGCAGCCGCATAGCACAGGGAGATCAGCTTGGTGCTTTGTGACCACCTAGAGGGGTGGGATGGGGAGGGTGGGAGGGAGGGAGATGCAAGAGGGAAGAGAAATGGGAACATATTGTATATGTATAACTGATTCACTTTGTTATAAAGCAGAAGCTAACACACCATTGTAAGGCAATTATACTTCAATAAAGATGTTTAAAAAAAATAAAATAAAATAAAAAATTAAAAACTGTATGTTAAATTATTATCGGACTAATAGAAAATGGTATTTTGACACATGCAATATTACATTTTAAAAAGTAGTTTTTGCCTTGTCCCCTATAAACATATGATCCCAATGAAGTCTTCAAATTCTTTCACTCTCCTACCCTCAAAACAGTCAATATCAGAGGACTGCCAAGTATAAACATAGCTCTTTGCCTCAGCCCATGCTGACCAAATGCTCTTTTCCTTTTTGTTTAAGTCAGCAAAGATCAGAGAGGTTCCATCGGTCCTGAAAGGCCAAAGAGATACATACAAGATGTCTTTGCACACTGAAATAAACCTGATATGCTCTGCACTATTTTAATGACCTATAAAATAATAGATGTACGAGAAATATATTTTGGTGAAATAAATTGTGTATTTCACAGAGTAAATATGACAACTACAGTGATCTATTTTGATTTTTTTAATGGCTTTTCATTTATATGATCTTCAGGTCAAGGTACTTCAGTGATACATTTACTGACCAGTTTTGAATTATGCAGACTGTATTTGAATGCTGCAGAGATGCCAATAGAATGATCTATTACCCACAGATCAATGGGAAAAAGCATGGGTGCACTTGAAAATCACAGAAGTTCATCTACTCTATTGTGCTGGTGGCCTAGTTCCAAATTAAAGATGTGAACATCCATGCATTAATATCGGAGCCAGATTTTAAAGACAATCAGGCCAAAGTTGAGTTCACTTTAAGGGCTCTTTTGATTATTTGCTTACATTGTCAAGCTAACTTTAAAACACCTTAGCTGCTTCAATGGCCATGGTCAATAGTTGGAAAACTTTGAACCTTTATGGCCTCTTCTAGCCTATGATCCCCAATGCAATGCATGGACCGTGTTGGCCTAGTTTTGCCTCTGATTGGTAGGTTGCAAAGAAATAAAAGAGGAGCTTAAATAAATGGCTCAATAAACGTTTAGTTTTTATGGGAAATACATTTTACATACATGCATGCATTCACATACTATTTTAGGAATATACTTCTTTGCAGAAGTTTATCCTCCAAGTTAATGCATAGCTTCAGTAAAGACTGACATGAAATTGTTAAGGAAGAAGGAGATAAATACTAGCCTCTCCAGCTAAATACTAAACAATTCTAGAGGTCAGTGGTATGACATGTCACTAACAGTTTGCTCTCATATTTAAAATACCTGCTTTGTGTAACTAATAAATGGGACTACATAGATATCTTAAAGAGAAAAGCATCTTTCCTTTATTAAGTATGCCAGGCAGTCTACCCATTAAATTTACTTATACTAGTTAATTTTAATCCCCCAAACAACCCTATGAGATGATGCTGAAACTGGGAATGAAGGACTAAGAAACTAGCCTATAGTTTCTTCTATGTGTATGTAGTCAATTCTTGTAGTAATAGCCCCCAATTTGTTCATGCCTCTCAGTATACTTAGTTTTTGGTAGTAACCTTCACCCTGTCTCTGGGCTTGGCCATTAGGCCAATGGGACAGTAGGAGGCTTGAAAAGTGCATGTGTTTTTGGACTCGCCCTCCTTTACTGATCTAGGGATCCCTGCCACACCACCATTTGAGAAAGCTCAGGTTAGCCTGCTAGAAAGTGGAAGACCACATGGAGCAGAGATAAGCTATGTCAGCTGAAGCCTCCCTAGACCACCCTACCCCACCCAACCTGGCACTTCCTTGCAAACACATATGTGAGCCCCAGCTCAGATCAGGTGAGCCTGGCCTAGAACAGAAGAACCACCTAGTAGAACCCAGCCCAAATTGCCTTCCTGAATAATCATAAGCTAAATAAATAGTTATTGTTTTACGCGACTAAGTTTTAGGGTTCTTTGTTACATGGTAAAAGCTTACTGATTTAGTGAGCTGGGCTCTGTATCCATGCCTCTCTGTGTCCAAAGGCCATGTTCACATCAGAAGTAAAAGAAAAGAAGAGAAGAGAAATGAGTACTAGAGTTCTTGATTAAATTATGTGAAATTATATAGAAGAAAGCCTACTTCAGGTCAGGTCTCAGAGCAAGCAGCACAAATCAGAAAAGTCACAGCAATTTGTTCCATGTGATCTGAATAGCCAAAAAGATGTGCACAAATCCCAAATGCCACTTTCTGTGTGACTGAATAGCGGCAAATCAGACTGCCTGAATTTTATGATTCTAATCCCACAGTGTTATGAGATATGGACCCACATTTATATGCATAAATATTTTCATTTCAGCTCCCAAGCATTTCTAAGAAAATACTCTTGATACTTGAGGAGATTCCAAGTTGGAAGAAATGAATAGCAGCCCCACTTTATGTGCTTCCACCATGGTAAAGTCTTTCTATGCTGATCATCTCATTGTGCAATGTGAATTATTCAGAATATAAATCTGCTTTCTTTTTTCACCTAGGGGACAATAAATTTGAGAATGGAGATGGATTTGAAGTATAAATCATGCTGGAGACTTCATGAATATTCAAATTAAATCAGGTCTGGTTCTGAACCCTACCCTCCTGCTCACAGCGTAAATCACTGTGTATGTTACTCAAGAGGTCACCCCAAACAGGCTTTAGGAATGCTTTCTCCTTTGGAAAATGCAATTAATTACAATTGTTTGCCCCTAAGGATTTCACTTTCAAATTATTTATTTTCTGGTGTCACTGATGAGCTGACTGGGAAAATGAAACACTTCAGTTTAATTACCAGCTGCAATTACAGCTCATGTAAAGGTACTTCATCTTATACTCTTTTTATAATTGTCTATTCTTATGATATAATATGCAGTTATATCTGCTGTCTTTCAAAACACTAACAATGCCACTCCATTTCCAAGAAAAATTTAACACAAGATGACTCTAAAATGACTTCAGTGTGGCTTGGAGATGTTTAAACATAGTGGTATGTTCTGTTTCATCCAAAGCCCTTCAGTTTCTTGGACTTTCAAGATAGAAAGATCATGGAGATGAGAAAAGAGGTAAGAAAATTTAGTCAACCACTTTATTAAGGTTAGATTTTCTTTTAGAATATGAAAGCTGAAATAACTGTCTGGTTCAGATGCAAGCAAGTGGGAGTCTACATCCAGCTTTTCTCCCTTACCAGCTGTGTAACTATGGTCGTCTTCACTCTTCTCATTTTATTGCCTATTTGGTTTATCTTTCAAGTTGTACTTAACAAAAGGGAGGAATGCTGGTTCCTAACAAATAGGGCTGTTGTGAGGATTAAGGAAGATTGTTGATGTTGACTGTCATAATTCCTGATATAAAATAGAGACTCAGCAAACTTTAGTACCTTACTCAACCCTTCCAGTTCATTATAATTTACATACCAGACAGCACGATATGGTGATAACTCTGTGGGCTCTGGAGCCATACTTTCCGGGTTCAAATCCTGACCACACTATTACTATTTTGGAATCTTGAGTGTGTCACTTAACCCCTCCGAGCCTCCTTTTTTTTTCATCTGTGACATGGAGCAGTAGTATAATCTACCTAATAGGGTCATTTTTAAGACTGAAACAACCTAATTCTTGTAACAATGCGGGAAAAGGTGCTTGGCATAGTAAGCTGAAAAGAAATCAAGATGATTGACGGCAAAACAATGATATGTTTGTTTTAAATGTAAGAGAAACCTCTAAGGAAACCTCTTATTTCACCTTTAGTCACATTCTGAATTTGGGGAGTGAAGTACTTTAATCCTAAAAACACAGGATACAGAATAAAATGCAAAATGTAGAAAAGGAGCGTGCATTCTTGTATCTCATAATTTTGATCTGAAATAATAGATACAGTCTCTGGATTTTGCTTCTGGACTGTTATTTACTGGGTACTACAATGTTTTTGAATGTTTTGGGCAAGGGGCTGTGAAACAAGCATGAAATCCATATTAGTGTCAAAACAGATCTGTGTTCTGTTATTGTTTGCCACTTTGATATACAGCTCTGAGACATGGACTTTGTACAGCTGTCATAACAGGAAACATGAACGGTTTTATATACATTGTTGATGCAAGATAACCCAGCATATAAAATGGAAAGATAAAATCCTAAATATACCAGTATATCAAAAATAAAATAGGTATGGAAGCCCATCATAACATCAACATGGTTGTGTTTAATCAGTAATGCAGCATGAATGGAGGATATTTGCAACTGAATCATTTTGCATTGATAGTTTGTAATTCAAAGTATATTATTTGATGTTCTATTGATTGATGTAGGGCTATTCTGGAAGTCCATTATATGAGGGCACGTGGAATCTGGACTTGAGTAGAACTAAAAGTGACAACATTCCACCTTGTCTTACTAGCTCTTAAAAGAATATCATCCCAATAGAAATACAAACAAAAAATTCATGCTTGTTTCACAGCCTCTTGGCAGGGAGTAGGGGTGAGAGGCTGTGCTGTGATGTTTCCGGAACTGGATTTCCATTTACCATATGTAAGCAGTTTTTGTGTCAATCGTGCTTTTACACTCAATACTAGAATCATCAATATACCCTTAACTATGTCCATACAGACATATAAGGATACAAAATCTTCAAGGTAGAAACAGAATATGTAGCTGATCAGCAATACCCTTTAAAAGCAGAGCAGGAAATAAAAATGCAATTTTAAGCAAATTTTTGATGGTTATGGCAAGCTATCTCAGTAGTCAAATGACAAGATGATGGTTTGCTTTTGGCACACTGAATTGCATATAGATGTGAACTCAGAGGAACTTTTAAGAGGTGTTCAAGCTTCACTTGTGACCCTGAAAGGAAGGTTTTCCTAGGGAAGTTCTGCAAGCACAGAATAGCTCTGTGCTTTATGAGTGAGGGGATGGCTAGAAGGACAGTCGTAGAAAAAGCTACACCATGCTGGGGGGCTAGAGAGGATGCTGTACCATGTGTTGTGAGGCAGCTAGATTTCAGATGTAGGTAAAAGATATTCCTTAAAAAGAACATGACTGCTATATCCACATATTTGAGGGAATTTCATAGGGAAGAAGAATTAGACTCAATCTAAACCTGGCCAGCCCTATACCCTGCCCATGGCAGGCATCACTAATAGATCACTACAGTCCTTCCTGATGAGATTGAAAACACCTTAGAATTGTTCCTAACACTCCAGCCAGCCACTACTAATTGGAATTTTCTCAAGAGATGAAACCTATTTGTCATCTCAGAAATATGTATTATTTCTGAGATGAGCTCCAAGTAGAATAAACCCAACTGCCCTAGAGGCAGATTTTAAACCCATATAAATAAATAAGTTTCTAAGTTTTAAATGTGTTGAGAGTAGAATGCTGTTCCTAAAAGTCTCTGGGAGCTGTTCAGGGACACCCTGGGAAAGTGCTCTATCGGGGATTCATGTAAGAAGGTGTGATACTGTAAGGCCACTTAGACAACCTTCAGCTCCACGGCTGAGAACATAAGTGTGGGTCACAATAACCAGGACCTAAAAATAAAAATAGACCAAACCCATACTAAATATGATGAAAATCTGACAACCACTTAAATACAATTAGTTTTTCATTTTCTGCCTCTTTAATGCAGCAAAGAAGAAAGAAGACTATTTATCTACTTATCTCTCATCCATTTATATCTATCTATTACATATATGTGCATGTGTGTGTATATATATGCATCTATATAATCTGAATATTATATTTCTATCTTATTATATAAGATAATTCTGGAAGAATTCGTGGGGTTGAAATTTTTTAGTATGTACCAATATAATGGTTACTTTATATCTGAGGAGAATTTTAATAGACCAAATACCTTAAATATACATATTATTTTTTTCTTGATATTTGTACTTTAAACTCACAAGAGGGCAATAGTGGGTATTTTTCTTCTTGTATCCTATTCCATCAGCAACCATGACAACATTTATTAATCTTTGAGCTTCTCCCCCACCTTTTATTAATGAGTAACATCTTGTTCAATGTCACAGGTTTGAGCAGCATGCATCAAACATTTGTAAAATTTTTTTATCCCTGACAGTGAACATCAAAGCCAACAGACACGCATTACAGGAGAAGCCAGGGAGGACTTTAAACAATGAACAGATCTAGAAGGAAATTCGCTGTATAACAATGTGCTTGTGTAAGTATGCATGTGCGTGTGTGCGCACTTGCATGCCAAAAAAATGACAGTGGGTATTTACTGAAGAAATAAGGGTGGGGCGGGGGAGCTTGTGAGGCATTGAGAAGTGAATCTTGACCTACTTGAGCACATTTTCTTTTTACCAGTCAGTCAGCAGCGGGTGCTATTTGCTACTCCTTTGATATGATCGTATGCTGCCTAACAAGAGATACTTAGTTTTATGCATGAAATGTTCAATTTCTTTGTAGTAGAAAGACAGGGATGTTCATAAAGCTTTCTCTTTCCATCTCTTCTTTTTTTGCCCCTAATTCCCTACTCATGCCCTCAAATTTAGCTGGTGACTATTCCTTCTTTCTTCAAACTGAAAACAGAGCTTGTATTTGATGGTTTGGATATGGTGGGTAGGAAAGAAATAATTATTTGGTAACTATTTTTCTTTATATAAGGATGCTAGATATTTTGGAGTGGGCATTTTATCTGTAAGGCACATAGAGTATGGCTTTAATTTCATCCTCTATAATCCTATCCTCTCAATGGCACACATTAAATCATACCCACCAAGTATACCTAGAATATGATGTTTTCTCAGTCTTTGAAAAGAATCTACGAGAAACAAAATGGCATTTCTTTTTGTCTCATGACCATGTCTCATATCTCCTGCTACTTTAAATTCACGTACCCGCTTAGTTGTGATGTTGGTTCCTGATAGAGAATGTCATCAGTGGTCCAACAGGTTGACAACATGATGAAAAACTTTATGAACAATAACTAAAACTGTGAACTACCATAAATTTAATCCACTTTGTACGTTAATCATAACCAGAAATACACATGAAGTTATTAATACTCTTATAAAATAAAACTAGAGGGTACTCATATTGGAACCTAATATCCCTTCAGGCTGATATAAAAGATTTTTAAGTAGATAATGTTGGAAAGGGAGGGGAGAGGTGACTGTTTTATCACTGCTTCTGACAATATATATATTTTCTCTCTTCCTTAAAACTAAAGGCTCTCCACTTTCATGACTTAAGTATGTTCTTTTAGGTCAGTTTAATACTCTTACTAACAAGCTAAGGGCTTCCCTGGTGGCGCAGTGGTTGGGAGCCCGCCTGCCAATGCAGGGGACACGGGTTCGAGACCTGGTCCGGGAAGATCCCACACGCGTGGAGCAGCTAAGCCCGTGCGCCGCAGCTGCTGAGCCTGCGCTCTGGAGCCCATGAGCCACAACTACTGAGCCCGCATGCCGCAACTACTGAAGCCTGCATGCCTAGAGCCCGTGCTCTGCAACAGGAGAGGCCACCGCAATGGGAGGCCCGCGCACCACAATGAAGAGTAGCTCCCACTTGCAGCAACTAGAGAGAGCCCGTGCGCAGCAAGGAAGACCAAACACAGCCAATAAATAAATGAATAAATTAAAAAAACAAACAAACAAACAAAAAAAACAAGCTAAATTTCCCTATAAAAAGATTAAAATATTTTATGTCAACATGCTGGAACGAAGTATTTGAGGCTTAGTCTTAACAAACTTCAAATTCCTTAGCACGACGTTGAAGATGACTCATAATCTGACTCATGCCTATTTTCCCAGTATCATTTGTCATCACATTCATATTAAACTGTAGGACATCTTCCAAACAACCTGTCCTTTTGTACAGCCCAAAGACTTTGAACATATTTTTGCTTCTTCTTGGGATTCCATTCCTTTTTTATCTGCTGGTCAGTTTCTAGTCATCCTTTGAGACCCTTCTCTCCCAGGAAATGTACTGCTTCCTCTAAGCTGACTTCCAGGGGAGACTTAATCGCCTAGTGTTGGAGGGCAAGAACCCCACCTTGTTCACCTTTTTGTTTTCAGCACATTGTTCTTTCTTTCTTTAGTCCAGTCATTGTGTCTGGTTTGCTCACATGGCACCTTAGCAGGAGCACGTACAAACACAATTGAACAATAGCATTTTGCTAGCTAATAAATATTTATGTTCCACGTACTATGCATGGAGAACACAGCAGTGAAAAAGACAAATGGGGTCCTCGGTCTCCAGGGACATTGTCTCTAATTTTCCTTGTGAATTCTAATTTAGAACATTATATCTCATTCCATTCTTCCTTGGCTCTCAGGCCCATTACCAAAGCCCATCTCCTAAATCCTGCTTCATACTGTCCTTGCTTTGAGAATCCCATTGGATAAAGGCAGTTTTTCTAGCCTTGTGGCCTGAAATTCTTTTGAACATGATTTTGTCTCTCTGCCACTTTAGAACTAGAGATATGGACATAAGGAGCTCCCAACTTCTGCCCTTTGGAACCTGTATTGATTGGGTCAACTCCATTCAGCCATCTCTTCAAAGAGTCTGAGAGTTGGTTAATGGTGAATCAATACAAGTTGAATGATGGGAAAATAAGGAAATATATTCAAAGAATAAATATTGTTTGAAATGTTAGTATAATTAGGATAAAGTGTTGAATTATATGGAAATTTGCATATGATCACCCAATGGAGCTATGATGGGCTTCATAATGACTCAGTGAAACTTTTATCAATGTCATTTATTTTCATCATTTATTGTTTAAATGTGCCAACTATTCTATTTTAGTTTAAGGCAGGGAAGATGATCATTTCTTTTTCTAATTCTGGCTAATGTGTAAGAGGTTATGAAAGATATGCAAAGGTACAGGGATATTTTATCCTCCAAATTTATTCATTGATTTAACAAACCTTAAGTTCAGAATAACTGAATTGAAATGTCAAATTCAAAATCAAATGTCACAGGACTTTTTCAGTAAGATTTCAGTAAGATTACTTTCCACATGTGAATCTCAAAAGAGAGCTAATTTAGCCTAAAAAGATTCTCACATGGTAATGGGAGTTGAAGTTAAATGACTGAACCTTTGTAAATTATATTAAGGGAAATGAAGTTTTTGAAAGTCCATTTCACTACCTCTATGCAAAGTGTTTGGAAACTATAGCGAAGTACATTATTCTCAGAATAAGGATTAGACACTGTCAATAAAAACTCTTCCAGATTAGGTAGAACCAAATACAATTTTTGGTACTCTCTAAATCATGTTTTTCTATATATTATTTTACTCAGTTCTGACTACAACTCTATAAAATAGGACAAGTACTACTAATTCCATTTTACAAATCATGCTCAGATAAATTAGTGACTTGCCAAATTAATAAAGCCAAAAATGGATAGACTGGGAATTTTAAGTCACGTGCCTTTAACACACCATCCATTCTTAAGTTGTTATTGATAGTCACTGCCTTACGGATATAAGGTCTCTTTTAGAAAAAAAAAAATGCCCCAAAGAGCTCATCTCAATATACATTATTTTAACTTTTATTCATGTAACATCTTTAGCACCTACTGTGGTCAAGCACAGAGGCAGGCAGTAGATTATGAAGATGAGTAATATGGCGCTTCTCCTCAGGGCCTTAGGGTCTAACAGAATAAAATATTTTTAATAATATGGATAGTATTATCTAGTTAGATAAGATATTTTATTTTATTTTTAAAATAAATTTATTTATCTATTATTTTTTTTTGGCTCCGTTGGGTCTTCGTTGCTGCATGCGGGCTTTCTTTAGTTGCAGCGAGCGGGGGCTACTCTTCGTTGAGGTGTGCGAGCTTCTCATTGTGGTGGCTTCTCTTGTTGCGGAGCATGGGCTCTGGGCACGTGGGCTTCAGTAGTTGTGGTGCGCGGGCTTCCGTACTTGTGGCACACGGGCTCAGTAGTTGTGGCTCACGGGCTCTAGAGTGCACGCTCAGTAGTTGTGGCGCACAGGCTTAGTTGCTCCGCGGCATGTGGGATCTTCCCTGACCAGGGCTTGAACCCGTGTCCTCTGCATTGGTGGGTGGATTCTTAACCACTGCACCACCAGGGAAGTCCCAGATAGTATATTTTAAATTGAAACCTTCCATATCATGTGACATAAAAGGGAAAGACTCATGATAGTTCCATGGAGGATAAATTGGTAAAGGCCAAGAGATATGAGAAAATATAGGCATATTCTTTAAATCATTCTTTTTACCTTTTACAAGTTTGACATATTTAGTATTTTTAATTAAAGAAAAAAGAAAAGAAACTCAATGGATATTTCTCTGAGTAGAGAACAGCTAATGCTTGGAACTCTGGGATCAATGATGATATCATTTCATAAATATTTTCTTAAATAAAAATAAACTTAGCGGCTTCCTTGGTGGCGCAGTGGTTGAGAATCTGCGTGCTAATGCAGGGGACACGGGTTCGAGCCCTGGTCTGGGAAGATCCCACATGCTGCGGAGAAACTAGGCCCGTGAGCCACAACTACTGAGCCTGCGCTCCGCAACAAGAGGGGCCGCGATAGTGAGAGGCCCGCGCACCGCGATGAAGAGTGGCCCCCGCTTGCCGCCACTAGAGAAAGCCCCCGCACAGAAACGAGGACCCAACACAGCCAAAAATAAATAAATAAATAAATGTGGGGTTTAAAAAAATAAATAAATAAAAATAAATAAATAAATAAACTTAGCTCTTTCAGACGTAGTAAATCCTCAAGTATTGCAGCATTCTTAAAAATCCCATACCCATGGCAAACCTTAAAGCCCATGTAAGGTAGAAGAACTAAATTCAAATGAAACAGAATATCTTGAAGCTCCTAAGATAGTGGACTTAAAATGCTGTGTTAGATGGAAAAGTAATAAAGACTGTTTTAGACGCTCCTAAAAAGTCAAGGGTTAACGATAAATGTTGTAAAGGCTTTATTAGGAGAAAGCTACTTCCATCCTATTTCGAAAATTAATTTGCCGTAAAAGTCATCTGTGTTATAACTCCAAAGAGCCTATATGGTACATTCTGTACAGAATTTTATAATAGGCATATGACTATAAAATAATTTAACTGTAGCAATTCAGAAAAATGTCCATCGAGGCTATATATCCTGGAATGAATAATCCAGAATCTTACATATAAAATGGCCATCTCAAAACTAGTATGTCCAAAACCAAACTCCTGATTTCCACTTCACACGTGTGTCCAATCCTGATCCTCATTAGTCAGTTACTCAGACCCAAACTTTCCAATCATCTATAACAGCTCTCTCGCTCACACACACAATCTGTCAGCAAATCCTGTTTGTTCCATCAACAAAATATATTCAGAAACTATCAACAGCTACTACTTTCACCTTAGTCTTGGGCACCATATCTCCTCCCTAGCTTGTTGCCTCTTCATGGCACTTCCAGCTTCTAATCCTAAACTACACCCCCCCCCCCACCCACCCAATTGTCTATTCTCTAAACGTTAGTCAGAGTAGCCCATTAAAATGAGAATCAGTTCATGTCTCTCCTGGAGTGTTTCCCCATATCACTCAGAATAACAAAATACTTTGCCAAGGCCTGCTCCAAGCCTATGATCTCCTCCCCTGGTCACCTCTGACTCACCTCTGCCACTCACTCTTTTTGTCTCTCACTGACTTTCCTCTGGTCACAATGTTTTCTCCCAGCCTCTGGGCCTTTACGCATCTTGTTGCCTTTGTCTGGAATCATTTATCCCAGAGATAAAGAAATGGTAGCTAAGATCAGGGGCAGGTCCAGGTTATGTAAGGCCTGGGCCTCATACAATTTGGGGGATCTTTTTAAGAGAAAGAATATGACACTTTGTATACAAAATTCAATAGAGGGCCTCAGAAGAGGTACATATGAGGACTGGACTTTTAGCTTCATTATTCTCACAGTAAATCCACCTCTCCTATAATACTATACACTAGGCACTACTCTAAATGCTTTAATACACTACCTAATTTAATTTTCATAATGATACTATGGGGAGAGATATTATTCCCATTTTACAGATGAGGATGTGAAGCACAGAGTGGTTAAGTAATTTGTCCCAGGTCAAATTGCTAGAAGAGGGCCAGTGGTAAGTTTTGAACTCTGCCTGGCTTGACTCCATGCTGTTTACCACAATGTGCATTGAATTTGCATTTCCTGCTCTCTCACTGCTTCCAAATCCTTGCTGAAACATCACCTCTTCAGAGAGACCTTCTCTGGGCAGTTTACTCTTCCCTACTGTCCCCTCTCTAGCCTCACACCCTCTCTCATTTTTGTTAACAGCATATATCACCACTTGATATGTTACATGCTTACTTATTATTGTCTATCTTCTCTCACTTGAACATAAGCTCCACTTTTGTCTCTGTTATTAAGAGATGTATTTTGTCTAGAACAGCACCTGGCATGTAGCAGGTTCTCAGTAAAATCTTGTGGAATAAATTATTTCTCCCTATTCAATATCTGAAGTGCAGCTCAATGACTATGCATATAAAGGAAAATTAATTACGCACAGCATACTATATTTACTAGAAGTAAGCAGTACATGTTAGATCCGTGGTTCGCAAAGTGTGACCCACGGACAGGCAGCTTCAGCATCTCCTGGGAGCGTGTTAGAAGGACAAAGGTGGCCATGGTCTCCACACTGAAGGCAAAAGGGTCTCAAGTTATCTGTCTTACTAATGTTAATATTCCTCAGAGATACTGCTTTATCAGATTGAGTAACTTGGATATATTTTCTGACAACAAAATGACAGCTGAAATTTCAGCTGTGAAAGTTCATTCCAAAGCGAACTGTGTAAAGGGAGACCTAAAGGTGGAATGTGATTATCTTTAGTGGATGGGAAAGCACTCCATTATTTTTTCCATAATGTGTTTTTATTTATCCCTTTATTGTGTAGATCTTTAAATGCTTCCTGCTAGCTTTAAAAAAACTTAATTTGTGATTGTGTTTGGCTAATTTTTTGTACCCTTTTATTCTCCCTCCAGTACCCAACTTCCTCCTATTAAGAGGAACATAGCTGGTAATGTGGTCCCACCTCAAAGGAAAGATGAGTTCTAAAACAGGATGGAAAATCACAGGTGACTCAAATATCCTTTCCAGGTCATGCACTTAACCCTCTCATTTAATTTCCCTTCACTGAGACACTTCCTTTTTCAAGACTGTAAACATAACCTGCACCTGCAATTACTTGAACAGAAATTAGTCTTGTGCTTTCCTCCTTAGGAACAAAGCAGCATTCAAATCTTCAGCTGACTAAATGCCAACCTTTGTAGACATGGTTTTGAACTGGATTGGAACCCAAATGTAATTAAATGCATAAAACGTACTACCCTTGGAAGTGATTTGTCTTTGGAAATATCTCAGCACCTAGTATAAATTAGATCATTTAACTTACTATAAAACATCTCAGGACCGACAGTGTAAAACTGCAGTTCTCAATGTGGGTGATGCTACTAATGACCAGACTCTATATGGGCACACCATTTTTCTGACTCAGTAGAGAAGATTTCCTGGCTATCTACACTGCTTGACTTTACTCATTAATTGAATTAAATAATTGATAGCACCTATTTAAAGTCAGGACCATGTCACCCCACAAAAGTAAAGAGAGGGCTAAAGTTATAGCCACTTACAGTAAGCTTAAGTTACCCCTGCCTCAGAATCACCTAGTGGGGCTTATCAAAATGTAGAATCCCAGGCTTCCCACACTTTGGAATCTGAATCTCCAGGGAGTGTAGGACCAGAAATACATATTTTAAAGAATTGTTTCAGGTGATACTTAAGTACTTTAAAGTTTGAGAACCGATGGAAGGCATAAGGACGCTGCTTATCTGAGAAAGTGAGAAAAAGAAGGAAGGCTGAGTATACACACACACACACACACACACACACACACACACACACACACACACCCTTCCACAATAAATTTTGCCGATATCAAAATTTTGAGTAGAACTAGCTATCACAATGGGAGAAATACTGACTGTACTTTAGAGCAGCTGTTCTTCAGAGAAAAATTCAAACAAATATAGGGAGCTTAAATGATAGTGAATGAAATCAAGTTCCTTAATTTTTAAATTTCTAATTATATGTTAAAGCATTTGCATGGAGAGACAATGCTTCCATAAATATGGAGTCACAGCACCTCGACATTCATCATTATTTGATATTAAGTTCTACATTGGAAATATGTTTTCCAGGAGGCTGGAATGTACTTTGAAGACTTGCACCTTTAAAACAGTGATGATTTTATAGAAAGTCTTATTTGCTTCTCCAACTTCAATTTTCACTCTTCAAGGCACTGGTGCTGGTTATGAAGCAAAAACAAGATACATGGTCTCAGTTTCCTCAAAGTGAATATTCTATCCTTCTCAAAAAGAACTTGTGAAAAACAGTTTAAGCGGGCTTCCCTGGTGGCGCAGCGGTTAAGAACCCGCCTGCCAATGCAGGGCACACAGGTTCGAGCCCTGGTCCGGGAAGATCCCACATGCCGCGGAGCAGCTAAGCCTGTGCGCCACAACTACTGAGCCTGCGCTCTAGAGCCCAAGAGCCACAACTACTGAGCCCTCATGCCACAACTACTGAAGCCTGCATGCCTAGAGCCCGTGCTCCACAACGAGAGAAGCCACCGCAATGAGAAGCCCTCACGCCGCAACGAAGAGTAGCCCCCGCTGGCTGCAACTAGAGAAAGCCTGCGTGCAGCAACGAAGACCCAACGCAGCCAAAATAAATAAATAAATTTATATATAAAAAAAAACAGTTTAAGCTTTTTGTGATAACTACTATCATTTTGAATATTATTTACCAAAGTACACTAATAGCATCAGAATTTATTCAGGTGTTACTCTGCCTACACAGAATGGTCTATGTTTTTTGATAGCTTACTGTCACCTTCTGATTAGGTTTTTCTAATCTCATATATTATAGAAATCAATGTAGTATGGTTATTTAAATTGTATTTAAAAGTTTAAATAGACCCTCAGTGAAGGTCTAAGATGGTCTCTAATGGAGACTAGCAAAAAGTTCAGATTTACAACTGTGTTCCAGTGTTTTGCACATTTTAGGATGCCTGATATCCTAAAGAAGTGAGTAAATGAGATAGCTTCACACAATATTTCTATTTTAGAGTAACAGTGACTGCTTCAAACTTGAGACTCCTTGAAATCTCTTCTAAACAGTTTGAAGCATTTTGGAGAAACAAAGTCTCAAATATAGGAAAACTATTTGGTCACTCAGGCTATTTTTACCTTCCATGTGAACAATTACATTAGTCTCACAGTGGATTTCCCCATTTTCATCTCCCATTGCGACAACCCATCCTGTACAATGCAGCTAGATTAACCTTCATGAAGGACGCTTCCATCTTACCATGCTTATGCTTAAAGCCTCCAGTGACTCCCAAATAAAGCTCAACCTTCTCAGCCTGCATTTGAGAACAATCAACAACCTTTCCAAGTTTGTTTCCCTTTACATGGGAGTATGTCCAGCCAAATTGGTCTGGACTTCTTTCTTCAGAAATGCATACTTAATTCTTTTCTGAAGCTGTGCCTTTGGCCACACTATCTCCTATTACCATATCCACATATCAAATTCCTCCCCATCTTTTAAATGTCATTCATAATATCTCCCCTCCGTGGAAACTTCCCGTTCCTTCCACCGGAAGTTCTGAGCTCTATAAATATCAGAACTATCCTTGTACTGTAGTACAACATTGTCATTATCTGCATGTGTAATTCCCCAAAGTCGAGGACCTTGTCTTCATTCTTTCAACAAATATTTACAGAACACCAATAGCTTTTAAAGCAATGTTTTAGACATTACGGAGGCTGCCAAGTTGAATAAAATCTAATCCTTGCCTTCCCACTGTCTGGTACAATGTCAGGCACGTTGTTGGTGCTGAAAAAATATATGTGGAATAAATAAATGAGTAGTCCATCTCACTTTCAACAGCATAAGTTCTGGTTTATAACACAATAAATTAAATTAATAGGAAATTCTATTGCGGAAGAAGACTTTACCAGATTAACTTTTAGAATATCTAAATGTTACATATGCAGACATAAAAAGAAAAAAATATACATTTTAAAACACAAAGACAAAAGAAGTTTGAAAAATGTTAAGTCTGTTTTGTATAAAACACTGTTCTACTGTTAATTTCTTGATCTCCTACGATTCACAGATGATAAACCTCCACTGTTAATTAGTTCTATTAGTTCTTTAACATTACAATATATTACATGCTTGCTACATGCAATACTTTTCTGCAAATACTGACCACATGTTTTAATCTGAATTTCTTTAGAAATTCTTTAGAGGCAATAATAATTACATATATTTTCTTGACAATCATGTTCACATGATTTCAAATAAATTAAGAAGTAAAACACTAGATTAAGTATCCAGATTGTTATTCTAAATGATGCTAAATATAAGAAAATTGAAATCTTAGACTTTATTTTCTGGCTTCTATATGAATGGTTATAAGCCAGGAGTTAGACGATAACTAAGGTAACTTTGCCTCACTCTGATACTTATATGTTGCACACACACATTGCTGGAAGATTGGATGGCATATTCAACAAGCATACAAAATAATTCAGATCAATGTCAACTTGCTCTCACCAGAAAATGAAGTCTTGTCGAGAGCCATCCTACCTTTCATTATAATTCAACAGAAATCTAGAGCACTAAGAATAAAATGTTTAAGGTATAGGATTATGTCTGTTCTAGTTTGAAAAAATGAGTGTCTTTAGATAAAACTTTCTCTTTTGAAATGGAAAGTCATTATTGCTGCAGAATATGGTTTCACATATTAAAAAGTTAAATTAATTTTCTATATAGCTCTAGCCCTGGCCATCTGAATAGAAATAGCTTGAATCTAGACTCTTGAATGCCATGCTAATGACATGGGTCATGTCATGATAGGAATTTGTCATAAACAAATGGTGTCTTGTAAATGACCTGGGGAAAATAAACTAATGTTCTAAGTAAGGATGTACCTTCAAAATTCATTCTCTATGGTACCCAAGTCAGAGAGAAATAATTGATTACTAATGGGGCAATATCAGGTTGGTCACGTTATTGTTTGCCTGCATGAATAAGAGGTAAGGATTTTTTCAATTTCTGGAAGGTCACCCATTCATCATTTTAACTGCTAAATGCTTAGATCTGCAGGTATTACTAGATTTCTTTAGTCCTCTCCCCAAACTTCTATATGTTATATCATCCTCCCACAAAAGACAAAAGCTTTGTGGTTTTCTCATCAATGTTGTCACAATTAAGTGACAATATGGAGCGGTACAGTTTCAACCTTATATGTTAAAGGAAGGGATTGTCCATCAACTATACTTCAATAAAAAAATAAAATTAAAAAAATAAAGGAAGGGATTGTGCAATGCAGTCTAAGAATTCAAGAATTTCAGTAGAGAAAACCAAATGAGCTGGCTGAGGATGCTACTGGGGTAACAATGGGAGACTACATAAAAATTGATGAAAAGCATGAGTTGTAGAGTCACACTTAGGTTCAAGACCTGATTCTCACATTTACTTGCATTTAAGTCCTTGGAAAATAACTCAAACTCTCTAATTCCCACTCTCTTCATAGGTAAAATGGGAAGAAAAATTGTACTTAGATTTTAAATAATGTCTATAGAATGCTTACTACAGAAACTGGAATATGGCAAATTTTAGATAAATAATAGCTTTTGTTATTGATATTAGGCATTTCCAGATAAAAAGGTTTAGATAGGAAAGGCATTTCCAAGAATGCTAGTTTGTTTGGTTTTTTTTCCTGTTTACTACTCTACTTTCCAATCTTTCTTTACCTGCCCCAGAAGAAGACTTTGGCTTTAGTTTTGGTATGGCCAATGGGAAGTACTAGCAGAAGAGTGGGAAAGAATGGGGTCAAGACATTTATTCTCTCAGCTCTCTGCTGAGCACCCTCTGTTTGGCTGTGTCCCTTTAGCAAAGGTCACAGGTCAAGTTGGGCAGACACCCCTTGCAGCTACATCATGTTCTCTCTCCCCACGACCCCACTGAGTCTACCACCTAATTCCAGCTGAATACACCCCAATACATGAGAATCTAAGTGTATACTGTTGGTACAAAAAGCCCAGTGTATCCTAGAGAAGCCCAGGTGTTAACCAGGAAAAATGAAGATGTGTATACAATCTGAAGTAAAGGCATAAAAGGGGACTCCTGGTGGCTTGAAATGTACGAAATGGGTTTCAGGAAGTTTGTAGCAAAACAGCAATTTGTGGCTGTGTCACATCTTGGGTGGTTCCTTATGGATGCCATAGAGGCTAGTTTCTCTGCTTAAAGGAACTTAGCACAATAGAACAAAATAGCACAGTCACTCCATTTCTGAAGTCCACTCTGTTTTTATAGGTGTCAACAGCAATGTTTTAGAGCAGTATTAATATAAGCTCTGTGGACTTCTCAGGATTGGCCCAAAGCTAACTGGAGGGTTTTAAACTTCAGATCAGGAAATACACATGCATGTACACATGCACACACTGACTACGAGAATATCCAATGCTATATGATACACAAGAAAAAGGAAACCGAAGGAAAAAAAGAAGGGAAAAGACCTCTATTGTCTAGTAATCTGATAGCAGTATCAACTTTATACAGCTATGAAAGCAGTAAAGCGTGAGTTGGAAGTTCCAATTAGGAAATTCCAAGGACCCCTAAGACATCCCCTTTGTACAACTAATCAGATGTCCTAAGAGGGCTAGAGAGACAATACAAAGTGTACTTTGGAACTCAGGACTCTTCCCATGTCTCAGGAGAGGGGTCCTTCTCAGTTCTTGACCACCTAAATCATCCCCACGGGGAAGCTAAAATAGCTACAATTATTACGATAGAGGAGAAAACATTAGTGCCTCAAGTTTCTTTGGGTCCTTATGATGGCTTCTAATACTTCTGCAGAGGTGCCTCAGGAGCCTCTCAGGGGGGTGGGAGAGCTAAGAAGACCAGATTTTAAATGCCAGCTCTGCTTCACCATGAGATCTGTTTTTATCTGTATTCTGCATTGGCTTCTTTGTAAGCTCTGGTTTAAAGAAACGGTTACACTGCTAAAAATAGTAATATAAAAAATTTCAAAGTCACTGTCTTTGAATTTTACATACATCTATTAGTGACAAATGTCCCAGTATATTATTGAATTCTAAGCATTTCGTCTCTGTCTTATGATATATGACATTAATGGTTGGTGTTACCGAGGAGAATGAACTATCCTATACCATGCAGCAGCTTAGATTAACACTTTTAACTGTATGAACGGGCACGAATAAAAGCCCTTTCGTATTTATCTAGATTAGTCCTTCTATTCCTGCTTTACCGAAATTAGGTAATTATGAGGTATTTTGATGGAAACCAGATCCCAAATACAGTAGAACCTTATCTTTAACATAAATATTTTGGTAAAATATCTCACAGGGACCTGTTTGTCCCACCTTTACTTAAGATCACATTTATACTGGAGAACTTTTCTTAAGCCTTACTTTTAATAGTTTTTAGTTTGTTTTTTTTTCTCCATTGTGGGAATGCAAGTTTATCCCAATGAGGAGGTAGTTTGTGTGTGCATTGCATTCAGTAACATAATGAATGCTTAATATCAGCAATAATTACATACTGACAACATGAATGTCTTTTGAAAAATGATTGCTGGTTTTGTTTTTCAAAGGTAATGGAAACCCTTATATATGTCAATAGACTGCAGCAGAAGGCCCAGCAGGAAGAGTTGAGAGGCAAATGGAATGAAACTGTGGTATTAAAGCAGTTGAGGAGTTTGTAATTCTAAACTAAAAATAGTTTTTCCACACCATAATGGTGTATTTTAAAGGTACTTTTTACTTATTGGTAGAGAACAAATTTCCCTCCAGCTAACATCTTTTGTCATCTGGTTGCATGTAGTCAAAAGTTCTATTTTCTAGACAATCTGTTTTTTAATCAAGTAAAAGAAGAAAGGACTGTCTGCTTACTATTTGACTATTATGGAGTTCAAATATTGTTAAACAAAGTATCCTTAATATAAATTTTCACTTCCTTGCTGTTATACAACCCCACTCATTCATGTTAATGTTTTCAGACATATTTCAGGATCAGTTTACATGATAAAATATAATTCACTGTTCTTTGTTCACTTAAGTTGCATTCAATGCTTTAATAAGACTGACATGTGGGCTCAAACTGGACTGCTGATTTGTGAAACTTGTGGTGGTTCAGGTGGCAGTGGCACATGCAAAGTTTTATTCATATAAATGGCCACCATCTCTGCTTAGGCATCAAGAGCATGATTAGTTGGTTTCCTGGGTTCATACTAGTTAAGATATTTGTGATACATGCTATTTAAGGAGTTTCTCTAATTTGGCCTTAGGGAAACAATGAAAGGCTAAGGTAAGTGAGATAAAATATGAATAAATTTATAGAATTGATTTGGATACTCTATGTTTTCTACTATCACTTTCAGTTACTACTGTGACTGATATCTCTTTACATAACCAAGAGTTTGGGGGTGCATAGTTCAGGGCTCGAATAGCAGCTCAATGATGCCATTGAGACCCTAGCCTCCTTCTTATTCCACCCTCTTTAATAGGTGATTTTTATTTTCCTGGTTTCAAGGCAGACACTGCACTTCTGAATGTCATACCCAAATTTGACATTTATTTCCTGGAAGGTAGCCTGCTCCAGTGACTTCTTCCTAAATCTCATTAGCCACAACTCTGCTCATGGCCAACCCAAGCTGTTAGAGAGGCTGTGAAATCAAGGACATTACTTTCCAATCTCTATAGAACAAGAAAAGGGGGATGGAAAGGATGCTGAGTGAGCCAAACTATAGTATCTGCTCACTAAAGAATTATATTAATTATTTTAGCCTCAGGCCAAAAGATGGGCAATCTCATTGTCCTCTTTTGTCTTCAACCTATGCTTTAGAAACACATGCTGGTCATAGCAAGTTGGCCACAGGGGCTCTCACTTCCCTCTGTATTTTTTTCAGGGTCCAATTATGATGATACAACCAGGGAGTAGATACTATTTGTTGCTTATTTAGTATTCATTTCTCCACTTTTTTGTATATTAGAACCCCAATTACAATCAGATATCTCCTTAATTCCATGTAGCCGTAAGTCTCAAGAGAAACTGAACTCACCCCGATTTTAGGAAGGGAGTCTTTCAAGAGTAATCTTGCCTATGATTGATTCTGGAACCAGCATATGACCCCATTTTGACCTGAAGTGTAATGGGAATTCTTCCAGGGAGTAAGGGAGAATTCCTTGCTACTGTGAGATAGCCATAGGAATGTCCCCTGGATATTAATGGAGGTAGATATGATGCCTGGGACTGCTGCAGTCATCTTGCTACTACACTGAGGATAAAGCCACACTTAGAATTACAGAGCAGAGAAATAGAAAGCACCTGGGCCCTTGATGACATTGCTGAATCACCTGGCCCTGAAGTCCACTGCACTGTTGAACTTCCAGTCAAGTGAGATCTTTTGTTCTTTATTGTTTTAGTCAGTTGGAGTCTGGATTTCTGTTACTTGTAGCCAAAAGCATCTTAATTCTTATGAATTGTCTGAGATCTTTGTCCTTAAAAGTTCTGAGAAGTTTGTGTTTATGCTATTACTGTTACCTTTGCTGCTTGTAACTCAAATTAAATGGGATTTCCCACAGAGACATATCATTGTAGAGATACACTATATGCATCGGCACATTTAGAGCTAACTTGCTACCAAGAATGTGCTAAGAAAATGCATTATACCTCACACCCCTTCCAGTTCTGGGTTTTGGCAATACAGGGAAATGAGCCACAGGTACAATGCAGATCAACTGGAAAACATTTCTACAAGATTGGTAAACAAGTGGAATTTCACCAGCCACATTATACTGGGACAACCAAGATATAAGTAATGTGAAATGCATTAGAATCTACAAGGCCAAAAGGCTGTCAAACATACCACCAAAGCAGCCAAAGGGACCCCTAAAACTAAACTGAATGTTAGGCTAATTGTGCAGAAAATAGAAGACTCTGTTTAAGTCAAAAGGTACTGTGCAAAAAGCGAAGAGGAAGAAATAGACAATGCGTTGTATGCTCCCACAGTTCCCAAACTATACTTGAGGTGGCATGTAGGAATTGAAATGCCTGATTAGGACTTTAATGTTCTCAAATGTGCCAGAGAGAGAGAGAGAGAGAGAGAGAGAATTAATATAATAAAATGCCTCACGTTATCTTGGTAACAAGACAGAAGGATAAATGATACTAACATACAGGCTACTGTAGAACTTCTTTTACAAGATATTGGATTATTTCCTAAGACACCTGCTTAGTGTTAGATACAACGGAAATCATGGGGTAATAGCAAATGTCAGAAAAAAGAGGAAGAAGGAGACACATTAAAAGCCCTTTTTAGGGCTTCCCTGGTGGCACAGTGGTTGAGAATCTGCCTGCCAATGCAGGGGACACGGGTTTGAGCCCTGGTCTGGGAAGATCCCACATGCCGCGGAGCAACTGGGCCCGTGAGCCACAATTACTGAGCCTGCGCGTCTGGAGCCTGTGCTCCGCAACAAGAGAGGCCGCGATAGTGAGAGGCCCGCACACTGTGATGAAGAGTGGCCCCCACTTGCTGCAACTAGAGAAACCCCTCGCACAGAAACGAAGACCCAACACAGCCAAAAAAAAAAAGCCCTTTTTAAAAATTAGTCAGTGTAAGAGAATGCATCACTGATAATTTGAATATAAATGAACTGGTAAAATGCTAGAAAATAATGGCTCACATAAATGAAGCCCCAAACAAATGAATTTTTAAAAGATTCTCTTCTTCTGATTTTATAAGTTATTTACTGTTTTATGTCAGAATCATGGATTTGGTTAGTAGATGGCATGGTATAATTAAAAAGGTGTTAGAAGGTATTCATTTAAAATATAAGATATGGTGCCCACTGTGATTAATTTTAGGGACCTTTCCTAAGAGATTTAGAGTAAGAGACACTGTTATTCTAAGCCTCAGTCTGAATGTTCACACTATTTTGATTACCTACAAAGAGAAAGGAGTGAAACATATATACAAATAAATAACCAGGAAATGCTAATGTGAATTTTCTTTATTATTGAAACTTTCTCAGATTATGCAATTCTTTAGTAAAACAGTATTGAGTCACTAACAATAGGAAACACATGTTCTTCACACATTTAGTAGAAAACAAATGTTAAGAAGGACTAATCCTAACACTGACATGCAGAGTGAGGAGTCTGGACAAATTTAAACACATGAAAAGGCTCATCTCTTTCTTATCCAAACGCCTGTCAGGTTTCAAGGTTAAAGCCATATTTATGTTTCCATTTTTTCTCCACATAATTGGTAAGGTTATATCTACGAATATTATACCACCTAATTTCAAAAATTTCAAATAGGTTAAAAGGCAATTTATCATCAGCTTTAAAATGGGATGTTAACAGCTTTATAGTTAAATTAGGCTATGAAAAATGGGTAAAGGTTGTCTATGGAAAAAAAAAACTTTATGACAAAGATAATTGAACTCACAGAGAGGAAGGTATAACCCGAAATGATTTAGCAAATTCATCATGGAAGTGTGTCATTATATTAATTTAGAGAGAAAATCACTTTTTTATTTACCCATCTCTAATGAATTCATCTCTCCATTCAGACAGGCCAGGGACCAGCGAAACGTTAATGATGAACATGTCAAAAGTTGGACTATAACCTTGTCACATTCACCATAAGACTCTCAGCAGTTTGGAACAATTTTCTTGACGTGCTTGAAATCCTCTATGAGAGGATTCTTTAAAATGCCATCTTATTGCAAGATAAAAGAGACATTCTTTGGGAAAGTTCCTTTTAGTCATTTTCTAAAATATTTTTTATGAGAGGAGTGATGCATATTCATGGTAGAGAATCTGGAATATGAAGAAAAGCATAAAACAGAAAATAAAAATTACCCGCAGTTCCACTTTTCCAAGGTAACTAACAATTGTGAATATTTTGGTCTATCTTCTCTCACCGTCTTTGAATCTTTATAAAATCGTTATCATAGTGTAAACGATTTGGTTGTATGTTATTTTGCTTACTCAACATTACATCATGAAGCCCTACCCAGGCACCATGTTGAGAACCAGCAGAAAATACAGATGGCAGCTTCTAACAAATTGCTGGGATATTTGAATCATTAAAGGTTGAATATAAAGTATGTTTAATATATTATGAAGAAAAAAAGGGGGTGAATATATGAATAAGAAGCTAGAGACTATGGAAAATGACAAAGCAGATTTAGAAATGAAAATACTACAACTTTCAGAAATAAAAAATATAATAATAGAATGTGGAGATGGTTAAAATGATTGAATAATTGAATGTTTAGGTTAATGGCTGATTACAAACACCTAAAGAAATAATTAGTGATTTGAAAGTTAGATCTGAAGATACAATCTACAATGCAGAAGGAAACCAAAGAGATGGAAACTATAAAACAGGGTTTGAGATATGGAGAATAGAGTAAGGAGGTATATCTTATTCTAATTGGAGTTCCATAAGAAGAGGAGAAAAAGAATGAAAGAATGGGACTGACATACATTTGTACAAAGAGAAAACTTTTAAAATAGAGAAGAGACTGTGCTGAAAAGAATACACTGATATGTATAAAACAGATAAATAAGAACCTGCTGTATAGCACAGGGAAGTCTACTCCACTTTGCTGTACAGTAGAACTAACACAACACTGTAAAACACTTATACCCCAATAAAAAAAAAAAAGAATTTAGAACTAAACGTACCATTCATGAATGAAAAATACAAACATTTCAGACAGCAAACAGACTGTATTTGGTAGCAGCCTGCCCTCAATGAATGAAACTATACAGAATTACTCTTCAGGCATTAAGAAAATGATCACAGAGGGAGGCAGGAAGGTATGATGTGAAAAAAAATGTTAAATACTTGGGTATATTCAATCAACTGATTCAATAATTATTTATTTATGAGCAATGACTAGGTGGTAGGCCCTCTTTTAAGTGCTGCTTGAGGTATAGCAAGGAATAACCACCACAACAAAAATTTCTGCCTTCACAGAGCTTGCAGTCTAGTGACTATCTAAACAAATATTGACTGTATAAAGCAATAACAGTGCACCTTTTGTGAATTCAAAAAAAGAAGTCTAAGATACTGAGCAGCAATAAGAAAAGTTGAGAGAAGCAGCAGAAATAAAGGTTTTTACTTTGCCTGAAAAAGAATAAAAATATAGCTAAAAGTAAACTTTGATAAGTTAAGTGTATATATGAATTTTCTAGGATATAATGAAAAGAACAGAGATAAAGTATAAAACTTCCAAACTCAATCAATGTGAAAAAGGAAAAAAAATCAGTGAAAATGACACATAAAAATGTCAGGTAAATAGAAAGCACGGGGTGGGGGGGAGCTTCAAGATGGCGGAAGAGTAAGACGCGGAGATCACCTTCCTCCCCACAAATACATCAGAAATACATCTACATGTGGAACAACTCCTACAGAACACCTACTGAAAGCTGGCAGAAGACCTCAGACCTCCCAAAAGGCAAGAAACTCCCCAGGTACCCGGGTAGGGCAAAAGAAAAAAGAAAACACAGAGACAAAAGCATAGGGACGGGACCTGCACCAGTGGGAGGGAGCTGTGAAGGAGGAAAGGTTCCCACACACTAGGAAGCCCCTTCGCGGGCAGAGACGGCGGGTGGCGGAGGGGGGAAGCTTCGGAGCCACGGAGGAGAGCGCAGCCACAGGGGTGCGGAGAGCAAAGCGGAGAGATTCCCGCACAGAGGCTCGGCGCCGAGCAGCACTCACCAGCCCGAGGGGCTTGTCTGCTCACCCGCCGGGGCGGGCGGGGCTGGGAGCTGAGGCTCGGGCTTCGGTCGGATCCCAGGGAGAGGACTGGGGTTGGCGGCGTGAACACGGCCTGAAGGGGTTAGTGCACCACAGCTAGCCGGGAGGGAGTCCGGGAAAAAGTCTGGAGCTGCCGAAGAGGCAAGAGACTTTTTCTTGCCTCTTTGTTTCCTGGTGCGCAAGGAGAGGGGATTCAGAGCGCCGCCTAAACGAGCTCCAGAGACGGGCGCGAGCCGCAGCCATCAGCGCGGACCCCAGAGACGGGCATGAGATGCTAAGGCTGCTGCTGCCGCCACCAAGAAGCCTGTGTGCGAGCACAGGTCACTCTCCACACCGCCCTTCCCGGGAGCCTGTGCAGCCCGCTACTGCCAGCGTCCCGTAATCTAGGGACAACTTACCTGGGAGAACACACGGCGCGCCTCAGGCTGCTGCAACGTCATGCCGGCCTCTGCCGCCGCAGGCTCGCCCCGCACTCTGTACCCCTCCCTCCCCCCGGGCCTGAGTGAGCCAGAGCCCCCGAAGCAGCTGCTCCTTTAACCCCGTCCTGTCTGAGCGAAGTACAGACGCCCTCAGGCAACCTACACGCAGAGGCGGGTCCAAATTCAAAGCTGAACCCCAGCAGCTGTGCGAACAAAGAGAAAGGGAAATCTCTCCCAGCAGCCTCAGGAGCAGCAGATTAAATCTCCACAATCAACTTGATATATGCTGCATCTGTGGAATACCTGAATAGACAACAAATCATCCCAAATTGAGGAGGTGGACTTTGGGAGCAACGATGTATATATATTTTCCCCTTTTTCTCTTTTTGTGAGTGTGTCTGTGTATGCTTCTGTGTGTGAATTTGTCTGTATAGTTTTGCTTTTACCATTTGTCCTAGGGTTCTGTCTGTCCGTTTTTTTTTTTTTTTAGTATAGTTTTCAGTGCTTGTTTTCATTGGTGAATTTGTTTTTTGGTTTGGTTGTTCTCTTCTTTCTTTTCTTTTTAATTACTTAAAAACATTTTTATTATAATTATTTTTTGTTTTTATTTTAATAACTTTTTTGTAAATTTAATTTAATTTTATCTTTTTCTTTCTTTCTTTCTTTTTTTTTCTCCCTTTTATTCTGAGCCATGTGGATGACAGGCTCTTGGTGCTCCAGCCAGGCATCAGGGCTGTGCCTCTGAGGTGGGAGAGCTGAGTTCAGCACATTGGTCCATCAAAGACCTCCCAGCTCCATGTAATATCAAATGGCAAAAATCTCCCAGAGATCTCCATCTCAACACCAAGACCCAGCTCCACTCAACGACCAGCAAGCTACAGTGCTGGACACCCTAGGCCAAACAACTAGCAAGACAGGAACACAACCCCACCCACTAGCAGAGAGGCTGCCTAAAATCATAATAAGGTCACAGACACCCCAAAACACACCACCAGACGTGGACCTGCCCACCAGAAAGACAAGATCCAGCCTCATCAACCAGAACACTAGTCCCCTCCACCAGGAAGCCTACACAACCCACTGAACCAACCTTAGCCACTGGGAACAGACACCAAAAACAACGGGAACTATGAACCTGCAGCCTGTGAAAAGGAGACCCCAAACACAGTAAGTTAAGCAAAATGAGAAGACAGAGAAACACACAGCAGATGAAGGAGCAAGGTAAAAACCCACCAGACCTAACAAATGAAGAGGAAATAGGCAGTCTACCTGAAAAAGAATTCAGAATAATGATAATAAAGATGATCCAAAATCTTGGGAAAAGAATGGAGAAAATACAAGAAAGGTTTAACAAGGACCTAGAAGAACTAAAGAGCAAACAAACAGTGATGAACAACACAATAAATGAAATTTAAAATTCTCTAGAAGGGATCAATAGGAGAATAACTGAGGCAGAAGAACGGATAAGTGACCTGGAAGATAAAATAGTGGAAATAACTACTGCAGAGCAGAATAAAGAAAAAAGAATGAAAAGAATTGAGGATGGTCTCAGAGACCTCTGGGACAACATTAAACACACCAACATTCGAATTATAGGGGTCCCAGAAGAAGAAGAGAAAAAGAGAGGGACTGAGAAAATATTTGAAGAGATTATAGTTGAAAACTTCCCTAATATGGGAAAGGAAATAGTTAAGTCCAGGAAGCACAGAGAGTCCCATACAGGATAAATCCAAGGAGAAACAAGCCAAGACACATATTAATCAAACTATCAAAAATTAAATGCAAACAAAAAATATTAAAAGCAGCAAGGGAAAAACAACAAATAACACATAAGGGAATCCCCATAAGGTTAACAGCTGATCTTTCAGCAGAAACTCTGCAAGCTAGAAGGGAGTGGCAGGACATATTTAAAGTGATGAAAGGGAAAAACCTACAACCAAGATTACTCTTTCCAGCAAGGATCTCATTCAGATTTGATGGAGAAATTAAAACCTTTACAGACAAACAAAAGCTAAGAGAATTCAGCACAACCAAACGAGCTTTACAACAAGTGCTAAAGGAACTTCTCTAGGCAGGAAACACAAGAGAAGGAAAAGACCTACAGTAACAAACCCAAAACAATTAAGAAAATGGTAATAGGAACATACATATCGATAATTACCTTAAATGTAAATGGATTAAATGCTCCAACCAAAAGACACAGACTGGCTGAATGGATACAAAAACAAGACACGTATATATGCTGTCTACAAGAGACCCACTTCAGACCTAGGGACACATACAGACAGAAAGTGAGGGGATGGAAAAAGATATTCCATGCAAATGGAAATCAAAAGAAAGCTGGAGTAGCAATTCTCATATCAGATAAAATAGACTTTCAAACAAAGACTATTACAAGAGACAAAGAAGGACACTACATAATGATCAAGGGATCGATCCAAGAAGAAGATATAAGAATTGTAAATATTTATGCACCCAACATAGGAGCACCTCAATACATAAGGCAAATAGTAACAGCCATAAAAGGGGAAATCGACAGTAACACAATCATAGTAGGGGAGTTTAACACCCTACTTTCACCAATGGACAGATCATCCAAAATGAAAATAAATAAGGAAACACAAGCCTTAAATGATACATTAAACAAGATGGACTTAACTGATATTTATAGGACATTCCATCCAAAAGCAACAGAATACACTTTCTTCTGAAGTGCTCATGGAACATTCTCCAGGATAGATCATATCTTGGGTCACAAATCAAGCCTTGTTAAATTTAAGAAAATTGAAATCTTATGAAGTATCTTTTCCGACCACAATGCTATGATATTAGATACCAATTACAGAAAAAATCTGTAAAATATACAAACACATGGAGGCTAAACAATACATTATTTAGTAACCAAGCGATCACTGAAGAAATCAAAGCGGAAATCAAAAAATACTAGAAACAAATGATAATGAAAACACGACGAAGGTGGGGGAGGGATAAATTGGGAATTTAGGAATGACATATACGCACTACTATGTATAAAATAGGTATCTAATAAGAACCTACTGTATAGCACAGGGAGCTCTACTCAGTGCTCTGTAATGACCTACATGGGGAAAGAATCTAAAAAAAGAGTTGATATATGTAAATGTATAACTGACTCATTTTGCCTTACACCTCAGTAGAACACAACATTGTAAATCAACTATACTCCAGTAAAAAAATTTTTAAAACTTACCTAAAAATATACATAATTGAAATCTATGTTGGCATAAAATATATTTTAGTTTTATATATTTTGACTTCGAAGTGATTTTTAAAATTTTCTTGAGTAAGCATATGTGTATCAAAAGAATAAAGATGACCGTTTTCTTATTTGTCACACTTCAGTTCTCCAAAAAAAAAATAGAAAAAAAAAAAAGGAAAGCACAAAATATGGTAGCCATGATTCCAAGCACCACTTATTACAATTAAAAATGAACTAAAAGTCCTAGTTAACAAGATTTTCAGACCGGAACAAAAAAACCAAATCCAAGTAAATGTGTTCATAAGTGGCACATCTAAATTAAAAGTATACAAAATGGTATATAAAATATTCATATACAGCAAATACAAACAAAATAAAGCTGGCTTGCCAATATCAATAATACATGAAATAGACTTTAAAGAAAAGGTATTATTAGATATAGAGAGGGCCACTGTATAAGAGTAAGAATTTCACCTTATCAGAAAGACATATCTAGAATACATACTGAGACTATATAATTATGTATCTAAAAATGCAGTGTCAAAATATATAAAGTAAAATTTGTCAGATTGTGAAGAGAAATACACAAATAGACCACCCAAGTAAAATGTTTTCAAAATTCCTCCTACCAACTGATAGGTTGGTAGAAAAAAAAAAAATCAGCACAATATATAAAATTTTAAAATTTGAGATATACAACCAACTCACTCGAACTAATGCATCCAACAGTTTCAGAACACAAAAGCTTTTCAAACACACAGGGAGCATTAATGACAATGATACACTGAGCCTTACTGCAACTCTATAAATTTAAAAGGATTAGTATCATTAAATAAATTTATCCTAATACAATGTTGCTTTTATCTGTTATATTAAGATTATATGTGAGATCTTATTTAAAAAAAATTCTAATCCAGAAAAAAGGGATAGTTAAAGTAATTTACCTTGCTGCATACTATTAAGGCATCTTAATTTTTCATTGAATAATCATGGCATAATTACTCTATTGTTTCTGATTTGGGTAATTTAAATTTTTTGATACTATACATACCACTATGACAAAGCTCCTATTATGTAAAAATCTTTGTAAGAGTCTAGTTACTTTCTTAAGGGTATATTCCCAGTATTTGAAATGTTAGATCAAGTCTATGAATTATTAGACCTAAAATTCCCTGTAGGTGTTGCACAGAAGTTTTACTAATGTTATTCTGAGCAGCAGGATATGAGGGTGTCTATTTTACAGGACTTTTGACAAAACTGTCAGGAAAAATTGTAATCTTATCATTTTGATTAGCATGTCTTTGATTACCAAGTTATTCATGATGTTGAATACAGTCCGTAAATTTCTTGGACATTTTATTTATTCTTATTATTTGTTTAATCATTCAATTATGTGCTTTGCTGCTTTTAAAAAATAGATTTAAAGAACAATTCAATCCCTTCATGCCTGTTGAATATATTTAACCTAGTTAGTCATTAACTTTTTTATCTTTTGATATTTGTTGTTAAAAATGTTCTTTTTAATGTAGTCAAAATCTTTTCTCTTGTGAGGACCATCTCTTTTTTAATAAAAAAATTCTTGGAAAACTGTTCTCTATCTAGAGATTAACCAGGAACTTTTCCACGTGCCTTATGGTTTCATTTTTAATATAAACTCCCTAAATCATTATATAAAAATACACATATATGTGTATGTCTATATATATATGTGTGTGTCTGTGTATATACATATATTTTTAATTTATTTAATTCAGGGCCATTTGTCCCATCCATTGACTTGTCTGCTCATCTTAAGTTAGACCCATATTGTTTTTTATCCCCAGCTTTATTGTGATATAATTGACAAACAAAACTTGTATATATTTCATGTGTAAAACATGATGTTTTGATATACATATACACTGTGAAATGATTATCCCAATCCAGCTAATTAACATATACATCGCCTTGCATAGTTACCTTTTTTTTTTGTGCTAACACTTAAGATACACTATCTTAGCAAATTTCAAGTATACAGTAGAGTATTATTAACTACAGTCACCATGATGTATACTACTTCTCCAGAATTTATTCATCCCGCATAACTGAAACTTTGTAGTGTTTGACCAATACCTCCTCATTTCCCCCACCCCCCAGCCCTGGCAACCACCATTCTACAATTTGCTTCTATGAATTAGACTTTTTTAGACTCCATACAGATCATGCAGTAAGATCATGCAGTGTTTGTCTTTCTTTGGATTATTTCACTTAGCATAATGTCCTCCAGGTTCATCCATTTGTTGCAAATAGCAGGATTTCTTTCTTTATTACACCTGAATAATAATCCACTGTGTGTGTGTGTGTATGTGTGTGTGTGTGTGTGTGTGTAATTTTCTTTATCCATTCATCCCATTGATGGACACTTAAGTTGTTGCCATATCCTGGTTATTATGCATAATGCTGCAATGAACATCAGAGTACAGATATCCCTTCAGGCTATGACTGATTATCTCAAGATATTTTCTAATTTCACTTTTCTTTTTTGACCCACTGGTTGTTCAGGAGTGTGTTGTTTAATTTCCACATAATTGTGAATTTTCCATTTTTTCTCCTGTTATTGATTTCTAGTTTTATACCATTGTGGTCAAAAAAGATACTTTTTTGTTAGTTATAGTTCAAGTTTTACTACCCAGCACTGGTTTCCGCAGTAGTTACTCTTCATGAGTCTCTGCTCTGGTGAGCCATGACTCCTTTGTATTTGACTGTCTGTGTTTTCACTCTTTCTTCATCTCTCTTATGGATCCTTGAAGAGTTGTTGGTTTTTCAGTCTGTTCAGCTTTTTAGTTGTTAGGATGGAGTGGCAGCCTCCAAGCTCCTTACATGTGGAACTGGAAACTGGAAGTCTGTCTTTGATTTTTGACAATATAATGTGTCTCAGTGTCTCACTGAAGTTTAGCCTACTAGAGGTTCTTTGGGCATCATGGATATGAATGTTCATTTCCTTCTCCAGATTTGGGAAGCTTTTCCTCATTATTTCTTTAAATAAGGTTTCTGACCCTTTCTCATTCTCTCTTCCTTCTGGTACTCCCTTCATGCATCTATTGGTTCTCCTGATGGTGCGTCATAAGTCACCCAGGCTCTTTTTCATTCCATTTCACTCTTTTTTTCCCTCTAACTGGATAATTTCAAATGACTTGTCTTCAAGGTCACTGATTTTTCTTCTGCATGTTCAAGTCTGCTTCAGGGACCACAGTCACGTCCAATGTCTTAGGGCCTATTACCAGGGGTGACCATAGGCCTGGCTTCTGCCTAGTCCCTTGGATGGGTCTCTGGATGGGCAAGAATGCCTCAGATTACAGTAGAGCAGCATTGAAGTTAGGTTATAAGACTGCTTCAAGGATTGCAGTTAGATCCCAGGACTGCATTACTCCCATTATCTCATCTTTGTAATTGTTTATTGCAAATATATTGACCACTTTTCCATTTTATGGTTTCTTCATCTAAATTAGATGTACTTATGAGGTTAGATATCTATTTTCTGCCCCCTATAACTCACTCATTCTTCTATATATATATTTTTTATTTTACTTTGCCTTCTGGAGACATTTCTTCATTTACTCATACAATTTTTGTTCAGCTTTCTCTGTCATTTTATATTACAATACCTTTAAATGCAGCTTTTAGAGTCCTAGTTGCATTTGCTTTTCTTTTCATTCCTTTCTCATTTTAACAAGTTCTTTTGCATCTCTGCCCTTCATCATTAAATTTTCTCCCTAGGGCTCCCAGCTTTTTAATTAATAGTGATCATGTATTCTTACTTCTTTTTGAGGACACCAAGATATCCTCTAAACTTTTCACTTCTTTTAGTGGAAACGTACTGTCAGAAATATGTTGCTACTTTGAACCTTCAGGAAAATCTTTCCTTTCTCTTATAATGCAGAATAATTTTAATAGATACCATTTAGAAAAGTTAGGTATAGACCCTTTTTCCAATGAGAAACAACTTATTCAGGGCTGGCATATGCCCAAAGTCAGTGGAGTGTTTTAGCACTCATGCTGGACAGTTCCCCAAATGGAAACATACTCACACAAGCCCATCACACTGCATACCAGGGCATGTTTGTGTGTAACTATTTTAATGGGAAGTTTGGGGAAGTTATATCAGTCCCAACCCATCTGCTACAATGTGACCCTGGGAATTCTCTATTGATAAAACGTTTACTCTTGTTCCCTTTGTGCTGTTCCCTTGGTCAAGGTGGAATGGTGATTGACATAATGCACGAACGCAAGTGCATGTTTCACCATGCACTATTGCAATGAACGCTAAGTAACTTTAATATGTTCCCAAATCCTTCACTAATATTTTGTCATTGTGAGAATGACATTTTACTACAATCATTAAGGAAAATAATTAATTGCCAGGGTCTCTCTTACTAAGTTAGTGGGGCCTACAAAAGTTTTTATTTTATTTTTTGCATCACAATTAATGTTTAGATGTTCAGCATTAGAAAATCATTCAAACAACAATAATCCATGAACAAGGAGGGGGTTAGGGGCATTGACCCTTCACAGAGTCAATAATTTGCATATAACTTTACAGTGGATTCTGCGTATCCATGGCTCTGCATCCATGGATTCAACCAACCACAGATTGTGTAGTACTGTCATACATATTTATTGAAAAAAATCTGTGTATAAGTGGATCTGCGCAGTTTAAACCTGTGTTGTTCAAGGCTCAACTGTACATTTATTTTTTTAAGAAAGAAGGGAAACACAATTCATACTGAAGTTTGGTGAGGCTCCTTGGCGAGGCTACCACTGATGAAGCTAGTTCATGTTGAACTTGAGCTTCCTCTTCTCTGAATTCCTCGTATATTTAATTATGGAATACACAAGTTGGCCTATTGATGCATAAGGTCTTATTCTGCATTTTACATGTTTGCAACTCTTCTTTCCCTACACACCCCCTAAAAAAGAATGAACATTTAAAACCTTGAGAATATGGATCATGCCTCTAATACATTTAATGTGCTTCCTTTGACCTCTCCCTGCAGGGTCCTAAGAAACAGTGACTCCAAGGTGGATTTCACAAATATTCTATTCTTGGCTTCTAATTCTGCAGTAAAATTTGCAATTATACAAATAAAAGTAGTATAGGGGAAAATGTTATATAAGTTGTGATTGAAAAACAGTGGCAATAAAGGGTCTGGTTTTATTACTTTCTCATATGGTGTGAAGTGATAAAATCTGCTTCAAAATGAAAGATTCACATAAATCAGTTCATTTATAGTATGCATTTGTCTCAAAACTAAAGTGAAGCACATTAAAGTAGGAGTTGAAAGCTTTGGATTCAAGGCTCAGCTTTCCCATTTAATAGAGGCGACTCTTCAAAATATCAGATTCTTTAGCTTCCTCTTGTCTTCATTCATCAGACCTTGACATTTAGAATAATATTACTTGTTGCTGACTTGATTGAAAACACAAACACAGATGTGGACACTTAAATCATGCATCAGTACTTTCTGGTCAGCCAGATACTATAGAACACGTTTATACTATTTTTAAAATTATCATCAAAATAAAATATGTTATACCTAATATACATATAATATTTTTCTGTAGGTATCTCATAACTCCCTGAGAAAACACCCATGTACCCAGTTTAATACATAGTGATGTAAAGCAATTCTATTTAAAACCTGGCCCACAGACCATAGCCACTCTACAAATTGTTTTTATTGTTCTTTCATAAAAGAAGTATATAAAGTGAGGGTAAGCATTTAGTAACTTTTATAGCAACTGGATAATGTCATCTGAATGAAACAATAAAAAATACTTGGCTACTTTTGTATGTCTGTTTTTTTTTTAAATTACTCTTTCTAGTTATTGATTTTTATGATATTTTACTGAAGTATTGGTCCTTAAGGAACTGAAAATTAAAGCAAAACAAAACAAAAAACCTGGTACTTAACCTCAGGTAGTTTCAGAATCATTGGTGTGTTTTATTGCTGCTAAAGTTATTATAATTTTAAAAGCTAAATTAATTTTTTTCTTTCTCATCTAAGAACCAAGCTTAGACATCACCAAGCTTGCTTTCTTAAGTCTCAGTTTCTCTATCACAATTTTTCTCTGATGAGTCTATTAGAAGCTAGTTACTAGACATTTCCATGCCTATTTTCTTTCAATGATGCTTATACTGAGCAAGCTGTTCAAATGAATGGGACAGTAATCTGTTCATGGCCTCCATTAAATCAAACACAGACAAACATATCTGTACACACAAGAACATGCGCATTCTTGGGATTTTCATTCACAAAATTCCAATTACTATTCATGATCACATAACTGTTTACCATTAAGATGTATTGGAAGTCATTAAATTCCTTTTTTGATAGCAGAATTATATTCCCTCAACTATGAATACTTTTTAAAGACACTTCCTTGATTCACTGTAATTCCAAACAACAATTTTAAAATGTTATGACATAAAAACTTTTAAAAGACATAAAATTGAGCATATATATTAAAACCACAACAGGGAATCCTTCTATCTCTCTCCAAAACCATCAAACAACACCACCGCCATTCCCCTTATAAAATAGTTACTCACCGAACTATCTTCGATCAATCTTAGCTAAAGACTCTACCCTTTCTGGTCAACATCACACTCTCAACAGTTAAAACATTTCATAAACTGAATACTGGCACTTAGTAACATTTTGCAAAGCTGATACAATTTAGAAGTATTGTTCGAAAGAACCTCACACTGACACACTGTCATTTCTAAATGTCAGGGACTTCGAGCTCAGCTCATAAAAATGAAGCTCATGCTCAGAGACAACACTTCCTTTTGAGATAAATCTCTTTTTAAGTCTTACAGTTGTCGGAGGTGTAATCTCAACCCTAGTAAATGGCCTCCAAAAGCAGCAACCATTTTAAGGTCATGTATACATTCCTGTAAGCAGACGGCACAGAAGGGCTTAACAGGTGTCCAGACATAGCTTTACACTTGTGCTGGTTCTGCCCTAAAAAACATGTCCTCCAAACATCTGTCTCAAAAACACATGTGATGTATTAAGGAAAGATTTTCAGACCAAAGTCGTGTCAATATTTCCTATTCTACCTTCTTTTTCAATAATCTCTGTACCTTTGAGACACATACAGTCTAGTTGGAAAAGAGACACACTATTCTGGGTTAACTAATCATGAAAAGATTAGAAAATACTTAGAAATATTTGCCTTTCTTGAATCTAGAAATGAAGCTGTTTGTGTGTGCTTCTCGAAGTTTTAAACTAATATTCCAAAATACTTTTTTCTGAATAAAGTAATCTTTTTTAAACTAAATTTTAAACTACCTTGTGAAATTTATGCATTGCAAATATTTTGAAACAAAACTATATTGCTGATTTAGAGAGGGATTTCAACTGCTTTTATGTATAAGTGTGAGTGTGTGTGTGTGTGTGTGTGTGTATTTGGAGTATCAATCTCCCATCATGGGGAAAGAAATAGAGAGAATTAAAGATGGGTAAACTTTGTTGGAGGAAGTCATATGGTAATTCAAGGTGAATAATTAAATCATGAGAAACCAGGAGAGCCAGTGTCTGTTCACGTTGGCTGGTCTTAGACCAGGTATAAGGAGGGTATGACAGGGAATAGGAGCTCTGCGTTAGTTTAGGTAACTTCTAGTTCAGGGACTGGTTGAGAGAATACTTGCTTTTGTGACTCTACCGTGAAGCATCTGATCCAGAGGGAGGTCATGGCTTAGTAATGTTCAGAATGACTGTACAGTGGAGTGCTAGATTGGGTCAGGGGTCACAAACTACTGTTCAAGTTCAAAGTCAATATTTATGGAGTCTCTCCTTGCTTCAAGTTGCTTTGGTGCTTTTAGTAAAAATTCATTGAGTGCCCTCTACGCACAACACTCTTTCTTGGTGCTGTGAGGACACTGGCTAGAAGAGAAGATATGGCCTTCAAAACCCTTATGACCTAGTTATAGAGCTGAGATGTACCACAGCTCTAGGCAACCACCTCTGATAGGAAATGGTGTGTGTAGTGCACTCAGGGCTCTTCTTCTAGAGGATTAATTGTTTTAAGAAATATTCCATGTGTCATAATATTTCCTTATTTAATATCTCATTTGACTCTATTTAAGAATTCTTAAAATTATCCTATAATTTTCCATAAAGCAATGCTTTTTAAAAAATATTTTAAAAACTATTCCTCAAAAACAAGCCTATACAACACTTTTGAGTAGAACTTTCTGATGGACGTGTTCCATATTTTGTCCAATATACTAGTAGCCACTAGCCACACATGGCTATTGAGCATTGGAAATGTGACTGAGGAACTAAATTTGTAATACTATTTCATTTAAATTATTTTAAATTTAAATTTAACTACTCTCACTTTGTAAATGTATTATGCTCCAAAACTAACTTTGAAATTAGAAAAGTGAACCACTTGCAACACAATGCTTTTTGCATGTAGCATGTTTCTAATATTCTGTTTACTAAACGGTCTAATTGGTTTTACAAACCATAATATGGCATTCTAATGAATTAAGGAGACCTAACAAAAGTTCTTAACCCACAACAGTAGTAGCCAATTTTTATACGTAAGGAAAATACTACTAAGAAGTAAATTTTATAGGGGAGGTTTTAAAAGAGCTATTGATCAAATATAATTTCAGCAAAGCCCTTAAGGAGATTCAGTTCAGGAAAATTATAATGAAACAGCTGGTTTTATATTTCATAAAATATCCATAAAATGAGAGAAACAAGCAGCTCTGCTTCAATAGTATTGACTTTTAATATTTCAACTAAATAATTCAATTTGAAATTAAGCAGCTAAAATATAGTTATCTACATCAAAAGGGACAGTTTCAATATTACACAAAGTAAGGTTTTTTTTTTATTATGACAATAAACACCCTTTCTCCCATCATTCAAACTTTATCTTACTTCTAACAACAACTAAAAAAGCAAATATATAAACAGAACTTGAAGAATCTCTTTTAAAATATTTCTGAAACAAATATAAGGAATCAATACTAAAATGAAAATGAGAGTCTAGAGGCTTATAACAATTTTATCAAACAAGCAGTTCTGTGGCCTTCTAAAGTGAAATCTCTTTTTAATCATTCTGTGTTTAATTAAGAAGTAAATAACCATATTCTAAAGAAGCCTGGCTCTCCCAGCCAACTTAGCTTCTTCAAAAGAAATGCCACAAAGCATCCTAGGAATTCTCCATTTGATCAGTCAGGTTGTGAGACTTCCTTTGTGTGGAGCACTGTCATTCTTAGTGCAGTTAAATTAGGTTTTATGGTCTAAAATTGCCTTATTAACTTGGTGCTTCCTGCGTTTTCATTAACTCAAAACATATCTGAGGGCTTCCCTGGTGGCGCAGTGGTTGAGAATCTGCCTGCCAATGCAGGGGACACGGGTTCGAGCCCTGGTCTGGGAGGATCCCACATGCTGCGGAGCAACTAGGCCCGTGAGCCACAATTACTGAGCCTGCGCGTCTGGAGCCTGTGCTCCGCAACAAGAGAGGCCACGATAGTGAGAGGCCTGTGCACCGCGATGAAGAGTGGTCCCCACTTGCCACAACTAGAGAAAGCGCTCGCACAGAAACGAAGACCCAACACAGCCATAAATAAATAAAAAATAAATAAATAAATAAAAATTAAAAAAAAAAATAACATATTAAAAAAAAAACCAAACATATCTGATATCATGATAAGCTCCCCGAAATGAAACTTCCCTTCTGGAATAAGTCATTCTATTATAGCGGATGCTTACCACACAACTTGGTTTTGAACATTCCATTGCTTTAATGTGCTTCCCTATGAATTGATGCTTTGGATGAGGCTATACAACACTAGCAATTATAACCATATGCTGTGTTTTAGGCCAAGTCATTTCCCCTCTCCCCTACTGTAAAATTGTGCAGCAAACAATTTTTGAATTCCAAATTACATTCTTTTCCAGGAGGAACTTCTGCCAAGTACCTAGATGTACCTGAAATTACCCTGCTCCCATACTAGAGCAGTGGTTCTGAACTTGGGAGATCTATCATCATCACCTAGGAGAACCTAAATAAAAGAGAGCCCTCGCCCATGACAGACCAACTAAATCAGAATTTCTGGCAAAGAGGCTCAGGCATGAGAAATTTTAAAAGCTTGGTAGGTGATTAGAAACTGCAACCGAGGTTGGGCAGTACAATAGATCTAGCACAATAGATCTCATAGTTTAGCAGAGGGTTTGCTCAAACAGATTTAAAGTTTCAGATTCTGCAAGTCCTGAGAATATGCATCTCTAACAAGTTCCCAGGTGGTGCTGATGTACTGGTCCAGGGATCATACTTTGAGAACCACTGCCCTAGGGCTCTGAGATTGAGTCACTCGCTTTGAATTCTCTTTGGAAATGATGCAAATTATCACAGGTCATCCTTGTCATTGCATTTGATACCACTCCTCTTCCTCCTGTAGTGATTTATCAAACAGAAGGACGAGGGAGCCTGAGGGTATAAGAAACACTCAGATTGATCCTATTGGTCCCCTGGTGGCTCCTTGAGCAGTTAATATATTCAGAGTTGGATTTCACTAGGGTGGACCATTTTCTGGGTCTCTTAGACAGAACAGCTCTCCCAAGTCAGCATATTACCAAGGACCTCAACCACATTAGAAAAGGTCACTTTGATTCTCCCTTTTTTAAAAGAAGAACTTTGACAGGTGGGAGTCCTCAATCCTTTATTCAACAAATTGGACTCCTACTATGTGCTGAGGCAAATAAAGTAGAGCAGAAGAGAGGCAAGATCCTTGATTTTACAGAATTTATATTATAGTCACAGTAGAAGGACAAAAACCAACCAATAAAATAAATAAGAAACTTCTAGTTGGTGAAAAACACTCTGGAGAATAGAAGGCAGGTATGGATGTAGAGAGTGCCTGACATGAGGTTTGGATATCAAAGAACCATACGTGAATATCAGGGGCCAGGGCTTTCCAGGCAGAGGAAGGGTGAGTGCAAAGGTCCTGAGGATGGGTTATATTGGTTTTCTGTTTGGAACAGGAGAAAACCCTATTTGGCCAGAATCAGCAGGAAACTGGTGAAGATTTGAGAGGCCAGTGATTTCCTGGGAGATTTGCAGGCCACTGTTAGGGGTTTCGATTCATTCCATGAGTAAAAAGACAAGGCATAAGAGGGTTTTAACCAAAGGAGTGATATGATCTTATTTTTTTTCTCCTTTTCATTGTCATTCAGTTACTGTGTTGACCAGAGAAGCAGAGCTAGAGTAGAAGAAAGGAGAGGTAGTAGGTAGAAAATGCAGCATTCTGGGTGAGAGTGGATGGAGGCTTGGACTGGAAGAATAGCAGCAGAGACGGTGAGTTAGAGCTCGTAGGAAGTGTTGATAGATTGGCTGTGGGGTATAAAGGATAAAGAGAATGGATTATGACTCTTAGGTATGTGGCTTGAATAACGGTGGCTGTGTTGCAAACATTAATTGTAATGGGGGAAAATGGTTGGGAAGCCATTTGGGGGACTGAGAAACTGGTATTTTTGCTGTGAATGTTATGGTTGAGTTGCCCACCAGAGTTTCAAAAGGAGTTTTCTAGTAGTCATTTGGATATATGACTCTTTGTTCAGCAGAATATGTAGGTAGTATGAGACTCAGTGATTCCACATGGGAGCGCTCAATCTCAGGTGGATTTATTCTCAACATTCTACCTGTAAAGAGATATAATGGAAAGTTCTATTGATTTCTACAGCCTGCATATATAACTGATCCTAGGCAAACAACAGATCCAAGTATGTGAGTAGAGATGATCTTCCCAAGGGTAAAGGAATCAACATACTGACTAAAAGCAAACCACTTGATTCATTCACAGAGGGTTAACTGAAAGGTGGAAAGCAGACTAATATCATAAGGTATCCCTCCAATTGTATAGAGAAGGTTCCCTGAAATTTTACTTCTTAGTCTACTTCTTGACCTAGCTTTCAGGCAAGCACCAGAGCTTTTTCCCTAGGGCCCTGTTTTATGTTTTTAAACTTTTCTTTGGGAAAGAAATTTTAGAGCTCTCCTTCATCCAGGGAGTTCCTCTCTGGGCAGAGGCAGACATTTAACTTGTCCCTGTTTTCCTTCCAAACCTTTTTAAGAACTCGGTTGAGTTCCAAACTTGGTCTCCTTCACTAGCCAATCCTTTTCTTAAATATGAGAAACTTATGTGTAGCCAAAAAGAGTTAAAATTTGGAAGCGATTCCTCAGACACCTGTAGAATTTGCATTATTTGAGTATTTAATAATTTATATGGTTAAAATTTAAGACCATTTAAGTGACACAAACAAGGGACATTAGCTCAAATGACCTTGTTTTCTGTGATTCCTACTTCTACGATAATCAATAGATCACAGATATATCATCCACGATGATAGATACATCTGATCATCACCCTATCATCATAGGAGTAGAAATATATATTAAAACACATGTGTAGACTATCCATGAAATGTTACATATTTCAATCAATATCTTCTTGGTGGAGATGTAACATTATAGCACAAATCTAATGAAAAAGTTATGTTATAATACTTAATAAAATGATATATAAAGCTATTATGTTATAGGAATGGTGGTAGACTTTAAAATTCACTTCCCTGTGAATTATGTATCTGTAAATTAACTTTGATTCATACCTAAGGTGGAGAGCATTTTTAGTTCCCTAATCAAAAATCACACTTAAAAAAGGGTTATGTAAGAATTTCAAGTATCGTTATGAAAATCTACACTAGAGGTTTCATTAATTCAAAAAAGGGATGCTCAGAATAATTATTCATTGATGAAATAAGTGGTGTTCAAGATGTTCAGATGGCTAGATAGATTTTATGGACCTTAACATGAATAAGGCACAAGCCCTCAGCAAGGCCAGGAGCCTAATACCTTCAGATAAGTGCATTCAGTCTAGGTCTAAACTCCTTGCGGTCTGCCCTCTACTCTATTTCATGGAAGGTTCTGTCCTCTGACCTGAACAGAAGGTTGGCTGATATTCCTCCTAATGAACCTTTCTTGCAAGGTGACTAGTAGAAGTTCCTACAGCTTGAGAGTGAGAACTTAAAGGCCTAAGCTCAATAACAGTTTTTGTGCCTATTTGCTACAAATGTTGGTACATTTGACAGAATTTGGTCAATTTGGTATAAGGCTTGTGTTAATTTTAGCATACCACCTGGTAGGTTGCCATGGATTTCCCACCTGTCTCTAAATGAAGGATTCTAACAAAGTTTACTCGAAGAGCCTGAAAACTGCTGAGTGGACAAATTGGTCTAGGTTAGTTTTTCTAACTGAAGTTTAAAACATTTAAAGCATCTACTTGGAGAAATAACAGATTGAGGTAAGTATGTTTTTAAACTATTTTTTGAACAGTATTAAAGTTTTGATAATTTATTTATACTTACTCTTTCAAAAATAATGCCTTCTTCTTTCGTTTTCAAGTACAGTTTTGAATTTCATTGATAAATTGGATGAGTTTGCTCCAATTCCACAAAAATAGAAAATGAATGCAAAAGAAGCATGACCTGAACATACCATTCATAATGCACAGATGAAGTACACTAAAAATAAAGTTGTCTCTTTGTCAAATGTATATTTATACTTGTAAAAGCAGAATGTTAATCACTATTACTTCTGTTCTTCAGTCATTTAAATACACAGGCACAGAGAAGCATCAGCCCTATCCTCCCCTACTGCTAGTTAATCCACGGACTGGCAAGGGTAATTTCAACAGGACACAGCAGGTCCTCTAGGAGCAACAGCTCCATATTATATGTATTTTAATGAGGACAGGATCTCATGCTATGGAAAAAGATATAACTGTTCCAGTGCACAGCCTCCAATGCTGTATTTCCCCCCCGCATGCTTTTTAATGAAGTGTTTTGTTGAAATGTTTAGAGAGTGTATTAATTCCAACATTGCATTTATTCATTCACTCACCAACTCTGTATTGAGTGCCTGCTGAGAGAATCAGTGGATCACTTTTGATCATGACGAGTATTGTAAGTATAATAATAAGTGTATTAAGCGTAATAATGTAATAAGTATAATTGTGACCCTGATTGAGAACGAAAATATTCACAAAATATTAAGTCTTTTGTTACTGCCACAGTAATTGCTCATTGTTATCACATTGCCAGGATCCCTACAATTGACCCTATACTAATAGATTAATCAGGGGAGTAGGTGAAAGGAAGGAAAGTAATTTAAAAAGAAAATCACCAAGAATGAGTTGTCTGAAAGGAAGTTGAGTTGAAGGAAGAAACAGATGATCTCTTGCTAACCTTCTCAACCTGTTATGGTTTTGTGCATTCTGGCTCAAAGTAATACTGATAAACAAAACGCAATATAATGAGGAATATCAGAAAATGAAGCAGCTTATTGGACATTGCATAAGAGAGAAGTATCTTCTGTTTCACTTCTCAGAGTCAGTGTCTCTGGATGGATAATGGTGTTGTAATTTCTCAGTGAAGGAGGCAATGTGCATTGCGAACGTGCACATGCACACACATTCACGTCTGAATACATGCATAATGAAACACGATGAATATGTGTGGAATGAAATACATATGCTAAAAATTGAATTCAAGGTCTGTTGCTGTTTTTTCCTGTGTTATTGCATTTATAGAAACCATATTGGCTTTTAATTACATCGACTCTCTTATATTTTCCATTATCCACGAGAAGTGGAGAGCGTTCAACACGGGTAAAATGAATGAGTATAGAATCACCAACCTGGAATTATTTAGAGAACACCCAGCTGAATCTCTTAATTTTTCCCATAAAGATGGAATAACATGTCCAAATTTACACAGTTAGCGGCAGAGCCAGGAAAAGGACCAGAATGCCATGGATATCCCCCCACCTGCCCTACAAGCAGATAATTTCTGAGTGGCTCCCAAATGGAAGCACTCCCTCTGGGCGCTTCCTTCCACCTATATCTCAGCTTCCTGGTGTTCTAATGTTTGCCCTTTTCCCTTCTCAAAACATCCTTTTAGATCCTCAGACCTTATACTCAAGTGGCTGGACGAGTTTAAAGTGTTAATCCTTCTAGAAGTATTTTTATCTTAACGTGGATCAAAACGTAAACTAAAAAACTAAAACTCTAAACATGGACTTTCAGGTATAAGTGAGGATGGGCAGGTGGAGGTAGAAGGAAGTGATCAGATGTTTTCCAAAACCCTAGAAGTCACAGCACGTGGTCAGTCATTTCCCTGGTCTCCTTATTTGAAAGACAATTCAAGCATGATTTATATAACTCAAGACCTGTGAAACACTTCACCAAAATTAAATTCCACTGGTAGGAAATGTGTTTCTAATGAACAGAAAAGCCTGATAACACTGAGTCAGTTTTATGGGAGGGAGTTCCTGTAGAGTGAGACAACCTGACAGTTTCATGAGATAAAAATGTTTGAGAATCAATGCTTCAAAAATATTGTTCAATACATGCCCTGAATTTTGACACATTAATATACGATCCATTCAGCAAATCTATATAGAGCATAAACTATGTTCCAGATTCTGACCTAGGATCTCAAGTATTGCACTAAGATAAGGACGCTACTCTCCTGGAAATTATAAGGGGGTTCGGGGTAGGGGAAGGAATAATAACAAGGAAACAAACAAATAAGTAAACAAGTAATTTCAGATGGAGCTAACTGAAATGAAATAAATAGCATTGGGAGATATGATAGGGCTTGACTTGGGGCTACTTTGGGCTGGGTGGTCAGAGCCTTCTTCGGAGAGATGATATCTGAGCTGATACCTGAGGGATGAAAAGGCAGAAATCATGAAGCAGAGAAAGAGGTTTGCGGCAACTGAAGGAACAACAAGAGCCAAGGCTCTGATGTGGGAACGAGCTTGGTATGTGACCAGAAAGGGACGTGACAGGAGATGAGATCAGAGGAGGAAGGCGGAGCCAGTTGATATAGGGACTAGCTAATTTGGACTTGATTCCAGGAAGTAACTGAGCAGTTTTAAGTAAGAAAGTGGTTCAGTCCAATTTACCTTTAAGAAGTGGCTTTCACTGCTGTGTGGAGAATGGATTGTAGGGAACAGTGAGGAAGCTTGGAATAAGATGGTGACAGAAGACTTATGAACAGGTACAGGGCCAAATTTGAGACATAACCAATAGGACTCGACGGATTAGATGTCAGAGGTAAGAAAAAAGGAAAAACCGAGGATGGCACCAAGGTTCTTGGCTTTAAAAATATTCAGCATCTAAGTTCTGTTTTGATTTTACTAGATACAGATAATGGGCAAATATCATTTTAAAAGCTAAATAAAATAATTTTATAAAGCAAGTGATGTAGCCGCTGCTAAAAAGCCACAGCACTATATAATGTTTTTAGTCATTTTGTTTTACCAGAGGTCTGACAATTTACATATATTGTTCAATTTAGTTACAAGCAAGATGTGTGATTAAACTGTAAGGATTCAAGACAATTTTTAGAAAGGATAATGGCATTAAGCACATATTTTATAGGTTGTAATAAGAGCCATGAATGTTTGAGACTTAGGCTTTAAATAAGAGGAATTAAAGAGACATTAAAAGGAAATAAACCTTCACAAAAACAGGGAAAGGGATGAAATGTTTTCTGAATAGCACCAAGTATATTGTTGTGATTCATGGTGAATCCTAGTGGTAACTTTTCCAAAGAAATCATATAAATCATATAAATTCACCAAATCATTAAAGAGCAACTTTATTTCCCTTAAAGAAACAAAAAGTCACCAAATATATGGCAGTGATAAAATGTTTATGCTGATTGGATACTGCTTTAGCCTCATGAGCTATATACCTAAGAAAAATATGAGACAGGAGGAAATTCATCAGGAGTATTAGACTTATAAATGTCAATTCAATGGCTAACAGATACAATCATTCTGCCCAAAGTCACTATCTATCTGTCTTTTTATGATCAGAAAACCTTGCATAATATTATTTTGCTGTTAAATACTGAGTTTGATTTGAGAAGCTCAAATACTTAATGGTATGTTTTTTGTTAAGATTCTTATTATGGGCTGATAGCCAACCCCCAATCTCCAAGAACACCTTGAGATATATATATATATATATATATATATATATATATATGTATATATAAAACTCAAGAAGAAAGATGGAAAATAAATGAAAGGATTTTTTTCAATAGTTTGCTGAAAGCCTAGACAAATTAGAAGAATCACTTATCTGATGTCAAATGCAAACTATTACTCTGGAGGAAATAAGTTGTTTCAATCTGTTGAAAAAAAAAGTTGTTTCATTTCAAACTATTGCCAGAAAGATACCAAAGAAATTTAGTTTTTCCAAAGTTACCAATCACCCAGAACAAGATTATCCTTCTCTTCTATTTCCCAGTGTACCTTAGAATAAAAAGTGGGAATCTAAACCTAGACTAAAGCTGGTTAAAAGGAAGCCAAGTTTAATAGATACCAGTATCATATATAGATTTCTTAGTTGAATGAGTTCAGGGTTCATAACTGGGCAGTTTGCCCACTGCCTACGATTGCCCTCAGTTCGCTCTTCTAACAGTTGTTATTTTGGGGAATGTTGCTTAGTGACTTGGCATCATGAAATTTTACTTCAGCAATTTTGCATAAGCTTTAATAAAAAGAAAACTTTAAGGTGGATTAAACCTCATGTGAATATAATTTCTTCAAAAGCAACACCCAGACATACACAAAAGATAATCGCTCCTTTGTATTCAACACTAGAAAGCAACATCAATGTGGATTAAAATTCATGTGAATAGAATTCTTCAAAAAACAAACAAAGCATAACATTTGATGTTCCAGATTCACTGCTTTAAGCGTATGCATAAATAACAAGACAAATGATGCACCAATAAAAAGCTACAATAAATACATCCTGAATTGATTGATTATAAACTGAAGTTACCTAAATTATTTTTGTTTTTCTTCCTTCATCATAAACGTAGTTAATTATGGCAAGTTTATTAATGAAAATTGAAAGACTGGTCTTTTGTTTTAAATTTATTTAGTGATTCAAAGTGTCAACATACCAAGCATGAATGTATCACAGATTTCTGATAAAGATTTTGGGTTGATCATTTAAGAACTGATGTCTAAAAAAACTGCAAAAGACTCAATTTCAAATTCAAGGAGATGAAGCAAAGGCAGTCTGACTAGCACAACCTAGCAATATCCTCATATTGAACTATTTTCATTCTTTCAATTTAAAATTATAATCAAGATTAGAACATCTTATTCTCCCTAAGATACGTGTAATCTGAAATTGGCACAGCAAGAGTTTGCCACAAATGCGAGAGGAGATAGAGACGGCTCATTTGCTTTTAAAATGGATACGATGAATATAGCACATGTAGGGAAAAATTAACTAACTGGAACAAAATGTTTTTTGCAACCATTCCTCTCAGCTGGAAACCCTACTGTCGCTTTTTTTTTTTAAAGATAATAAGTCCATAAACTGAAAATGCCTCTATTTTTAATCACTTAAATCCTATTTTAATTCTGAATTTGACAAAGCAGAACAGCTACTCATGATCCTTCATATTCACATATATTCTTCAAAAGTACAATCTTATTTTTTGCTAATCCTACAGTGGAAAGACCTCTGATTCAATATGTTTTTAACAACAAAAAAAAACCACTATTGCATTTTGAATATAAGATATATGTCTGTGTGTGACTACCCAGTGCAAGTGGGAATGTATCATACTTCACTCAATATATTGCATTAGAGAGTTACACAATGGAAGTGTAGTGGGGGACAGTTCCCTTCCGAGACACGATGATTTTGGTTTTGGTATGATTTCTTCACTCTTTCTCAGGCTACACACCTCAAACTCATCTCATCCTCTCAGCACCCACATCCAATCAGGAAAATTTCTTCAAGGATAGCTTTCAGTTATTTCTCTTCTGATTCCTCCTTCTTGCCAATTACTTCCTTTCTTATTCACAGCTTCTCTCCCTGCCAATACCCAAAGCTTCCTAATGAACCTCGTGACTTTACTTGTTCCCAGCGCTCATCAGAACTCTGCATTGCCGCCAGAGTTGCCTTTCCAATCACTCATATCCGTCCCTAAAGCATTTACTACTCCTTACTGCCTATCATAAAAAGCTCCAGCTGTTTGAGAAGGAATAAAAAGCCTTTTCAAATCTCACTATCCACCTATTCTATCCTCCACATCTTCCTTGACTATCCCTCATTTCCAACATATGCTTCAGTCAGAAATTTTAATAGATATAAAATCAACTTTCACATGTCTAGGTCTTTGCTTAGTCCATTTTCTCATCTTAGAATGTCTTTCCCTATTTCCTTTGTCAGATAAAACTCTACTTATTTTCCAAGAATAAGCTCAATGAACATTTCTGTGGGACCTTCACAGACTATCTCAGGCAGAATTAGTTCTGCCCAGTTTTTCCATATAATGTGTACCTGCCTGTACTACAGCCCTAATCACATCGTATTTTAATTATTGCTATATTTTTATTTTGTATCCACCAGACTCTGCAGTTGGTACAGGACTAAGGAGCATGTCCTAGTCACATCTCTAGCATGAATTAGAGGAGAAGTATGTATTTCTGGCACAGAGTAGAATCTTGGTGAATGACTCCTCACTTAAACATGTGATATTTACACATGTAGGACCAGTAGGATATACAAAAGCTGTGTCTATTTCTTCTTTCCTTTCTATTTTCACACCTATATGACATGTATCTTTAAATGGAAAAACATGTTCAAAATTATCTTTTGTTTCAATGTAGCCTTTAAAATTGTACAGTGGTAAACTGGCCCATTGAAAAGTGTAACTTCCACCATAGTTTACATATTCAATGTACATAATAGAGCAATAATAAAACTGAAAATGGTTCACTCAACTCTTTATAAAATAATCAATCAATCAATCACCACATTGGTCAAATTTTAGGAATGCCATTTCTACATTGAAAGCCAAGAGGTGCCAAAACAATTGTGTCTACAGAGAGAAGCAGGTTTGCCAGGACCTGGAAAACTGGAAAGGGAAGGTCCCTTCCAAAGGAGATAAGGATACTCAGCTTCAGCAGAACATGAGTCCAATATTGCTAGATCTTCAGTTGTTCAAGAGGAAAAAATGGATGTGTACAGGAGACCTCTCAGTTTTAAATGTGGGCAGCCACTTGACACAGAATAAGAAACAGTGTATGGCCTAAACAAAATAATCTTCAAGTCACATAGGCCAGCAGCAGTCAGTTTTCAACTTCTTTTAAGGATGCTGAAGAAGTTCAAAATTAGTGACCTTTCAAGAGTTACGGGTCACTCTGCAAGACAGACTCGGATTCACTGGCACATTATATTACAACAACTATTTTGTTTTAAAGTACACTTAACAAGGGGTATAAGAATAATTTTAGAAGTTCAGAATTCCACACACACGCAAGTTTCTACCATTCAACTGTAATAATATACTTTATCTAGGTTTCATGGGTTTTATTCAGGCATGAGGAAAGGAGAGGCCCCGCACAAATCTGGTTTGGGGGCTGCCCTTCTATTTCTTGGCGGATCCTGATATTCTCCTTGTAGCATCCGAGGACTCACCACTTTTTTGCAGCTCCATCCTCTTTCCCTACGAACAAGATGCCTATTCTCTGTGGACTAACTTTGGCTTATACTTTGGACCAAAGCAAACAAATTAAACCAACTCACAACAAAGTGAGAACTATAGATAAAATGGCTTTAATGTATTATCATTTTCATGCTTGTTGGAATATTTAAAAGAGGGCTATTAGCTGACAGACATAAATATATGATAGTCAGAAGTTATTGGTGTGATTGCCAGATAAAGGACTAGAAATGAGGCCTGCGTAGCCCTCTTAAAAACTTATACATAGCAGAAAATTCTAGGCATCACCCAAGCATCATTATGCTTTTTAAAAATTCCTAGTAACCATTACAATTCTCTGAGCATGCCATGGATTATTTAATTTACTCTTTGTAAAAATGCCAGCATTTGTTATCAACTCTCAAAACGAAACACTGATTGAGAATCTATAGCAGTTAGTTACTCATAGTCACTATGGAAACAGGATGGCTTGGCTGAAAATCAAGGATTCATGCACTATTAAAATAATATTCTTTAATATTATTATGATTTATTGTGCTAGCATTTCATAATCTATCACATGAAAATAACATATGAGGAAGTGGTTTGTAATCTGCGAGACAATATTCAGGTGATATTAACAACAACAACAACAATACAAATGTTATAAGATCTTTAATGGTCTGAGCCTAATTAGCACAGCAATTATGTTGCCTGATTTTCCCTTTATGCTCTCCACATCATAGCAATGTGCTCTTACAACCTGTGTCAGGAGGAGCTTCCATTTGTTGCTTTCATAATGTTAACATGGATCAAGGAAGTAGAAGGTTGAGGGTAGAATAGAGGAGAAGGGTTGGTGATGGATTCTTTACTCTACACGAAAATATCTTCTTTGTCCCATAAAAACCCAAGAAGCTCCATTAAGTCCCCATGGATATATGTAACCTCTGATTAAATCTTGAGTGCAACTAATTGTTTCAAGTTTGACAAGACTGCAAATGAAATGTTAAGTGTCTAATTTATGCACACTAGATCACTTCACTTTTCACGCTATTTTGTACCATACTGGGGTAAAAATAATTCTTTTTTACCTACTTTTAAGAAATTGTAACACTTGCACTTATACATACATACACACATACAGTAAAAGGAAGATGGTTTTGATTAGATGTGTAAGGCTATAGGATAAAATAGACAGAAACCTTTTTGACATTGGAGTTGAGGGGAATCTGCACACATTTTCAAAAATTAAAATAAAAAACCATACAGTTTAGTTAAACACATATCTTTTATTAGTAAAAGCAGTAAAATTATTTTTTTGGTATTTTGTTGCTTTCTTTTTCTAAATTTTTATATTTTTTAGTCATAAAATTAAGCTTTTTCTTAGGGCAAAAAGAAACTAGTCCACTGAAGTCACTCATCATCTTATATTCAGTAATACTTGATAAAAGGCATCCTAAATTTTTCAGTATTATTTTCAATATTTGATGGAGATAAATAATTGTAGGGCTTCCCTGGTGGCGCAGTGGTTCAGAATCTGCCAGCCAATGCAGGGGACATGGGTTTGAGCCCTAGTCCGGGAAGACCCCACATGCTGCAGAGCAACTAAGCCCGTGCGCCACAACTACTGAGCCCGTGTGCCACAACTACTGAAGCCCGTGTGCCTAGAGCCCATGCTCCACAACAAGAGAAGCCACCGCAATGAGAAGCCTGCGCACTGCAACGAAGAGTAGCCCCCGGTTGCTGCAACTAGAGAAAGCCCACACGCAGCAATGAAAACCCAATGCAGCCAAAAATAAATAAATAAATTTATTTTAAAAAATTGTAAATTTAACAAATGTTACACACAAGAAATGAAAATCGCTATGAAACAAATGCACTATTTCCTTTCATTTTGACTGACTTTAGTGAAGCACTCAATAGTAAGTGAAATTAAGTATATTTTAAAGTTCAATAATCTTTTAGTGCTTTATTTAAGGAATGCTGCTATAATTCCAATAGCTAACAGGGAGCATGATCTAAAAAAGAGGGTGGACCTGGGAATAAGAAGACCTGGGTTCTAATTGGATGCAGCATCTAAGTGGTTGTGTGCTCTATGTAAGTCACTAAATACCTTTGAGCTTCAGAGTCCTATTGTGTAAAACGAGGCAACAGATGATATCTCAGGTGCTTTCCAGTCTACTCCTATATAGTTCTTACTCCAAGTATGTGTCCCATTTGGATATTTTCAGCAATCTAAGTTTTTTCAGCAGTTTGATAAATGCCCATCAATTTTATCACATACAGCTTCAAACCATGACTGTTCTCAAATGAATAATTTAAGCAGTTGCTTACTATCTTCTCACTCACTGTGTGGCCCATAGACCAGCAGCATCAGCATCACCTGAGAGCTTATTAGAAAGGCGGATTCTCAGGATCCACTCCAGATCTACCCAATAAGAATCTGTATTTTAACAAGATCTCCATGTGATTCACAGGAACAATCAAGTTTGGGAAGCAAGGCTTAGTACTAGACTCCTTCCCCCAAATTATTTCTCATATACTATTTGAAATTTTTAATATCATCCTATAGTCTACATTTTTATTATAAGATATAGATTTGGCTTAATACACTCACTTATAAATTTTAAATATTTCTGGTTGAACCACATCTCAGTGTGTGGATTTTTGGCTCCTTTGCTGTTAGTATTACAGGTATAAAAGTGAAGAGGCTAAAAAAGGTGTTAAAGACAAGCACATAGAGTACTCCCATTGGAGGATTTTCTGGCATCAAATAATAGAATAGTAACCCTGGGTGACAGAGGATTATTGTAGGAGACACAAGTATTGGATGAAGGTGAAAGAAAGAAAGTGTGTTCATTAATTTGTTCATTCAACAAAATGTTTTTTGAGCACTGTGGTAGATTAGAGAATACAGCAGTACTTAATCTCTGCCCTCATGGAGTCTGTATTCTAGTGAAGGAGACTTCAAATTTGAAATGTTACCTCATAAGTCATCTCATCCAGGTAGAAATGCTTTACATTTTCAATCATGACCACAGAGAGCACAGTCATCTTAAAAGGACAATACATTTTTTTCCCCCTGGCATTTCCTATTTTAGGTATTTTGAGATTGTTCCCTACATCCTGGTTTGGATGTGCAACGTTTGCTTCTCATACCTTATAAAGGAAGACAAAAATCTGGATTTTAATGTTGGCAAAATATTGGCAACAATGCACCTGCTTTCAAATTACAATGCAGATTAAACAAAAAACATATGTGAGCAGCATGTGCTTGCTAGACATAGCTTATTAGTCTCTGTAAAAAATCTGCTGTAGGGACTTCCCCAGTGGCACAGTGGTTAAGAATCGCCTGCCAATGCAGGGGACATGGGTTCTTCAAGCCCTGGTCCGGGAAGATCCCACAGGCTGTGGAGCAACTAAGCCCATGCACCACAACTACTGAGCCTGCGTGCCACAACTACTGAAGCCCGTGTGCCCTAGGGCCTGTGCACCGCAACTACTGAGCCCGCACACCACAACTACTGAGCCCATGCGCTGCAACTACTGAAGCCTGTGCACCTATAGCCCATGCTCCACAACAAGAGAAGCCACCGCAATGAGAAGCCCACACTGCAACGAAGAGTAGCCCCTGCTTGCTGCAACTAGAGAAAGCCCACATGCAGCAACGAAGACCCAATGCAGCCAAAAATACATAAATAAAATAAAAAAAATTTTAAAAATCTGCTGTATTAGTGATATTAACATCTTTCTCAAAGAATGTATATCTCACATATATTTCATTTATATAAAGCATAATGGTACAAATGAAAACCTTTTACAAGATTAACTTATGCAATTCCTCTAATAAACACTGAAAATATACCAAGAATTAGAATAATGTAGATTTTCATAGAAGTCATTTTTAATAAGTAAAAAAAATCAACAATATAATTTAACAGTATCAATTTTATTGAATATCTGGAAGAATATTTTTTAGTAAGGCCCTAACTCCCATTAGTATGTACTTCACTGAAAACTTTTTACAATTATTCTAATTGTTATTTCTATCATGATTTATATGTTTCAAATTTTCAGGGGAAGAAAATGAGAAAAAGTTCAGGCTCTGTTAGTGATCTCCATTGTCACTGATTTCTTACAGATTTGCTAAGCCAATACATCTGGATTTCAAGCCACTCAAAATAAAGAGGAAAAAAATCAGAACCATCCAGTTCGACATGTCCATGTGATTCATGAATAATAAAATAAAAGGGCAATTTTTTCAACCATTCTTGCCTATAATTAAATACGAGTAACCATATTCAGTCAGTAATAGTTACCCAATCTGATACTAGCATAGATGAACAAAGTAGAACACAAAAGCTTCTCCTGTTTAGAAGAATGTAAACAATTTTGCCCTTGCTTTCAAGGTGCATACCTTACACAGTAATTAGGTTTAAATATAGTTCTGTTGTTTTTAAACAGATGGCTGCTATCTTGTACACTTCCATGTTTATAGAAATATTTTATTGTTGGCTGAAAAGGATTTTCATTTGTTATTCTGTCTGCATGTCTTTTGGTTTGTACAAGAGACTAGTTAAGGAAAAAATAAGATCTCAAACATGAAGGGTGAAAATTTGGTAGCTCTCCATTTCAGGATTTTCATGTGATTAGTGTCAGGGTTAGGGAAGGAGCCAACAGTAGAGGTCAGGTAATTTTTAGACCAGGTGTGAGTCTTAAGACTCAATTAGCAATAAAGTAAAGCAAGCATGACCAAAGCGAAGAAAGAGTTTGGGGTTTTATTGTACCTGATCCCCAGTGAGTAAGCAATCAGTATTTGTTGAATGAATAAATTATAATCAATAACATCTTGTCTAAGACCATAAATCTTCAGTTTTCCTAATGTAAGTCTTTGAAAGCAAGCATTTAAAGCTGTCTGCTCTAGCACCAGACATCCAGCTATTAAGGAGCTTAAATGTGGTTGCTAAAAATGTTCATTTTTAAAAATCTGAGTGTCTGGCCTCATAGAGACAAAGCCTGAATCTCTTTTATTTGATGACTTGGGTCATTATCAACAACCAATATTCTGAGGGTACCCCCAGCTGATCAAGTCTGGAATATAAACTTTTATTTCTAACTGTGGAAAATTAAAAAACAAGGCATAAAGGGAATGCAAAGGTGAATAAGACAAATTACTTGATTCATGGGATTTAAAATCTAGTTTGGAGAGATGAAAAATGACACACTACAATGTAAGGCAGAGTGAAGTAAATGCTGAAGAGTGGGAGAGGCAGGTAAAAGTGATTTCCAGGAAATCAACAGGCTGGATAGAAGAAGAACGGTGACTGGTAATTAAGGGAGGAAGGGAATGCTGGCAGCTTTAAAGGCTCTTAGTGTCTGCTATTGTCAGGAAAGACCAAGGAGGTGCATGTGGCCAGAATGTGAAGAAAGGGGCAGGAGATGAGGAGAGATCTAGATCATATCAAGAGACCATATAGAGAGATTGGTTCAAGATGGCAGAGTAGAAGGATGTGCGCTCACTCGCTCTTGCGAGAGCACCAGAATCACAACTAATTGCTGAACAATCATCGACAGGAAGACACTGGAACTCATCAAAAATGATACTCCACATCCAAAGACAAAGGAGAAGCCACAATGAGATGGTAGGAGGGGTGCAATCACAATAAAATCAAATCCCATAACTGCTGGGTGGGTGACTCACAAACTGGAGAACACTTATACCACACAAATCCAGCCACTGGAGTGAAGGTTCTGAGCCCCACATCAGGCTTCCCAACCTGGGGGTCCAGCAACAGGAGGAGGAATTCCCAGAGAGTCAGACTTTGAAGGCTAGCAGGATTTGATTGCAGGACTTCAACAGGACTGGGGGAAACAAGGACTCCACTCTTGCAGGGCACACACAAAGCAGTGTGCACATCAGGACCCAGGTGGAGGAGCAGTGACCCCAGGGGAGACTGAACCAGACCTACCTGCTAGTGTTGGAGGGTCTCCTGCAGAGGTGGGGGGTGGCTGTGGCTCACTGCGGGGACACGGACACTGGCAGCAGAAGTTCTGGGAAGTACTCCTTGGCGTAGCCCTCCTGGAGTCCACCATTAGTCCCATCAAAGAGCCAGGTAGGGTCCAGTGATGGGTCACCTCAGGCCAAACAACCAACAGGGAGGGAACTCAGCCCCACCCATCAGCAGACAAGCGGATTAAAGTTTTACTGAGCTCTGACCACCAGAGCAACACCCAGCTCTACCCATGACCAGTCCCCCCATCAGGAAGCTTGCACAAGCCTCTTAGATAGCTTCATCCACCAGAGGACAGACAGCAGAAGCAAGAAAACCTACCAACCTGCAGCCTGTGGAACGAAAACCACATTCACAGAAAGACAGACAAAATGAAAAGGCAGAGGACTATGTACCAGATGAAGGAACAAGATAAAATTCCAGAAAATCAACTAAATGAAGTGGAGATAGGCAACCTTCCAGAAAAAGAATTCAGAATAATGATAGTGAAGATGATTCAGGAGCTCGTAAAAAGAATGGAGGCAACTACGTAGAAGATGCAAGAAATGTTTAACAAAGACGTAGAAGAATTAAAGAACAAACACCTAGAAGAATTAAAGAACAAACAAAGAGATGAACAATACAATAACTGAAATGAAAAATACACTAGAAGGAATTGGTAGCAGAATAACTGAAGCAGAAGAACACATAAGTGACCTGGAAGAAAGAATGGTGAAATTCATTGCCGTGGAACAGAATAAAGAAAAAAGAATGAAAAGAAATGAAGACAGCCTAAGAGACATCTGGGACAAGGTTAAACGCACCAACATTCGCATTACATGGGTCCCAGAAGGAGAAGAGAAAAAGAAATGACCCGAGAAAATATTTGAAGAGATTATAGTGGAAAAATTAGCTAACATGGGAAAGGAAATAGCCACCCAAGTCCAGGAAGCACAGAGTCCCAGGTAGGATGAACCCAAGGAGAAACACGCCTAGACAAACAGTAATCAAATTGAAAAAATTAAAGACAAAGAAAAATTATTAAAAGCAACACGAGAAAAAAGACAAATAATATACAAGGGAACTCCCATAAGGTTAACAGCTGATATCTCAGCAGAAACTCTACAAGCCAGAAGTGAGCGGCACGATATATTTAAAGTGATGAAAGGGAAGAACCTACAATCAACATTACTCTACCCAGCAAGGATCTCAATCAGATTTGACAGAGAAATCAAAAGCTTTACAGACGAGCAAAAGTTAAGAGAATTCAGCACCACCAAACCAGCTCTACAGAAAATGCTAAAGGAACTTCTCTAAGTGGGAAACAAAAGAGAAGAAAAGGACTTACAAAACAAATGGTAATAGGAACATAAATATCGATATGTAAGAAAAGAAAGAAAATGGTAATAGGAACATAAATATCGATAATTACCTTAAATGTGAATGGGTTAAATGCTCCAACAAAAGACACAGGCTCGCTGAATGGATACAAAAACAAGACCCATATATATGCTGTCTACAAGAGACCCACTTCAGACCTAGGGACACATACAGACTGAAAGTGAGGGGATGGAAAAAGATATTCCATGCAAATGGAAATCAAAAGAAAGCTGGAGTAGCTGTACTCATATCAGATAAAATAGACTTTAAAATAAAGAATGTTACAAGAGACAAGGAAGGACACTACATAATGATCAAGGGATCAATCCAAGAAGATATAACAATTATAAATATATATGCACCCAACATAGGAGCACCTCAATACATAAGGCAACTGCTAACAGCTACAAAAGAGGAAATCGACACTAACACAATAATAGTGGGGGACTTTAACACCTCATTTACACCAATGGACAGATCATGCAAAATGAAAATAAATAAGGAAACAGAAGCTTTAAATGACACAATAGACCAGATAGATTTAATTGATATTTATAGGACATTCCATCCAAAAACAGCAGATTACACTTTCTTCTCAAGTGCGCACGGAACATTCTCCAGGATAGATCACATCTTGGGTCACAAATCAAGCCTCAGTAAATTTAAGAAAATTGAAATCATATCAAGCATCTTTTCTGACCACAACGCTATGAAATTACAAATGAATTACAGGGGAAAAAACGTAAAAAACACAAACACATGGAGGCTTAACAGTACGTTACTAAGTAACCAAGAGATCACTGAAGAAGTCAAAGAGGAAATAAAAAAATACCTAGAGACAAATGACAACAAAAACACGATGATCCAAAACCGATGGGATGCAGCAAAAGCAGTTCTAAGAGGGAGTTTATAGCAATACAATCCTACCTCAAGAAACATGAAAAATCTCAAATAAACAATCTAACCTTACAACTAAAGGAACTAGAGAAAGAAGAACAAACAAAACCCAAAGTTAGTAGAAGGAAAGAAATCATAAAGATCAGAGCAGAAACAAATGAAATAGAAACAAAGAAGACAATAGCAAAGATCAATAAAACTAAAAGCTGATTCTTTGAGAAGATAAACAAAATTGATAAACCTTTAGCCAGACTCATCAAGAAAAAGAGGGAGAGGACTCAGACCAATAAAATTAGAGATGAAAAAGAAGAAGTGACAATGGACATCACAGAAATACAAAGCATCCTAAGAGACTACTACAAGCAACTCTATGCCAATAAAATGGACAACCTGGAAGAAATGAACAAATTCTTAGAAAGGTATAACCTTCCAAGGCAGAACCAGGAAGAAATAGAAAATATGAACAGACCAGTCACAAGCACTTAATTTGAAACTGTGACAAAAAATATTCCAACAAACAAAATCCAGGACCAGACGGCTTCACAGGTGAATTCTATCAAACATTTAGAGAAGAGCTAACACCCATCCTTCTCAAACTCTTCCAAAAAATTGCAGAGGAAGGTACACTCCCAAACTCATTCTATGAGGCCACCATCACCCTGATACCAAAACCAAAGATACTACAAAAAAAAGAAAATTACAGACCAATATCACTGATGAATACAGATGCAAAAATCCTGAACAAAATAGTAGCAAACAGAATCCAACAGCACATTAAAAGGATCATACACCATGATCAAGTGGGATGTATCCCAGGGATGCAAGGATTCTTCAATATACACAAATCAATCAATGTGATACACCACATTAACAAATTAAGAAAAAAAAACCATATGATCATCTCAATAGATGCAGAAAAAGCTTCTGACAAAATTCAACACCGATTTATGATAAAAACTCTCCAGAGAATGGGCATAGAGGGAACCTACCTCAACATAATAAAGGCCATATTTGACAAATCCACAGCAAGCATGATACTCAATGGTGAAAAACTGAAAGCATTTCCACTTAGATCAGGAACAAGAAAAGGATGTCTACTCTTGCCACTCTTATTCAACATAGTTTTGGAAGTCCTAGCCACAGCAGTCAGAGAAGAAAAATAAATAAAAGGAATACAAATTGGAAAAGAAGAAAAAACTGTCACTGTTTGCCAATGACATGATACTATACATAGAAAATCCTAAAGATGCCACCAGAAAACTACTAGAGCTAATCAGTGAACCTGGTAAGGTGCGGGATACAAAATTAATGCACAGAAATCTCTTGCATTCCTATACACAAACAACGAAAGAACAGAAAGAGAAATTAAGGAAACACTCCCATTCACCATTGCAACAAAAAGAATAAAATACCTAGGAGTAAAGCTGCCTAAGGAGGTAAAACACCTATAGTCAGAAAACTGTAAGACACTGATGAAAGAAATCAAAGATGACACAAACAGATGGAGAGATATACCATGTTCTTGGAGTGGAAGAATCAACATTGTGAAAATGACTCTACTACCCAAAGCAATCTACAGATGCGATGCAATCCCTATCAAATTACCAATGGCATTTTTTCAGAACTAGAACAAAAAATCTTAGAATTTGTATGGCGACACAAGACCCCGAATAACCAAAGCAATCTTGAGGGAAAAAAACGGAGCTGGAGGAATCAGACTCCCTGACTTCAGACTATACTACAAAGCTACAGTAATCAAGACAATATGGTACTGGCACAAAAACAGAAATATACATCAATGGAACAGGATAGAAAGCCCAGAGATAAACCCACGCACCTATGGTCAACTAATCTATGACAAAATGAGGCAAGGATATACAATGGAGAAAAGATAATCTCTTCAGTAAATGGTGCTGGGAAAACTGAATAGCTACATGTAAAAGAATGAAATTAGAACACTCCCTAACACCATACACAAAAATAAACTCCAAATGGATTAAAGACCTAAATGTAAGACCAGACACTACAAACCTCTTCGAGGAAAACATAGGAAGAACACTCGTTGACATAAATCACAGCAAGACCCTTTTTGACCCACCTACTAGAGTAATGGAAATAAAAACAAAAATAAACAAATGGGACCTAATGAAACTTCAAAGCTTTTGCACAGCAAAGGAAACTATAAAGAAGACGAAAAGACAACCCTCAGAATGGGAAAAAATATTTGCAAAAGAATCAGCGGACAAAGGATTAATCTCCAAAATATATAAACAGCTCATGCGGCTCAATATTAAAAAAAACAAACTACCCAGTCAAAAATTGGGCAGAAGACCTAAACAGACATTTCGCCAAAGAAGATATACACATGCCAAGAGGCACATGTAAAACTGCTCAACATCACTAATTATTCGAGAAATGCAAAACTAGAATGAGGTATCACCCCACACCAGTTAGAATGGGGATCATCAGAAAATCTACAAACAATAAACGCTGGAGAGGGTGTGGAGAAAAGGGAACCCTCCTGCACTGTTGGTGGGAATGTAAATTGATACAGCCACTATGGAGAGTAGTATGGAGGTTCCTTAAAAAACTAAAAATAGAATTACCATATGACCCAGCAATCCCACTACTGGGCATATACCCTGAGAAAACCATAATTCAAAAAGACACATGTGCCCCAATGTTTATTGCAGCACTATTTACAATAGCCAGGTCATGGAATCAACCTAAATGCCCATCGACAGACAAATGGATAAAGAAGATGTCGTATATATATACAATGGAATATTACTCAGCCATAAAAAGGAACGAAATTGGGTCATTTGTAGAGATGTGGATGGACCTAGAGACTGTCATACAGAGTGAAGTAAGTCAGGAAGAGGAAAACAAATAACGTATATTAACGCATATATGTGGAATCTAGAAAAATGGTACAGATGAACTGGTTTGCAAGGCAGAAACAGAGACACAGACGTAGAGAACAAATGTATGGACACCAAGGGGGGAAAATGGCGGGGGTGCTGGTGGTGTTGGTGGGATGAATTGGGAGATTGGGATTGACATGTATACAGTAATATGTATAAAATGGATAACTGGGCTTCCCTGGTGGCACAGTGGTTGAGAATCTGCCTGCTAATGCAGGGGACACGGGTTCGAGCCCTGGTCTGGGAAGATCCCACACGCCGCGGGGCAACTAGGCCCGTGAGCCACAGCTACTGAGCCTGCGCATCTGGAGCCTGTGCTCCGCAACAAGAGAGGCCATGATAGTGAGAGGCCTGCGCACCGCGATGAAGAGTGGCCCCCGCTTGCCGCAACTAGAGAAAGCCCTTGCACGGAAACGAAGACCCCACACAGCCAAAAATAAATAAATAAATAAATAAAATGGATAACTAATAAGAACTTGCTGTATAAAACAATAAATAAAAGTAAAAACAAAAAGTTTGTGGTGAGGATTTCATGATCAAATATTTATGACAGTCAATTCTGGGGGAAGTGAGAAAGCAACAAGTTCATTAATAAGTGATTGAGACCTGAATTAATTTGAGCATGAAGTACAGGAGAAGGGATTGAGGGGGATTTGGAGATAGGAAAGGAAAGAATTGTTGATCAAACGGATATGGTGAGTAGTAAGGGTAACGAAGATGCAGGGGTGGCAAAGAAGGTAGGCTCCAAAATCACTCTTAGTCTTTGGCTTTGTAACTGGAAGGATGCTGATTTCATCACATTATTCAGGGAAGACCAAAGAAAGAGTATGTCTTAGTTTATACACATAAAATACCACATCCACTCCTCAGCTTAATACTTGCTACGCCCTTGATCAGGAACACTGTTCCCACCCCTCAACACACAAGTTAACTCCCGCTCATCATTCAGTTCTCAGCTAAAACATTACTTCCTCAGAGAAGTGTCCCTCAGCACTGAGATCGTAATAGGTGTCCTTATCACAGGTTCTCATTTTACACTCTACTTCTTTTTAGCGCTTAAGATGTTTGCTTCTTTATTCTATGCCTGTTATCCCAGTAGACTGAAAGCTCCAGGCAGGTCTTGTTCATCAGTGAATGCCCTTTACCTAGGACACTGTATTCATACAATCTTGTTCAGGAAATATTCAGTAAGTGAATGAATACCTGGTGAGTTTCTTTGTGAGCAATGGCATATGACCTGTCTGTGTTTCCCTTTTGCTTCTCACAGGTAAGTATTTCCACCCCAAGCACATCACACAAAAGTACACCATTTCTCCCAACTTCTTCTTTTCCCTCTTTGCTTGTCTAATCATCACCGGAGATTTCTCTCTCTCAGCTCTTTAACTCACTTGTAACCTCCCAAACAACCCCAGTGATGAATAAGTATAGGAGTAATGAAAGTAACAACAAGGAAATGAAAAGTGAATTAGGATATAATGACCCTCAAGCTCAAGGCCTTTGAAAATGCCCTAATTGTCTGTGTATAATTCCCACCAAAATCTTCATTGGCCTCCTGTCTTTCTCTAATTAGATGTGCTCTCCTTAAGCATCATGCTCAAGGCATAAAATAAAAATCCTACTCAGTGATGTTGTTTAGGTTTCAATTACCCTTATTTTATCTCACTGTTTTTGTTATTTTCTTTTTTTCTAGTTCATTCATTTCATTTTTTAAATTTTTATTTTATAGTGGTAAGAACATTTAATATGACACCTACTCTGTTAAATTTTTAAGTGTACAATATTGTTGACTATAGGTACAATGTTGTACAGCAAATCCAGAGAACCCATTCATCTTAATTAACTGAAACTTTATGTCCTTTGATTAGTGACTCCTCATTTTCTCCTTCCTCCAGTCCCTGGCAACTAGCATTCCACTTTTATTTTTTCAAACAAAAGGAATTTATCTTCTCACAGTTCTAGAGGCTGGAAGCCTGACATCAAGGTGCCTTCAGGGTTAGTTTCTGGTGAGATGTCAGAAGATACAATTTAAAACCATACCGAAGTGGAGCTACTTGGTGTGAAGTCAAGCTGTTGAAAGACCCCTACCATGGCCTCCATGGCTTCCCAACACAAGCACCTCACTAGTACTTGGTGGAGAAGTTTGAACTACATTATTTCTATAGGAACACATATCTAGTTCAAAACTTCTGACACGAAAATTTATAACAAGCAATTCTTTGTTTAGTGGGGGATTTATATGTATAAAGAATTATATCCACTAAAACCTTATAAATTAGGATTTTAACTAGATGGAGAGAAAAATAAACAGTTGCTACCTTAGCATGATACTCATGTATATTTTTAAATTCCTATTATTGTTGCTTTAATGTTGTTTATGAAAGGGACTTATTCAAGTCTTTCACTATTATTCACTTTTTCCCCCACCTTTATGAGAAATAATTGACATATTATTGTGTGAGTTTAAGGTGTATAATCTGCTGATTTGACACATATATTGCAATATGTATTAATCACTTCTTTGCCTAATTATATACGAAGACCACAAAGCTGCCTAGACTTTTCTTTGAGATGCTGTATATGTTCCTGCTTCTGATGTTGTTGTGAACATAATGACAAATGGAAGATTTCCATTGATAAGAAAATGCCTTATATGCACAGATCGGTCCCCCACAGCCCTGCAAGTACAGTTATTACTTAGAACAAAATACCTTTACAAAGTCCATTTTTCTTCTAAAAAGGAACAGTTTAGAAGTTATTTATCTGGCTAAGCCATTATTTTTTTGTAACAAAGACAGAAACGGAGGGTGGGAAGTAGAAAGCAAGACAGGAAGGAAGGAGAGAAGGAAGAGAAGGTGGGGAGAGATAGGGAAGGAGATACTACCAAAGGGTATCTATAAATTGTGGGTTCTCATATTTGAAAACCTATAATTACTACAATGTTACAAGTACCGTATACATATATGTGTGTGTGTTGTGTGTATAATGTTCCACATATATGCATATGTTGTGTGTTCATGAGGCACAAAATTAGGAGACCACAAATGTACCGTCTTATTTTTTTTAACATCTTTATTGAAGTATAATTGCTTTACAATGGTGTGTTAGTTTCTGCTGTATAACAAACTGAATCAGCTACACATATACATATATCCCCATATCCCCTCCCTCTTGTGTCTCCCTCCCACTCTCCCTATCCCACCCCTCTAGGTGGTCACAAAGCACCGAGCTGATCTCCCTGTGCTATGTGGCTGCTTCCCACTAGCTATCTATTTTACATTTGGTAGTGTATACATGTCCACGCCACTCTCTCACTTTGTCCCAGCTTCCCCTTCCCCTTCCCCATGTCTTCAAGTCCATTATCTACATCTGTGTCTTCATTCCTGCCAGCCCCTAGGTTCTTCAGAACATTTTTTTTCTTTTTTAGATTCCATATATATGTATTAGCATGCAGTATTTGTTTCTCTATTTCTGACTTACTTCACTCTATATGACAGTCTCTAGTTCCCTCCACCTCACTACAAATAACTCAATTTTGTTTCTTTTTATGGCTGAGTAATATTCCATTGTATATATGTGCCACATCTTCTTTATCCATTCATTTGTCGATGGACACGTAGGTTGCTTCCATGTCCTGGCTATTGTAAATACAGTTGCAATGAACATTGTGTTACTGACTCTTTTTGAATTATGGTTTTCTCAGGGTATATGCCCAGTAGTGGGATTGCTGGATCATATGGTAGTTCTATTTTTAGTTTTTTAAGGAACCTCCATACTGCTCTCCATAGTGGCTGTATCAATTTACATTCCCACCAGCAGTGCAAGAGGGTTCCCTTTTCTCCACACCCTCTCCAGCATTTATTGTTTGTAGATTTTTTTTGATGATGGCCATTCTGACTGGTGTGAGGTGATACCTCATTGTAGTTTTGATTTGCATTTCTCTAATGATTAGTAATGTTGAGCATTCTTTCATGTGTTTGTTGGCAATCTGTATATCTTCTTTGGAGAAATGTCTATTTAGGTCTTCTGCCCATTTTTGGATTGGGTTGTTTGTTTTTTTGATATTGAGCTGCATGAGTTCCCTGTATATTTTGGAGATAAATCCTTTGTCAGTTGCTTTGCTTGCAAATATTTTCTCCCATTCTGAGGGTTGTCTTTCCGTCTGGTTTATGGTTTCCTTTGCTGTGCAAAATCTTTTACGTTTCATTAGGTCCCATTTGTTTATTTTTGTTTTTATTTCCATTTCTCTAGGAGGTGGGTCAAAAAGGATCTTGCTGTGATGTATGTCATAGAGTGTTCTGCTTATGTTTTCCTCTAAGAGTTTTATAGTGTCTGGCCTTGCATTTAGGTCTTTAGTCCAATTTGAGTTCATTTTTGTGTATGGTGTTAGGGAGTGTTCTAATTTCATTCTTTTACATGTAGCTGTCCAGTTTTCCCAGCACCACTTATTGAAGAGGCTGTCTTTTCTCCATCGTATATGCTTGCCTCCTTTATCAAAAGTAAGGTGACCATATGCGTGTGGGTTTATCTCTGGGCTTTCTATCCTGTTCCATTGATGTATATTTCTGTTTTTGTACCAGTACCATACTGTCTTGATTACTGTAGCTTTGTAGTATAGTCTGAAGTCAGGGAGCCTGATTCCTCCAGCTCCGTTTTTCTTTCTCAACATTGCTTTGGCTATTCGGGATCTTTTGTGTTTTCATACAAATTGTGAAATTTTTTGTTCTAGTTCTGTGAAAAATGCCATTGGTTGTTTGATAGGGATTGCATTGAATCTGTAGATTGCTTTGAGTAGTACAGTCATTTTCACAATGTCAACTCTTCCAGTCTAAGAAAATGGTATATCTCTCCCTCCGTTTGTATCATCTTAAATTTCTTTCATCAGTGTCTTATAGTTTTCTGCATATAGGTCTTTCGTCTCCTTAGGTAGGTTTATTCCTAGGTATTTTATTCTTTTTGTTGCAATGGTAAATGGGGGTGTTTCCTTAATTTCACTTTCAGATTGTTCATCATCAGTGTATAGGAATGCAAGAGATTTCTGTGCATTAATTCTGTATCCTACTACTTTACCAAATTCATTGATTAGCTCTAGTACTTTTCCAGTAGCATCTTTAGGATTCTCTGTGTATAGCATCATGTCATCTGCAAACAGTGACAGCTTTACTTCTTCTTTTCCGATTTGGATTCCTTTTATTTCTTTTTCTTCTCTGATTGCTGTGGCTAAAACTTCCAAAACTATGTTGAATAATAGTGGTGAGAGTGGGCAACCTTGTCTTGTTCCTGATCTTAGTGGAAATGGTTTCAGTTTTTCACCATTGAGAATGATGTTGGTTGTGGGTTTGTCATATATGGCCTTTATTATGTTGAGGTAAGTTCTCTCTATGCTTACTTTCTGGAGGGTTTTTATCATAAATGGGTGTTGAATTTTTTTGAAAGCTTTTTTTGCATCTATTGAGGTGATCATATCGTTTTTCTCCTTCAATTTATTAATATGGTTTATCACTTTGATTGATTTGCATATATTGAAGAATCCTTGCTTTCCTGGGATAACCCCACTTGATCATGGTGTATGATCCTTTTAATGTGCTGTTGGATTCTGTTTGCTAGTATTTTGTTGAAGATTTTTGCATCTATGTTCATCAGTGATACTGGTCTGTAGTTTTCTTTTTGTGACATCTTTGTCTGGTTTTGGTATCAGGGTGATCATGGCCTTGTAGAATGAGTTTGGCAGTGTTCCTCCCTCTGCTATATTTTGGAAAAGTTTGAGAAGCATGGGTGTTAGCACTTCTCTAAATGTTTGAATGAATTCGCCTGTGAAGACATCTGGTCCTGGGCTTTTGTTTGTTGGAAGAGTTTTAATCACAGTCTCAATTTCAGTGCTTGTGATTGGTCTGTTTATATTTTCTATTTCTTCCTGGTTCAGTCTCGGAACATTGTGCTTTTCTAAGAATTTGTCCATTTCTTCCAGGTTGTCCATTTTATTGGCATATAGCTTCTTGTAGTAATCACTCATGATCCTTTGTATTTCTGCAGTGTCTGTTGTTACTTCTCCTTTTTCATTTCTAATTCTATTGATTTGAGTCTTCTCCCTCTTTTTCTTCATGAGTCTGGCTAGTGGTTTATCAATTTTATTTATCTTCTCAAAGAACCAGCTTTTAGTTTTATTGATCTTTGCTATTGTTTCCTTCATTTCTTTTCATTTATTTCTGACCTGATCTTTATGATTTCTTTCCTTCTGCTACCTTTGGGGTTTTTTTGTTCTTCTTTCTCTAATTGCTTTAGGTATAAGGTTAGGTTGTTTGAGATTTTTCGTGTTTCTTGAGATAGGATTGTATTGCTATAAACTTCCCTCTTAGAACTGCTTTTGCTACATCCCATAGGTTTTGGGTTGTCACGTTTTCATTGTCATTTGTCTCTAGGTATTTTTTGATTTCCTCTTTGATATCTTCAGCGATCCCTTGGTTATTTAGTAGAGTATTGTTTAGCTTCGATGTGTTTGTATTTTTTTACAGATTTTTTCCTCTAATTGATATCTAGTCTCGTAGCATTGTGGTCAGAAAAGATACTTCACACGATTTCAATTTTCTTAAATTTACCAGGGCTTGATTTGTGACCCAAGATATGATCTATCCTGGAGAATGTTCCATGAGCACTTGAGAAGAAAGTGTATTCTGTTGTTTTTGGATGGAATGTCCTGTAAAAATCAATTAAGTCCATCCTGTTTAATGTATCATTTAAAGCTTGTGTTTCCTTATTTATTTTCATTTTGGATGATCTGTCCATTGGTGAGAGTCGGGTGTTAAAGTCCCCTATTGTGATCATGTTACTTTCACTTTCCCCTTTTATGGCTGTTAGCATTTGCCTTAGGTATTGAGGTGCTCCTATGTTGGGTGCATAAATATTTACAATTCTTCTTCTTGGATTGATTCCTTGATCATTATGTAGTGTCCTTCTTTGTCTCTTGTAATAATCTTTATCTTAATGCCTATTTTGTCTGATATGAGAATTGCTACTCCAGCTTTCTTTGGATTTCCATTTGCATGTAATATCTTTTTCCATCCCCACACTTTCAGTCTGTATGTGTCCCTAGGTCTGAAGTGGGCCTCTTGTTGACAGCATATATACGTGTCTTTTTTTGGTATCCATTTAGCCATTCTATGTCCTTTGGTTGGAGCATTTAATCCATTTACATTTAAGGTAGTTGGTGATATGTGTCTTCCTATTACCATTTTCTTAATTGTTTTAGGTTTGTAATTGTAATTATTTTCCTTCTCTTGTGTTTTTTGCCTAGAGAAGTTCCTTTAGAATTTGTTGTAAAGCTTGTTCAGTTGTGCTGAATTCTCTTAGCTTTTGCTTGTCTGTAAAGGTGTTAATTTTTCCGTCTAATCTGAATAAGATCCTTGCTGGGTAGAGTAATCTTGGTTGTAGGTTTTTCTCTTTCATCACTTTAAATATGTCCTGCCACTCCATTCTGGCTTTCAGAGTTTCTGCTGAAAGATCAACTGTTAACCTTATGGGGATTCCCTTATATGTTATTTGTTGTTTTTCCCTTGCTGCTTTTAATATTTTTTCTTTGTATTTAATTTTTCATAGTTTGATTAATACGTGTCTTGGCGTGTTTCTCTTTGGATTTATCTTGTATGGGTCTCTCTGTGCTTCTTGGACTTGATTATTTCCTTTCCCATATTAGGGAAGTTTTCAACTATAAACTCCTCAAATATTTTCTCAGTCCCTTTCTTTTTCTCTTCGTCTTCTGGGACCCCTATAATTCGAATGTTGGTGCATTTAATGTTGTCCCAGAGGTCTCTGAGACTGTCCTCAATTCTTTTCATTCTTTTTTCTTTATTCTGTTCTGCCGTAGTTATTTCCACTATTTTATCTTCCAGGTCACTTATCCGTTCTTCTGCCTCAGTTATTCTGCTATTGATCCCTTCTAGAGAATTTTTAATTTCATTTAATGTGTTGTTCATCATTGTTTGTTTGCTCTTTAGTTCTTGTAGGTCCTTGTTAAACGTTTCTTGTACTTTTTCCAGTCTATTTTCAAGATTTTGGATCATCTTTACTATCATCACTCTGAATTCTTTCTCAGGTAGACTGCCTATTTCCTCTTCATTTGTTTGGTCTGGTGGGTTTTTGCCTTGCTCCTTCATCTGCTGTGTATTTCTCTGTCTTCTCATTTTGCTTAACTTACTGTGTTTGGTGTCTCCTTTTCACAGGTTGCAGGTTCGTAGTTCCCGTTGATTTTGGTGTCTGTCCCCAGTGGCTAAGGTTGGTTCAGTGGGTTGTGTAGGCTTCCTGGTGGAGGGGACTAATACCTGTGTTCTGGTAGATGAGGCTGGATCTTGTCTTCCTGGTGGGCAGGTCTGTGTCCAGTGGTGTGTTTTGGGGTGCCTGTGACCTTATAATGATTTTAGGCAGCCTCTCTGCTAATGGGTGGGGTTGTGTTCCTGTATTGCTAGTTGTTTGGCACAGGGTGTCCAGCACTGTAGCTTGCTGGTCGTTGAGTGGAGCTGGGTCTTAGCGTTGAGATGGAGATCTCTGGGAGATCTTTCGTCGTTTGATATTACATGGACTCAGGAGGTCTCTGATGAACCATTGTCCTGAATGCAGCTTTTCCACTTCAGAGGCTCAGGCGTGACACCTGTCCAGAGCACCAAGACCCTGTCAGCCACACGGCCATTTAAAATATAAATTAGTCCACCTGTCCCAAGTCTTGGATGTGGGTAAAATAACGAGTGATACACCTGTAGTAGCGATCTAAATGCTTCATCCAGAATAAATATCACAAGAGAGGAATATCCAGAGGTTATTTTTATCTCCTTTCTCTAATTTAGATGATTGCTGCATTCAAGTCTTGCTGTGGTAGCCAGGCGAGGAGTCTGAGCAGGGAGCGTTGCTGGAGTTGGCCGGGCGAGAGTCCAGCCCTGGCTGCCGGTTCCCTTTGGTGTGAGCTGAGCCGCCGCCGCCGCCACCACCCCCACCCCCGAGCGCAGGGCCAAGGGGCCGCCGCTGCACCAAGGGCGCTGAGTACCAGGGCACTTGGCCCAGAGAAGCTGGGCAGCCTCCGCCTCGGTCTCAGTGAGCGGCACGAGCAACACATTTAGTTTGAAATTTCCAGCTCCAGTCCCAGCAAATACACACTCACGCCCACACAGGCGCGTGCCGGTACAACCTCTCAGAGGCACGTGAACAGGCACCGGGGGCTTTCTGGCCAGGTCTTTCTCTCTCCCTTGCTCTTATTCCAAATGTACCCTCTAACATCATCTACTTTATCATTTTAGGTCAGGCCTTGTAGGTACATTTTTAATTAGGTTATTTGTCCAGGCCCTAACATAGCAAGATATACATGTGAGCACATGTGCATGTGTGCATGCAAACACACACACACACACACACACACACACACACACACACACCCAAGGCATTTACTAACCCAGATGAACTATAAAGATGTTTATGTCATCATTAGCGTATACGCTTTCTGAAGATTAGCTCAGACAAAAGTCAGGTCTGCATTGTTATTTTGCTACAGCCTGCAACTCTGAAGAAGCACTGATGTCCAAGGTAATGACAAGGATGAATTCAATGAGAGACAACTTAATAAGAACACATATGAGTTGAGCTGTGCTGTATCAAAATATTAAATTTAAACTCTTTCTTAAGTAGTTGGATTCATAATTAAGTTATAAGCTTTAATCTCTAAATCTAAATGCAATTATGCTAAAGGTAGTACACAGTGACAGATAAAAGATCCTCACTACGTAAACTCAAAGGCAAATTTCTGAGCTACAGAAACACGTGGGTGCAGACAGAGAAGCAATGGTAGTTCAGCACACCCAGTTCTTGAGTAAGTAATGAAAACTCATGCCACTGCTGGAAACTAGCAGAAGAAAGTAGTGGGAGCACGGTTAAAGAGTCTTTATCCTCAGTGCCATCTCTAGCTGCATGTAGACAACCAACTCAGAAAGGAAACAATTACTTAGGGACAAACATTAGGAATGAAACTCTTTGCCTTACTAGCCTTGGAATATTTCCTCACAATTTCAGTGAAGTTGTATGGTAAGAGTTAATTGTGTATTTACTTGTATTTGCCTCCACTAGCATTACTTCAAATTCTCACATTTTGAGCAGAAAAAGAAAGTTTTCCCCTTGTAATATTATCAACTCTCTCTTCCATGTGATTTAAAAAAACAAAAAAAACAAAAAAAAAACAAAAAACTAGAAACAGTACTGGATAGGTAGCAAGGGGTAAAGCTATCCTAAGACTCTAGTATCACTGCAGGATCCTTTAAAGGAGTTCATGAGGAAATGATAATAACAGTGACCCACAGGGATTTCCCACAAATGGAGAAGAGTACTGCTTTCTCTCTATAACAGTGTTGGGAATAAAAGTGGAAGGTGCCTAGTTATCAAGGGCTAAAGCAAGAGGAGGAGAAACTAATCAGCATTTGGTTTCACTGTTAACCCCCTTTTTCCCTCCTCCCCTCCAATGGACAATAGTAATTAACTTCTACCTATTATATTGAACAAAAAACATTTAAAGTCTAAACTTGAAATGAAATAAACAAACCAGTACTGTTTGAATTTAGTATAAAGCACAGTAATGAAGTTAAGGGCTTTCCTTGACATTGACTCTGATCACAGACCTCAGAACTTCAAATAAAAAGATCAGAAGAAGGACACTTAGAGAACTTCAGCATCCTTCACAAAGCTTGGCACATACACAAACACATACACATATGTACAGATGTACACACAAAGAACACTCATAAATGGTTCGTAAGGGTGATGCAATCATTAATGTATGATATTAATATGTATCTCCTTTATGGATGAACAGATACTGTCTGAGAAGATTCTGTCACATCATAGTTATCTCATCATAATAATTATATAATAAAATTGACAAAGAATTAACTTTATATTTTAAAAGGCAAGGGTGAAATTACTTTTCAAGGATGGAAAAAAACAGTACTTCAATGTGGTCTAAGTCAGAAATACTGTGTTGCATTTTTCTCTTAAAAATGGAGCTGGAATTGATGGTAGAAGCAAATAGATAAATAGCACAGGTTAAAGTGGTTTGCTCCGTACTATTTATTCAAGCCATTATGGTTTCTTATGATTTTCCAAGCAGTGACCCCAAACAAAGAGCAGGTGAGAAAAGAGACGTTTGTTTTATTTTTTCTTACATTTTCCTACCTGTAATGGGAATTCAAACAACAGAGAAGCCCTACCAATATCTTATCTACTACAAAGCCTTATCTTATCTTATCTTATCTTATCTTATCAGAGAAGCCCTACCAAATATCTTATCTACTACAAAGACTGATTTCATGGGAAGATATACTGTCAATGACAGGGTTTAAACCTACAAAACATGGAAGAATTACCTTTTCCTCCCTTTTATTTAGAGAAAACTCATTCAGTACAACCTTCTTTATTTGAAATGATATAGCAACATTTTCTTTTGAAAAACATGGGACATTGTTGGAAGGAAATGTAGTGAACCAAAAACTATGACCTATGATTCACAGTCATGCTCACCCATGTCCATCAAAGGTGGACATATTTTTTTGGACACAATTTTATCTCTGAAAACTCACATACTCTCCTGCTTCAAATATTTTAAACTTGGAGGTTATACTCATGGTAGCATAAAACCTTAGCATCCGTAAGGTCAGCATTCTTTTTCAGGGAAAAGATATGGCAGGCACATACAGTAACAGTCTGAAGAACATTCTCAGGAAACAATAATTTGCTTGAGCTATGAATGTTTAAGTGGAATTACCACTCCATAGAGCCCTCCATCCTGATTCCATTCTGTGGAAATCCTCACTGAATTCTACTCTCCCACAAAACAAGATATAAGTCAATAGTTTGCTAGTGGATGGAAATGCCCTTCAGATATCAATAGTATAGATCTGCAAATTTGAATCAGAAAGTTAGATATTAGAGACATGTACTTAATTTTGCATACAAAATGCTACAGTGTGTGAAGTTGCCAAGTATTACACAAACATATTTAAAGTTCCTAATAAGATAATGGTGGTAAAAGAAACCATTTAGCAGGATAGAGTAGTTAAAAAGTACACACTCTCAAGCCAGCCTGCCTAGATCTGAATTCTAGCTCTGTCACTTATTAGCTCTGACACTTACTCTTTGTGAGCCTTCATTTCCTCATCTGCACGATATGGAGAACAATAGCACCTACCTCACAGGCTTATATTAATCATGTAAAGAACTTAAAATAGTGTCTGGCATATAGTGAGCATTAAATAAACATAATGTCCTATACAGTTTTATACTTGACAAAATGTGTCTCATATCAGGTTTCCTAACTGGTATGCACTTTAGCTTTCTCATTATACCATTTGTTCCTTACACTGAAAAATAAGTTGGAAGGAAGAATTTTGTTTATTTTCTTTTATTTTGATATGGGAATGGAGGAAGTCAGGAAGAGAGATGCACCAAATTTCAGTTTCAACCTTGGTTTGGTTTCACATTGGGCTTTGGAAGGCTAAATGGCCACATGCCTCCAATTTTATTTCTGGAATCCCTCAGACTGTGCTTCACCAATGATTGTGTAGTTGCTATCCATCATAATAGTGTCAGTCACATAAAGAGGCATGTTTTTAGGTTTTATTATTAAATGCTGAATATCTACTTTCAAATATGGCCAAATATTTCAGATGTAACTTGAAGTGAAAATCTCTTTATATGCTTTGTGTGTTTCAATTTTATCAGTCAGTTGAAATATAAAGGTATACTTACTGGGAAGGTAAAATGTGTAACCACTTTGAAAAAGTTTTGCAGTTCCTCAAAAATATGACCCAGCAATTCCACCCATAGTATATAACCAAGAAAATGGAAAACATGTGTCCACACAAAAATGTGTGCATGAATGTTCATGGCAGCATTATTCATAATAGCCAAAAAGAAGAGAAAACCTATATATCTATCAGTTAGGTAAGGAAAATGTGGAATAGCCATACAATGGAATATCACTCAGCAATAAAAAGAAGTAAATAACTGACACATGCTACCACATGGATGACAGAACCCTGAAAACATTATCTTAAATGAAAGAGGCAAAACACAAAAGGTCACACACTGTAGGATTCTATTTCTATGAAATGTCCAGAGTGGCAAAGTCACAGAGACAGAAAGCAGATTAGTGGTTGCAAGGGGCAGGGGGATGAGGGGATGGGGAGTGACTGGTAAGGTACACGCATTCTTTCCAGATGAAGGGGGCCTGAGCAGCAGTGGTTCTGTGACCTGTCTATAAACAGAAACATCCGCCACTAAAATTCAGACTAGCTACTGAATTCACAAGAGACGGGTATGAGAGCTTGTTCGTGTTGTCTTTCAGATTAACTAATATTTATAAAGCCCTTAAAGCAGTGCCTCGAGCATGCCGAGTGCTCTGTATGAGTGCCTGTTAAATAACAAAAATAAAAAAGAACAGACTCTTTAAAGATAAAGTTTAGAAAAAAGAGAGAGAATGAAATACAATAAAACTTTTCTGTCTAATATAAAATTAACATTTGTTACTCGGAAAATACAATCACTAAGCAAAAGTAAGCATACGTAGGAAGACACAGACCACATTCTGTACTCTATATACAGTTGATTGAAATTGATCTCCAGTTTTGTTATTGAACTCCAGTAAAACACTAGGCACACACAATGGTCTGGCAGGCGTTGCACACAGGTTTATGCATCTTAGTGATCATCGATGTCAGGTGTGCAATCTATTAATCAATCAATACTAACTGGTAGCAAGAAAGCGGAGGGCACTGGCCTAACACTATAGCCCCGAGCTGTGCACTGAGCGGTGAAAAGAGAACCGAGCTCATTGTACATTCATTTTTTGTTTGAAAAGGCAAAATGAAAAGCCTTTCTCTGAGCAGTTTTAGTTTATATTCAGCAATTTTCTTTCAGCTTAAAATGCAAGTGAGAAAGCTTATTAATCAGAAGATTCATGAAGTTAGAATCACTGAATCTAAAATAGTTTTTCATTCCTAGGTTACTGAATTCTAAAAGAAGATCCATCATAACACTTGTCATACTAATAGAAAAAATAAGTATAATTTTTAAAGAGTTATAGTTAACACTTGTATACTATTTGCCTGAGGTCATGAAGTAGAAAAATCAAAATTTTTAAAATGGTGAATAAAGGCTTGGAAGTCTTGATAAATATAATGGAGGTTTTCTCTTTTTAATTTAGAACTATTAAACAATAAACTTAGCAGAGAGATTTGTCACATTTGTAATGATCTAATTCAAGATGAAGAACCATGCAAAGATGTGTTTTAAAAGCAGTCTTATTTGCCTCAGTTCTCTTCTTAATTACTTTAATGCTGTACAATAGTTTAAAAGATCAGACACCAGAAGTTTATGGGCACAGTTTTGATCAATGAAAAATTTTCCTATTTATGAGCCACCATTACCTTATTGTCCTTGAAATCACACGTACACTTATGTAAATGATTATTACTAGAGTCAACATTAACTCTTGCCCATTTTGGACAACTGGTACTGCATTAGCCTTAAAAAATCAATCATTATAATAATTTCAGACAATACAGACTTATTTCCTATACCATTTAGTTAGCAAGTAATGCTAAACTGCCTTGTAACATATGTTGCATCTTTATTTTAAACTTTATTCAATTGTTATATTGATTTCCCCCATCTTTCCTTTTCCTTTCAGCATTTATATTATCATTTCCTTTGCAATAGTAACACTTCATACTTTTCTTCATATTAGGATATTTTAATCAATAGCATTATTAAGAGCTAAGAGAATACCTTGCCACATGTAAATTGAAACACCCTCCAAATGAGTGAGGGGGAAACATCTTGTGGTGTTACAGCTAAAAGAACAAAGGACTTGACAACGGAGGAAACAAGGTTGTGGAGGAACCAAAGTTGACGAGGGCCAACTATAAGTTATAGGCAGATTTTAGACTTCACAGAGGGTCAGCGCCCCTAAGTCCCCTGTTGTTCAAGGGTCAACAGTATTTACAAGTGAAGTATCATGACATCTGCAAGTAACTCTAAAATGGTTCGGGGAAAATTATATATGTATAAAGAATGAAAGAAAAAAAAAGAGAAAAGAAAGAAAGAAAGGGAGTGAGAAAGAAAGAAAGGGAGAGAGACAGAGTACAAATGGTAGCAATTGATTCTGGGTGAAGGGTATATGGTTGTTCATTGTACTAGTCTTGCAATTTTTGCAGGCTTGAAATTTTTCAAAAAAATCTGCGGAAAAACGGGAATCTTTCAATATGCCTGCAATAAGCAAAATAAACTCGTATTGATCATAGCTGCTCTTATGCAAAGTATCACAGAAAGACAATGTGTATCCTCGTTTTAAACAGCTATATCCCAATGACAGCGCATTTGCTAAGCCCATTCACAAGGGTGCCTCTGAAAACTACTAAGTGCAAAAACATTATGCTGAGCCTAAGCAATTTTCAGAATACTTCTATATTAGCCAAATGGGTATTAAACATGTAATTAAAAATGTATGATTATTATTACTTTGCATTCAAGTTTACTGTTGCCGTACTGAATATTTTAATAACTTCTTTCCCACAAATAGCACACGGAATGTTACTGCAAGCAAATTCATTTTAATTAGTAATGTTATAAATTATACCAATGGCAATGCCCTGGCAGTCTAAGAGCTGGGAGAATACAGCCTCTACATTCACACGTAAATAACCAGGCACGACAACTGCAGAGCCATTGATTTAAAAAAAAAGCAGAGAACCACTGCTGTTAACTTCACACCTAAAAGTAATTGAGTGCTGAGTTGTACCTGTTAAAAAAAGGAAAACCGCTTTGAAGCCAACGAAGAAAACTCTTCCTTTACTTGCCTGTTTTATTCCTCTTGAGAACAAAGGCTATAATGAATGTATCATATAACCCACTGCACGAAACAAAGGAAACACAAAGGATGATTTTCTTTCACTTTGCTGTCACTTGAGTGAGTGGAGGGCTCATTTATAGTAATAGAAATTTTAATTAGTTTCCAGTTGATACTCTTGTTCTCCTTGAGTATCTCATTCTCCAGCAGGCTGGTGAGCTCTGTTCAGAGGTATGAGCTGACTTGGCCAGGGAGAGCAAATCCACTTCTTGATGGCAGAAAGACCATAAAATGGACTCTCTCACTGTGACAGGCCTCTGAGTGATAAAAAAAAAAAAAGTGTGCTCCTACCATTGGCTGCAGCCCAGAACAGGGGCCTACCTGCCAACACACGTTTGTGGGGTTTTTTTTCTATTTTAATACTACAGCTAAATGTGGAATACACCATGTGAGTCGGACAGAGAAAATGTATTTTTTAAACCAGGCAAATATATTAAAGAAAAAAGGTACCAATATGTGTCCGGTGCTTCCAACTTCCCTTTTTTGTGTCCTCCAGCTCTAACTCATGCTGAAGACTGGGAAACCCTCTGCCTTATTGCTCTGTGTATAGACCGATCCGTAAAAATGACTTGATATCAACAATTCAAATTAAGAAAGGTGGCAATCTCATCAGAGTCATGTGAATTTTACTACTTGCACCTTTTTGCAAGCTGGTAAGTCTTTCTCCTAGGAAAAGCCAGTAAGGGTGCTTCTTCCTTAAAACCACTTGGGTGCTCATTACTCAGAGGCAGAGAGAAAGCAGTCCTCTGCATATACAATTCTTTCTCACGGCTACACCCGTATCTCATTTTCTCCGCATATAAAAACGCAAACAACACTTGAGGACATTAAGCCCTTTTAAAAGTAGCCGTGGTGTTCTGTATGTGTGTTGCATTACACACTGGAACAGGTTTTTCTCCAAAGTTTGTGTCAGTGAAAAATCCCTACACCTTCAACAGGGAAAAGAATCATGCAAAGAATTTTTTAATACTAGCAAAGTTTAAATTTGATTTTGTTTTCTACCTCATTTATAACATGCTTTGAAGGCCTTTATATATTAAAACTATCATTTACATAATTCGATCATGTTAATTGTAGAGATATTTACAGTTTTGTATTTCCTTTTTTCATGTATTCACTAAAGACACATGTTAAATGTGTGTATTTCCTTTGAGAATTAATGCTATTATGTATATATAGTGGTAAACTTATCATTTGTAATATTCCTCCTTTTTCATTCCAATAGTTGTGTAAAGTTTATAGTGTATAGTACTATGTACAATTATTCTGAAGAAATAAACTTGGTGGCTTCTTTGTCACTACTTTCATTTTACAAAATTAGAAATTATCTTGACACCATGTCCTGAGACAGACAGAAATGTAGCACAAATTACTTTTTTTTTTGGTTCATTGTCTAGGTTGAACGGACTAGAAATCTTATACTGATTACTGTCTTTTTAGTCCTCACATCAATAGATAGAAGTCAGAAGTGAATTAAAATTTAAGAATGTCAATTCAAACAACATTTAATGTTATAGTTATTAAAAATCACAATAATTTCTTTTATATATATTATATGTTATGTTATACTCTTATTATGAGTGTTTTTATTTTGATGATATTAGACACTTCCTGAGCTCATAGTCATCTTTTATAATAAAAAGCATATATACTGCCACAATGAATTTCTGTTTCTGCTCTGTTTCAAGAATCAGAAAAGATAGATTATTTGCAATAAAAATAAAATCCACAATACTAGTCCTTAAAACAATATTTACATATTTTATTTGCATAATTCATAATATTGTACAAAAGATATTCAAGACTGATATAATATTCTTCAAAGCCAAGAGAGGGTAAGAGGGACATTTGAAACCATCACACTAAAGCTAAAAGAACAAAGATCACTGACCTCCCCTAAATAATTTATATTATTAAAATGCTCTCTCATATTACCAGGATGGGTTGATTTAATCAGTTTAGAGAAAAGGGAGTTTTGCTTTAAAAAAATCTTTTTCTCATCACTTTAGGGTTTGGTCTTGAAGCTCTGAGCAATTACATATGGGTTATTTTTCTCAGTGAGACACACTCCCTTGTGACAGTTTTTGACAAACAACGTCAGGATAACTAGGTGTGCAGGAGTGACACTGAGGGATGATAATGCGTTCAGTGTAGCCTTCTGAGCAATTACCTGATCCCAATTAAATTGTGCTGGTACTGAATATCCAAAAAGGCAGGTCAGAAATTGACCTTCATTGTCCATCTTTACCTGGAAGTGAAACCCCTGCTAAATAACTCTGTTTCATAATTACCATCAAATTAAAATTCATATCAGTTGCTAAGCTTCATACATGCTTCAATTTCCTGGAGAGTTGAGTAGCCAAAACTCTTACTTTGTTTTGTTTACCACTGTATTGCAACATAATAAAGTAACAAATGGACACTAATTACCAAACTTAAATCACCAATAACATTAAACGTAGATTTCTCTCCCTTTTTTTTTTTTCCCATTTGAAGCTCATTTTTAAAATCATCTTTGGGGACTTTCCTGGTGACGCAGTGGTAAAGAATCCTCCTGCCAATTCAGGGGACACGGGTTCGAGCCCTGGTCTGGGAAGATCCCACATGCCGCAGAGCAACTAAGCCCGTGTGTCACAACTACTGAGCCTGTGCTCTAGAGCCCGCGAGCCACAACTACTGAGCGCACGTGCCACAACTACTGAAGCCCATGCACCTAGAGCCTGTGCTCCGCAACAAGAGAAGCCACCGCAATGAGAAGCCTGCGTACCACATCAAAGAGTAACCCTCGGGCTTCCCTGTTGGTGCAGTGGTTAAGAATCCGCCTGCCAATGCAGGGGACACGGGTTCGAGCCCAGGTCTGGGAAGATCCCACATGCCGCGGAGCAACTAAGCCCGTGAGCCACAACTACTGAGCTTGCGCGTCTGGAGCCTGTGCTCCGCAACAAGAGAGGCCGCGACAGTGATAGGCCCGCGCACCGTGATGAAGAGTGGCCCCCGCTCTCCGCAACTGGAGAAAGCCCTCACACAGAAACAAAGACCCAACACAGCCAAAAATAAATAAATAAATAAATTTATTAAAAAAAAAAAAAAAAAAAAAAAAAAAGAGTAACCCTCGCTTGCCGCAACTAGAGAAAGCCCACGTGCAGCAACAAAGACCCAACGCAGACAAAAAAAAAAAAAAAATCATAAAAGTCATCTTTGATTTTCAATGACATGTCTTCAAATATGCTTCTTAATTAGTATTTTTCTTTTGTGCAGATGAATCATCTCAATAGTTTATCTTCTAAAGAATTCTTTTACTCAAATTCAAGGAGTAATTTTTCAAAAGAGATACATTTCATAGAAATGTTTTTGTTAAGTATTTTTTCCTTTATAAAATACCAAACTATTTGTCCTAGAAGACAGCTACTGACAATAGAAAGAGACTTTAGTTTGCTTTAAGAAGCAGGGTTAGCACTTATAATATCATGGGGAGCCTGGTTTTTCTTTTGTATCTCCACTGCACACTGACTTGCATTTGAATGCATGCCTAAATTCTAAGTAATTGTTTTGACCATTTGAAAAGTCAAGTCGTTTTTTTCAAAGCTCTGAGAAATTTGAGCTGATTTGGTCAATTTCAATTTGTTCCTATAATTAATTACATATTTAGATTGCTCATGGATTGGCCATCAACAGCATATTTTCTAATCAAGTGGAAGAAAAACAGAAACAAGTGTTCATGAAAGCAATTTCTCTTGCGCTCAAATATAGACAGGGGGGTGTTACTGTTTTCTCAAGACTGGGTTCAGGGCCTGAAAAACTTTCCAAGTCAAACTGCTTGAAACCTACATTTGAGGATGTATTACTGTAACTTTTTAAAAAATAATTGTAATAAAAATAAATTTAGGCTGTTAGATGTGTTTACTACTAAACTATAAGATTAACAAACAGTGAAACAGATGTGAGAAAATTATGTACATGAAATTAAATACATAAAATTGACAACTAGGGAAATAGTAATAACTAACTTTTGGCAGGGGGACTTAGGTGGTGCCAGGCAAGGTTCTAAGGGTTTCTCATGCATTAATCATTTAATCCTCACAGTAAAACTTTGCTTTGGCACCACTCATATGTCTGTTTCACAAATGAGAAGTGGAGCACAAATAGGTTAAATTATTTACCCAGAGTTACTCAGCTAACAAGTGGCCACTTTGGCTTTCAAACTGCGCAGCCTGGGTCTACAGCTGGGTTTTTGATCAATATACAATAGTGCTGATAATTACTTCTTTTAGAGTCAATAAAAATGCAGCCAAATCAAGGCTGGCCTTACACACAGATGCGTGTCTACGTGGTGTGATTTGGGGAACGCTGGCAAGGAGCTCGTCTCCCAGATTGTTTTCTTTTACCTTTTGCCTGAAATTCTACCTTTAGAGATTTTTTTTAGGGAGGAAGGACTGGGATTAGGGAATACTGCCTAATAAAAAGATCCTCTGATATTGTTTAATGGGCACAGAGTTTCAGTTGGGATGTTGAAAAGTTCTGAAGATGGATGGTGGTGATGGTTGCACAACAATGTAAATGTACTTAATGCTAATGAACTGTACACTTTAAAATGGTTAAAATGGTAAACATTTATGTTACATATATTTTACAACAAAAAACAGCCTCTGATTTCAGAGTCTGAATTCTAACTCGAGATCCAAAACTCATTAGAAATGTATATATAAGCAACATAGTTTCTCTAAGTTTCAGTGTTTTCTTCTACAAAGTGGGAAGAATAAAGGAACTTATATCCCAGGGTGGTTTTGAGTATTAAATGAGAAATCTGTGTATAGTTTATCACAATGCCTGAGATGATTGGTTTACAAAGGTTATTTTTACTGCTTCTGTGGGATGAATGACTGATGATCATAACACCTTGGTGTACAACTCCCACCCCTTTTTTTTGGACAAGTAAAGTGGGAATAGCAGGAGAATACTGAATGGGGGAGCGATGTTAGCATGCCAATTTGTCTAACTCTCCCTTACCTAGGACGGGCCAGGTGCCCAGTATTCCTCAAAATCTAAACATGTAAGGACCTAAATAATGTCTGCAATTTCAGTGAAATCACCTGGAGAGTTTGTTAAAAATGTAGATTCCAGATCTAGAGACTGTCATACAGAGTGAAGTAAGTCAGAAAGAGAAAAACAAATATCATATATTAATGCATGTATGTGGAACCTAGAAAAATGGTACAGATGAGCCGGTTTGCAGGGCAGAAGTTGAGACACAGATGTAGAGAATGGACATATGGACACCAAGGGGGGAAAACTGCGGTGGGGTGGGGATGGTGGTGTGCTGAATTGGGCGATTGGGATTGACATGTATACACTGATGTGTATAAAATTGATGCCTAATAAGAACCTGCAGTATAAACAAACAAACAAACAAACAAACAAAAATGTAGATTCCAGGATCTACCCACAAATACTCTGATCAGCTGGGGCCCTGTTTCTGCATTAAGAGTCACAGGTGAGTTTAATGGAATTCAGGGGTAGACAATTTAAAAAATTAAGTTAAACTTCTTACTTTGAAATAACTGTAGATTCATGCAGTTGTAAGAGATAGTACAGAGAAATTCCATTCCATGCACCTAGTTTTCCTCAGTAGCAACCTCTTACAAAACCACAGTGCAATAACATAACCAGGAATATTAACACTACACAATTCACCAATGTTAAGCAAACTGTATTTTGACAACTGATCTAATAATCACTAATGCCCTGGCTGCACATTAGAGAGCTTTATAAAAAATATCCAGGACCCAGATCCAGAGCATTTAATTCAGAATCACTGAGAGTGACTGGACACCCCCTGCCCCAGTGATTCTAATATGCAGCCTAGGTAAGAGCCGCTGCTGTACCGTGACACTCAGTGTCTTCCTGGCTAGTTTCAGGGCAGAAGCCAGGCTTGCAAGCTGAAAGTCACCCCAAGTACTAAGGGTGAAGACAGCCCTTTAAGTCTGTCTTAGAAATGTGTGCTTTGCCCATTTTCAAGATTTAGCAAGTGCCGCTAACTGAAAATCTAGAAACAGAGGCATTTAAGCTGTTACAGTGGTAAAAGAACTGGCCATTACCCCAGTGGAAATGACAGATTTCCCAATAAACACTATATACAGACCATTGTGCTCAATATAAAGGGTTTAGCAATAATTTTGGCATAGCCTCTTTTTAATTATATATCAATTATTCTACCACTGGGTGGAAAATAACCCTTTTTGAAAATATTTAAATGTGATCATTGAAAACCTATTCTTCATTCCTTTTATATTTTAGGGAAGTAAGCTTTTCTATTCATTGTGCTACATATATTTCAAGTTGTGTGCCTAATATGGTACCTAGCATTTGCAATCAAGAAAATCAGGAACTATGGTTAATAAAAGATTATTCCTGCCATCATTTGTAGCAACTATAATGTTTTTCCAGTACAAACTACTGCAAGTGTTTTTTTCCTTCGTTTTAGTATTTTGCAATATATCTACATACAGTACATACTGGGTAAATATGGTGGCAGTGTTGGTCTAATTAGATAATCCTAGTGACCTCCAAGGAAAAGAAATGTGGTGCAGTGCAAGGCAGCCATGTAACCCATTTAAGCATGTGTTCTATCAATAATAACCATTTCAAAAAGGCAATATTATCATCAACTACAAAGGGCAATATTAAATCTATGAAATGTCATAATTATTTTTTCAGGTTATATGTCAAATATTGAAATCCCCAATACCTTAAAAGACATTACAACAATCACATATATAGCCATTAAATTGCAGCACTGATTAAAACAATAATGACAACAATTATACTTTTAGTGTCTGAAGGTAAGATGAAGAGAGCTAGGTGGTTTTCTGAAATGCCACATCCTCAAAATAAGTTACGACCCACTGAAGCCTAATTAACTCTTCATGACATTCGTGTCCAATGTAATTATATTTCTTTACTGTCCTTTAGTTTATCTTTGGTCTCTAGGGTAGTTGTTAAAGTAGCTCAAAGATGGACACTTTGTGCCTATTAACCCCAGAGTACATTTCCATGGCGCAGGTAATTTTCAGGCCGTTTAAAGGCCGTTTAACCTTTGCATTAGTACCAGAGGAAAACATTGTTGGTTTGCTCTCTTAATAAGTAACAGTAATTACTTTCAGGACAACGTGACATAGTTTTCTTGTTTTGTTTCATTTTCTGTACTGATAATGGCAAATATTTCACACTTGTGTAAATGGATGATAGAAGATTTGTATTTCCATTTTCAGTTTCCTCCCTCCCTCCCTCCCTCCCTCCCTTCCTTCCACCCCTCCCTCTCTCTCCTTCCCGTCCCCTTTTCTATTCTTCTTGCCATATTCTGTAATGTAATTTTCATGTATTCCTTACAATCTCTTAAGTTGGAGGACAGGAAAGTCTTTGGACAGTATCAACCTTAAACAATTTTCATTAATTTGGAAGAGTCTTAAGAACAACAAGTAATCCCATCACATAAAAAAATGAAACTTATAGATTAAGTAAAATTTAAATCTTCAGCAATTCCTTGATCCTTGGAGGGAAAGCCTACTTGATGAATAGCTAGATATTTGAGAAAGAGATAGGCAAAGAAAATAAATAATAATATATGTCCCACTATTTGGGGTTATCACTTCCTCTGCTTCCTCCATTCATTTTATTAATCAAAATGATTGCATTTTTTCTCACTCCCTTCTGCTATCTTCCATGGTTACACACGTTGAGAAAAGAAAAAGCTCTTTATTTCTGACCCTATTCTGCTTCCTAATATTGAAACCAAGCAGGACCTCGTGGGGCTCCTGGGCACAAAATTCTTTCTGTGTCCCTCCTTTCTTGTTTGCAGGAAATAGGCTTCATTCAGCCTTCCTGACCTTCCCTGAGTTTCAAAGGGCAGGTTCAAACAGTTGCTACTCAGGGAAGGGAGGGGATGCGGAGACAAGGGAGGAGGAGTCAAGAAACAATAGTGTAGCCTTGGGGCAGGGGGGCAGGGTCCTGGTTCCTTCTCAAGGGATACACATAACAATACCTTTGAGCTGTTTTGCAGATACTGAAACCTCCACCAAATAGGAGATGTAAACTACTTAATGAAGCATTCTTCCCAGAGAGAAGGTCACAGTTTGACAACCTTGAGAACAAAAGAAGCCCATCACTGCTATTAATTGGAGGAATGCAGGCCCTGCAGGCACCCTGATCCTTATCAACAACCCTGACTATAAAACTCCTCACTGTCCCTCCACATCCGGGCTGGGACACACAGTTTTGAGGGCACGAGCCTGCTGTGGCCCCCCTTGCCTGGCAAAGCAATAAAGCCATTCTTTTCTACTTCATCCAAAACTCTGTCCCCGAGATTCAATTCGGTGCTAGGGTACAGAGGCTGAATTTCAGCTACAATATAAGAAAACAAAATTAAAATTGGAAAGCTTCACCATTAAATAAACATTTAACAGCTCTAACTATACCTACAAATATTTGTATTGAACAATTTGCCCATTTGATATGTGTTATAGTATTTTAAAACTGTGTATGTATATTTTCGTACATATTTTTCTAATTGGCTCTCCATTTTAATAACTTTGATGTAGTTAGGAAAACAAACCTCTGTTCATTAGTTTTACCACTGTAATATTTTAAACAGTTGAAAGACCAGCTGGAAACTAATTGAATTTTTGTTTAAAATTATTTTTCTAAAACATGTATCACTTGAATCACATAATACAGGAAAAATACTTGATATTTCTCTTTAGTATTTGGTATATACTTTCCCAGCAGCCAAGCAAATGTTACTTAGCCCTGGGACCATCTGCCCTCTTGATATGACTTGCATAATTGGAAATCAAATAGAAGAAGTTTCATGAAGGAACAGAATGGAAAGAAATAGCCCTCAGATCTCTTAGTACTTCCCATCAGTCTATGAACCACTCAACAAAGATTTGGTTGAGATTTCTAAGAAGAACAATTCTATTGCCAAGGCTGGAGAGGGTTAGAGTCAAATTGATCCTGTAGCTTAAACTTCACCAAAAGATTATAACCTTACCAGCTGTGCAACTGCCTGTCTTTTAGCATTTTATTTATACTTTTAAAAATATTACTTTATTTTAGCTATATAGTACTTTCCTAGGGCTTCTGTAACAAAGTACCCAAAATTGAGTGGTTTGGGGACTTTCCTGGTGGAGCAGTTGTTAAGAATCCACCTGCCAATGCAGGGGACACGGGTTCGAGCCCTGGTCTGGGAAGATCCCACATGCCACGGAGAAACTAACCCCGTGTGCCACAACTACTCAGCCTGTACTCTAGAGTCCATGAGCCACAACTACTGAGCCCGTGTGCCACAATTACTGAAGCTCACATGCCACAACTACTGAAGCCCGCGTGCCTAGAGCCCGTGCTCTGCAACAAGAGAAGCCACCACAATGAGAAGCCCGTGCACCACAACGAAGAGTAGCCCCCGCTTGCCACAACTAGAGAAAGCCCACGTGCAGCAACGAAGACCCAATGCAGCCAAAAATAAATAACTAAATTTATTGAAAAAAATTGAGTGGTTTATAACAACAGAAGTGTATTGTCTCAGAGTTCTGGAGGCTATAAGTCCAAAATGAAAGCACTGTCAGGGCCATGCTTCCTCTGAAACCCGTAGAGGAATCCTTCCTTGCCTCTTCTTAGCTTCTGGTGTTTTGCCAGTAATCCTTGGCATTCCTTGGCTTGCACCTATGTAAATCCAATCTCTGCCTCCATCATCACATGGCTTTCTCTCTGTGTGTCTGTGTGTCTTTTCTCTTCTTATAAGGACAGTAGTCTTAGTGGATTAAGGGCCCATCGTACTCCATTGTAACCTCATGTTAACTGATTACATCTGCAATGACCCTACTTCCAAATAAGGTCACATTCTGAGGTACTGAGGGTTAGGATTTCAACATATTATTTCAGATGAAATAATTCAGCCATTAACAAGTTATAAAAGTAATATGTGCTTATTTAACATACCTCAAGCAATGCAAAAGTCTGCAAAGTAACAAATGAAGGTAAGACTCTCACCCTTCCCCCAATCTCTGGAAATAATCATTGTTAAAAGTCTAATGTGTATACTTCCAAATTTTCCCTATATATAGACAGAGATTAAGTATATGTACTTTTTTTTCGCAAAAGGTAATTGAGGTTCTACGTACTGTTCTCCAAGTTGCTTTTTTCACTTAATTACATGCTACGGACATCTTTCCATATTAGTACAGTAGGAAATAATAATGACTGATATTCACTGAGGGTCCGATATACAACAGGTTTCTTTTAACTGCTTTCCATGAATGATTTTATTTAATATTTGCAGCAGCCCTATGATGTAGGTCTGATTACTATTCCCATTTTATAGACCAGTAAGCCAAAGCACAGAGAGGTTAAATAATTTGTCCAAGGCTACACAGATAGTAAGTGGAAGACTTGGGTTTTCATCCTGTAGTCTGATGCTAAAGCCTATGATCTTAACCCCTTCCCCATATTAGCCACATGGCATTTCATTTTATAGTTGTCTTTCATTTGAAGGAACTTAAAAATAACAGAGACAAATTTGTCACTTTGCGATGTCACTCAAAGAAGATTGCCTTTTGTACCCTAACTAAAGTAAATGCAATGCTCAGATGTTAGATTATTTGATGTTAATATTCCCAGGGGATACTATGTTTCCAGATTAATTTCATGTACTTAATATTTGTCATTTCATTTATTTTTAAACATTTGTTATTTTACATTTAATGAGCACTGTCTTTGGAATGACAACCTACCAGACAGTGAAAATACAAATTGCAATTCTGCTTTCAATGTCCTGGTGGAGGAGAAAGCTAGATGAACAAATAATTTAAAAATAATGTTAGAGGTACAGTGTGAGTAATAAAAAGACAGAGTAATCAAATTTGGGGTGGCTTGGTCAGGGAAATCTTCTCTGAGGAACTGAAGTCTTTTTTTTTTTAAACATCTTTATTGGAGTATAATTGTTTTATAATGGAACTGAAGTCTTGATAATTGAGATGAGTCTTCAAAAATTTGCACAAGTGTTGTGAGGTGGATGCAGGTGGAGGAAGTTAGGGTTGGAGAACGTGGTAGGCAGCTTCTGAAATGGCTCCCAACAATCCCACTTCCTGGTATTCATATCTTTGTGTAATCTCCTCACCTCCAGTGTGGGATGAACCCACTGACCTGCTTCTACCCAATATAATAAGGTGATGGATGTCACTTATATGATAAGGTTGCATAAGATTGTGACTCTTTTCCTGTTGGCTTTGATGAAGCAGTTGCCATATTTGTAAAGGAGTGGCCTATGAGCAAGCCTATGAGGCAAGAAACCAAGGGAGGTCTTCAGACAACAGCCAGTTATAATCTGAGCCTCAATGAATTAAACTGTCAGAACTACTGAATGAGCTTGGAAGTAGATCCTTCCCCAGCTGAGCCTTCAGCTGAGACCCTAGTCCTGACTGACACCTTAATTACAGCTTTCAAGACACACTGAAGCAGAGGACCAGCAGGGCCTCACCTGGATTCCTAATCTACAGAAATTGTGAGATATTAAATGTGTGTTGTTTTAAGTCTAAGTTTGTGGTAATTTTGGGTATAGCAATGGATAACTAATACAGTAGACTTTATAAGCAGAGAGAACTGTGTAAAACACACAACACAGAGAGAGAGACACAAGTGTGATACATCTTGCTATGCCTTGGTACTCTGTTACACTTGTTGAAACTTAGAGCATAAAGGTGTGAGGATTGATTCTGGAAAGGCATTGAGGATTGAGTCTGGAAAGGCAGACCAAGATGTAACCACAAAGGCTACTCATGCCATGCTAATGAGCTTGGACCTCAGGCAGTGTGGTATTATTGAAGGCTGGAAACCACATAATCAGTTCAGTTTTGCAGCAGGGGGACACACTCTCTGGAAGCCAGTATTAGAGATGTGCAAGCATGCAGGCAGGGAGCCTTTTGGGATAGTGATGGTGCATAGCTGAGGGGAACGCAGACCTGAGCAGTGGGTAGAGAAGACCCAGAATAGAGTTGAGCAGTGTTTAAGAGCTTGACTTAACAGGTTTCAATGAATGGGAATGTGAGTGAAGACAAGATACTCTAGGATGATTCCTGGGAATTTTGCCACATGACTGCATGAATTTTGGAGCCACAGATTAGGAAAAGCCAGTTTGGGGTGTAAGAGAGTGAGATTACACAGGCTGAATTTCAGTTATCAGTGGGAGATGTCTCATGGTCTGTTGATGTATGGGCCTGGAGGTCAAGAAAGAGATCATGCCTGGAGACTATCTGGGGAGCAGTGAACACACACGAAGACATACAGTTTTCAAGGGATGCAATTAAAATGAAAAAAAGAAGAGAACACAAGAGAAATCATGGAATCAACAACATTTAATGGAGGAATAGAATACAAAGGACCAGCCAAGGAGACTGAGAAATAATAGAGGAAAAGTTGGAGAACCAAGAGAGTGTGGGAGAACATGTCAAAAGGACAGTGGTGAACAGTGTTAAGTGCTTTCATGAAGCCATCGTGTCGGCTGACTTCAGTGAGTTCAGTGACAGTCTACCTACCTTCTTATACATTTCCTTAAAGTTGCACAATTACTTCAGCATTGTCAGAATTTCAAATGCCTTAGGATTGTGATAAGAGTGATCATTTTTAAATGATTCTCTCCCCTCGGTCACAGATATTATTATTAGGCATTGGTCCTGGTACCAATCATTGGGCCTAGAATAAATAACATCATTCCATGCTGGGAAATGGCCTTATTCTTCTGATAGCTTGACAAGTTTTTAATCAGTATTGCACCATGCAGAGCCGGAAATAATAATTTGATTTACATGCAGCCTATAAGTGACATTAGATAACAAATAGTTCTCAGTGGGAGAGAAATATGGTAGGCCTTTCAGTAGCTAAATATTATAGCCTGTCACACAAAAGGCTGTCCTTTGTTGAAATAAAACTACAAAAGTTGATTTTAGTAAATTACATTCCAAACTAGTTATCTGAATAGAAAGGCAAGTCATTGAGATAGATTAAGGTCATTAAATGTTGGGCGGGCATATGCCTACATCAGTTTTCCATGTCTCTGTAGGGCATGCCAATTATTTTCAGATGACATAAACTCAAGTACTTGTTTATTAGGAGCGATGACAAACAATGAAGTGCATGCCTCTGAGAAACACCTGCTTGAATGAGGTATTAATGGTATCAAATTATTCTACGTGTTCTTGACTGATAAAATAACTTTTGTGATTTCCATGTTTTTACTTACCACTAATTTTTAAATGACTAAAATGTTTTAGGCAGACTAAGTCATTTTACCCAGAATTACCTGATTTTCAGTTAACTGTCCATCTATTCAACTATGACACAAAGCACACATTTTAATTTACCTTCTCTTTGTAGGGTATCCCTCTCTTTACAGGGTCTCATTTTATGAAGCCCCAACCTTACAGGCACTAGATCAATGATGCTAATGGAAAATATATTATTAGACTATTATAGATTTCATTGTATACCTTAACTGATCTGTTTGAGGTCACTCCGTAAAGCTAACTGTTTGATTTTCAGTTCTTTTTCTCTTAGAAACACATAAAAGATGCTATCAATGACATATTTAGACTGGTTAATTTTATTATCTGTCCTCTGTATTATTTCTAAACCAATTGGCGGAGAGATTACAACTACTGTAAAATACCTGAGGATGTAAAACAAACTCTAAAGTGTGAAAGGACCATGGAAGCAAAATTACTCAGGGAAGGGTTGATTCAACATTCAAAGAAAACATGAACATCCACTCCCTTGCCTTCAAGTATTCCCAAAGGAATGAGCCCCAGTGAATGAGAATATTACCTAATTAGAGGAGCGGATTTGATGATTTCCCTCAGTAAACCTTCTAACAATTAGCAAGTCTTAATATCACAATATTTTTGATATCCGATTCCAGTAATGCTTATTTACAATAAAAGCATACGAAAATATTTTTGATCTATGGAACAAGTTTACATACAGACATTCAGATTCATATTTTTTCCATACTTTTGAAATTGCATGATCAAAAATAAAATCACTTGTTAGAAAGTTTAATCTTTACTTCAAAGCATGTATTATTTTATGTTATTTTAAAATATATTTTCAACCATAAGTTATTACGGTAGATTTCATTTTAGAGGGTGAATACCCTATCATATTCTGAAGCGTATTTATCCTTAGAGTTTTTTTCCAAATTGTTTTTGCAAGAACATCAGAGATTCAGTAATGATAATCATCTATTTATTTTGGCAAGTGCATGATGATTTATTTAAAGCCAATCTCCATTGTACACTGAATACTTTAGGAGGGATCATGTCTAATTTGATTATATCTCTATCAACAGTTTGTGACCACATAGTAGGTTTTTAGTTAATATTTCCCGAAATATTAACTAGAATCTAGTTTTAAATTCTCACTTGCTCTGATAGAATCCACATACTCATGTTATATTTCTTAAAAAATATATACACACATATATATAAAACTATGATTTTTAGAATGAAGTAAGGGCTTGACTTTATATATAGCAATAAGCAGAGACTAGAGTTGAGGAGTTTGATTACTTTACCTCTCCATGTATACCTTTCAATGAACAGTGGACTTTTAGTGATCTAAAGTCATAGTTTGAGAACTGAATCTAAGCATACCTATGATGCCACCCTTTTTTCCACTGAGTCACATGAGATGAATGGCATGCACATATGCTCCAATTTCATGGCCTACTAGATAAGCTAGCTTGTGGCTCTAATTCCATCTCTCAACCTCATGAAAAATGACACATATCAGACTGAAAATGTGTTAGGGCAATGTAATTATAGGAATAATTTTTAAAAGATTCTATTTGGTTAAAAAATAAATGGTTTACAAAAACAAACTTCAATTATTTGTGGCAAATTCTAAGTGTCACATTTCATTACAGATACAGATATATTAATATCTAATGAGAGAAAGATGGGTGACCTAGTAAAATATGGTACCATCCTTCAATAGTTCAAAACAGTGGATCCTTTATGAGGCTCATAATCTTTTATCTCTTAGTGTGACCATTGATAATTGTTTGTAATGACTAAAAGATGATTTTCCTCAAAACTGCACTATAGCCATCTGTATTTTAACACATAAAATTGAAATATCTTTTGAAATACAACCTATTATTATTACTAATTATTCTCAATCATTTGTTTCCTAAACATCTGAGTTCAAAGCCATGGACTTGCTTTCTGAAAAATAAAGTGGGGAACAGGACAGAGGATGCAAATACAAAACACCTTGTCTCTAACAGATTGCCCATCTGCTTCTTGATGTGTCATGTTAAGTTACCCAGCTTTTCTTAAAATAGAAACATGGATAAGAGGTTTTTCACCTTGGATGGAAAGTAGCTACAAGTTTTCTGAGAATCAAAAGATAATTTTGAAAGGAAAATGACACATAAAGGAGGCTTTTTGTTGCTTCTTACACTTCCCTAGAGAAAGGATGCTTCAATTCGAATGAGGGGATGGAAAACTGAGGTGCCACGAGGAAAGAATGCACCAGTTGCTTCTCTGAGAAGTTCTGGATGTGCTCAAGAAAAGATGCAGTTAACCCAAAAACTAAACAAAACCAAACAAAGTGAAGGACAGAAGCTAGAAAGCCCAAGACTCCAAAGTCAGGAAAAGGGGCCCTACTGCAGGATATCTGGGGATAAGAATGAGGACAAAGTCCAGTGGCTTTGGAGACAAGAAGATTCCACGTATTACCATATGGATTATAAGGGAGTTAGACGGAGCACTATTCATGATAAATAAGCTTCCAGGAGACTGGAACATTACAGCGTCTCGGTCACCACATGCAACTTTCAAACTTAATATTAGCTGATGGTGTTTTCTGTTCACCACAATGATTTCTAAACATTGTACTGAATGCTTTTAATGAAGATCTGGCTATTTGAAAGCTACATAAAGTCTTAAGCGAAGTGAGATTTTATTGTTGGTGGGGGTGGTAGTTGTGGTTGTGGTGTCTTGTTTGGTTTGTTTTCCTTTATCATGGGCATTTCTGACACAAAAGATTACATATGGTGCATATGACTTGGGGGCTTCAGTAAGAACATTTTAATTTTTAAAAGTATTGAAACTTTTAACATAAAATTACTTAATACCTTATTTCAAAGAGAGTTTATATAAATTATGTGAAAGGAATACACTTAGACCATTCAGTATGCAAACAGCTTATTTAGAGTAAAATGTTTTCCTTGGTCTATAGCATGTGGCTGATTGATTCAACACTGTACTGCACTTTAAAAATGGTGACAAAAGTTAAAGCCTATAATTTTCATTGACAGCTTAAATTGTACTTTGACCTGGCTCGGGAGTCAGTATAATCTTCAGAGTGACTATAACAATACTCCTAAGGGATCCCATGGAATAAGGCCCAAATCCTATTTCACGGCCTACCAGGCCACTCTGAATCAGGGCTCCTACCTTTATAATCTCATTCCCTCACTGCCTCTGCCGTGCCCCCCAATCTAGCAACTCAGACTTTGGGTAATTTCCCACCTGTGTCTCATCGCTTTCATTTCTTCCTGATTTTGCTCATCGTATTTCCTTTGCTAAAAATTCTCTATCTTCTCTCTATAATTGATAAAGTCATCATTCTATTTTGGTTTTTAACTCAGATATGAACTTGTCTCTGACCCTTTCCCTTATGACGCCAAAAGAAAACAGACAGGCAGTGTGGTCTGGGGATCAAGAGTATTGGCTTTGGACCCATGCTTCCTGAATTCAAATCCTAGCCACGCTGTCTATTAGCTTTATGGCCTTGGGCAAGATGCATCATCGTTTAGGGTCTAAAAATATGGAGATAACATCCACTCACTCTTACTTCTGGTAGTGTATGTAAAGCACTTAAAAGAGAATGTGACCCATGGTAATTACTCAGTTAATATTAGCTGTTATATTTATTACTTCCCAAAGAAAAATTAATGGCATCAACTGTTCCAATACACTAATTGCATAGTTCTATTACTGTCCATTTTATTGGAACATAGTTGGATATGTTCATGTCTAGTTCTCTTGTGACTTTTAAACTCTGCTGTGTGTGCCCAGAAAGTTTTTGGAGCCTGGAATATATTTGGTGATCAAATGTGTTTACTGAGTGATCTGTTCATTATGCTAGCTGCCACGGACGATACCTTTTTAAGAAAAATAAAGGAAAAAGGATACCTTCATGAAGGTTGGAGGCATGCTGCTATTCAACAAATACTCTGGAACATGATTGATATTGTGAGCAGTGAAACTAAAGGCATCTAGTGCTCCACACTGTATTACAGTTGTTGATTCTGGCTTTAGAAGTGTCCCAAGAGTGCATGACAGTAATGAATTGGGGAGGTAGCAGAGACAAGGATTAGCAGTCATTAGTAATCAAGTCTTGATATGTTAAATTATAAAATCTGACATTAAAATATTCATGAAGTCTCTTCAGGTTGGGGGAAAAAAACAAGCTCTGTAGCACTAAATTCTGAAATGGCCTAATTTCTTTTGTAAGGTGTCACATTTGCCAGTGAAGTCAAATACGGAGATAAATGCTCGCAATAAGACACCTAGACACATTTATTCTTTAAATGTCTTCTATATCATACAAAATGGCTTGAGAATTAATTTATTATTTTCTTTCTTAAAGCCATTATTTCCCCTTTTTAAAATTAGAAGTGATTGAGAAATTATTTGGAAAACCAACGTGTTCCTATATTTTTTATCCATTAGTTTCTGATTCCTAAAAGGTAACTGAAACCCCATGAAGAAAGATTGTTTACCAAAAATCTTTTTACACAGAATTTGTGTTGAAATGAAGTCATTTCAGAGTGACTCCATTGTTACTTCATGGAATCTTCCTAATGAGTTGGTACACTGCACATGGCATAGACAGCTCAGTGTGTTCAAAAGAACCCTCTAGGTAAAGAAATAAATATGCATTATTGCCTTCATGGACAAGCCAATGGAATAATGGTACTTTAAATTTCATTGGCATAGTATTTGGAATTTACTGTTAATTGGTATGAAACATTATCACTATATGAAACATTGGCATTCACTACATATTTATAATACCTGCTCCATGTCTAATTAGACTGTCTCTGCTCCAAAAATCCACAGTGGAGTAACAGCAAAAAACCCATGGCCATCCAAGTAGCCCAGTGGCCAAAGCATCAGGATGTTTGAGTCCCTTCACACCCTTTCAACTCTGGAATAGCCACATAATTAAGGCCAGCATTACGTGCTTGATGATCCAGTAGCTTCCATCCAACAATTCACTTCAGCCTTTGTGTATAGAGACTAATCAGATGGCTATTTCAACAATTATTTATTGAGGTCCTACTATGTTCCACGCCCTGTTATGGTGCTTTGGCTATATCAGTGAACAAAACCAACCTAATGACTTATTGTTGTTTACTTTAAAAAGTAATGTCATGATTAATAAATAATAGCTTTTCTCCTGCACTCTCTCTTATTAAATGTTTCACAAAGAGGCATTCAATGTATTATCAAATATCATATAAAACTTCAAAGATTCTAAGAATATTTTTTGGTAATCCCTTAGCTTCTTTTCCTCCCAAGTTTTGGATTCTTTTAGCAGAAACTTGCTCCATGCGTACACAGAGAGAAAAATTTTTTTTTATTACAAAGAAATGATGACTCACCACAGAAAATTATTCATTAAATTATGCTTATTATCAACTTTTTAACTTTTCTTATAATAAAATTATTTCTCTAAATGATACGTTTTTCTAAAATATTAATATCTCAAAGTTCTCTGTGCACTGAGCAAAAATTCCTTAAAGATGTAGTACTATAATTTCTTAGAAAATTATTAGGATTTGAAGAATAGAAGCATTTTAACAATATGCTATTTGGAAATTTACATACTGCTAGTTGGTTCCACAAGTGCCAAAACATGTTACCATTATTTTTTATGTAGGGAATTCACATTATAAAAAGAAAAGTAGATCAAGAAACATACATTTGTCCTTTGTGCTAATTTGACATAAAATAATAGACTAGGAATTTTGGTGCCCCCAAATAATGTGTTTCTTAATAATGACAGGGTGTCAATAGGAAGAAATCATGACGAATACGGTAGTTTTACTCCCTGAGAACTAAAGTAACCCGACGGTGACCAAAACCCACATTGGCATGGCAAAGAGCAGAGACCTTCGCTTTGTGCATACATTTAAAATAGGATTTATACTCCTCATCGGCAGTCAACTTAAGTATGTCCCTGTAGTAACACTAGTGAAGACCAAAGCTATCGGAAACTCAGAGAAGACAGAGAAGGGCCATCTTCCCCCTGCTACTCATTCTCACAGAGCCAGTGGTTGTCCAACTAATAACATGCTTGCTTTCAGATGTCACACATGGAATCCCCTTTATGAGAATGATCTTCAGAGAATGAGGGAATGGAACTTGGAGGCATTAATTTATTCTTAGCATTCAGCATTTTTGTTGTTTAATGATAGTGCCCTGTTGATCATGAGGAGTTTTGTTCAGGCAAGAATGCATCACCAAATACCCACCTTATGCAGTTAAGGTTTTCAAAAGGTGATGGACTCAAGACCATTACCTGTTTAGTCTCCATATAAATGGAGGAGTTATGATGCTCTTATCTTTACATTAAAGAAATAGAATGACATCTCATGGTAATGCAAATGTGATGATCTGTGGCTTCCTTTTCGTACTAGAGATTTCCCTAACAACTTCTAATTCATATTTGTATAGGCACCTTGATTTCTGGTCAATAATTCCAAGTTGCATTTTACCTTTAGTCTATTGCATCTGATTGTACCTCAGTGACCCTTGTCCTCATTTTCAATTTATTTCTACCATAAATTATTTCATTCAAATAATACTGTCAGATTTCAAAGTTTAAGAAAAATGAGTCATTTTTAATCACTGTGCAGCAAAAATAGATCACTGTGAATATGCTGAGGTAAAGTGGCTTTTATTTATTATATAATTAAATTACTTACATAATTAAGCTTTGCTGAGTTGAAGAAATCTGCATTGGCTAATTCAATCAGCTTGACCAGAAACGGTGAAAAACTAAACAGCAAATCACTAATAAACCTAGCTTCTTAGTCCAACATGATTTCATAGTGATAATTACCAAGGGAATATAAATACGAATCAAGGAATACTTTCGAAATTCCGTAGTTAAAACAAAGAAGACAATTAAGATGTTTGCTTTCAACGTAGACTAGAGTGTAAAAACAATTGTAAGTGATGCAAAAGGCTTAGAAGTATAGACAGGGTAATGGCACAGATTTGTATTCTAAGATGCTAGTTTCACATCCATTCAGAGCTGAACTTGGTAGGTCTTTTTCTCTCTGGAATGAGCACAAACTATTTAAAAGTTTTCAGACTTTTTTGCATCAGACTTAACAACACTGTCACAAGGGGAAAAAGAAATAATAGCAATCAAACAAAATATCACTGTGAGTTTGCACTAGAAAACACACAAGGACTGCTACTGCTTCCTCAAGCTAATACCCATACATTTTTTTCTAATTAATGGAAGGTTATGCTCCGATTCAGCTTATTGCAAACAAGCTCAATTGCTGGAAAAATCAGTTAACGCTGAAGAGAAAAAACGGTACTGAGGAAGTGATGGGGCTGTTTGATGAGAGAATGTATGGAGCGTCTGTGCTTGTAATGTTGTTCATTCATTCATGCACTTGCAGTAATAAGAAAAGCTGTACTATTACCTTCCAGAAAAAGAACTTCACCACTGGCTCCATCCTCCTCACTGCACTACGTCTCTGTGTGTGCTTGGTGGCAATCTGTTCCAGGGGAAAATTAATGCTTACCTAATATAATAGCATAAAAGTCAAGCCAGGTATTGAAAACAAAGTTGAAAACAGAGAGATCATCTCATCAATGGCTTCTTCTAAAGTAAATTATTTTAGAAGCCAGCTGCATTAAATTTGCCTATAGTCTAATAACATTGATTAAGAAGCTTTTGATTATAATGTTCTCAGTGAACATATTAATACAGTACTCTTCTATGACCCCACACACATTACATAGATATGTATAGACATATATTATTTACATACATGCTTTGTCATGTGTATTTGGTCACAGAAGAATACTGCAATTGTATTATATATATAAAATATTATATAACTATATATTATATATTTAAACTAACATACATGTATTTGTGTTAATATACATTGTATTATATTAATATAGAATATGTAAGGAGTTTATCTTAAGTATTGTTATATTACATATGTATTATTTATATATGTCATATATATGTCCTATATATATAAAATGATCATTTATAAATTGTTACTTTTCCACTTTCAGGTAAAAGGATAGGAGTCAGAGAAGTTAGTTGATGTGATCAAGGTCACACAGCTAGGAAAGGGCAGAACTGGAACTGGAACCTAAATCTGAGATTCTTTAAGACCTCTGGTCTTCCTCCATGCCACAACCTCTCTTCTTGTCAAATCCAGAAAAAAAATGGGAAAGATACAGAGTGGTTTTATATATTAGTAACCCAGACTGAATATTCATATTTTAAGTGTGATGACAATGTTTATGATTACTGATCATCAAAAGTTGGGTATTTTGTTGGTTGCAATACTGACTCAATCTGTATGTTTCATTGGTTCAATGCATGACTTTGATGTTTTTTCCATTCTGCTCTGTTTTATAGAAAGCCGTTGCAACAAACCTAACCACTGTAAGACATGTGTTTTGCTATTTAAGGTTGTTTTTTTTTTAAATAATCAGTCTTTTTTTTTTTTTTTTTAATCATACACCTTGTAACACAAAAGAGTTGGTGAATTAGTTTAGGAGTACCAACTATGGCCATAGCCAGGTTTTTCTTCTGGTCCAAATAGAATTTAACTCTGATCATAGCTCCATTTACACCATAGTTTGGCCACCAATTCCAGTACCTAATATGTTCTTTAAGGGTCTAAAGGTAAATGACCTGAATAGAAATTCAACACTCATTCACCTATAGTCCTCTTTCTTTTTCTCTAGTCATTACAAATTCATTTACTTGAGTTTTCATTATAACTTAGGTTTAAGAAACATCAGACAGAAGCGTCAAAGGCACCATTTCATTTTAGCACACACATGATTTTCCTCTTTCCCAAATAATGTTTATAGCTCTTGCATGAGGATATTTTTCCTACTAGCTTCCTAATAATATGCAAGCACCCGGGTATGAACTCAGGAATCTGTTTGGTTCATCAATCTCTCTGGGAAAAGCAAAATGATTTCAGAATAGAAATGCAGTTTTGTGAGATGGCTGAAATGCAACAACATTGTGCTAATTAAAAGCTTGTAGGTGGCCAGAAAAGAGACATGGAGTTTTTCTCCTTGGACCTGTGACTGCAGAAAAGTCCCAAAGAGGTGAGAAGCTTCCAGAGTCACTCTCAGTTAAGAATCCCTCACTTGCAAGATTACTATGCCAGACCCTAGGTCTCTGCTTCATTTTTATAATAGTTGGAGAAAAAAAAAATGAAATCAACCTACCTATCATTGCTTAAAATGATGGGCATAAGGCCAGTTGTGTGCTCAAGGGAATGTTGGCTGGATTGACAATATTGGATCTCTCTTTAATTCCCAAATTAAAACTTTTCTAATGATTGTTGACCTGAACATAACTAAAAAGTTTCCTTTATGGCAAAACATGGAATGTTAATTTTACTTTTGGAAAACTACCCAGGTTCCAGAAGAATAATCAAAGTGATATAAATGAATTGTTTGAAATTATCAAATTTTATAAATTAAACTAATATATAAACCTATACCTTCTTATTTCAAACAAAAGCTGATTTAGTAGTGACATAACACAGATATAAGAAGGCTAATGTTTAGAATATATCTCTTTTTCTTTCTTTAGACTATCTTTGTATAGTATCTCTTTCCCCCCAAAGATCCATGGAACTACCAACAACAGAAAATTTAGTGCTGTCAACGCACAAGTCATAAGTAAAGAACCAGAAGGGAAATGAGGATAGCGTGTGAGCAAGGAGCTTGGTTCAGCTCTCATCATGTTGGGGAGCAACGTAGATGTTGGAGTGGTGGTTTTGGGGAGATTAGGGGTATAGGCAAAATGTTGATTTAGAGATAACCATGGAGTAGTTTGGAAGGCAGATAGAAGGAGGAGAGCGAGGGAAAGGGAGGCTGGTAAAGTCACTATAATGTAGGCCCAGCAAGGTAATGAGGGTGGCAATGGAAACGGAAAGGCTGTTAGAAGCTCAGAATAATTTATAGGACATAGGACATGAGAGAAAATGAGAAAAAAAAAAACTATAGCCTGACAAAAGTTCAAGCCTGAGTAACTAAGAGAATGATCAGATTGGATACTGAAATAACGAAGTTCTAAAGAATTCTGGGGGAAAGATAATGAGTTTGATTTTAGACAAGTTGAATTGGAGGGGACAGTGGGACATCCAGTTGGTTACTTCTCTGAGGAAACTAGAGATGAGGAACTAAAGCTCTGGATACTTGTCTAGGCCATAGAATCTGATTTAAGAGTAAATTTATACAGGTGAAAGATTAAATGCTGAGATTATATCAGATCTCCAAAGGAGAAAGCACTTACTATATCACATTGGACTTTTAATGTGTTATGTGAACTGGGGCAAGAGGCATAATTTGATGCACGGTGCGTGCAAGTTGGCTGAAGATATTTTGCTATGGAATTAATATTTACAGCTGCCTCAGAGCAAGGTGCTCTACATTTGTAACATGTCACTTCCTAATACCAGGATACAAGAAAGGTTGGCACTTTATGTAGCTATGACCACAGAGGTGTGAGAAGATGGCTTAAAAGCAAACACAGCTGTGTGACTTTAACAAGTAAATATTCAAATAAATACACTTCATATATTTATTGCATCTTGTGAGTAATCGTATTTAAGGAAGTGTGACATGTAGCACAAGCGTTTCCATGGCGACTGCTGGTTAAAATAAAGAGAGTTACAACTTCAGCAGAGAGAATCAATCTTAAGGATTGTCATAGCCAAAGGGGGAAAATATTTAATGGAAAAACTAATGAAGAAACAATATCTAAGGAAAAGTTATGTTTTTCCAAAAATTATTAGTACCAAAAATTTTTGAATATTTTTAGTCATAGATGGCAATAAAATTGAGATAAATGCCAACATCTTAAATGTATGATCTGTCTGTTATCCACCATTTGGGCAGAATTAATAACAGTAGCATTATCAACCTAATAATCCAGTTAGAATGGGCAGCATAATGTAGAAGAACTAAAAAGGAATTTGGAGTATGGGACTGAGCCTGGCATTTTACTATGTGCCCTTTAGCACAGCAATTAACCTCTCAGAAATTTCCTTCCTGGTCTATGAAGTGGGGAAATACTACCTAATTGGGTTTCTCTGATCTGTGAGGATGAAATGTAACATGGAAGAACCGCATCAATGTTCAGGTTGGCTGTTATTCTTGTTAGATTATCTGACCAAATACTTTGTTCTTTGGTGCAATCCAAAACATTATCTCTAAAGCAAGTACTGATGTGATACCGCCTGGAGGAAACACCTGAAGGAACTTCTGCCGGGGCATTTTACCAGGGAAGAAGAGTTTATCTTTCTGTCCCAGAACATAGAATGTGCTACTCTTCATGTGAACCCTGTTCAAATTCCCATGATTCTCCACATTAGGACCGAGAGCTGGAGGAAAGTATTAATGGTAATAAAATGACACGGACTTACAAGAATGGCTTGTAGGGCCATTCTGCCCCAGAATCCTTTAAAATGATCTCAGGCTTCACTGATGGCTTTAATCAGGCATTACGAGCCTTTCCCATGCTCCACTGAGCACCACAGAAGCTGCTGCTATGGGTAGGCTGCTAGTCCCGGGTCAGTGAATCTATTTAATGCAGACAAAAATCTTGTCTGGGAAGGTGAGCTTGGGGCAGAAGGAAGGAAAAAGGTTTTTTCTCCTTTGTGATCTGGAATTGATTCCCAAAGCAGCTGGAAGAATGAAAAACATTAAACAAACGATGAGGGCATCAGAGAGCTTGCCTGGGAGTGCTAAAAGGGAACAGAAAATGGATAATATTCACTTTGAAATTTAAATCTCTTAGCTTCTGTGATCTTAAAGACAGCATTCTGAAGGATGCTTCTGTGTTATGTTGGAACAGAAGATATGAAAATCTCGTAACCCATAAAATAATCAACCTTCACAGGATGGAGCACTTTGTAGCTGAAATTCTCCAGTTGTTTGCTGCAAAATGCATATTGTTACATACTTTGTAAAGTTAATAAAAAATAGCTGAATGCAAGATCACTGTGTCCAGAAGGGAGAACTACTGATTATTAGAAGGACTCATTGTATGCTAGCTGCAGCTAAGTTGCCAATTAAATCCACTTCATAGAAAATTTGATATTTTAATGTTGGAATGAATATATTTCTGAGATGCTTCATGGCTCAGAGTAATAGGAAAAGACTTATTTTGCTATAACCTTTGCAGCAGTTCATTTTCTAAGCAATGAAAACAAAGAGGATATTTAAAATTTAAAGGCTCTCACTGAGACCTTTATGACTTACTTTCTTTATCAAATAAGTCAGGGACCCTATTTTTTTTTTTTTTTAGGGACCCTATTAAAGGATAGAAGTACCACCCAAAGGTCAGTATAAGACTTAAGTTCCCGGCAGTGCCAGATCTGGACAAACTCACGCCTTAGTGTAAGCATGTCCTGTGACCTATACTGGAGCTCCCTCATACACCCTCTTTTGATGACCTTTTAAACTTTCTTCCATGTCGAATCTTTTCTTTGCTATTCACTGCCTCCCTCCGAAAGCTCTGTCCTGTAGAGCAGCAGTCTACAAACAATTTGATAATGCAGCCTTATCCATAAAACAAATGTTAATACATATACTCAGAATATGTGTACATATTTATTTATAAAGTACAAACATGGCCTATTGTACTCATATATTACAAACGTAAGATATGCACTAAATAGAAATTTAAACAGAGCTGAAGATAAAATAAGTATTAATGCAAAATGATTTAATTTCTGTAATTTTATTTATTGCATTCATTTTTATTTACTGTATTCATTCAAAATGCAAAAAAAATTTTCTGCTCAAAATTGAATGTGTCAGATCTGACCAGATGGGAATTTTTTGTGACTGATGAACAGAGTACTAGAGGTTAGAGAAACATCATTTTTTCTATTTGCTTGGTATTCACCCATGTTCATCTTATTAGTATTATCTTCATACATAGCTTCTTATAGGAATCTTTAAACACTTAACCTATTTTTAAGCTACTTGTCCATTTTGTGAGGGTTAACTTACTTAAAACAAGACAGTATAACCATCAATCCACTTAGTGGTTTCATGAGTATCGCAATTAGTCACACTAAGGTAACAGCATATGAGTGACCATACCTTGGTCAACCTCTGTGCAGGGTGGGACTCCCACTCTTTCTCAAACAAATGTTTTAATTTATGTGATATGTAAGTGGCTAAAGTGCAAACCAAATGATCAGGAGAGTGTCAATTTGTATTTTAAGTATTAGTAAAGCTTAAGTTCTTTTTTTAAAGTAGAGATATGGGTATAGAAATGCTTACATTGTCTTCCCATTCTCCAATGGGTTAGATTGAGTAATTTTGAGGATGCATACCCTCCACTTTAGAATCAACTCTTCGTGGACACAGAATCAAGTGCCAATGTTCTTAAAGGCTTCCTTTCTCCTTATGATCTAGCTGACCACAATAGTTTCACTGGTTTTGCAGCACAGTTGCCAAATACCTACCAATTTAGCCCTATGTCCAGAACCAGCCCTACACTGTCTGCTATACCTTTGTACTTTTCCATTGCTTTTTTTCCCCTTTATTTTAAAGCAACATATTCTGCCTGATGGCTATCTGTTTGCAGTCTCTGTTTCTAGAACTAATTTTCTAGTGGGCGCAAATATGTAACTGACAATGACTCCAACAGTTATCAAAAAAATCTAAGAAAATGAAGACATCCTGGTGGAACTTTTATAAATGAGATCCCTGATTAAATTCTTAGGCTTGAAGAGACAAAGATCACAAGCCTAGAGCGCCTTGCAAACTCTGCCTCTGTAGAGCTTGGAATGGCAGCAACCTTTAGCCTCCTGAAATGCCACTGCCTACTCCCACTCCATACTGAATGAGTGAAGGACTCCAGTTGAAAAAATTCACAAATGGGGAGAAGTGGCCCCTAGATTGAAGTCTGTCCATTTGAGTAGAAGGTAAGTCTTCCAGGAGATGCTGCTTTAGGTAGAATAATGCCCCCCCCCAAAGACGTCCATGTCCTAATCTGTTGAACCTGTGAATATATTATGTTACACAGCAAGGATGGATTAAGGTAGCAGATGGATTTGAGGGTGCAAATCAGCTGACCTTAAAAGAGAGAAATTATCCTAGATTATCTGAGTGAGCTCAATGTAATTATAAGGATCCTTATAAGAGGAAGGAGGAAGCAGGAGAGTCAGTGTGAGGGGGATGCAGCATGAGACAGACTAACCTGGCCATTGCTGGCTTTAAACATAGGAGTCATGAGCCAAGGAATGTGGGCTGCCTCTAGAAGCTGAAAAAGGCAAGTAAACCAATCCCCGCTAGACCCTACAGAAAGGAATGCAGCCATGTCAATACTTTGATTTGAGCCTAGTGAGATCTATTCCAGACTTGATCTTCAGAACTGTAAAATAATAAGTTGGTATTATTTTAAATCACTGAGTTTGGGGTAATTGTTATAGCAGCAATAGAAAACTAATATTCACTTTAGAAGAATGATTTAATTGTAAGGAATGTGAAACAAGAGGAGAAAATAAGGATGCAATCTAAAGGAGGCCCCTTGAGAAAGGTGTAAGATAAATGCTTTCCCCAAGGAATCTGGGGGCCAAAATGGTCATATTTATCACACAACCTTGGGTTTTACCTCCTTCAGTTATAATCTCTACCCTGCCCTCCAGTTTTTGATGGTGCTGAGACCAAGGAAGAAGAAAAATACAAAGGAGTTGTGACTTGCCCTTATCTGGCTGAAACAGCTGATATTTTGAGAACACTGGACACTAAACTGAAAGGAGATGTTTCCGAATTGTTAAGTCACTGATGAGATACCTTGTCAAGGAAATTATGCATCTTTGAAAGAACTACAATTATTGACTAGATTAGGAAGTAAATTTCCAGATACCATCAGCTGCAGATATTGATTACTTTTCCTGTTCTTTGAGTGAATCTCGGCAAGGCAGCATGTCAGCAAGGTGGGGAGCTGGAACTAGCTGAGGAGGTCGTACTGTCTAACACTCTGCTCTGGTGTCTGGTCACTTTTGGTGACTACTGTGAGATCATTATAATTTACCTGGATGCAGCTCTGACCCACAAGTGCATGTGCTTATGCGTGTGAATGTATAGGTATGTAACGCACATCTGTGTGAATGGTTAATTCACTTTCTTTCACTTGTCTCTTTATTTAAATGACAATGTGTCCCTGACTGTTTGAAGAAACTGTCAAATCCTTCTATTCTCCCAACTTGATAAACAATGTGTAAGGTTCTCCATTCTCCAGCTAAAAACACTCTCTTCTTTCTTCCTGTGCCTATGACTTCTCCAAATAACAGAGAGAAAATCAGAATCAATAATAATTTCTTCAGACTATTTTGTTTCTATTTTAACATTTCAAAGGACATTTCAGGCAATTGCCCTAGCAATGACGTGGGAGATTTAAATGAATAAATGTTCTCATGGTCAAACTTGTTTCAACTTGCAAATAAAGGAAGTTTGTACCAGCCCTGTGCTCACTGGGATATACATATTGTAGAATTTCATCATCTATTAAAGAGAATGAATATAATTAGCTGTTATACCGATGTAACTGATTTACCATTAAATTCAAATAAAGCCCTGGTATGTATCAATGTTGATGATTCTGCTTAGAGAAATAATCCAGGATAGAGATAATACAATGGCTTCCTAATTCTCCTTTGATGTATGGTGTTATTTATAGGATGATACAAACTTTGAGAAAAGATTTTCAGACTTTAATATTCACGAATAGATTTACTTAAAAAGAGCATATGCTATGAAGGTATAATTGTGTTTTGTGGTGCCCCAATGGGATCTTATCCTATTTCATGGAGAGATTTTTAATTATATTTAATATGATCTTATTTGTATTAAACCTGCTGGTTATTTGCTAAAAGTCAGTTGGAGACAAGTACAATGAAAAATATGACTGTGACCAGTCACATATAAAGTTCTGAAGGTCAGAAGTCTGATTCAGAGAATGAATCTCAATCTTGAACGGAACTCCAATTAGTTAAATCAATTTATGTGATTGGATTAAATCTCTGGAGCTACTTTTCAGCTACTGTTCACTCAATAAACATATATCGAGCAGTTACCTGAGCCAGGAGCGGAGCCAGAAGCTGGGAATACCAAGAGAAGTAAGAAGTAATCATTGTTTTTAACAAATTTGCAGTCAGGTAGGAGGAAAAAACTCCAAGAAAATGAACAATTGACACATCATGATTTAAATGCTACAATATAGGCTTTTTTAAAGTGCCAGGAGAATTCAGAGGGAAAATTATTAACTTTTCCAGGTGAAAGAATCATAAGTAAACTAGCTTTTGAGTTTGGATTCTTTCCCCTATCCCCTTCCTTCCCTTCCTAGCCACCTTGTTCCAGAAAGTAGTTCCATAAAATGATACATTAAAGGCAAAATACCAAATTTAAAAGTAAAAGAAAAGCAAAGTTCAGCTCATAAAATGTAGTAAGGAATGTAGTTGGAAAAATTCATACTGTTGAATGTAGATGGGCTACAATTTTGGCTTGGAAAGTTCTGGTGACCATTGTTAAAAGGGAAAACGGGTGGGTGTCACTATTGAGTATTGAGCCCACAAATACAAACCAATTGTTTGGGTGAGGTAAAACTGCTCTGAGCCTGAGATCAGCTGAGGAGACATATTCCAAGGTAGATTCATAAAGATGTTGCAGAAAGATATGATACGGTCCATAACAAGAGTCCGGCAGAAGGAGAAGTAAGTCAGATGGAACTTCCAGGACAAGTAATGGTTTATTGGTAAAAGCAAAGGAAATGTACATTCCCCTAAAGGAAGGAGCACGTGCCATTTGTTGAAAGTCCACAGCATTTTTCAGTTAGTTTGGGAGAGTTAGGGCAGAGAAGGGGTAGATCAAAGGGAAGTACCCATGAGTTTATGCTTGAGAGGAAGACTAAGGTGATATTGTGATATTTGTACATTTGTCTGAATGTACAAATGGAACTTGACCATATACCTGTAGCAAATTTTGAGATAAGGACTGAAAACCAGTAAAGTTATGATCAGAAAAATTTTTTATCCCATATTGCCTGGTTCTAGCTACCATAAGAGTTACAATTGTTTGGGCGGAGGGCGAGTGGAGGAAAAACTATGACAACTAACAAAATCCTCCTCGTCTGTCTTTCCATCACACAGTAGCACTCCATTAGTGGAATATGTTATTTTAAGCCTTTTCGGGCCATTTCTTGCTCCTTGTCCTTCTAAGTTTGCCAGTCATTTTGAGGATAGTATACATCTTTTTTTTAAAAAAGAATATGCCACTCAAATTTAATAGAGTAAGGAAAATAAAATCCCCTGACCTCTTGAGGTCATTAGCTGGCTGAAGGAAGTAAAGGACCCTCTACTGACTAAAAGCATGAGCTTTCTTTGCTGAGAAAAAAAGAATTCATGTCTGCAGTTCTAGTGTTTCCGGGTTCTGCTTTGAGGTTCTGCTTGAGACCTTTGGAGGAAATTCCTTTCTAGACAATGTTCCTTCCTCAGCCCTTGTTCTCTACATGAGTTGCAGGAAAATCAAGCTCCAGTGTTCAGCTTAATGTTTCTCAAGCATGCTAAGAATTTGCGGAAGACGGGCTTCCCCTTCAGCTCCCAGCTGGGGGATGAAACCCTAGTTTTGCTGTCAGCACATACTAGCTGACCCCAGTTGCCAAAAACAAAAGGTCAGTTCCAACCTCTTTTCCTGAGAAAGGTAAGTTTACTAGATTTACCTGAAAGGTCAAAGGCAGGAGCATCCCACTTTCCCCCTGCACTGTGTTTGCTTCCTTGGAGCTCCCTCACTGAGGCTGCCATGGAGACGCCTGGACCACAGTCACTGTCTTTCCGACCCCGAGTGAGGAGTAGATCTCCACATCAGATGTCTCTGATACGTGTCCTAAACTATGGGATTCTGTCACAGATTCTGAAGATGGCTACACTGTACTTAGGGACTTTTCCACACTGGGTGGGTCTCCTCATGAGCTACTGTAGAATCGGGAACACAATCCACTATTTGCTGGAGTTATAATCTTTGCTGAGGGGGCAAATCTCCTCCATCACCCAGGCGTGGTGAGACTAAAAGGAAGGTTATATGATGACCAGCAGACCTGACCTCATTCTCTTCCCTTTTGTCTTTTGGCCAACAGACATACCAGTTTCCCTGTCAACATAGGCTCACCTGCTCAGTAAGTACAGAGAGCAGGAAAGTACGTGTTGGTAGCAAATGAATGAGAACACGGAAAGCTCTCTTGACCAATGCACCCGCCCATTAAAGGAGATCTAGAAATTTAAAAATAGCTTTGAGGTGACAGGAGTATAAATCACAGGGGTGTGGAAGTGTAGGACAGAATAAAACACTCAGGATATGGTGATGGACAAAGGCAGAAATTCTGATATGAAGGCAGCATTGTGGAATGGTCACTGAACTAGGAGGAGCCAGGAGGGTTGGGTTATAGCCTCACTGTGTCATTGCAGATCTTTGGGAATATGGCTTTGCCTACCTGGGTCCCAATTTCCTAACAGGAAAAATGAGGCAACTGGATGAGGAGATCCTAAAGGCCCTCCCATGTTGAGGTGGCAGCAAGTTCTCTCCTGGTATTTGTAGCATAGCAACCATGACCATTGGGCTTAAATACTTGGCCCTGAGGACCATTATTCTCTCTTAGAAAATTTGGCCACTGTACCATCTTCACTCAAACAAGAGGGGTAAAGCCCTATAAAACTATACTTGATATATGCCCCTGTGCTAATGACCTGGAATTCAGGAATGTTCCAGGCAGTTACATCTGTATTTGTAGGAAGGAGCCATCAATAGTTTTCATTTCACAAGAAAACCTGGGAGGAATCAGAAAACCATGGAGTTTGTTTAAGAAACAGGAAATAAGTCGTGTACTTACTGGGAGAGTAGGGGAAGACGGCAAAGAAGGCTGCTTGTATGTTTAGCATTAAGGAGGCAAGGCTGGGGAGGGAAAGGAGATGGAAAGCAAATGCCAGATGTCTCTAAGGAAGGCTGACTAATGTAGTGCTTCTGTTCAGCTGTACTGTTCAGCACAGCTGCGTGCTGTGGGTCTCACTCCCAAAAGCCCCCTGAAAGAACCGTGTCATTTTGACACATGTGATAAGTTTGGCCAAATGGGGATAGAGTTCAAAATCATGACTGCCAGTTAGCTAAATCCCAGTGAAGCTTTGATTTTTCCTGAAGAGACCTCAAGTGTATCAACTCCCCTTCTAAACAACACTGCGATTATTCCTCCATAAATCAGCATGGAACCTCAATTCTCAAGGCCCCCTTTATTTGTCTCCAAGTTGGTTGGACTCCAAAGCTTAACTCACAAAGGCAAAAACAGCTCAAGTTCTCATTATAGTGCAAACTAAAACCTTGTCAGCTAACAAGCACACCTTGGCTATTTTTTTCCCCTACTTTCCAGTTGGAGAGAGGGCAGACCTAGAGACAGGTCATAAGTGAAATGTCTGGGAAGCATATCCACAGGTCTACAGAGCTTTATGCATGCATTTCTGCCACAGAAATGAGAACTAATATACGCCAGTCACTGTGCTAGAGCTGGAGCAAATATTGACAAGAATCCACATGAAATGTGTTATATTTTAGTAGGAGGAATACATTAGAGTTTGGGGGTAGAGGGGCAGTAGAGGGAGGAGTAAAGGTGCTCACTGTAGTTGGAATGTTCCAGAATGTATGCCTTTCCCTTTTCCTCCTGTCCCTTCCTCACATTAATTCTTCTTTGTTATTCCCAAATTCTCTCCTATTGAGGTGGGGATTTTAAAAATGGGATGAAGTCAGGATCAATGAGGTAAGAGCAGTATGAGGAGAAAAGAGGATTCTCCCTACCCACCCCCTTAAATATGCCACAGTTCTCTACATTGACATCCTCAGGATGTCCTTCTTACAGGATAGTCTGGCAGAAGTAGGAGAACATAGGAAAATGATGGGGAAAAATGGAGTATTAAGCAGCAAAAGACCTCAAGGTGGGGATGGCATTCAGAAGGAAGAATGGGTGAGAGGCGGACTTTACTCCTTTGTGAATGGACTTTGGTACTAGGTAGACCTACATTCAAGCCCCGGATGTTCACTTACGAGCTAAGCAGCCTCCATCCTTACTTAGAGAGTTGGAGTCTATTTCCCCTCTGGGTGATATTTGACTGTTTCCACCCATAGAAAAAAAGTAGAAATGACACTGTGCCAGTTTCTGAGCTCAGCATTTAATAGACTTGCAAGTTCCACTTCTTGTCTTTGGGAACACTTGCTCTAGTCTAGGGAATGCCAGTCACCACGTACTAAGCCTGATTATGCTGAGGCCACCATGCTGGTGGGAGTAACTCAGGTGCACGGGCTTCTCATTGCGGTGGCTTCTCTTGTGGCGGAGCACGGGCTCTAGGCACGTGGGCTCAGGAGTTGTGGCTCACGGGCTCTAGAGCGCAGGCTCAGTAATTGTGGCTCACGGGCCTAGTTGCTCCGCGGCATGTGGGATCTCCCCAGACCAGGGCTCAAACCTGTGTCCCCTGCATTGGCAGGCAGATTCTCAACCACTGCGCCACCAGGGAAGTCACACAGAGAGGCCACATAGAGAGTGAGATGCCTGATCAGCCCTGAGGTGTTTCAGCTGAGGGACAGATAACGTGAGCAAAGATGCCTCCAGATGAGTCCATTCCCAGCTTCTGACAGCAGCCACATGTCGAGAACCATTCTGCTGAGCCCGGACAAACCACAGAAATGTGCGTGATAACAACAAAATGTTGTTTTCAGCTGCCAAATTTCAGGGATGTTGGTTATGTAACAGTAGCTAACTGGAAGAGTGACCTTGAGCAACTTTTTTCACCTCTCTAATCCTTAGTTTCCTCATCTAAAAACTGCAAGGTCTATCTCCGATAGAGGTTGTGAGGCTTCATTGAGATACAGTTTGTAAAGCAGTTAGCACAATGCCTCACACAGTAGTAAGAAAAGCATATAGGATAGATATTGTCTGTTCCAATATTCGAAATTTTCTGTTCCAAAATTCAGAATTTTTCATATCTATGGAAAGTTACATTATACATATTCTGTAGGACCCTGCTGAGGGGTCCCTCCGCAGGGTCCGCAACAGTCCTGTGGATCAAATATGCTAAAATTTCTGCAGTGAAGCATGTGAATAGTTACATCAAGAGAAGTAAAGATAGGGCTTCCCTGGTGGTGCAGCTGTTGAGAATCTGCCTGCCAATGCAGGGGACACGGGTTCGAGCCCTGGTCTGGGAGGATCCCACATGCCGCGGAGCGGCTGGGCCCGTGAGCCACAACTGCTGAGCCTGCGCGTCTGGAGCCTGTGCTCCGCAACATGAGAGGCCGCGACGGTGAGAGGCCCGCGCACCGCGATGAAGAGTGGCCCCCGCTTGCCGCAACTAGAGAGAGCCCTCGCACAGAAACGAAGACCCAACACAGCCAAAAAATAAATAAATTAAATAAATAAATAAATAAATAAATAAATAAATAAATAAAAGAGAAGTAAAGATAAATAATTCACAGTAGGATCAGGTAAGGCTTAGCCACCAAATCCATCCAAGTCAGGTTGAATGAGTTACCACAAAGACACTAAATCTTCCATAGCTATTTTTGATCATATACAAGGAATTGTGTGTAAGGGATAGTAGACTCATATTCATATATATTTCTATCACACGCTTCTGCCTTCATTTCTCTTTTCCCTATTCTTATGACATAATAGAGGCTAGCTTTTCATACTAATTTACAAATAAAAAATCACCTATATATTGATTTTTTGATCGCACACTTGCTAATTGCTTGTAAAAAGTCTTCCCAACAGTCTTTTGGTTTTGGCAGCTGAAATTCACAATCAGCTGTTTGTTTTTTCAGATGAGCGTATGAAAGAGATATTCAGCACCAAGGGAAAGGTAGGGCTGGTCAAAGGAAATGCTATTTAGCAAGACGTACTGTCTGCAAGTCAAGATTCATCTGGTTTTTCTCTTCCAGAGACTCTGTCTCACATTTTAATGACCCCATGGTATCCCAAAGCATGGTAGTATCCCAGGTAACTGGGAATAAGACTGGCAAAATCATCAAATAGATGTGTTAGAGGACTCTGTCATAGTTAATTCACTTTTGCTAAATCCTCCAAGTGCTAATTTACCCAAAAGGCTTTTCCCCTCCACATTGAAATGAAACACAGTAGGAAGATGCCTCCTTTTCCATATCCTTCACAATTATGACCATTTGAAGCATCTGGCACTGTCTATATCATACGCAGAATATGCTGAAGGTAACACTTCTCCCTGATGGAAAGCCAGACGAGAACTGCTACAGGGAGGGAGGAGTAAAACTTTTTAAAGCTTCTTTCTCAGTGTGAACAGAGATAAATCCTCAAATACACTTTTTTTTTTTCTGAAAGAAAGAGCAGACTCATACAAAACCCCATTATTATGAGACATTTTCTTTTGTCTGAAAGTAACCAGATAGCTCATGGCCAAATTATAGAGCAGTGACAATAGTTATTTAGTTCTGAATAACATAGCACTGCAAAGCACTGTGAACCCAAAGCCAGAGAGAATGTAGTCATCATCAGTGACTGTGTACCACCTTCGACATGTCAAAGGTGCTCACTACAATGAACGCATCATTTCAGTTTAACCTCAAAACGTCAACCCGCCTCTGAATTCCTTCTCGTTGTTTTCTTTTTTTCCTCACACACTCCTTTTCAGTGGAGGTCTTCCTTCCTTCCTTCTTTCCTTTCTTTCTTTCTTTCTCTCCTTCCTTCCTCCCTCCCTCCCTTCCTTCCTCCCTCCCTCTCTCCCTCCCTTTCTTTCTTTCTCTCTTTCCTTCCTCCTTCCCTCCCTTCCTTCCTCCCTCCCTCCCTCTCTTCTTTCCTCCCTCCCTCCCTTCCTTCCTTCCCTCCTTTTTAGGAAATGCAAAACAAAAATCTTTAAAGCCTCTCTATGTAAGTATTTGAGATCAAGTTCTTGACCCCCTTCTGTACTTTGTAAAGCACCATTTATATGTTCAACGCTACATAAAAATCACTAGAGCAAAAAGAGGAGACTGTGCCGGTGTCACCATGTTCTTTGAGTTTGGGTCCAGAATCACCCCAATAATTCTTCAGACTAGAGCAGCTGATTGAGCACAAGTGCCAGTTTTACATTATAAATTCAGAAGTTGGATCAAACGGTATCTAGAGAACCCTTCCAAAATCTATTATTATCCCAACATGTCCCTCAATGTTTTTTATTTTCCATTTGTGCTACTGTTTCAATATTTTGTGCATTCACACCAATACTAGTGGTCACAAACCCACCATCAATAAGTATGGAGAAATTCTGCCAGTCATGAAGAGAATACACACTGATTATTTATATTTGTTCCAAGTATCAGGTGAGGTGCTGGTGAGCCACAAATGAATGAGAAATAATCTCTACTTTGGAACATTTCACAATCTACCCTAGCTGGGGTGGAACAAAACTTGCCATAAAAATTTTGTGAGACAGTCTAGTGTATAGATACATACATGGGTAAAAATGGAAATATACACTCATGCATACATATGCACACACATACATACACGCATATCTACAGACACAGTGAATTCTATCTAGCTGGATGCTGCCGAGGGGCTTGTTGCGGGCTAACAGTGGCAGAACAAGTTGGCCCAATGGAGGACGCTGGGGCTGGATCACTGGCCAGAAGGCTGCACAGAAAACACAGCAGAGACTTGGGGGTCTGGAGTCACTCCAATATAAAGGGAATCCAGGTAAAACAGAGAATGATGTTGGACACTAATTAATCCAGTTAGGAGACTGATTATGCATTCAACCAGCTGACAAGTTCATCAATGGCTAGAGAATAAGGGATATTATCTCAGAAATCAAGGAACATTATGCCCACGGGCAATGATTCTTCCTTGTAAACGTGAGGGCCTAGGAAGCTTCCCCTTTATCCCATATATCTGAGCAACATCTTATTTGCAACAAGCAGAGGTAGAGAAAAGCTGAATGAGAGACTGGGCCTTCCTACCTCTGAGAGACTGTACCCTAAATAAAAAGCTTAAATAAGAGTGAGAATTTATTTATCTTCTATTACATAATGGATGAGGACTCATGAAGGAGACCAAATCAGTTTAAGATAAAATAAAGGAGCAACATTTTTCTCAACACTTCTTTTTTTTCATTAGTTATCTATTTTATACATATTAATGTATATATGTCAATCCCACTCTCCCAATTCAACACTTCTTATATCATAGGATTGAATTGTGTCTCTAGTACATACTATAGATAGAGAGAGAGATAGATAAATAGATAGGTGGATATAGATACCTTCACATATGTAAAGGTATATAAATATATAGATATCTTTACAATTGACTGTTTTCCTCACTCTAAATATAAGATTTTCATAAAAATTCTTTTCAAAATTAATTTCCAGGAAAACAGTTCTTTAGAATTTCACTCCTATCTGAATAATCATCTATATTCTTTAAAAATATTCTTTTATACTTTAAAACAACCTGGAAATTAGCAAAGGTAAACATAACAATATATAATATTATGGAATGCTTTCTATGTATCAGGTGTTAGGCTAAAATTTGTATATAGATATAATCTCATTTATCATCAAAACAACCATATTCAGTAGGTTCTATAATTATCCTAATTTTTCTGACAAGAAGTGGAGGCTTAAGGAGTTAGAGACATTTGTTCCTTGGTGAGCTGTTTAGAAGTGGTAGAGTCAGGATTTGAATCAAGGTCAAACTCTAGAGTCAAAATAATTAAATATTACATGGACGGCCTTGCAGCATGTTTATTTGCATTTTCTTTTCAAAAACAGGTGGACAAGCATGTGAATCAGGTAGACAAGATATTCTTATCCCCATCTGATACTCTGATGAGGCAGAGCAAGGTTCAGTTTTATTCCCAGGAGCATGCTGGCTTTGTACTTGTCAATGTATTTCTTTGTAACAATTCTAAAGTCTGTCATCTAGGTAAATTTGATCTCCCTGGATTTCATTTCCTGCAATTAGACTGGAAAGTCTAATTAGAGAGCTGGAAGTATAGCTTACAATTTATTTCTATTGACCTCTGGTGCCTGTGTAGCTCCAGAGATTTCCTGAGGGAGTGGTCAATGGCCTTCAGATATCTATCAGGGGGAAAATTTGAGCAAGAGTACAGTGAAGAGAATAGGGGAATAAACAGGGCCATGTTTGATTTGTAACTTTTATGTCAACCCCAGGGAGCGTGTCATTCACGCATATCAATATCTTCATATTAATTAATAGTAAATACATATTACACTGCTTGCTTGACTCAGAAAACTTGAAATACCAACATAATGAAAATGAAGTTTATTTATTTCATTATTTCCTTCTTGCTGGTTGCTAAATTATCTAGAACACATGAATTATCTCATTTGGAAGGTATAGCTTTCTAAAAACTGATGGTCAATTCTAGCATTAATCATATTACTTTTCATTTTTCCTTTGTTCTATCAGCCACAGATGGGAGGTAAAATATTCACAAAAAGGAATGCAGAGTTATATGGAAAGCTCTCAGGAATAACTCATTATCAAAGGAAATACTGTTTTAAAATCCTTGGAAATGTACAAGAACATGCAAGCCTGCTAATGTTCTATTTATAGTCACATTGAAATCAGCAGGATCCTCATTCCTTCCAATCTGATGAAATATTTTAAAATAAATAAAGATATATAAAGCTATAGTTTCCTTGTATACCCAGCAATAAAAGTTAGAAATATGGTTCCAAAAATTCCATTTATGATAGTAACAAAGTTATAAAATAAATAAGAATAAATTTAATAAGAAATGTGCAAGATCTACATTAAAAAAACTATAACAATTCACAGTGAGAAATTTTTTAGGGACTTGGAGAAACAGAGAAAGCATATGCTCTGTATGGAAAGTTAATATGGTAAAACTGCCAATTATTCCTAAATTAATAAAAATATTTGAATGCATTCTCAACAAAAATCCCCACGGCATTTTGAAATTCTTGCCAAAAGTATGGACGAATTAAATGCAAGAATAACCAAGAAAGTTTTGTTAGGTTTGAAGTGGCAAACTTCAAAATGTAAATCAAAGGTATAATAATTAAAAGAACATTCCTGATGTGCTACTGGTGCAAGAACAGAGATGTCAAGCATAAGAGAAAGTATAGAAACAGGCCAAACATATTGTAAGAACTTATTAAACACTACAGATAGCACCTCACATCGATGGGGATTTATCACTCAAATAATGTGAAACTCATTTGGGAAGAAAATAAAGAAAAAAAACAATCCAGACACAAAAAAATTCAGATATATGACAAGTAATCTTAAAAGCACTGGAAGAAAACATAGGTGTTTATTTGTCTCATCTTAAGGTAAAAACAAGCTTTCTAAACAGATGTTCAAAGGCCAAATTTATCTAAAAAATATAGATTTAATTTTTAAAGTAAACTTTAAAGGCAAAAGACAAATAAAAAATGTTTGTAATGGATTGCTGATACCACTGAAATATAAAATATTTATATAAATCAATAAGAAAAGAATGAGCATGCCAACAGAAAAGTGGGCAAAAAGATAGTAACAGGCAATTTACAAATTAAATACAAATAAACATTCATATTAATTAATCAATATAACCTATGAAAAACTAAAATTTTTATCCAAAGGAAACAAAATCACTATCTCAAAAGGATATCTGCACTGCCATATTCACAGCAGCATAATTCACAACAGTCAGGACATGGAAACAACCCAAATGTCCAATGACAGATGAATGGATATAGACAGATGAATGGACACAGTGGAATATTATTCAGCCATAAAAAAGAACGAAATTCTGCCATTTGCGACAAGGTAGATGGACCTTGAGGGCATTAAGGTAAGTAAACTAAGTCAGACAGAGAAAGACAAATACAGTATGATCTCACTTACATGTAGAATCTGAAAAACAGCAAAAACCAGAACAACAAAAATGAGCTCATAGATACTAAGAACAGATTTGTGGTTGCTAGAGATGGTGGGTTGGGGGTGGGCAAAATGGGTGAAAGTGATTAAAGTAAAAGATACATACAAAATGGGAAATAACACAGACTTTTAAAATGACAAATAACATAAAAGGGAACTCCCATAAGGTTAACAGCTGATTTCTCAGCAGAAACTCTACAAGCCAGAAGGGAGTGGCATGATATACTTAAAGTGATGAAAGGGAAGAACCTACAACCAAGATTACTCTACCCGGCAAGGATCTCATTCAGAATCGATGGAGAAATCAAAAGCTTTACAGACAAGCAAAAGCTAAGTGAATTCAGCATCACCAAACCCGCTCTACAGCAAATGTTAAAGGAACTTCTCTAAGTGGGAAACACAGAGAAGAAAAGGACCTACAAAAACAAACCCAAAACAATTAAGAAAATGGTCATAGGAGCATACATATCGATAATTACCTTAAACGTGAATGGATTAAATGCTCCAACCAAAAGACACAGGCTTGCTGAATGGATACAAAAACAAGACCCATATATATGCTGTCTACAAGAGACCCACTTCAGACCTAGGGACACATTCAGACTGAAAGTGAGGGGATGGAAAAAGATATTCCATGCAAATGGAAATCAAAAGAAAGCTGTAGTAGCAATACTCCTATCAGATAAAATTGACTTTAAAATATGACCCGGCAATCCCACTACTGGGCATATACCCAGAGAAAACCGTAATTCAAAAAGACACATGCACCCCAATGTTCATTGCAGCACTATTTACAATAGCCTGGTCATGGAAGCAACCTAAATGCCCATCGACAGACAAACGGATAAAGAAGATGTGGTACACATATACAATGGAATATTACTCAGCCATAAAAAGGAACGAAATTGGGTCATTTGTAGAGACGTGGATGGATCTAGAGACTGTCATTATGAGTGAGGTAAGTCAGAAAGAGAAAAACAAATATCGCATATTAACGCATATATGTGGAACCTAGAAAATGGTACAGATGAACTGGTTTGCAGGGCAGAAATTGAGACACAGATGTAGAGAAGAAACGTATGGACACCAAGGGGGGAAAGCAGTGGCAGGTGGGGGTGGTGGTGGTGTGATGAACTGGGAGATTGGGATTGATATATATAGACTGATGTGTATAAAATGGATGACTAATAAGAACCTGCTGTATAAAATAATAAATAAAATAAGATTCAAAAAAAATGAAAACAAAAACAAATACCTAAGATGCTCAGTCTAAGAAATGGAAAGTTGTGTTTAAAACAGAGACTGATTTTAAAAAATCTTGGATAAACATTCCAAGAATTCCAATTATGGAATTTAAGTTTTACTATTACAAAGGTTTTTTTAATTCCATACTTTGACCTTTTTTAAAGTAAAACTTTGTCTTGATATTCTTCAAACCTCGTATGTTCTCAAAGTAAACGTGTTCCTGATTATCTTTAATCATACTGTAAATGTATACATATAAGACACTGTAGTTTCTGTTTTAATCAATATTTTCTATGAAAGATATTAGCCTTGTGACTTAAGAGTGAAATCAGACATAAAGTAGGGGTCATAACTGGCTTCATCTTCTAATTCACTGAGACTCCTTTAACTTGATCATCTCCCGTGGTGGTGGTGCTGGGAGTTTGTGTCCATTGTTGCCATTCAGTTTCTTTTCATCCTTTAATTCTTTCTGACCTGTGAACATTTCTGGGAGCTTACAATGTTTTTTGAGTGTGTACTAAAGGGTTTTATACTGTGAGCTGGCCAGGTTACTATTCAGCAATGATTTAAAGAAAAGAGGACTCAGCATATCATTAAGTATGTTTACCCAAATGGTACAGAGCTCTCTATATATGCCAGGATATAGGGGCCAGTCTTGGGTACTGAGAGGTAGGTGGGATGTATCTTCTTATCACAACTTTCCTCACCTAGCTTATTGCTATGTAGGAATTGCTCACGCTCTCTAACGTAAGTTAACGTTGCCCCAAGAAAATTATTCCATATGTTGATAGAAGTAGGAGTTATGCAAGACTTTCAGGGCAAATGGGTCTTATCTCATGTTCACTGTTCGTGGCTGCCTTCTCCTTGTCTACTTGATGAGATTCATGGCTCCATCTTGAACCCTCAGCTTCTAGGAATGTGCACTTAGGCTTGATCTGATCCATTGTGCCAATTCAACCCAATCTCTAGTGTTTCTGTGCACTTCTTGAATACATGTTAATTAGGTAATTCATTAATTATTTTATTTCAACATTAGTGAGATCCTGTTAAAACTGGAAGTTCAGATAGCTCTCCTTCAATGGCTTCTAATACCATTCAAAGCAAAAGCCAAAGTTATCATTGTACCTTCCAAGGTCATATGTGATCTCTGCCCCCACCTTCTTCTTTCTGATCTCATCTCTTATCACTTTTCCCCTTTGTGGCTACTACTCCAGACTTAAAAAGCCTCCTTGCTTTTCCCTGAACACACTGGGCATGCTCCTAACTCCAGGTCTTTACCTTTATCCTCCTTGGACTTCTCTTCTTCCAGATATCTGTAGACTACTTCCCTCATTTCCTTAAGTGTTTAATCAAATGTCACCTTCTCTGTGAGGCTTCCCTTTATCCTATCTAAAATGTCAACCCTCCCCCAAACACTCAAGTCTCCACTTAGCCTACATTTTAGACCTCAACATTCAGCTATATAGAATATACAATATATTATCTCTATCACTAAATTGAAAGTTCCTTAAAGGCAAGAATTTTGGTCTGTTTCTTTCACTACTGTATCTTCAGCACTTAAAACAATACCTGTAGGCACTCAATAAATGGGTTTTGAATGAATGACTGAATTCATGGAGCACAGAATACAAAATTGAACAGAACATAAAACCTGCTTTTGGTGGGCTCTTAATCTAGCACATTTGAAAAAGAGGTTAAAAAAAAGTATAACCATGTGCCAAGTTCTAAAATAGAGGAATGCAGTACAAGTACTACAGATATACAGAAAGAAAAGATCCACCAAAATCTACCTGAAGAGAGAAGAAAAGGCTTCATGGGTGAGATGACCCTGATCCTTGTGTTCTGGTTTCGTTCCCTGAGGTGGTTCACTGGTTCCCATATTCAGCCCTCCCTTGGTGAGGGTCAGTTTCAGGGATGCCACTCTTTGGCCCTAGTCTAAGGAGAGTTGTAAGAGATTGGCATGGCAAATTGGAAAGGAAACTGGCTTTGAAATGAGCTGGATTTCGTTTGGAATCCCAAGTTCACAGCAGAATCATGGGAAAATCCTGGACCCTGCCAATTCTCTTTCTTTTTTTTCACTCACCATTACATTCTGCCTTTTGCTCTTTCCCCAAAATACATGAGATAAAATCAAAGTTCTATTTTTGTCACCAACTTACAAAAACACAGTTACTCTGAGTAACCATATCTTGTTAGCTGTTTTTCTGTTTAAAAGTTGTTGAAAATGTCCTTAAGTTGTTTGGGGGAAAAATTCTTATTTCACAGTGTTTATTTCAAGAAAAAGTTAAGCCGACTCTGCCTCAAGGACACAGAAAGCAGAATACAGTGAGATAAGATTCTAGGTGCTTTTTGTAACTTGATTCTGCCAAGTTTATAAAACAGTATAATACTCTCCACCTTCTTTGCCTGAGCTGCCCCCACTGCATTCACAGAGGGAGGGCTGTAGAGAGGACCCTGGGAGGTGCTCAGGTCATACAACCTCTCATGGGGTCACAGGTCTTTTCTCTGCTCATCTTTCAGAACGAGCAGTATGAAAGTGAGAACTGGTCAGAGAATAGAAAGAGCATAACTCTCATCATATTACATTTTCCTTTCCTCCCCCGACCAACTTCTCCTAAGAGCTTTAAGGGTACTTATTGCAAAATCCAAGAATTAATAATTTGGAAATGTCTGAAAGAGTCTTTGTTCTAGGCTTGTGAGTTCTAATTTTATTCAAACAACTTGGGAGAAATAAGCAAGATAACTTTTTAATAGGGTCTGTGTCAGCCTTTCTTCAGAACATTCAACTCTACCATTGACTAGCTATGTGATTTCAGAGGAGGATGGGGAAAATAATGCCTACCTTGCTAGTTAGGAGGATTTGCTAATAGTTACTAATAGTTAATTTGCTACTTGCTAGTAGTGGTAGCTATTACCATTCTTTGGAAAGTAAATCATAATTATGGAGAGATGAACTTCATTTTACATTCCCATAATGTACCTTTCATTGATAGATTCTTCTAGGATGCTAGTGGATCTACTATGAGATGTTGGGGACTAGGAAAAATATGTTCTAGGACAGGAGTACTATTCCAAGAGGCCTCTGCAATGTTTGCATGCATTCAAATTCATAAGAACCCCATGTCATCCTAACAGAGATGATCATAACCAAAAGATCTTACCAAGTACCTGGTCAAAGACATTGGTCAACAAAACAATGATTATTTATTGGAAAAGTCACTTCTCTCTGACACATAATTTCCTCTTACTTTTCAGAGATGGTAGAAGGCTGAAGATCTCAACTCTAGCAAATACATTTATTACTTCCAAAGATTTACTAATTTAAAAACATATTTCAAATTACCTTTTAAAGACTATCATAGATATGACTTTCTGGAGGGCACATTCCAAGCCAATGTAAATTTCATTCATTTGGGGGTTTACCTTTGCACTGGATACTGTACATCACCCCCCATCCTCCTTTACTGAAGGTGCACGTGTGCCTCAGTTATTGCTGTTAATGGCTCTCAGCTATCCCCTGTTCAAGGGCACCCTACATCCAAATGTTGGCATGAGGGAGAGTGTACAAAAGGCCAGACCTCTTGCCTCAAGGTGGGAACAAGCCTGTACTGCAATTCATGCTGCAGAAGTCCTCATGGGATCAGGCTGAAGTACATCTCCAGTTGAGACCACAACCTTGCTTAGCTTGTTTCTCCTATCATATCTTGCTTCCATAACTTCCTTGCTCCTAAGCATGATCTGTCCATAAACAATACACACCCAAATCCTTGTCATAAGCTCTGCTTTTAGCAAACCCCACCCACGACAATGTCACACAGCACATTGGTCTGTGCGAGCACTTATGTGGGGAGAGGAAGAAGAATTTGAAGAAAATAATGTGGACTTGATGAGCATAAAAAGGTATGCAAAAGAACTGGGGAGTAAAAGAACTAGACCGATGTTTCTTAAAAATTCTAGTACTTGTTAAAAATACACATTTCTGTGTCTCACGCAGACTCACTGAATCAGGATCTCCAAAGGAGGGGCTTGAGAGGCTGTAGATTTAACAAGTACTCCAGGCGATTCTTATCATCAGTAAATCTGGGATACACTGAACTAGAAGAGACTAAAGCAGGGGTCAGCAAACATTTTCTGTAAAGGGCTAGATAGTAAATATTTTAAGCTTTGTGGGCCATATGGTCTATTTCACACTACTCAACTCTGCCACTGTGGCGCAAAAACAGCCACAGACAGTACATAAACAAATGAGCATAGCTGTGTTCCAACAACGCTGTATTTACAAAAATGAGTGGCAGGTTGGATGTGGCCCAAGGGCCAGTTTGCCAACCCTTGGACTAGAGCATCGGGGGCATAAAAGCGGTTTGCTGTTCTATAATAATTTGGCTGCAAAACTTTGGTACTACTCTTTCTTTGGCAAAATGTTTACATAATGTTGATCAGGCAAAAGACCTTCCCTGAAGTGGAGAAACATTTCCATTTTTCTAACCTCATTCTCAATCCTTGAATGTCACTGGCCTTGCCATGAGGTAATTTAAATGCGCATTTCAGCGAGGGGATAGTTTCTAGAGACCAGGTCTGCTATTCTTTCATGCTGATTCATAATACTGCCAGAGGCCATTCCATCAGGACAGATTTCAGCTACTGCAGGGAGAGATGCAGACCTAATTCATTCTTTTGTGTGTGTCTGCATGGGCTGGATTTCTGGCACTAAATACAGAAAATAAAATTTGTGAATTTTTACAACATTTACTCTGGATAGGCAGGGGGTTACTCAAGTCTTCCTTCTGTTGTCTTAACATTGTATAATTAACTTTATGAAGACATTAATAGCCCACCCTTTATTCACTAAGACTTTATATTCCACTTTACAAATTATGTGCTGTTATTATCTCAATGGAAAATTTTCAATGTTTGGCATAGATGAGTTGCAAAATAACAATTTTACATTCAAATCAGTTCTCTTTAATTAGGTTCTCAAATTTTATCACCACACATTTACAACACACTGGATAGAATTCTGTTCAATCCAGGTAACTCACATTCATCTTTAGGTGACCCTGAGAACAGCATAAAACAAATGCTCAGTTCTGCAGCCAGACTGTTACCATTAGGCTGTGACTTTGGCTACTTGGAATACATTTAATTCACATAAAAAAGAATAGCAACAGCTTTCTCATTAAATTGACTTTAGCCTCTGAACTCTGGGCCCACATATGTTTATTCTCAAGATTGCTGCTTGTCGGCAGATTTGTTACCTGCTGCATTGTTCCTCAGAGTCATTTAAACAAAGTTTAGAACTCTTTCAGGTCTGTCTACAGGATACATTTTCAGGAAATCTCAGGTTTATCTTGCATTTAGCATCTGTGATATTTGAGAAATTTAGTGCTTAAGAACAGACTCAATTAAAATTCACACTGGGTGGACCAGGATTGCTGGTTGTTTGGCTTGAAGCCAGTATATATTAACTGAGATGATCACAAGGACAGTTCTCCAGGAACCAACGTGTGTGTGTGTGTGCGTGTGTATGTGTGTGTGTCTGTGTGTGTAATACTCTTCATGCTGGATCCCCAAACTTTTTCTCATGAGGTCCAACCTACTTTCTATGGTCCTGGGATAAAGTGGCTGAGGACTGATCTTTCCTTGCATCCATGTGCCCTCTATACTGGAGGCTGTGGTTCTCCACGCAGATGCCTACTACAGGACTGACATGTCTATTTCCCCAGCAGCTGGGAGAACTGGCTAATGGTACCTTACAGTTGAGTCCCCCTTTGAGCATCCTTTAGCCAAAAAATTGCTTCTTCCAGTGTTATGCCCCTCTCAGTAGGCAGCCTGCATCTAGTGATTGATTCCTTTCCTCCTTAACTCTGGACATCTCCAGAGTTCCCCATGGGTTTGCCTGAGGCCTCATCCAACCTCTCCATCTGTACAATTATGCTTCCCTTACTTCCTCACTGGTGTTGCCCAAAATATGCCCCAATAAACCTCCTACTCACAAATCTCCATCTCAGAGTCTCTTTCCCCGAAGAACCCAGCTTATGATACCCTCCAAGGCTCAGATAAAAGTTTTCATAGCTTCAAATTCTCAGCACTAGTGTAGCATAGCATCAGCCATACTGTGTTTCAATTGTACATTTATTTATCCAGTCTTCGACTTAATAGTGGGCTGTTTGAGACAGAGACTGGGAGAGAGAGACTAGGTCTTAATTACTTCCCATATACCATATACTGCCTGGGGCATTCAAAGGCATTCAATACAAATTTCTTGAATAAATTGAACTAAAGAGACTAGAAACCAGAAATCCACAGATACAAGTCTCTGGTTGTGCTCCCTAGAAGCATGGTCTGAGATGGAGATTTTGTTCAGGTAATTTACTGACAGAGTGCCTTCAAGAGGAGAGTAAAAGAAGTAGGGTACGGTAGGGGTAAAAAGCTAAGCCGAAATGTGGTTTCTGATGGTCACTAATTCTGATCCCACCAAGCAGCAACGGAGCATGAATGAAACACAGAAAGAGTCCCATCTTGAGGCAGGAGAATCTGCCCTTTAAAAACTGATGGCAATCTGTCACTGATCATCGTCTGCCCTGAGGAGAGGAGATGGAACACATAGCCTCCAGGGACAAAGAAATTCCTATTTAAACTAGACCAGTTACCCTCAAAGTTTGTTATTCAGACCAACAGCATCAGCATCATTGGGAAATTGTTAGAAATACAAATTCTCAGGCTCCGCCCTAGACATACTGAATCAGAAACTGGGAGCTGAGCCCATCTATCTGTTTTAACAAGCCTTCTATGTGATTCAGAAGCAAGCTAAAGCTTGAGAACCACTGGTCTAAGGCAATTCTCCACAGAAGGATGGTGGTGGGTTTTTCTTGTTTGTTTTGTTTTTTAAAAATTTTTATTGAAATATAGCTGAATTACAATGTTGTGTTCGTTTCAGGTATACAGCAAAGTGATTCAGTTATATATATATATATTTTTTTCTTTTTTTACATTCTCTTCCATTATAGGTTATTATAATATATTGAGTATAGTTCCCTGTGCTATACAGTAGGTCCTTGTTACACACTACTATATATAAAATAGGATAGTGATGCTTTTGCTAGCTGTGAGTTATAACTCCATACTGTCAGTAGATGGAGAATGGGTGTACTTGCAGGTTAAGAGCATCTAGGTAGGGTACCAACAGCATCCACTATAGGTGACGATCAAGGAATTTTCTAAGAGCCAACAAAAGATCATACTCACATAAGTCCTTAAGACCACAAAGCAGGATGGCTCAATATGCATGCAAATCAAATTGGGGTACTCAGAATGCTCTAATACCTGTTTGGGTGGACAGGTCCTCAGCGACTGGGAGGAAGTGAGACTGGGGATTATGGCCAGAATTCCCGAATACTTTTTAAATAAACAGAGGAAAAGCCTGAGAATCAAGGTAGAGCTCTAGAGCAATTATCGAGTACGAGAAAAAGGTCTGATCACAAGTAATATGGCAAGAATCTAATTATCAGACAGGGGTACAACATAAGAGGAGGACCAGGAGCAAGGCTGACTCAATGGCCACTTTCATTTCCAGACATAGCACTTCTTATATTTCCTTTGACCTAAAACAGGAATAATCCTAGAAGATGAAGCAGCAGAACCTAAAACGGGTCTCTAACTAGCTTCAGCAATTAATGTAAGAGAGAAGCAAAATCAGAAAGCCCCGCAGATCATGACTATATCTTTCCGACCAATATATTAAAATGTTATATAAAATGAGCTAAAGCTGAAAGTTATAGCAAACTGTACGAAACATGCCTACATCAATGGACTATTCTATCTCTGTTATGGGATTTACAAAACTACTTTGCTGTAATTTAGGTCCAAAGTGATAAGCTGTTACAATATAATAACTTACTGTTCAGTTTATATGAAAATGAGATTGAACTGGCTGTGATTTCTAACTCCCCAAACTTTCATAATCCCCTACAGCTTGACAAGCTGACTGAATAAAAGAGGAAGACAGGAGGGGAAGGAACAATTTGTAAAAACTGTGCAGCCCTGATTGTCATTCTACTAGACAACAAAAGAAAAGAAAATATACACCTTTGAAGATGAAAACAGCAGGGGAATATGTTTAGTAACTGAGATGCAGATTCTGTCCTTAATGGAGTCCCTATTCCATATTAAGTCAAAAAATAGGTCTGTTCTCTAGCTGATTAATCAGCAGTGGCACACATAGCTGTTGCTATCAGGCACTCTACTGTCTCAGCATATATTTACTAACTGGCCTGTAATTACTTTTTTGGAACATTACCCAACACTGTTTTAGAGGAAGAAAGAATTCATTACCTGTGAAACAAAATATATAGGCCTTGTTTCTGGCAGACAATGATACCCAGCTCTATCATTTAAAATGGTAGATGTAAAATTTAAAAAAAAAGAAAAACCTCCATGAATTTTTTTTTTCCAAAGCAAGAGTTTCAACACTGGCTTTTTAAAGTGCTCTCCGGGTTATGCCTACATAAGTTAGCCAATCAATCACACAGCTACTATAATCTATGGGATCTCTGCAGCCTTTATTTCCACTGATATTCAGTGATGATGAATTGGCTTCCAAATCGTATCTAAACTCGACTTCACACCAGCAGTCTACACCAGTGGTTCGCAAACTGAGCATGAATTACAATCACCTGGAAGGCTTGTTCAATTGCAGCCTGCTGGGCCCCACCCCCAGAGTTTCTGATTTAGTAGGTCTAGAGGGGGATCCAGGAATCTACATTTTTAACAAGTTCCCAGGTAATGCTTATGCTGCCAGGCCAGAGGCTACACTTCGGGACCCTTGTTCTATCCCATTCTTTGCTTCTCTTCAACTGCCACTTCATCAGGTCACTTTTCTTATTTCTTCTAAGAAAATCCTCTGCTCTAGACAAATTAATACAACTGCTGAATCCATTCTTAAAATTTAATCCAGTACTGTCTTCTCATGTCAGTATTTTCAGATTACTCACTCTACTTGGTGCAGAACTGTAGCCTTAGTATACACTCAACACTATGTAATATATGTAATATTCTAGTAAGTATCACAAGTTCTTTATCAAATTTATATGTGTTAAATGTCTATCAGAAACATAGATTAAAATCTAGAATCACATATTATTAATGATCAGTGATTTCCTAAAAAAATTTCAACACCTAGCATACTGTAGGTACTTAATACATATTTTTATTTTATTTTTTATTTTTTAAAATATTTATTTATTTTGGTTGCGCTGGGTCTTAGTTGTGGCATGCAGACTTCTTAGTTGCGGCATGCGGACTCTCAGTTGTGGCATGTGGACTCCAAGTCACGGCATGCATGCAGGATCCAGTGCCCTGACCAGGGATCGAACCTAGCTAGGCCCCCTGCATTGGGAGTGCAGAGTCTTACTCACTGGACCACCAGGGAAGTCCCAATACATATTTTAAAATGAATGGCTGATGGTGTGATGTAGTTCAGTCTTGCACTCAAATCAGGAAGTTCCTCCCCTAATTAAAATCGAGGCTTTATCATGTTTAGATAATTTAATTGGCTAAAAATAACTTTTGGTTGAGCTGAAACTGACCTTTAAATAAAAGTTTGATGGTTCTGACTTATAGAATAAATTAAACTTAATCTAGTTCCATGAAACAGCTATTAAAATATTTGATCTCCTGTGCCCATGCACGAGTTTTCGCTTCTCAGCATAAAACCCTCTAGACCTCCAACCCATTCCTAAGGAAGAGTTTTCAGATCTTTTTCATCATCTTAGCTACTTACATCAGAATAAAGTTTAATTTTTCAATACCCCTCTTAAAAAATGTTCTTATATTTTAACACAGCATGCCAATGCACGATCCACAGGGAATACCTTCACCTTTGTTTTTTTGTTGTTATTGTTGTTTGTTTACTTTTATTGAAGTATAATCAACATACAATGTTATATTAGTTTCAGGTGTACAACATAGTGATTTGACACTTAAATACATTACGAGATGATCACTACAATAAGTCTAGTTACCATCTGTCCCCATTTAAAGTTATTACAATATTATTGGCTATATTCCCTATTCTGTATATTACATCTCCATGCCTTATCTATAACTGTACACTTCTCCCTCTTAATTCATTCATCTATTTCACCACTATTTTACATCATATACAAAAATAAGCTGAAAATGGATTAAAGACTGAATGTAAGGCCTGAAACCATAAAACTCCTCGAAGAAAGCAGAGGCAGTATGCTCTTTGATTTTGGTCTTAGCAATATTTTTTTGGATATGTCTCTTCAGGCAAGGGAAACAAAAGCAAAAATAAACAAATGGGATTATATCAAACTAAAATCCTTTTGCACACTGAAGGAAAACATCAACAAGATGATGATATTTTCTCCCATTTCTCTGAATGGGAGAAAATATCTGCAAATCATATACCTATAAGGGGTTAATATGTAGAATATATAAAGAACACATTCAACTTAATATTAAAAAATCCATTTTAAAGATGTTAATAAAAAATGGGCAGAACACCTGAACAGACATTTTTCCTAAGAAGACACACAAATGGCCAACAAGCACATAAAAAGTGGTCAACATCACTAATCATCAAGAAAATGCAAATCAAAACCACAATGAGGTATCACTTCACCCCCGCCAGAATGGCTAATATCAAAAAACCCTCTCCTTTGATTGAAAACGTCTTCTATTCATATGAGCTAAGTATCCATGAAATGTTTAAGTCCACACAGCACATGTACATATGGTCATCATCAAGTAACTCCTAACAATATTAATACACTTAAGTGTGCATTTATATAACAGAGTTGTTGAACCTGAGTGCAGAACTTCATAATTAGACTTGACAGATCACTCCTTTACTAGATGTAACTCCTTATTTTAATCTATTAAAATATTTTTGTATCTTGATACCATGTTCCAATGTATAAGGTATCTTGTCCTATTTTAAAAGTATTTATTATTTAGTATTTTATCTGTGTATGGCTTCATTCCTTGGAATCTTGTATTTTCTCTATGAATTCTCTTGATTTGAATATATATATTCATTTTCACTCATTCAACAAGTGGATATTTTCTGATATTACCTTATTTTCAGATAATACACTGATAAAATTAGAAGGAAGAAGTGATTATATAGTTGATTTGGCAAGTTTAGATAGTACATGTTATTGAAATGATTAATTAAAAGAAGACAATAGAAAAATAAGCTTTATATTTCACTTCACTTATTACAAAAGAAAAACTTAAAATTTGGGATCAATTTCTCCTAAAAATAACAATAATAAAAATAATACTTAAAACTTCCATGTTTACTAGAGACTCTAGGCTGATAACCGTAAAAAATATTGATGGGTAACAGGTCACCAAAACTCCTTATTGCATTTTATTTTGTCCCCTAAAATGAAAAGAATTATCTCAAAACTGATTCAGTGCTAGCAACACAGTATGTGATACAATAAATACTTGATGAAATGAACTTTTATATTCCTCATTAATCAAAGACTTCATAGAATGAATAAAAAGTCATGGTTCACAGAGCATTGCAGAAATCATTAAACAGAACAATGATTTTATTTAAATAATTATAAGATCCAAACTTTTACACTAGGAGGAAAAGAGATTAATTAAACAGAGTCTCAGAAAATCATGGAGCATTTTTAAGCATATAATATACCAACACTTCTGGCTAAAAAACAAAATCTTATCATTTATGTATTTATTTCATAAGCATAATTTCATTTTTGCTTCAAAGTAGCCCTGAAATGTAGGCAGGAAAAAAAAATTATCTTCAATTTACAAATGAGAAAACTTGGACCCGATGAAGTGAACAAAGGACATCTAAATTTTTTCCAAACAATTTTACCAAAGATATACCAAAGGCTTAAATTACTGAATCCATCTATATCTAGCTACATACACATAACATGGGAAGGGTATGGTAAGACCCCAAATTGTAAAGATGGAGATTCTCCAAATCAATATATAAATTGGATTCAATAATAATTTCAATAGGAATTTTCACAGAATTTGATAAACTGGTCTTAAATTCATATTTCATTGATAGCTAATTGATAGCATGTAAAATAATGAAATTAGAACATTTTCTCACACCACATACAAAAATAAACTCAAAATGGATTAAAGACCTAAATGTTAGACTGGAAACCATAAACTCCTAGAAGAAAACATAGGTAGAACACTCTTTGATATAAATTGTAGCAATATTTTTTTTTGGATCTGTCTCCTAAGGCAAAGGAAACAAAGACAAAAATAAACAAATGGAACCTAATTATACTTAAAAGCTTTCTCACAGTAATGGAAACCATCAACAAAATGAAAAGACAACCTACTAAACGGGAAAAAATATTTGTAAATGATATGACCAATAAGGGGTTAATATCCAAAATATATAAAGAGCTCATACAACTCATTATCAAAAAAACCAAACAACTTTATTAAAAAATGGGCAGAAGACCCGAACAAACATTTTTCCACAGAAGACACATAGATGGCCAACAGGCATGGGAAAAGATGCTCAACATCATTAATCATCAGAGAAATGCAAATCAAAACCATTATGAGATGCCACCTCACACCTGTTAGAATGGCTAGCACCAAAAAGACCACAAATAACAAGTGATGGTCAAGGATGTAGAGAAAAGGAAACCCTTGTGCACTGTTGGTGTAAATGTAAATTGGTGCAGCCACTATGGAAAGCAGTATGGACAGTCCACAGAAAACTAAAAATAGAGCTACCATATGATCCAGCAATTCCACTCCTGGGTACATATCTGAAAAAAACAAAAACACTAACTTGAAAAGATACATGCACCCCAATGTTCATAGCAGCATTATCTGCTATTCCCAAGATATGGAAGCAACCTTATATATATCACATATATACATACATACAATGGAATATAACTTAGCCATAAAAAAGAATGAAATTTTGCCATTTGCAACAACATGGATGGACCTGAAAGGTATTATGCATAGTGAAATAAGTCAGACAGAGAAAGATAAATACTGTATGCTATTACTTGTATGTGGAATCTAAAAAATAAATCAAGTAAATGAATATAACAAAACAGAAATAGACTCACAGATATAGAGAACAAACTAGTGGTTACCAATGGGGAGAGGGGGGCAAGATAGGGGTAGGGGATTAAGAGGTATAAACTACCAGGTATAAAATTTAAAAACTACAAGGATATACTGTACAGCACAGGAAATATAGCCAATATTTTTAAATGGAATATAATCTATAAATATTTTGAATTTCTAAGTTGTATACCTGAAACTAATATAATATTGGAAATCAACTATACTTCAGTAAAATGAATGGACAAATCATATTTGATAGTAAAGTTAAAGAAGTTAAGAAGACTAGCAAAGAGTAACTCTTTCAATATCTATCAGATACCAAGATTTACTTAAACTTTTTACATGAAACTGTGTGAATTAAGGTAGTGAGGTATGCACACAGAAACGGACAAATAGACAAAAAAATAGATAACTCAAGATCAGATCCACACTTATATGGAAACCTATTAAGCAATAAAGGTGTCGCAAAAAAATAAGAAAAGAAAAACTATTCAGTAAAAGATTCTGAGACATTTAACTATCTACATGAAAAATGCAAAAGTGTATTCCTAAGTTCACACTAGATACTAAAATAAATCTCACATTAAAAAGGCTCAGAGTGAAAGAAAAAATATTATGTTTTAAAATGAATATATGTGAGTATATTTTTAATCCTGAGGAATGAAAGCATTTCTTAAAGAAAAAAAAAACAGCATAAACTAAAAAGATAGATGAATTTGATTACATTAATATTAATGATAGAAAAAGCAACCAGAATGTAACTAAGAAAAAAGCAAAGAGTGGAATATGACATTAGCAACTCATATAACCCATAAAGGATATTAAAGCACAGGTGCTTATTTTTATTACTCTACTATTTTATCATTCCTTACTATTGGATCTTCTAAGATTGATGCTTCTAATATTGATTTACAGACTCATAGTAAATTTATTGAAATTGAACTATTACTTTAATACTTGAAGGGTAGAATATTTTGCTCACTGAGTTGCAATAAGGTTAAATTGAAATTATAGTTATAAGAGTTGGATCAAATCAGATATTATTTTTAGACAATACAACATATAATAAAACAGATTTTAATATTTTTGAAGAAAATTTCTGATGTCCAATCTCTCTTATAGTACACAGAGGAAAAGTAAACCTAATTTAGTTCAATCTGGTTGAAATTTCTATAGTTCTAAGGCAGGTTTTTTGTTTGGATCTTTTAACATGTTAGTAGATTTTCCAATAAACAATATCAATATCATATGCTTCAAGCACTAATAAATAATACATTTTATTAAAATGGAAGAGGAAACTTTTAAGATATCAACAAGTAAAATTAAAAAGATAAAACTCAATATCATAAAAACTAGTATAGTGAGTTTTTAAAAAAATCTGATATTTAGAATTATTCCTGCAGATAATATTTTATGACAAAAATATTTATGACTTTCAAGATTTAGGCTTCTAGGTTCAACACTTGTAATATCCCAAAGGAAACTACAGTACACATTGTTTCATGTTTTTGGAGTGAAAAATCCTTTTTACATAAGCAAGTATATGAATTCTGTATTTCTGCTGAACTTAAAATCAAACTAAAATAAATAAAAACTTAGTATTAAAAAGCATCTTCCATGTGCAAGACCCTGTGCTAAACACCATCAATCAATACATATTTTTCACTAGGTCTTGTTTAAATCAATACCCCATTTTAGGATCTAGCTTTCAAAAAGTGGAGGGAAAATACTAATTAAAACGTCTAACGCAGAGCATGTATATAAAATCCAGTAGGAAGTTTGCAAATTATGACCACTTATAATTGATACACTATATTTTCAACACATTCTAATCATCTGGAGACAATGCCATATCTTACTGACCTCTTCTGTATTCATACAAGGTAAAAAGATATTAAGGTTTATTTTCTCTCTTCGTTCTATTTATATTGGAAATTAATTCATTACACAGGGTCATTTTTAATTCATGTGGTAGCCTAGGTACTGAATCATATAAGTATTTAGTTTATCAATGCTGTATTAAGCTATGACCCTTCCTATTTATTCATGTCCTCTGTATGTATAGTTTAGGGTTCCTTTCTCTTTTGTTGTAACAAACCAGGAGAACAGCATAAGCATTTCAAAATTTGGGGAACTTTTGACTTCTTTCCTTTTAAGGACTATTTTTTACTAGGATAATTTCTCCTACTACTGAATGAAAACTCAGAAATTCCCATGATTCCATGCTCTTAGGAAAAGTTTGGTCATACAGTCACTTTAAGTTATAAGTACTACCTTAGTATGGTCTAAGATCATAGTAATCAACCTTTCAATCTTCAATCAAAGCTAAAGAGCTCTCCTCCCATCCTCCTGGACACGTCTTACATAAGGTGACTTATGTGACCAGCTTACCTGTCTTTCTTGTCATATCCACACCCAGGTACAAAGAGGCAGGGAGGAGTAAAGAGACATAAGGACAGAACTGTTCTTATTTGGTTGGTGACTGGCAAATGTGTAAAGCTGAATCTTTCACTTAAGGTTACTGATGTGGATTTGGCATTGGTCCCCAGCTTGAACTAAGCTCAGATGGTGAGAGCCTCCCCTTTGGTTGGTCACTGTCTCCTCAGATCAAGCATCTCTGAGGACTCATCTCTTCCTGGGCAGGGCTTAAAACTTCTCCTGGTAGGCTTTCTCTTCCTTGTGGACCAAATCTGCTCCATGGGAAACATTCATGCCTGTTACCCCTTCTCCTCTCCCCAACTCCCTGCAGGAGTATCACTTTCTGGTCCTTTATTCTCTCTCCTTCCTTCTCTCTTCCCCTCTCTCTCCCTCTCCTCTTCTCTCTCCCTCTCAGCACCCCCTCCCACCCCCCCCATACATGCTTCACCCTTCACAGGTGTGAATGACGCATAAATATACTGCATCTCCCTACTCCAGGAAATACCCATTAACTTCTCTTAGCAGTCCCCCTAAAACTTCCACCCTTTAGAATTTCAGGGAAGAAGGTAGACTGCTCACCCCATCAGAGGGAGAGGAGACACCTTAGCAGCTCTCTAAAGAAATCTTTCCAGTTCCTCTCTGCCTCTCCAATCTAGATTCTTTTATATTCTCAAAGTGGGTGAAAGGTTAAAGAGTCATGGAATCTCTTCTGATTTATCCACTTTGAAGATTCCTCCAGGATATTCTGTCTCACACTCAGCTGGGTATCAGATAATTATCATATATTGACACTTCAGGCAAAACTTCAATTTTCACATCCTATTAAATAATACTAGTAAGAACGACAAAGAGCAACAACAACAACTTAAATTTCTTGATATGTTTGCTTTGCTCTCATCATGGTTCTTCTGTCCTTATTCATATTAGCCTATTTAATCCTCTCAACAATCCTATGAACTAAACATGAATGTTACCAGCATTTTCAAGATGGATGAATTGAATCCCAGAAAGGTGTTAAGTAATTACTTAACATGATGAAATTTGAAACCAGGTGGTCTGGCTCCAGATCCCATCTTTTTAACCACTTTGATAATCTGCCTCTACATGCATCAATAAATGGTTATTTTCTTTTAAATATAAGATATAAAAATGACCCTATGTTTGCTTAACTCTAACAATGGATTAAATATGTTGGTAGAACAGTTTTATAACATGAAATTTCACTTCTTTCTTGGATGTTCTTTATAATCAATATTCCTGAAGGTTTTTTTTTTTAACATCTTTATTGGACTAAAATTGCTTTACAGTGTTGTGTTAGTTGCTGCTGTATAACAAAGTGAATCAGCACATATATACAATGGAATATTGCTCAGCCATAAAAAGAAATGAAATTGAGTTATTTGTAATGAGGTAGATGGACCTAGAGTCTGTCATACAGAGTGAAGTAAGTCAGAAGGAGAAATACAGTTTATCCTTAATTTTTGTTTTTTATTTATTTTTAACTAATTTAAGCTCTTAACTATATTTTATCTATATTAATTTCCTTTTTCTAGTCCCTTGTGTTTCCTTTCTGTTTTTTTTTAATTTAACATTTTTATTGGAGCATAATTGCTTTACATTGTTGTGTTAGTTTCTGCTGTATAACAAACTGAATAAGCTATACGTATACATATATCCCCATATCCCCTCCCTCTTGAGCCTCCCTCCCACCCTCCCTATCCCACCCATCTAGGTGGTCACAAAGCACCAAGCTGATCTCCCTGTGCTATGCAGCTGCTTCCCACTAGCTATCTATTTTACATTTGGTAGCGTGTATATGTCCACGCCACTCTCTCACTTCATCCCAGCTTACCCTTCCCACTCCCCGTGTCCTCAAGTCCATTCTCTACATCTGCATCTTTATTCCTGTCCTGCCAATAGGTTCTTCACAACCATTTCTTTTTTTTTTTTTTTAGATTCCATATATATGTGTTAGCATATGGTATTTGTTTTTCTCTTTCTGACTTACTTCACTCTGTATGACAGACGCTAGGTCCATCCACCTCACTACAAATAACTCAATTTCGTTTCTTTTAATGGCTGAGTCATATCTTCTTTATCCATTCATCTGTTCATGGACACTTAGGTTGCTTCCATGTCCTGGCTATTGTAAACAGAGCTGCAATGAACATTGTGGTACATGACTCTTTTTGACTTATGGTTTTCTCAGGGTACATGTCCAGTAGTGGGATTGCTGGGTCACATGGCAGTTCTATTTTTAGTTTTTTAAGGAACCTGCTTACTGTTCTCCATAGAGGCTGTATCAATTTACATTCCCACCAACAGTGCAGGAGGGTTCCCTTTTAGCCACAACCTCTCCAGCATTTATTGCTTGTAGATTTTTTGATGATGGCCTTTCTGACTGGTGTGAGGTGATACCTCATTGTAGTTTTGATTTGCATTTCTCTAATGATTAGTGATGTTGCGCATTCTTTCATGTGTCTGTTGGCAATCTGTATATCTTCTTTGGAGAAATGTCTATTTAGGTCTTCTGCCCATTTTTGGATTGGGTTGTTTGTTTTTTTTCATATTGAGCTGCATGAGCTACTTGTATATTTTGGAGATTAATCCTTTGTCAGTTGCTTTGTTTGCAAATATTTTCTCCCATTCTGAGGGTTGTCTTTCCATCCTGTTTATGGTTTCCTTTGCTGTGCAAAAGCTTTGAAGTTTCATTAGGTCCCATTTGTTTATTTTTGTTTTTATTTCCATTACTCTAGGAGGTGGGTCAAAAAGGATCTTGCTGTGATGTATGTCATAGAGTGTTCTGCCTATGTTTTCCTCTAAGAGTTTCGTAGTGTCTGGCCTTACATTGAGGTCTTTAATCCATTTTGAGTTTATTTTTGTGTATGGTGTTAGGGAGTGTTCTAATTTCATTCTTTTACATGTAGCTGTCCAGTTTTCCCAGCACCACTTACTGAAGAGGCGGTCTTTTCTCCATTGTATATTCTTGCCTCCTTTATCAAAGATAAGGCAACCATATATGCGGGAGTTTACCTCTGGGCTTTCTATCCTGTTCCATTGATGTATATTTCTGTTTTTGTGCCAGTACCATACTGTCTTGATTGCTGTAGCTTTTTAGTATAGTCTGAAGTCAGGGAGCCTGATTCCTCCAGCTCCGTTTTTCTTTCTCAAGATTGCTTTGGCTATTAGGGGTCTTTTGTGTTTCCATACAAATTGTGAAATTTTTTGTTCTAGTTCTGTGAAAAATGCCATTGGTAGTTTGATAGGGATTGCACTGAATCTGTAGATTGCTTTGGGTAGTAGAGTCATTTTCACAATGTTGATTCTTCCAATCCAAGAACATGGTATATCTTTCCATCAGTTTGTATCATCTCTAATTTCTTTCATCAGTGTCTTATAGTTTTCTGCATACAGGTCTTTCATGTCCTTAGGTAGGTTTATTCCTAAGTATTTTATTCTTTTTGTTGCAATGGTAAATGGGAGTGTTTCCTTAATTTTGCTTTCAGATTTTTCATCATTAGTGTAGAGGAATGCAAGAGATTTCTGTGCATTAATTGTGTATCCTGCTACTTTACCAAATTCATTGATCAGCTCTAGTAGTTTTCTGGTAGCATCTTTAGGATTCTCTATGTATAGTATCCTGTCATCTGCAAACAGTGACAGCTTTACTTATTCTTTTCCGATTTGGATTCCTTTTATTTTTTTCTTCTCTGATTGCTGTGGCTAAAACTTCCAAAACTATGTTGAATAATAGTGGTGAGAGTGGACAACCTTGTCTTGTTCCTGATCTTAGAGGAAATGGTTTCAGTTTTTCACCATTGAGAACAATGTTGGCTGTGGGTTTGTCATATATGGCCTTTATTATGTTGAGGAAAGTTCCGTCTATGCCTACTTTCTGGAGGGTTTTTATCATAACTGGGTGTTGAATTTTGTCGAAAGCTTTTTCTGCATCTATTGAGATGATCATATGGTTTTTCTCCAATTTGTTAATATGGTGTATCACATTTATTGATTTGCGTACACTGAGGATTCCTTGCATTCCTGGGATAAACCCCACTTGATCATGGTGTATGATCCTTTTAATGTGCTGTTGGATTCTGTTTGCTAGTATTTTGTTGAGGATTTTTGCATCTATGTTCATCAGTGATATTGGCCTGTAGTTTTCTTTTTTGTGACATCTTTGTGTGGTTTTGGTATCAGGGTGATGGTGGCCTCGTAGAATGAGTTTGGGAGTTTTCCTCCCTCTGCTATATTTTGGAAGAGTTTGAGAAGAATAGGTGTTAGGTTTCTCTAAATGTCTGATAGAATTCGCCTGTGAAGCCATCTGGTCCTGGGCTTTTTTTTTGTTGGAAGATTTTTAATCACATTTTCAATTTCAGGGCTTGTGATTGGTCTGTTTCTCTTTTCTATTTCTTCCTGGTTCAGTTTCAGAAGGTTGTCCTTTTCTAAGAATTTGTCCATTTCTTCCAGGTTGTCTATTTTATTGGCATAGAGTTGCTTGTAGTTATCTCTCATGATCGTTTGTATTTCTGCAGTGTCAGTTGTTACTTCTCCTTTTTCATTTCTAATTCTGTTGATTTGAGTCTTCTCCCTTTTTTTCTTGATGAGTCTGGCTAATGGTTTATTGATTGTGTTTATCTTCTCAAAGAACTAGCTTTTAGTTTTATTGATCTTTGCTATCATTTCCTTCATTTCTTTTTCATTTATTTCTGATCTGATCTTTATGATTTCTTTCCTTCTGCTAACTTTGGGTTTTTTTGTTCTTCTTTCTCTAATTGCTTTAGGTGTAAGGTTAGCTTGTTTATTTGAGATTTTTCTTGTTTCTTGAGGTAGGATTGTATTGCTATCAACTTCCCTCTTAGAACTGCTTTTGCTACATCCCATAGGTTTTGGGTCGTCGTGTTCTCACTGTCATTTATTTCTAGGTATTTTTTGATTTCCTCTTTGATATCTTCAGTGATCTCTTGATTATTTGTTTAGCCTCCATGTGTTTGTACTTTTTACAGTTTTTTTCCTGTAATTGATATCTAGTCTCATAGCGTTGTGGTTGGAAAAGATACTTGCTACGATTTCAATTTTCTTAAATTTACCAAGGCTTGATTTGTGACCCAAGATATGATCTATCCTGGAGAATGTTCCATGAGCACTTGAGAAGAAAGTGTATTCTGTTGTTTATGGATGGAATGTCCTATAAATATCAATTAAATCCATCTTCTTTAATGTATCATTTAAAGCTTGTCTTTCCTTATTTATTTTCATTTTGCATGATCTGTCCATTGGTGACAGTGGGGTGTTAAAGTCCCCTAGTATGATTGTGTTACTGTCAATTTCCCCTTTTATGGCTGTTAGCATTTGCCTTAGGTATTGAGGTGTTCCTATGTTGGGTGCATAAATATTTACAATTGTTATATCTTCTTCTTGGATTGATCCCTTGATCATTATGTAGTGTCCTTCTTTGTCTCTTGTAATAGTCTTTATTTTAAAGTCTATTTTGCCTGATATGAGAATTGCTACTCCAGCTTTCTTTTGATTTCCAATTGCATGGAATATCTTTTTCCATCCCCTCACTTTCAGTCTGTATGTGTCCCTAGGTCTGAAGTCAGTCTCTTGTAGACAGCATATATACGGGTCTTGTTTTGTATCCATTCAGCCAGTCTATGTCTTTTGGTTGGAGCATTTAATCCATTTACATTTAAGGTAATTATCGATATGTATGTTCCTATTACCATTTTCTTAATTGTTTTGGGTTTGTTATTGTAGGTCTTTTCTTTCTCTTGTTTCTTGCCTAGAGAAGGTCCTTTAGCATTTGTTGTAAAGCTGGTTTGGTGGTGCTGAATTCTGTTAGCTTTTGCTTGTCTGTAAAGGTATTACTTTTTCCATCAAATCTGAATGAGATCCTTGCTGGGTAGAGTAATATTGGTTGTAGGGTTTTCCCTTTCACTACTTTAAATATGTCCTTTCACATCCTTCTGGCTTGCAGAGTTTCTGCTGAGAAATCAGCTCTTAACCTTATGGGGAGTCCCTTGTGTTATTTGTTACTTTTCCCTTGCTGCTTTTAATATTTTTTCTTCATATCTAATTTTTGATAGTTTGATTAATATGTGTCTTGTTGTGTTTCTCCTTGGATTTATCCTGTATGGGACTCTCTGTGCTTCCTGGACTTCACTGACTATTTCCTCTCCCATATTAGGGAAGTTTTTAACTATAATCTCTTCAAATATTTTCTCAGTCCCTCTCTTTTTCTCTTCTTCTTCTGGGACCCCTATAATTCGAATGTTGGTGCGTTTAATGTTGTCCCAGAGGTCTCTGAAACTGCCCTCAATTCTTTTCATTTTTTTTTTTTCTATTTTGCTCTGCAGGAGTTATTTCCACTATTTTATCTTCTAGGTCACTTATCCATTCCTCTGCCTCAGTTATTCTGCTATTGACTCCTTCTAGAGAATTTTTAATTTCATGTATTGTGTTGTTCATCACTGTTTGCTTGCTCTTTAGTTCTTCTAGGTCCTTGTTAAACGTTTCTTGTCTTTTCTCCATTCTATTTCCAAGATTTTAGATCATCTTTACTACCATTACTCTGAATTCTTTTGCGGGTAGACTGCCTGTTTCCTCTTCATTTGTTTGGTCTGGTGGGTTTTTACCTTGCTCCTTCATCTGCTGTGTATTTCTCTGTCTTCTCATTTTGCTTAACTTACTGCATTTGGGGTCTCTTTTTCACAGGCTGCAAGGCTTGTAGTTCCCATTGTTTTTGGTGTCTGCCCCCATTGGGTAAGTTTGGTTCAGTGGGTTGTGTAGGCTTCCTGGTGGAGGGGCCTGGTGCCTGTGTTCTGGTGGATGAGGCTGGATCTTGTCTTTCTGGTGGGCAGGACCGCGTCCAGTGGTGTGTTTTGGGGTGTCTGTGAACTTATTTTGATTTTAGGCAGCCTCTCTGCTAATGGGTGGGGTTGTGTTCCTGTCTTGCTAGTTGTTTGGTATGGGGTGCCCAGCAATGTAGCTTGCCGGTTGTTGAGTGGAGCTGGGTCTTAGTGTTGAGATGGAGATTTCTGGGAGAGTTCTCACTGTTTGCTATTACGTAGGGCTGGGAGGTCTCTGGTGGTCCAATGTCCTGAACTCGGCTCTTCCACCTAAGACGCTCTGGCCTGACACCAGGCTGGAGCACCAAGACCCTGTCAGTCACATAGCTCAGAATAAAAGGGAGAAAAAAAAAGAAATAAAATAAAATAAAATAAAATAAAGTTATTAAAATAAAAAAATAAAAAATATATTATTAAAAGTAAAAAAAAAAAAGTAATAGAAAAACTAGAAAGAAGAGAGCAGCCAAATCAATAAAAAAATCTACCAATGATAACAAGAAGTAAAAACTATACAAAAAAAAACAAACAAAAAAACGAAAACAAAAAACAAAAACAAAACAAAAAAACAAAACTAAACAAAAACGGACAGACAGAACCCTAGGACAAATGTTAAAAGCAAAGCTTTTGGGAAGTCTGAGGTCTTCTGCCAGCATTCAGTTGGTGTTCTGTAGGAGTTGTTCCACATGTAGATGTATTTTTGACGTATTTGTGGGGAAGTAGTTGATCTCCAAGTATTATTCCTCCACCATCTTGAAGGTCCTCTCCCTGAAGGGTTTTTTTTTTTTTAACATCTTTATTGGAGTATAATTGCTTTACAATGGTGTGTTAGTTTCTGCTTTATAACAAAGTGAATCAGTTGATTCAGCACTTTCCACTGAGTTTTTTCCTGTATCATAATGTCATTACTCTTTATAGATAAATTTACATTTATGGCAAATCATGGAACTTTCTGTTTTGCTAAAAGTTCAGCTATTTTTTAGACTAAAGTACAATGTCTTCTAATACAAGTCTACAAACCGACTTTCTTTGATATTTTGAAAAGTGAACACTTTTCAAATGGTAATTTTATGTAGTCAAACAGTAATTGCATACGGCTCAATCCCTCACAACTCATGATCTGTCACAAAAAGGAAAACTGTCAACATATTCTCCTTTACAAATATGCTATGTGAGAATTTATGTCATTTCTCTTTCAACTTAAACTTCTTGCAAAGCTGTAATACTATTACTCTGATGAGACAGAAAATATAAATACAATTTTAGTAAAATATCTGTGAAAAACTTCTTCAATGAAATAACAGTTAATACTTTTAAAGATCATTCAAAGATTGTGACACTCCATGACACTTTCATTTTTCACATCAGGTGATCATATAATAAGACCGAGGAAAAAAACCAAGAGATTAATGACGTCAAGAAAATATATTTAGTATCTACAAAAAGAAGTGATGCAAGGAGGTTTTAATGTAAGAAACTTTAGTATTGAAAATTAAATCTATAATTCGAACTCCATCTGTGTAAATAAGTGACTGCTGATGTAAAATACATATTCAGTATGCCATGCACGTGCACAAATATCCAAAATGTTCTATAATTTCTCAATTAATGTAGAACCAAGATTTTATGTTTGACATGATGTGATACTGTGATTTCTAATAGACCCTAGTGAGATCAAAGTACACATTGTGTGATGTGAATTTTATATCAAATAACAAAAAAGCAAACCAGTCTTTGGCCTCAAATTTATTCAGTTTAGGGGGGCTTTATTTCATTTATTTCCTTTTTCATTCAATAGAGAATTTAAACCTGGGAGTTTCTTAGAGATAATCTAGGCCATGCCTCTCCTTTAAAAGAAGAGAAAACAGAGGTACTAGGTGGTCAACCAGATAACACAAGATCACAGAGAGAGATGCCAAGTAGGGACAAGAAGCTTGTTTCTTGATTCCTCTACCTTGAACTTTCTTCACCATGCCCACAGCCCCCAGTAGACAGAAACAACACAAGTTGTACCACTGTATTTCTATTCTAAAAATTCAACTTATGAAGAAAAAGGCTGACTGTCAGTATTGCCACAATATTTCTATTCTAAAAATTCAACTTACGAAGAAAAAGGCTGACTGTCTGTATTCTCCTTTCATAAATGTTTGGGTGAAGTCATATTTTCCTACTGGGCCAGTCTAGATGTGTGCAATCACAACGAATCTGTTGAAAGCTATTTCAAAAACCAGTCATTTAGTCAACTTGAAAATGACAGACCAATCAAAACATGAGAAAAAAGTCCTGATTAGAGAGTTAGTCACTTTTTACAGAGAACAGAAAGTTAAGATCTAATCTGTTGTGACTTATGCACCAGGATTTCTGGCTGGGGTTTCTAAACAGAATAGAGTCTTTGGAATAAAACCTTGAAAATTTTTCTACAAAGAATTTGGGCAATCATTGTAATAATGTTTTTGAAGTTCAATAACTGTAAAAGCAAGGTTATTTGATAAATGACTATTTTACAAGAAAGAAATATTTGAAAATGAAATTACTATTTAGAATTGAGCATGCTGGAAGATATTTATAATCCATACATGTTACATGTACATGAGTTATATAATAGTAATTATCATTAAGGCAACTATTTCAATGCTGACAGAATTCAAGACTGAGAATAACAAAGGAAACCAAACTGTAAACCAATTCAGAAATCATTAAATCAAAATCAAATTTTGGCATGCAATTGGAAACCCTGGTTGCCTTTAGGGAGAAGAACTGTGTAGCTGGAGTTGGGACATAAATTTTCACTGGCTATCTTTCCAGAACTTTTGAATTATGTTCTAGCAAAAGAATTATGTATTTAAAAATATGAATTAAATTCTAAAAAATAAAGTAAAACCAGAAATTCTATACTTAATAATAAATATGACTATTTTTATAGGTTCTATATGTACAGATAGTATTTGTTTTAACTTTACATTCAAAACTTTAAACTGTTGGCCTATTTCGGAAATTTATTTCAGTTATCAAGTTAGGGATGTTCATTGTACTATATAGGATTGCTGTCTGCATGGAGAAAGTAATAAAAATTGAAGAAAGAAGTTCACAGTTAGACTACTAAAGGTAGGACCTTCCCACTCCTAACTTCCTCCCTCCCACCCTCCCTCCCTCCCTTCCTCCTGATCCATCCAACACTCTTTTATGGCATGCCTACTATATGCTAGGCACTGTGCTAGCCACTAGTGATGCACTATGAGCAAAACAGATTTATAACTTTGCCATCCTGGAGCTTAGGGTATACTGGGAAAGACAAGACATTTAACAAACAATTCCAGAGTTCCATAAGATTATTGTTACAATGAAAGGGAACAAGGTGCTAAGAGTGAATATCCGGTATACTCTGGGAAAATCATAGAGGTTCCTAGACAATATGATATTTAAGCTTGGAAATGAATAATGAGTAAAAATTGGCCAAATGAAAGCATGGTGAAATAACATTCCAAAAAGAAGGACCATGTGTAAAGGCTCTAATTGGGAAGAGCCTGAGGCATGGTGGGGTGTGCTTGGAGCTAGTGAGGAAGGGGTAAAATGGCCAAAGAAGAGATTGGGGAGAGCTAGGTTATACCAGCTCTTATGTTCTGTGTGAAGAATTTGGAATTTTATTCCAAGTGCAATGGAAAGCCATGGAAGGGATTTAAGAAAGATGATGTGATGGTCCATATTACACTTTATAAAGGTCACTCTGGTTGCTTTGGGACAAATTAATTAGAAGTGAGCAAGAGTTGATGTGGAAGAACAATTAAAAAGCAACTGCAGTACTCCTAATGAGATGCTGACACTGGCTAATGTGCTCATGTAGGCTGTGAAGGAGAGAAGTGAGGAGGTTTGTGATATATTTAGGAAATGTTGTCAACAGAACTTGGTGATTCATTAGATGTAAGGGGTCAGATGTGCATCCTGTTCCACTAGCTCCACAACTGATAACTGCAGAGAGGATTTTTTAAATCCCTTTATTTTGAAATTTCTGAAGTATATACAGAATATTTCTGAATTTATTCCAGATATTTGCAGATGCTAATTTCATTTTATTAGACCAATTTTAGTTTTAGGTGATACACCCAATATTCACAGACAACACACACACAGACACACACACACACATTTTGCCCACAGATGGCAATAATAAGTTAAAAACATAAGGGACAGGTCTTGTGTTAGCTTAGGGACATTTTAACAATTAAAACATTATTATGCAGATATGCAAACACTGCTCTTAATTCTTTCTTTAATCATGTTCATAGTTTCATGTAAGCCACTACACAAACTAAACAGAATTTAAACTTTCAGACTAAGTTTATTTTTCATAGAGAAACAATCACACATGCAGAGTGATAGCAGAGAGGCCTATTCAAAACTGCTTACTCTTCACTTCTCAAAGAGAGCTGAGACTTTACCATGGTGACCTGCTAGGTTTTTGACCAAGGAGAAATCATTTATCTCCATAAAGGCCTCTCTTCTGGCAGTGCAGTGATGAATGGAAAGAGGCAGGTAGTTAAATATTTAGATTTCATATCACTACATGATAGAGACCTATAACAAAATCCAAGACAGGAGAAGTTTTGAAATATGACTTCATCCATATCTCTTTATAAGTCTTTGGAAATTATCAGTAGTTAGGTTTCTATAGTTGAGGCATCCATAATATAAAATAACTTAATTTTACTTTTTATGTTTTTGAGGTCGTTTGTTCTCTAATCATTGAGATATAAGAATAAGTATAGCTAGATACAAGCTAGTAAATAGTAAACATCTTTGAAGGTACTGTGACTCCCTTCTCCCTACCAATATAGAAAAGACTATTTGCTATTTTTCTGCCTGCAAAAGATACAGGATCAGAGTGCTGCAAACGAAAACATGATGTAGAAATGTTTCCCAACAGTTTTTCTGTTGCTCCTTTCTCAAATCAAGCCCATGCCCACCCACTGGGGCAAGTATCGATTTTGGAAAGAGCAACAAGGTTGACATCTGAAATCTTGTGTCCAGGCTCTTTTCCCTACTAAATGTGTGATCTTGGAAAATCATAACCTGTTTATCACTTTCACTGATAAAATTGGGTTTATACCACCTGTCTGACCTATTTACTGAGCTGCTACGGACGATGTGTGGGCACTTTTAAAACCATATATTCTGGCGGTATCGCTTTAAATGGCAGATATTGCCTTAGGCAGTTTGTTGTATGTGAATTATGGATTTGGGATTAGGAAACCTGAGATCTATCAAAATTCTGCCACTATTTAGCTGTGCGACATTTGTTACAGCACTTCAATTCCCTTCTTGTGTAAAGTTGAGGAATTGCACTAGATTTTTGTAAGGCAGTGGTTTCTCAACCTGAGTGGTGGGAGCTTTTTTACCCTACAGGGGATATTTGGCAATGTCTGGAGGCAACTGGGTGAATGCTACTGGGATCTAGTGGGTAGCGGCCAAGAATGATGTTAAATATCCTACAGTTCACACCCTTCCTCCCGCAACAAAGAATTATTTATCCCAAAACAACAAGAGTGCCAAGGTTGAGAAACCTATTCTAAGGCCTGAACTTGCTTGAAATTTTTATCCATAGGGCATTCCATAAATTACCCACTTGACTAATAGGTATTTAAATTTACCAAATGAGATTTTAAAAATTTATTTCTATTATGAAAATAAACATTGCCATCTATAGTGAAGTATTCCACTAAAATGTAAAGAGTGGTTATTTTTTAGCACTAAGAGGATCAAGAGTTTAAGCATCTTTACCACCACAGTCAACCACAATCCCAAATGTGATGTTTCTCTGGGTATCCCATATCCCCAAGTTATATAATTGGAGGCCAAAGAACAATTATTCTTCACAGAAGGGAGTGTCTCTGTCAGTTGTTAGCACAGCGATGAATACCATGAGTCTTAGCATCAGACTGTTTGGGTTCAAGTCTGATTTTCACCAGTAACTATGTGAAATTGGGAAGCCTCTCTGTGCCTCAAGCTCCTCATCTTCAAAATGTGATTGATAAAATAGTTTGTGTTTTAAATGAGATCATTCAGGAGAAGCTCTTAGCACGGTATCTGACACAAAAGAAATATTCAGTCAATGCTAGCTATTTTATAGTTAGATCTGAAGGTGAATTTTCATTATATTCCAGGGCATTTCTTTATTGTAGTCACTCAGATTTATTGCAACTCATAAGTATTTTTTTTTCTACCTTCTTTAAGTATAATTTATACGTTCTTGGAGTATAATTGCTTTACAATGGTTTGTTAGTTTCTGCTATATAACAAAGTGAATCAGTTATACATATACATATATCCCCATATCTCTTCCCTCTTGCATCTCCCTCCCTCCCCCCCTCCCTATCCCACCCCTCTAGGTGGTCACAAATCACTGATGATCTATCTCCCTGTGCTATGCAGCTGCTTCCCACTAGCTATCTATTTTACGTTTGGTAGTGTATATATGTCCATGCCACTCTCTCACTTCGTCCCAGCTTACCCTTCCCCCTCCCCGTATCCTCAAGTCCATGCTCTAGTAGGTCTGTGTCTTTATTCCCGTCTTGCCGCTAGGTTCTTCATGACCTTTTTTTTTTTTTTTTAGATTCCATATATATATGTGTTAGCATACGGTATTTGTTTTTCTCTTTCTGACTTACTTCACTCTGTATGGCAGACTCTAACTCCATCCACCTCACTACAAATAACTCAATTTCGTTTCTTTTTATGGCTGAGTAATATTCCATTGTATATATGTGCCACATCTTTATCCATTCATTTGTTGATGGACACTTAGGTTGCTTCCATGTCCTGGCTATTGTAAATAGAGCTGCAATGTACATTGTGGTACATGACTCTTTTTGAATTATGGTTTTCTCAGGGTATGTGCCAAGCAGTGGGATTGCTAGGTCATACGGTAGTTCTATTTTTAGTTTTTTAAGGAACCTACATACTGTTCTCCATAGTGGCTGTATCAATTTACATTCCCACCAACAGTGTATGAGGGTTCCCTTTTCTCCACACCCTCTCCAGCATTTATTGTTTGTAGATTTTTTTATGATGGCCATTCTGATTGGAGTGAGATGATATCTCATTGTAGTTTTGATTTGCATTATTCTAATGATTAATGATGTTGAGCATTCTTTCATGTGTTTGTTGGCAATCTGTATATCTTCTTTGGAGAAATGTCTATTTAGGTCTTCTGCTCATTTTTGGATTGGGTTGTTTGTTTTTTTGATATTGAGCTGCATGAGCTGCCTGTAAATTTGAAGACAATCCTTTGTCAGTTGCTTCATTTGCAAATATTTTCTCCCATTCTGAGGGCTGTCTTTCCATCCTGTTTATGGTTTCCTTTGCTGTGCAAAAGCTTTTAAGTTTCATTAGGTCCCATTTGTTTATTTTTGCTTTTAGTTCCATTTCTCTAGGAGTTGGGTCAAAAAGGATCTTGCTGTGATGTATGTCATAGAGTGTTCTGCCTATGTTTTCCTCTAAGAGTTTTATACTGTCTGGCCTTACATTGAGGTCTTTAACCCATTTTGAGTTTATTTTTGTGTATGGTGTTAGGGAGTGTTCTAATTTCATTCTTTTACATGTAGCTGTCCAGTTTTCCCAGCACCACTTATTGAAGAGGCTGTCTTTTCTCCACTGTATATGCTTGCCTCCTTTATCAAAGATAAGGTGACCATACGTTTGTGGGTTTATCTCTGGGCTTTCTATCCTGTTCCATTGATCTATATTTCTGTTTTTCTGCCAGTACCATACTGTCTTGATTACTGTAGCTTTGTAGTATAGTCTGAAGTCAGGGAGCCTGATTCCTCCAGCTCCGTTTTTCTTTCTCAAGATTGCTTTGGCTATTCGGGGTCTTTTGTGTTTCCATACAAATTGTGAAATTTTTTGTTCTAGTTCTGTGAAAAATGCCATTGGTTGTTTGCTAGGGACTGCATTGAATCTGTAGATTGCTTTGGGTAGTAGAGTCATTTTCACAATGTTGATTCTTCCAATCCAAGAACATGGTATATCTCTCCATCTATTTGTATCATCTTTAATTTGTTTTATCAGTGTCTTATAGTTTTCTGCATACAGGTCTTTTGTCTCCTTAGGTAGGTTTATTCCTACATATTTTATTCTTTTTGTTGCAATGGTAAATGGGAGTGTTTCCTTAATTTCACTTTCAGATTTTTCATCATTAGTGTATAGGAATGCAAGAGATTTCTGTGTATTAAGTTTGTATCCTGCTCCTTTACCAAATTCATTGATCAGCTCTAGCAGTTTTCTGGTAGCATCTTTAGGATTCTCTATGTATAGTATCCTGTCATCTGCAAACAGTGACAGCTTTACTTATTCTTTTCCGATTTGGATTCCTTTTATTTCTTTTTCTTCTCTGATTGCTGTGGCTAAAACTTCCAAAACTATGTTGAATAATAGTGGTGAGAGTGGGCAACCTTGTCTTGTTCTTGATCTTAGTGGAAATGGTTTCAGTTTTTCACCATTGAGGACGATGTTGGCTGTGGGTTTGTCATATACGGTCTTTATTATGTTGAGGAAAGTTCCCTCTATGCCTACGTTCTGGAGGGTTTTTATCATAAATGGGTGTTGAATTTTGTTGAAAGCCTTCTCTGCATCGATTGCGATGATCATACGGTTTTTCTCCTTCAGTTTGTTAAGATGGTGTATCACACTGATTGATTAGTGGATATTGAAGAATCCTTGCATTCCTGGGATAAACCTAACTTGATCATGCTGTATGATCTTTTTAATGTGTTGATGGATTCTGTTTGCTAGTATTTTGTTGAGGATTTTTGCATCTATGTTCATCATTGATATTGGCTTGTAGTTTTCTTTCTTTGTGACAACTCTGTCTGGTTTTGGTACTAGGGTGATGGTGCTCTTGTAGAATGAGTTTGGGAGTTTTCCTCCCTCTGCTATATTTTGGAAGAGTTTGAGAAGGATAGGTGTTAGCTCTTCTCTAAATGTTTGATAGAATTCGCCAGTGAAGCCATCTGGTCCTGGGCTTTTGTTTGTTGGAAGACATTTAATTACAGTTTCGATTTCAGTGCTTGTGATTGGTCTGTTCATATTTTCTATTTCTTCCTGGTTCAGTCTCGGAAGGCTGTGCATTTCTAAGAATTTGTCCATTTCTTCCAGGTTGTCTATTTTATTGGCATAGAGTTGCTTGTAGTAATCTCTCATGATCCTTTGTATTTCTGCAATGTCAGTTGTTACTTCTCCTTTTTCATTTCTAATTCTGTTGATTTGAGTCTTCTCCCTTTTTTTCTTGATGACTCTGGCTAATGGTTTATCAGTTTTGTTTATCTTCTCAAGGAACCAGCTTTTAGTTTTATTGGTCTTTGCTATTCTTTCCTTCATTTGTTTTTCATTTTTTCTGATCTGATCTTTATGATTTCTTTCCTTCTACTAACTTTGGGGTTTTTCTGTTCTTCTTTCTCTAATTGCTTTAGGTGTAAGGTTAAGTTGTTTATTTGAGATGTTTCTTGTTTCTTAAGGTAGGATTGTATTGCTATTCCCTCTTAGAACTGCTTTTGCTGCATCCCATAGGTTTTGGGTCGTCGTGTTTTCATTGTCGTTTGTTTCTAGGCAGTTTTTGATTTCCTCATTGATTTCTTCAGTGATCTCTTGGTGATTATGTAGTGTATTGTTTAGCCTCCATGTGTTTGTATTTTTTACTGATTTTGTCCTGTAATTGATATCTAGTCTCATGGCGTTGTGGTTGGAAAAGATACTTGCTATGATCTCAATTTTCTTAAATTTACCAAGGCTTGATTTGTGACCCAAGATATGATCTATTCTGGAGAGTGTTCCATGAGCACTTGAGAAGTAAGTGTATTCTGTTGTTTTTGGATGGAATGTCCTATAAATATCAACTAAGTCCATCTTGTTGAATGGATCATTTAAAGCTTGTGTTTCCTTACTTATTTTCATTTTATATGATCTGTTCATTGGTGAAAGTGGGGTGTTAAAGTCCTCTACTATGATTGTGTTACTGTCGATTTCCCCTTTTATGGCTGTTAGTATTTGCCTTATGTATTGAGGTGCTCCTATGTTGGGTGTATAAATATTTACAATTGTTATATCTTTTTTTGGATTGATCCCTTGATCATTATGCAGTCCTTCTTTGTCTCTTGTAATAGTCTTTGTTTTAAAGTCTATTTTGTCTGATATGAGACTTGTTACTCCAGCTTTGTTTTGATTTCCATTTGCTTGGAATATCTTTTCCCATCCCCTCACTTTCAGTCTGTATGTGTCCCTAGGTCTGAAGTGGGTCTCTTGTGGACAGCATATATATGGGTCTTCTTTTTGTATCCATTCAGCCAGTGTATGTCTTTGGTTGGAGCATTTAATCCATTTACATTTAAGGTAGTTATCGATATGTATGTTCCTATTACCATTTTCTTCATTGTTTTGGGTTTGTTATTGTAGGGCTTTTCCTTCTCTTGTGTTTCCTGCCTAGAGAAGCTCCTTTAGCATTTATTGTAAAGCTGGTTTGGTGGTGCTGAATTCTCTTAGCTTTGCTTGTCTGTAAAGGTTTTAATTTCTCTGTCGAATCTGAATGAGATCCTTGCTGGGTAGAGTAATCTTGGTTGTAGGTTTTTCCCTTTCATCCCTTTAAATATGTCCTGCCACTCCCTTCTGGCTTGCAGAGTTTCTGCTGAAAGATCAGCTGTTAACCTTATGGGGATTCCCTTGTATGTTATTTGTTGTTTTTCCCTTGCTGCTTTTAATATTTTCTCTTAGTATTTAATTTTTGATAGTTTGATTAATATGTGTCTTGGCGTGTTTCTCCTTGGATTTATCCTGTACGGGACTCTCTGCACTTCCTGGACTTGATTAACTATTTCCTTTCCCATATTAGGGAATTTTTCAACTATAATCTGTTAAAATACTTTCTCAGTCCCTTTCTTTTTCTCTTCTTTTTCTGGGACCCCTATAATTCAAATGTTGGTGCGTTTAATGTTGTCCCAGAGGTCTCTGAGACTGTCCTCAATTCTTTTCATTCTTTTTTCTTTATTTTGCTCTGCAGTAGTTATTTCCACTCTTTTATCTTCCAGGTCACTTATCCGTTCTTCTGCCTCAGTTATTCTGCTATTGATTCCTTCTAGAGAATTTTAAATTTCATTTATTGTGTTGTTTGTTTGCTCTTTAGTTCTTCTGGGTCCTCGTTAAAGATTTCTTGTATTTTCTCCATTCTATTTCCCAGATTTTGGATCATCTTTACTATCATTATTCTGAATTCCTTTTTAGATAGACTGCCTATTTCCTCTTCATTTGTTAGATCTGGTGGGTTTTTTCCTTGCTCCTTCATCTGCTGTGTGTTTTTCTGTCTTCTCATTTTGCTTATCTTACTGTGTTTGGGGTCTCCTTTTCACAGGCTGCAGGTTCGTAGTTCCCATTGTTTTTGGTATCTGTCCCCAGTGGCTAAGGTTGGTTCAGTGGGTTGGGTAGGCTTCCTGGTGGAGGGGACTAGTGCCTGTGTTCTGGTGGATGAGGCTGGATCTTGTCTTTCTGGTGGGCAGGTCCACGTCTGGTGGTGTGTTTTGGGGTGTCTGTGGCCTTATTATGATTTTAGGCAGCCTCTGTGCTAATGGGTGGGGTTGTGTTCCTGTCTTGCTAGTTGTTTGGCCTAGGGTGTCCAGTACTGTAGCTTGCTGGTCATCGAGTGGAGCTGGGTCTTGGCGTTGAGATGGAGATTTCTGGGAGATTTTTGCCATTTGATATTACGTGGAGCTGGGAGGTCTCTTGTGGACCAGTGTCCTGAACTTGGCTCTCCCACCTCAGAGGCACAGCCCTGACGCCTGGCTGGAGCACCAAGAGCCTGTCATTCACACGGCTCAGAATATAAGGGAGAAAAAATAGAGAGAAAGAAAGAAGAAGATAAAATAATATAAAGTAAAATAAAATAAAGTGATTAAAATAAAAAATAAAAAAGTTATTAAAAAAAAAAAGAAATAAGGAAGAGAGCAACCACACCAAAAAACAAATCCACCAATGATAACAAGTGCTAAAAAGTATACTAAAAACACCCCAAAAAGCAAAAAAAACCGGACAGATAGAACCCTAGGACAAATGGTAAAAGCAAAGCTATACAGACAAGATCACACACAGAAGCATACACACAGACACTCACAGAAAGAGAAAAAGGGAAAAAAATATATATATATTGTTGCTCCCAAAGTCCACCTCCTCAATTTGGGATGATTCGTTGTCTATTCAGGTATTCCACAGATGCAGCGTGTATCAATTGGATTGTGGAGATTTAATCCGCTGCTCCTGAGGCTGCTGGGAGAAATTTCCCTTTCTCTTCTTTGTTTGCACAGCTCCTGGGGTTCAGCTTTGGATTTGGATCCGCCTGTGCCTGTAGATCACCTGAGGGCGTCTGTTCTTCGCTCAGACAGGACGGGGTTAAAGGAGCAGCTGATTAGGGGGCTCTGGCTCACTCAGGCCAGGGGGAGGGAGGGGTACGGATGCGGGGCGAGCCTGCAGCGGCAAAGGCCGGTGTGACGTTGCACCAGCCTGAGGCGTGCCGTGTGTTCTCCCGGGGAAGTTGTCCCTGGATCACGGGACCCTGGCAGTGGCGGGCTGCACAGGCTCCCAGGAGGGGAGGTGTGGAGAGTGACCTGTGCTCGCACACAGGCTTCTTGGTGGCGGCAGCAGCGGCCTTAGCATCTCATGCCCGTCTCTGGGGTCCGCGCTGATAGCCGCGGCTCGCGCCGTCTCTGGAGCTCCTTTAAGGGGCGCTCTGAATCCCCTCTCCTCGTGCACCAGGAAACAAAGAGGCAAGAAAAAGTCTCTTGCCTGTTCGGCAGCTCCAGACCTTTTCCCGGACTCCCTCCTGGCTAGCTGTGGTGCGCTAACCCCTTCAGGCTTGTTCACGCCGCCAACCCCAGTTCTCTCCCTGCGATCCGACCGAAGCCCGAGCCTCAGCTCCCAGACCCCGCCCGCCCCGGCGGGTGAGCAGACAAGCCTCTCGGGCTGGTGAGTGCTGGTCGGCACCGGTCCTCTGTGCAGGAATCTCTCCGCTTTGCCCTCCGCACCCCTGTGGCTGCGCTCTCCTCCGTGGCTCCGAAGCTTCCCCCCTCTGCCACCCGCCGTCTCCGCCCGCGAAGGGGCTTCCTAGTGTGTGGAAACCTTTTCTTCTTCACGGCTCCCTCCCACTGGTGCAGGTCCCGTCCCTATTCTTTTGTCTCTGTTTTTTCTTTTTTCTTTTGCCCTACCCAGGTACGTGGGGAGTTTCTTGCCTTTTGGTAGGTCTGAGGTCTTCTGCCAGCGTTCAGTAGGTGTTCTGTAGGAGTTGTTCCACATGTAGATGTATTTCTGATGTATTTGTGGGGAGGAAGTTGATCTCCGCGTCTTACTCTTCCGCCATCTTGAAGCTCCTCCTACTCATAAGTATTTGCTGATACTATTTTTTTTTTTTGGTCTAGTGTGCATTTCTCCACCTAGAGAAATTAAACTCATCCTTTGAGTCTCAAAGTCAACACTGCCTCCCTGAGAGGGGCTTGTCTAGTCCCTGTGAGCAGACACAGCCTTCCCATCTACAGTGTCCTTAAAGATCTCTACGCATAACATACCGTAAAGAGCTCAATTCTAGCCCCTGTGAGCAGACACAGCCTTCCCATCTATGGTGTCCTTAAAGATCTCTACCCATAACATACCCTAAAGAGCTCAATCCATATCCTTCACACTATATTATCATTCATATATATATATACGCATACAAGCATCAGCGTCCCTGCCTGGAATGACATGCTCCCTGATTGATATCTGTATGTATATGGCAGGCACACAGGGCCCTGCATAAATGTGAAAACAGGATCAGTACTAGGAAATATCTTGCTCTAGTCATAAAGGATAAAACTGAATTTACAAGCTGAAATTAAACCTTTATCATTGAGAAACTGAAGAGGAGAAAAGTCCCGTGTTTGACAGGATAAGATGATCGAGAAAAAGCAGAACTCAGCAGGATCCATTTATAGGTGATTCCAGGGTACACTTTCTCCAAGTGTATAGAAGTGCCTGTGTTCTAAAGAGATGACACAGATTCTGTTTTGATTCCAATGTCTATAATATGTATCAAAAGGTTAAAAAGAAGAATAGTTCCCTATTATATCTGGTATATGGGTTTTCTGAAATGAGGATAAATCACTCCACTTGGTGGATTTTAGATATGACTAGTGTTGCTTAACAAATCTTACATGACAGTAATAAGCTTAGTCTCACAGTGGACAGTTAAGCTATAAAGATATGAAAATGCTAAGCCAAATGAAAGTATCCTATCAATAATTCCAACCCATAAACATGGTTGACCTTCTCCACCACATTAAAAAAAAGAAGAAGAAAAGAAAAGAGTGGTTTCAGTACTTCCATTTTATGAATGTTAAAAAGTGACCACTAATGGGACTTAGGTACATGACTACAATTATCCATGGACTAATTAAAAATGACTGTCGCTCACATTGTTCACAGCATATCAACAATAGCAAACATGACTGGGTTCACTTTAATTCAGAGTTGTGTCAGATTAGCTAATAGAGAGTATTACAATTATTGCTCAAGCTCATAAATCCTCTATGAAGACTTGTTGACAGTTTATTTTTATTCCATCATCTTACAAAATGTCAAAAACCAATTTCCTAAAGTTACATGCAGACTATCAGGTAATGATGGTAGAATGAACACAGAAATGCAGGGGGTTTTTTCCTCCGGAGTACACATGAAAATATAAGTGAAGGGCTTTTTAATTAGCCACAAACCCACAAAGGAGACAGGGGAGGGAACCACAGCAACAGAATTTTAGAAGCTTGACAGTTAGTGAACAAGTAGTAACTCACTTAGAAGACCTGCAAAAGCTGAACCCTAATGTAACAGATGTTGATGCCAAGGAACAACATGATTACCAATGCAGAACCCCCCGAAGGCTAGGGAATTGATGATACTAGATATTTATGGAAGGGAGGATGAGAATAGGGCAAAACCAAGAGGATTGTTCAAAAATATTTTAAAGAAAATTAGATACCAATTCTTCTCTCTACCATGGCAGAGAATAGAAGTTTATTCTGTGGAGAGGGTCAAAGACAGTCTCTGCACAGCTGAAGGTGTGCTTTTATGCTGAATGTAAAATCTCTTCCCACTCATCTATCAGATGTAGACAGATAGGCAGAATATTGGAGGATTCTTCTCTATGAATCTGACCAGTACAAAAGACCCAAAGATACTGACAGCAGGGGTTTCCCAATGAGCCAGACAAACCAACCATGAAGCCCCGAGTCAACTAGCTATGAAGAGTTCCCAAGCATCTCTTTACTGCCTTACACTTAATGATAAGCAGACAACCAAGGACCATCAAAAAACTGAGGGAAGCCTTTAACATGAGGGAGACTTAAACATGCAAACAAACAGACAATAGGAACTTGGGGAGAATAAAGATAATATATAGAGAGAAAAGCAAAGCCCCTAAAACAAAACAAAACAAAACAAAAACCCCAAAAGATCTAACTTAAATGCTCTCAGAGAGAGAAGAGATGCCATTGCCTCCACACAACAAGAACAGGCTGCTATAGAAAAAGATACATGTAGAAAACAAAGAAAAAACACTTAATAATTAAAAGTATGTATCAGAAAAGAAAAAAAAAATCAGTAAGAGGGTGGGAAGATAAAGTTTAGGAAATCTTCCAGAAAGTAAGGCAAAAAGAGAAAAAGATGGAAAGTATTATGCTGAGTGGCTCAACTTTCACTAGTGTTTCCATAGTCACAAGCGACCAGTAGATGGTGATGAAGTCAAAATTACCATCTAGGAGGATGGGCAAGCAGGTGATGCACAGTTGTGTAGTAGGAGTGCTTATATTTTACATAAGATGGCTTTCATAACATGACTCCAAAGTGTAAGTACATGTAACTGAGATGAAAATAGCTTCACTTGCGTTGTAAATAAAATATGTAAACACACATATCAATGAAGATATTCCACTTCCAAATATACAGAAGAAATGCAATTGTGCATTTTAATTAGTTTTCACTGTCAAATGTTTTATGTTAGTGTGGAAAAATTAAGAGGTATTATGATTATAGTCATTCCTGGAGGCAGGACATGATCAGTAACAGTCTTGAGATACTCTTAGATACAAAATTTGGGGGGAGAGAGAGGATAATATAGTAAGTTTTAAAAATAAATATAAATTTTAATTCAAATGACCAGTTCAATTCAAATGACTGGTGTTTTCTCTGAAGAACTTCCACAGTTTTGGATTTTAAATTGCCCTTTTAAGAAATTACAAATTACACTAATAGCTTCTTTATTTTCTTAGTAATATAATTTGGCAAACTAAATACATTGACAACTTTGTGATGGTCCCCTCCCTCCCTCTCCTCCCTCCCTCCTCCTCCCTCCCTCCTCCTCCCCTCCCCCTCCCCTTCCCTCCCTTCCTTCCTTCTTCCCTTCCTTCCTTCCTTCCTTCCTTCCTTCCTTCCTTCCTTCCTTCCTTCCTTCCTTCCTGTAGTTCACCTGGTTCCTGAAATCTATATGTTTTGGAACCACTGCTCTAAATGGCATTCAAACTTCTCATTCTTTTTATGAAGACAAAAAAACCCAGTAACTCTTTACTTTCTAACTACATTGAACAACCCAGGATAAAAATCCCATGCCCGTAGACAAGTGCAATTGCCCTTTGTTTCAAATCACATTGCATTATATGGCCATTTGTGTACCATTTTTGTGACTTGCTGGTGACCAACACAGTAGGATGAAATGCACTTAAATGAGGTGGAAAATGGAAGTTCCTTGAACACTCAGAAATCAATATAGCATGGAAAGATAGACTAAGGAAGAATAAAACAATATGAAACCTAAAAGTGGTAAGCAGGTCACAGGAATTCAAATGTAAATAGACACAGCTCCAAATCAATAACATTCAAATATGTGTCTGTATATTTTAAAGAAATCGTTGAAAAAAATTGAGTCAATTATCTTTTAAAAACCTCCTACCATATCCCCAGTTTTTTAAAATGTTGTCTAAATTATTCAGTTACTAAATATTTCAATAATATGTATATAAAGTACCTTTCTTTCCTGGACAGAAGAAGAAAATTAAGCAGTAGCAAAAAGAAAAGGCATTATTTATGGTATCTCTACTGGGATAATAATCTGATAATATGTATTCGTGGATGAGTGATTTTGAATGGATACAACTCAATTGTGAAAATAATCAGCAGTTTTCTTAGTTATATCTTATAATTAGGCTGTGAAATAATTAAAATAAGTTAAAATACTTGGAAACATGAAAGATTAGACAATGATATGATAATACGATTGTAGCAAAACTTCTAAAAATGCTTTTTAAAGGACACAATAGTAAATATGAAACAATTTCCATTATACTTGGAAAAACAAAGATACTCTCAAAAACACTGCAACTAACCTTCAGTCATTCAACAAGAACTTATTGAACAAAATCCCTCCATTGGTTACTCAGAGATAAATAAAACACATATCCCATCCTCAAGAGGAAAGCAAGACATTCAGAAATTAGTATACTTACATACTACGATAATAATTTGAGACAGGGTGAGAAAAATAAGTAATCTCTTAGGCCAATAATTGTCTGACTTCCTCTCTAGGAGGATCTCCCAAATGCTTGTCCAGCTCAGACACCTTATTCAAGCCATGTCCACATTTCCAGTTTTGGGAGAGCCTTGCCAAAAACGTACCACTCCTATAACCACAGTTTGAGTCAACATATTCCCCTCAAATACTCCTTCTATTTTTGACATTCTTGTTGTTATTGGCATTACCTTCCTCCCAGCCAGCCATAATTAATACCTTTTCAGTCAGCCATAATTAATACCTTTTTTTTTTAAATTCCTCTGTCTGTCAACTTTACTTCCTATTAGTTGATACATTAACAAGATTTATACCTCCGATTCTTCTCTGATCCCCCTGAAATCTGACCTTTTTCAGAGGCTAATATTACTTTTCACCTAGGTAATCAGTTTCCCAATTGGTTCTCTGGCTCCTGGCTTCTTTTTTCTCTTACTCATTCTATAGTCTAAGACTAACTTACCAACTGGGCTCTCCTCCTTTCCTCTTTTTAAAAAATTTTAAGGCTTCAGTGGCGTGAAGGTTTCACTTTAGTGAAAATGTATCTAAATTCATAGTTTTTCTGGCACTACTCTTTTTCATCAGGTCAGCTGGATCAACTGCTTCAGTTGGCTGTAATATTGCCCAGCTTGTAAAGTCAACATATGTTTCCTCATTTCTCTGCCTCTCCTAACACTGGTCGTTCAGCAATGCCTTTCTACTTCATATCTGTCTGCTGAAATCTTACTTCTAAACTAAGGTATCGCTCACCTAATGTTTTCACAATGAGGCCTTGCTTGATCCTGCTTTTGCAAACAGCTCTAACTTTAAATTCACACAGTACGTTCTTCTTAGTTTTACTTACTGCATTGCCTAATACTATGCTGGTCATATGACAAGTATTCAACAAGTGCTTGATTAAACGAATGATTTCTTATTAGTACCTTGAAAACTTTTAATATTACAACTCTGCTCATGAATCATAAGTCTTAGAACACTGTACAATGTAAGTGACTATCTCCGTAGTTTTAAGAAGTTATGCCTATAATTGTTATGGCTAGATACCAGGATGTCTACTAATGGAGAGGGACATATTACTCCTAACATTTTATTTGTGAACACTTTGGAAACACTATCCGACTCTCCATTAGTGGACATAATCATCAATCCACTTATTGGCAGTCATCCGTTTCTAATTAATACAGGTGAATCAACTCTTGCCAAATATAAAGGGACAACTGAATATTGCCCAATTCACAGTCAAACTTTCTTTGCTCTCTCAGAACTGCGGGACAATCATGTTTTTTCTTCTTGGGAAAGGGTTCCCTTTGCTTTGTGTATTGGGCACTTTAAAACTCTTGTGCTATGGACAACTCATAATGGTGTCTTTCCCAATTTAACCTCAAGGGCTACCTGTAAAAAGAACTCTTCAGGTGAAAAAGAAAAGACCACAAGACATAACACACATGCACGTGCACTCACACACATGCACCCTGTGGGCACACACACAGGAGCAGGCCCTGATAATTACTGAATGAGGGCTCTTGTCAACACTTCACTGTTAATTCATCTTGTGAACTTCTACTCAATATCACACTTTTTGTGAATGTAGTAGAACATGTGATATATACCATAGTGGTGTGAATGCTGGCCCCCAAAAGATATGTCCGTGTCCTAATCTCTGGTAGCTGTGAATATCACCTTACCGGTATATCTTATTTTATTGTACTTCACTTTATTGTGCTTCGCAGTTATGGTGGGTTTTTTTTGTTTGTTTTACAAATTGAAGATTTGTGGCAACCCTGCATCGGTACTCTATTTGCGTCATTTTTTGCCACAGCATTTGCTCACTTCGTGTCTCTGTGTCACATGGTAATTCTCACAATATTTCAAACTTTTTTTTTACATTTCTTATGGCTATCTTTGATGCTACTACTACCACTTCCTGAAGGTTAGCATTTTTTAGCAATAAAGTATTTTTAATTAAGGTATGTACATTGTTTTTTTTTATTGCACACTTACAGTATAGTGTAAATATAACTTTTATATGCACTGGGAAACCAAAAAATTCATGTGACTCACTTTATGACAGTATTTACTTTATTGCAGTGGTCTGGAACTGAACCTGCAATATTTCCAAGGTGTGCCTGTATTTGGAAAAAGAGATTTTTCAGATGTAATTAAAGTAAGGCTCTTGAGATGAGATCACTCTTGATTTTCCATGTGCGCCCTAAATCTTATGCCAAGCGTCTAATAAAAGAAAGGCAGAGTGAGATTTGAGACAGTCAGAAGACAAAACACACATACACACAAACACACACAGAAGAGGAAGAGGGCAATGGTGACCACAAAGGCAGAGATTGGAGTGATGGGACCACAAGTCAAGGAGGCTGACAGCCTCCTGACATTCATTAAGTGAGACAAAGATTCTCCCCTAGAGCCTCCAGAGGCAGTGCAGTCCTTGGTTTCAAGCTTCTGGCCTCCACAACTGTTGACAGAAGAAATTTCTCTTGTTTTAAGCCACCAAGTTTGTGGTACTTGGTTACAGCAGCCACAGAAAACTAATAAAGATACTAAGATAAGTTTTCAGAAAGGTAAGTGACTCAAATTGTTGCTGAATTTCTACTAGGCTTTGAGAAGTTCCCTCTTTCTCTACTTCATCCCCACCTTCAGTCCCCAGTATCGTACATAGCTTCCACTTGGAAGGACATCCAGATCTCATTTGTACCTTCTGTGCCTGAGTTAGAGAGTCTCTCTTTCTTGACAATAACAACCTGACTGATGAGATAACCCAGATGTGTTTGTGTCTGTTAGCTTCCTCATACGCATAGCAAAGAGCTCCAGGAAGTATAGAAATCCTGATTATGACTACGAAAACATCAGATCCACCAGGTCAGAAGAGATATAGATACAGATAGGTATAGACATAGACATATATAGATATAGAAACAAAATTATAAGAATTTTCTGTTTGCAGAACTTAAAAGTCCCAACAGGACAGAGAACAGTGATTCTCAGCCTCCATTTCAGATCTAATAAATTAAATTTTCAAGTACAGGGGAGGCAGGAGAGCTAGAAAACTGGGTGCATGTGTTTTGTAAAAGCTCTACAGGTATTTATGTCATTCATTCCGCATTAAAACTCATTGCTATAGACAGTTCATCTGGCGATGAAGATCTTCAGGTCACTGAGATTCTCACTTAATTAGTCAGGGGCAAGACAGGCCCATTGGTTTGTTTCAGTGTACCATGATGCCAAGGACCTCTTTATTTAGAGGAAAAAATGTAAATTAAAAGTGAAAATGTTAACCTATAACATTAAAATAATTAAAATATGTGTGTTCCAAATTACTAAACTGAACATAAGATGCTCATCTGCATTTAAGAGAATTTATCATTATTTCAACAACTTTTGAGAATCTTAGTCTTATTTCCCCATTGAGAAACTGTTCTCATACGCTAGAATAAAGTCAACTTCCATCTTGTTTTCAATATTCTGCTACTGTGAAAATAAAATAAATTAAAGCTTAGGTCCTTTTAGTCACTGAAGTTTAAAACAGAGTGTTAACTTAGTTACTATGCTACTTTCATTCGTATAAGCATTTTTACAATTGGTGGAGGTTTTTTGATACCATTGTTTGTGGGGCCTTGACCTAGTACATGTCAGCCCATAGGAAAAATTGCAAATTACTTTGTTATGTTAATGCACATGCATTTACATTATAAAAGAATTTCCATTTCTATAAAAACCTTACCAAGTTCTTTAAAGTTAACATATATTTACAAGCCATGTGCAAGATGCACTGTAAATGTCATAAAAATATCGTAAGTCCAATTTAACTTCTGGGTTAACATTAATTTTAATCCAATTGTTACAGGTTTTCTAAACGGATAATTTACCAATGTCTACATAGTTTTTAACTTTAAATGCTCAAACAATCAGTACTCTTTAAATTACTTATCTATGTAGAGTCAGATAATTATATTCAGAAAGAAAATGTGAATCCTAAATTTACAAAAACCAACTTTGTGCACAGGGAATTAATAGTCACAGTAAACTGACAAGTCAATTATTAGTTTTACTTTGTCTATTTTAAGAAGTGAAATGAGACCACTTGCTTTTTGCTTGCTGTTTAAGAAAGGACTATAACTTGCTGTTTTTAAAGAGTAAAAACTCTGATGAACTAACTGACTCTTCTATCTGCTTTTTTCACATTAACTTTTGCAGCTCACGGGACATTCTGTTCATGAATGTTCTAAGTACTTCCATTTTCTTAAGTGCCTTGAAAAGAAATTTCATGCTTGAAGATCAGTAGAGGAAGAAAAGTGTCTGTTAAAATGTACTTGAGAGAGCAGAAGTACAAAAAAATGGGAATGAGAAAATAGGAGGCAAAGATGAACAGAAGCAGATCGAGGAGACATGCAAATGAATAGGGGAAAAAAAAACCCTGAGCAACATTTCAAGGACAAGTTCATATACAATTGCATTATTACTAGATGTTCTATTTGATGAGACACAGAATCTGTTAACAGTGGGATAAAATAAAATGAAGCAGTCTATAGGATGAGACCATTCTAAATATTGTAGTCCATAAGGATAAGATGAGATCATTCTAAATATTGCAGAAGGGTCACAGATTTAAGAGAGCATTTATTTACAGTTAGAATTTAACAAAGGAGTGAAGAAAGAAACAATAATCAATACGCTAGTGTATAGAAATGTTCCAAGAAGTATAGCACATAAGCTTTGGTCACAATCTGTAAAATGGAAGCACAATACAAACATCACAGACTGTTAAAAAGATGAAATGAGACAACATATGAAAATGCCTTGCAAATGTTTCCTAGAACAAGTCATGTTGTACGTATCCTATCTCTAGGGATAGCTTGATGTGACAGGATGAATTTAATTTAATTTTTCCAGAAAAGCAATGCACTTTCCTTTGCTCTCTTCCTACTCAAAGAGGTGCCAAGTTTCTATAAACACAATTCTTTGTCAGGCAAGTCTGAGGTGAGTACCCTGCTTTTATTAAACTGGAAACAAAAATTCTCCAAGAGTGAGAAAGCCTGTAGCCTGCCTGCAAGTTTGTGGGGTAGTGGGAGGGGAGAGGGAAGTACTGACTTTCTGGACTCCTCAGAAACTTGAAATCTTTCTCTCATGCTCACTGTGGACCAGAAGTGGAAGTGGGAGATATCTTCAGACCACTGGAAAATTAAAAACTCTTTATCAAGCTTTTTTCTTTTCTTTTTCTTAATTATTCAATTGGATAATATATGCTATAATTAAAATTTACATATCTTAACTACAAAATTTTAAAAAATCCTTAGTGTCTCTGAGAAAGTAACATTGGGCTTGTGTGTGGTGAATTGCAAAAGAGGCCTCTTCTTGAGTTTGCTGTGAGGCGCAGGTTTTAAAACCTTCTGGATACTCTATGCATTGGGCTTATCGGGCATGTTTTTTAAAAAATAATGAATGAATTAATTAATTTTTGGCTGCTTTGGGTCTTCGTTGCTGTACGCGGGCTTTCTCTAGTTGCAGCGAGCGGGGGCTACTCTTCGTTGTGGTGCACGGGCTTCTCATTGCGGTGGCTTCTCTTGTTGCAGAGCACAGGCTCTAGGCACCGTGGGCTTCAGGAGTTGCTGCACGTGGGCTCAGTAGTTGCGGCACGCAGGCTCAGTAGTTATGGCACACGGGCTTAGTTGCTCCGAGGCATGTGGGATCTTCCCGGACCAGGGCTCGAACCCGTGTCTCCTGCATTGGCAGGCTGATTCTTAACCACTGCACCAGCAGAGAAGTCCCTTATCTGGCATGTTTTGGAGCATACATTCAGGCATATCTTAAAACATGAATGTTTAGGCCTTCATGAAGTAATAGATCAAATTTCATTGTATATGCTTTCATATTAAAAAGTTAAACATTATTAAATGCATAGGAATATATTAAGGAAAAAAGAAGTAATCAACAAAATGATGTAGTGAAAAGGTCCATATATAAATTCCAGAAGAATCAAAATACAAAATGCTCTCTTTAAAATTGGAAATAACAGTTATAGCTATGGAAAAACAAATGACACCACGGACAGTCATTCTATTGGATACATTTCAATAAAATCAAGGCAGATAAGATTGTACGATGGCCTTCAAAATGTACCTCTTATGAAAATAAACTGTTTAGTCATAAATGAACATGAGATAGTCTGATTACTCAAAGAATCTACCCTACCACATCAATTTTTGAGAATTAAATTAATATGAATTACTGTTGATCTGAGGCTGGTGAATTAAATTTAGTATTTCCTCAGAGGAGGCAAAAAGTCACAATGGGGACATCAGTTTCCACTGATAAAGAGGAAGCCATATTGAAGTGATAGGTGGATGATCCTTTATCTGGGTTAGTTAGAAATACCACTTGCCAGTTTTATATCAATGAACCACATCTTATGAAAATGTAAAAATCTTCACTAACACACAGAAAAGTTATAGGGGTGATTGTTCAATTACAAAAAAGATTCTTATATAAAATTATTCACCAGAGAGTTTCTTTAAATAGAGTACTTCCCTTGTGCATATAAATCTTTCATTGATCATTAGCTGCTTAAAAGAACTGGGGGTCAGAGCCTCTTAAAACTGACATGTTAAGCCACTACCAATTAAAGATCAATCAAAAATGAAGGGAACACTTCTCTGAAATTATGATGATTCAATTTACCCACAAATCTGTAGGAACATACTAAGTTGGTAAAGTATGACTGGAATGCTAAGTGTGTTAACGTTAGACCATAAAATGCTGGTATCCTATTTTTATAATCATATTCAAGCATGAGTTATTTTTCATGAAGAGTCTGCATATAATTTAGGAATGCTCAGTTATTTAGCCAAAATTCAAGAGGAAATTTATGGATGAACATCTCTCTTTATATTCAAATTTTAAATGATGTGGGTCTTTTTATAGTTTCTATTTTAATGAACATCAGTCATGTGGTACATATTCTTATTCTGAAACCTCTTTTAATATTCTACACCATTATGTCCTTTGATAGGTTTATTTCTGATAAATTGGCATTCACTTTGCAAATTCAGAAGTTCTTGTTAACATAGGATACTCACTGCATTTTTCTATGCAGTAAACTTCAATCTTTAAGAACAACTCAGAAAGCTTTGTATTTTCAAGCTTTGTACTTTCAAGATAATAGTACTTGTCAGAGGAAAAACAGTATTTTTCTATAAAATGAATAAGACTATTGCCAAAACCTTCTGGAGGAGCTTGACAGGCATAATGGTTTGATGCTTTGCTTTGTAAAATTATTCTCACGTCCATTGTCTTAAGAAATACTATATCTAAATTTCTTTAGTTGAAAAAGTAATTTTTTCACTCTACTTTCTTCTTGATGGTTATTAACAAATTCGTGTGGTATAGTGTCCATTACATGGTCATTTTTTAAAGGATGCGTATCATTTTCTTCTGCTATGACTAAGTACTTACCGTATGCATTTGAATAGATTTGTTGAAGAATTAAGTAATCTAAAATCAATAATTTCTTTAAGGTAAAGTATCATTTAAGTAGAAAAATTTAGTATTCATATTTTGTTCTTAGATGGAAGATGGAAATTGTCTAAAATATTATCCATCCTGTACAATAGCAGACTTACATTCTAATAAGAACATAAGCATGATCAAACAATCATTGACATTCAAAATGTAGTTCAGAAATCTTGTATATACATCATTATCTCTCTCCTCTTTCTCTCTCTCTCTCTCTATCTATATATATTTGTATCTACACCATATATACATATATGTGTAGCATTAAAATATCTCAACTAACAGCAGCAAGCATATATTGACTACTTAATATATACCAGGCAATGTACTAATCTTTACATGCATTATCTCATTAAATACCCATACTAACTCTACAGAGCTGCGTATTATCATGGTGTCTTTTTTATTGATTAGGAAAATGAGGGCTGTTTGTTTAAGGTTACAGCAGAGCTAAGTGGTAGAGCTGGATTGTCACCTACGTCTGTCTGACAGAATGACCTGAATTTGGAACCTCTGCTATATGCTGCCTCTTTATTGTAAGTAACCAAAATAATAAAATAATAATCATCATAATAATAATGAAGAAGAAAAATGATGATGTTGATGATGATGTTTATTTTCGAAAATTTTGTGATATAAAAACATGTAGCCATTTTTGATCTCTGTTTTTTCCATCAATTTAAAGAGAAGAATTTGACTTGATAACTATCAAAGTCCCTCCACTTCGTAAGGTGTCTAAATCTAGAATTGTGAAGAGTCACACATATCTAGTTTCTTAGTTGGCCACAAACAAACAAACAAAACTGTACTCTCAGTGCTGTAGCAAAAGAGCAATCTGAATGATTCATGTTAGTGGCCAACAAACTAGACCAGAACTACACCAGGAGTTGGGAATTTCAAAAGACTCTGGTTTTGTGACAACACTCTTTCTTGCACTTCTTCTTTCTTCCTTTCTTTTCTCTCTTTTGGCCCTTTTCCAAAGTAAGAACCAGCAGACTCACATTTTCTCTATTCCAGTTTTTAAAGCATTTTAACAAGTGCTTCAGCTGGCTTCCAAACGTTCAGAAATCAATGGCCCGTAGGAGCTGCTCTAACCTTCATCTCCATCTTTCTTTGGGTTTCAAGCCTGTCCTAGCACTAGGCCTCAAGCATGTAACACTTAAAAAGGAAGCCTGACTTCTGCTTAGCTAGCAATTTTTTAAATATTTGTTTTGATTTTTTTCTGGATTGAGGGGTAATTGCAATAAGCTACTTAACATTAAAAATAGTAAAAGTTATTTAAAAAAATAGTGTATGTTTGTTCTCATCGTTGCTACTTAGCCATTCTTTACCTTTTTTAAGAAAATTTTTATACAATTTTTAAAGGGTACTTTCCATTTACAGTTATTCCAAAACGTTGGCTATATCCCCCGTGTTGTACAATACACTCTTGAGCCTGTCTTACACCCAATAGTTTGCACCTCCCACTCTCCCTTCCCTATATTGCCCCTTCCCCACCCCCACACTGGTAACCACTAGTTTGTTCTCTATATCTGTGAGTTTTTAGCTAGCAATTTTTAAAGCAAACATGCAAAGCTGGATTTCCCCCCAACCTATTCTTCCTCTCTAGCACTAAGGAAAGACTGATTTTGAGAATCTGTGAGATTCATATCATATAAGTTAGGCCATATAATGATCTAAGAATATGAATACTAGCTTTCATTAATTGATTCATCTTTTGTTTAAGGATATGAAATGTTAAATAAATACTAATATCAAAATATTCCTCTTCAGGTTAGAATCACAATTCTTAAGGTGTTTTTGGTTTCAAAAGTAAAATATGAGACCATAACAGCTGTCAAGAGTTATTACTTTCATTCATCCTGGCACAATAAATTTGGACTGAGTAGACCTGAATGCCATCAGTTTAAATAATTATAACAGCAGTCTGTATTTGCCTTTACATGCTTTAATTATGATGTCTATTTGCCCAGAAGCTCTAATTTATGTCTAGCAAGCTTTATTTCAGGCAGTAGAACTATGCTGATCTGCATGTCTTTCTTAAGTGGGCAACAAGTACATCATTTGTCATCTAAAATCAAGACTTGGATACAAATGTTTTTATCCAGAGTGAAAGGGAAGTTTTATGGTTTTCATATGAGTTTGTCAGTGAAAATATGTTTTGTATCTTCCACATGGAGCAGTAAAACAAAAGTCAACAGCATTACATTTGCTGATGACAACCAGAAGAGCAATTGTGGATGGAAAAACCCAAACAGTCAATCCTGACTTCCTTACCTCTGGGAAGGAAGGTCATATTTGCATCACTTGCATAACTCAGCAACTAAGTATTCTTTAGCAGCATCAATATTGTAAGTCATTTTCAGAATTAGGTATCAAATTCAACACCTGAATTGTTTTGTTTCTAGGATACTGACATAAAGTACTTCTCTACTCCAGAAAGGAAACAAACAGGCCTCCTAATTAAGTAACTATTCAGAAAGGATGTGTTCTGTTTTAAGAAAATAACAGCTATGAAAATATAGAACTAGATAGTAAATGTTAGAGGGCTATTTTTCACTCCATAAAATAATTCCCTATATACTTTCCTTGGATTAAAAACTCAACTAGTATATTTGTAATACAACACATTCCATGCACTATATGTATATATATATGTATATATACAGTTCCAGATCATATAAAGGATTGAAGTAGAATACATTTCCATAACTAATTACTTTAGCAACACAGTAAATTAAACATAAAATTTTCATGGCAAAAAGTTTTCCTATTAAATTATCAATCAGGATCTATTATATAGACATTTTTCCCTCAGTCTGCTTGAAACTTAAAATTCTGCAAACTATAATATGGTGTAACAGGGCAAGATGTGTTAGTTAAGTTCTAGTGTGACATTTTATTTTAATTAGCCTGTAGTTAAGTTGGATAAAGTTACATGTGTAGTGTGTCCTTTACGAGGACAGATGTTTAAAAATTTGAGGTTTCAATATTGTCATCAACCACTTTCCCGGAGATGTTAACATCTGGTGAATCCTTGTAACTCAGTCAGATACATGTGTTTTCTTTTTAACAAATTTAACAAAAGAAAGTGGATATTAAAGAAAAACAAAAGTACTGTTGAGCAGCTTATTCAGTTCAGTCTCATTACTTTCTTCTTACAGAAAATTTGGAGATGTGTGTCCTTTGTGGCATGTATACCTTATTGTCAATTAGTATTTATTGACATTCCCTATGCCCAGAGCACATCACAAAATTACTGTGTACTTATATTAAGAAACACAGGCTCTAGGGCTTCCCTGGTGGCGCAGTGGTTGAGAATCTGCCTGCCAATGCAGGGGACACGGGTTTGAGCCCTGGTCTGGGAAGATCCCACATGCCGCGGAGCAACTAGGCCTGTGAGCCACAACTACTGAGCATGCGCGTCTGGAGCCTGTGCTCCGCAACAAGAGAGGCCGCGACAGTGAGAGGCCCACGCACCGCGATGAAGAGTAGCCCCCACTTGCCGCAACTAGAGAAAGCCCTCGCACAGAAACGAAGATCCAACACAGCCAAAAATAAATAAATAAATTAAAAAAAAAAAGAAACACAGGCTCTAGAGGAAGTTTTCAGTTGAGCATTAGGATAAGCAAGAGAAAAAAATGGATAGAGACTGTAGACATTTGATTAGGTTTCTATATTTCTTCAACAATATGGACTAGATTTATTTGAAACCCTCCAAATGTGGATAATCCTGAAAAAGAGAGGCCACACTCATATTCAATGAATGAAGAGAAGGAGCTAAGAGGGGGAAGGAAGAAGTGATTCTGATACCCAGGGAAAGTGAGTTTTCCTTCAAGAGCTCTATGTTACAAAGATGTATCATTTTATGCATTGTATCAAAAAAATTAAAAGTTATTAAACTCACTACATACTTCTAGTGAGAGTCTGCATTTCTCTGATAAGAATTCTGAAACTATGTAGCAAGAAACTTTGATGAAATTATTTCCTTTTACCCAGTAATTTTCCTTTTAGCAATCTGTCCTGTTGCAATAGGTCAAGGGAAAGTGTATGATTAAAGACAACTGCATCATTATTTATGACAATGAAATTTGGAAAAATCCAAATTTCCAGCAATATACGTGAGATTATAGGACATTCACACGGATGTCATGCAGCCATTAAAGGGGTATTTTCTCAGAATATTTAATAGGAGCAGAATGTTTCTACAACATAAAGTATAAGAAACAAGATTCTTTTCTGTATTTCCCCCAAAGGTCTACCTGTAAAACTAACCTATAAAATTATTTTTAAAGCAAAAAGCAAAATTTAAATAAAGAAATACCCATATCTAAATGAGTAATTAATGATAATTTTCAGTAAATTCTACGTTGTAAAGTATAATGTGTCTTACTAGGACAAGGGTGGAATGAATTTCTACTCTTTGAAAGTCTGGTAATGATGAATATAACATCCTCTGTACTAGAAGTTTCTGAAAATGGGCGCCTGGCCATAAGAAGGCCATATGTCTGATTGACATCCTCAGGGCTCAAGTTCAGCAAGACATTGGTGTCTGTCTTTTGATTCCCTTGACTACAACCGCCTGAAAAGACTAAGTCAGGCTCACCCCCTGGATTGACCTTCAGAATTGCACAGCGTGATTTCTGGGCCTTTTGCCCAAGAAAGTTCTGTCCACATATTTGCTGATGCCTGAAAGTTATTTAAAAGGGACAGAGTTGGGTTTTTTATTTTCACATTTAGAAATAACATATAGATGCCACTTAAAATGGAAATACTAGGCTATAACCCCATATTGACTGAAATTCAAAACCACCAATTTACATGGTTTATATGAATTTAGTTACTATATTATTTTTTTCCTAAGTACTTTGATTTTTGGTGCCTTTTGCTTTCTATACTGAAACAGTTTAAATTATCACTATCAGAATCTTTCCAGTTTTGAGAAGATGAAAGAATTGGAAGAAAAGGAAGACACAAAGGGATGTGGAAAGGGAAAGGTAGGCATGGCTAGCAAATGGCAGAGAAAGGAGAATTTGGAGATGAAGACAAATCTATGCGTTTCATGATTTTATCTAAGTCATTATTAATGTGTTTTATATATTCATACACAAACTGGAGATTTGATGGATTTAGTTACCAAGGACAGGTGAATGGATATGTGTTTAACTTAGCCAAGATATTCATGTTAGGTCACCAGCCATGTATTAACTCAGCTTTGTGTAATTTCTAATGATTGTTCTTATAATTAACCCACAGAGTAGTTTTATTAACCTCTGAGGTTAACCCTCAATTTAGGACAAGGTTGAGTCAGACCCTCAAGCTCTTGATCAATGAAACTCTGTTGGAGATTTTCACCATCTCATGAGAATAGGCACCACTTACAGGTTCCCTATCACTGGTCCTGGCCACCCTCCTTACTCCCCCGCCCATGACTCTTCACTCAGTTCCCTTCCTTAGGATTCGACAACACATTTTGAGCCTGTTGAAATTAACAGCTTTTTCGAATCTGGAAAGGGCAAAAATTAAATCCCAAAGGAGGTGAAAAACCAAAGTACATATTGTAGAAAACAAACATACTTTAGGCATCTCGAGTCTTTCCTTTTTTTTGGTCCTTAACATTATTTCCTATTTTCACTTATCCTTTGCGATCAGCTGTTCACCTACCCCGTTACTATTAAAGTAACAACACTAAAAGGTAGTTATTTCAAATCAACTGTTGCTCAAAAATTCATGGATTAAGGTTAAATTTCTCCAACTAGTAAATGATGTATCACACTGAGAACTGGGGTTAGAAAATAAAACAAAAGTTGTTTAAAACAATACAAGTCCCAGGTTGATGTCTATGGTTTACTTGGTGTTTAAACTGAAAGGTGTTCCTTTTGGCAGTGACAATAAAGGAGTTAATTAGAGTATTTTCTGGAGCATTTTGATTGTTATCAAGACATGCCCATCTTTCTTCAAACAAATATACAGCCAAACCTTCCAATTTGCATAAGAAATTTTCATATTTTCAATTTGATTTTTTTAAAAATTTTTGTTCAAGAAAAAGTAATTTTTGAAAAAAAAGAAAGCTTTACAAATTATTTATTCCATTTTGTAAAACATTTTAGAAGACAGAGAACAATTTGATTTATTCCAAATTCAGGGACAATATAAGGAAACCCAATGGGCAACCATCTATCGTAAAATTCTTTGAATCATTTTTTCAAGTAAAGAGATACAATTAATATCATTTTGGCTATGCTCATTACAGATAACTGGTACAATAAACCACTCCCTCTTGGTCCAAGATATTTATAATTTTGCATAACTTCTTAGAAAAATATCTTCCTAGGGGCTTCCCTGGTGGCGCAGTGGTTGAGAATCTGCCTGCTAATGCAGGGGACACAGGTTTGAGCCCTGGTCTGGGAAGATCCCACATGCCGTGGAGCAACTAGGCCCATGAGCCACAACTACTGAGCCTGCGCGTCTGGAGCCTGTGCTCCGCAACAAGAGGGGCCGCGATAGTGAGAGGCCCGCGCACCGCGATGAAGAGTGGCCCCCGCTTGCCGCAACTAGAGAAAGCCCTCGCACAGAAATGAAGACCCAACACAGCCAAAAAATAAAATAAATAAATAAAGCTTGTGTTTCCTTATTTAAAAAAAAAAAAATATATATATATATATATATCTTCCTAGGAGTTATTGAAAGGTCTGTATGAGAATGGCCGCTTATGAAAATTTATATTTCAAAATTTCTTTTCAAAGTAGCAATAACATCTAATATACCTCAATATACCATAGCATGAGTAAAGAGCGTGATACAATTTTAATACGTTTGTTTCATATACAACATGGCTTTAATGCTGCTTGTAGTCTCCCATCTCAAAATAATGACAATTATAAAACTACTTGCATGTATATGGAATTAATCCAAAGCCTTAGGTTTATCATCAAAGAAACATTAATACCCTGACTTGTATAAAAATTACATATGTTCATGCCTCAAAGTGAGTGAATATTTCCAATGTTGGAAATCTGTTGACTATAATAATTTTATAGTCTCTAAAACCATCATCGTATCTTTTTGCACTATAACTTTGGATGTGCTATTAGTAAAGATTATCAGATCTGTAATCTTGATTTTGAAGACAGATTTACAATTTTGATTTAAACTCTCTCCCCAGTAACAATAATAACATTGATAACATAAGGGATGGACTATGAATTTTTTGTTGTTGTTGTATTCATTAAATGCATTTCTACTTTCAAATGGTTAATGTAAGAAAAAATTCCTTAACAAACATGAATATATGGTTTAAATTATACTTTTGATAACCTTTTATATCAAACCACTAAAAACTAATTTTCTGCTAAAGTTTATGATATATACATACATGCATACCATATTTCAAATAAAAAATATAATTGAAATGTGCTGTATATATTTATAAACAAGAGGGGAAATTTCCCATAATTTGGTATAACTGAATATAGATAGATAAATCAGACTAAGAAATTCTAGACTTAACTCTAAGATAAATATGTTAAAATTCTTATTTGTGGACTAGATACTTTTACCAAAGCATATTCTGTACATATTCTTATGTTACAGTCCTTTAACCAAAAGCCACTCGCTCATATTTTATGAATATATTATCCATAACTTAACTATCACAATGTCCATTATATTTGGCTGGATAAAAATGATTTTTAACTGTAACAGTGTCATTTACTTTAATGAATCTCTACCCTTTCCCCCAATTTTCAAAAATTGTATTTTAACATATTAGTGGGTATTATAGTCAAACAGTTCCACACTGCCAATTCAAGGGCTTCCCTGGTGGCGCAGTGGTTAAGAATCCACCTGCCAGTGCAGGGGACACGGGTTCGAGCCCCAGTTGGGGAAGATCCCACATGCTGCGGAGCAACTAAGCCCGTGCACCACAACTACTGAGTCTGCGCTCTAGAGCCCGCGAGCCACAACTACTGAGCCCACGTGGCACAACTACTGAAGCCCTCGCACCTAGAGCCCGTGCTCTGCAACAACAGAAGCCACCGCAATGAGAGGCCCGCACACTGCAACAAAGAGTAGCCCCCGCTAGCTGCAACTAGAGAAAGCCCTCGCGCAGCCACAAAGATCCAATGCAGCCAAAAATAAATAAATAAGTAAAATAAATTTTAAAAAACCCAACAATTCAAGCCTTATAAAATGACAAAATAATACCATCAGCAAACCCTTCAGCAAACCCATCTAATTTTTCAACAACCATCTAAATAACACATGAGTTTTTACATCCATATGTCCAGCTTGGTCCTAATGCACGCACCAGGGGGATGGAATACGCCATTATTTGCTGGTATTTTCTAATTTTGCTCCCTTTAAATAAACATGGGCTTAGCTCAGAGTATTACACCAGGTTACAATCTAGGCTTATTAACAGTCAGAATGTAATGAGAAAAGTGTATTAACTAGAATTAAGGAATTACTCACCCAGCTGGGTCTCCTGAATTGTCAGTTTACTTTCCATAGGATACAAAAGCTTGGGTGGTTTATCAGTCAGAGGGGCTGAAAAACAATAATAATACAGACTTATAGTTATGCTGCATAAACTGAAGGATAGAACACAGTTTATTTTCCCAAGTACTTTTCATTCTTTGAGTAGTGTGTCAAAGCACTCTACCAAGTAATGACTTACATATTGCAGGTAGTACCTTCAGGCGAGCTGAAAAGCTATTAGATTATACACGAGTCAAATATAACACTACCAAATTGGCAGTCACATGAGACTGTTGAAGTACAGAATCAGGATTGGTCAGTCCTTAAGAACATATGATTGTACTTCACCAAATATTTTCAATTTTCACCTTGCTTTCCTTTTTAAAGGGTACCCTACATTTTCTCTGTGTTAATTAAAGATACACATGATATCCGTATCATGCATTTCAATGATTTTTTTGAGGGCATAATATTGCCTCTTTCTTCTTAATCCCATTCCTAGTTTCCCTACCCTGGATCACATTGCCTCAAAACCCATAATTTAGTAATTAGATTAAGTATTTCTCACATACATCTCCTATAAATGAGGCAGCAATGTGGCATTACATTACTACAAATACAAGCTGCATATTCAAACATGCATAAAAGTATATATTTTTCACCAAGTTATATTTTAAGTAATACTTTTCATTTAGTCAGAACCCCTTATTACTATTATCCATGACATTTTATAGTACTTATTGCTAATTTGCATGATATACTGCCTTTGATTTTTAGCTTCTACACATTACTGCTCTGTGCACTTATCAATTTATCAATGATCAGTGTACAGATCTAAGAGTTGGCTATTAAGCATCTTGAAGATAGGTTTCCCATTGCATACTTCATTCCTAGCTAACTAGACTATCTGGACTTTAGACAAATAGTCAGTGATCCTTCATTAAAGACTCCCTCCTCACCCTCTCTGACTGAAATGCCCAGGTCCCTGTGAAATCTGTCACTGCAACTTCCACTCTGTAAGAAGTGCAGAAATGATCAATTAAGGGTTGCTGAAATTGATTGAAAAATTAAATGATTTTGCTTTGAGGGCTTCCTTCCTTGCCAGGAGGACATGCCAGTTTGGTTGATAACCAGAAGGCTGATCTAGACAGCAGTGCCCGGAGTTGGCCACAAATCCTCATCACCAGAGGATTCAAGAATTCAATCTGCTTCGGCAGCTCACCTCTATCTCTCGTTAACAGAAAACACAGTCAGTGCAAACGGATGATGCATCCCAGCTCCGAAAAACAGGAATGAGTTTTAAGAGTCCTGGTTTGGAAGACCAACCTCACATAGGATCAGTAGCTTTTGTTCATAACTAATTGAATGCATTATTCATTCATCTTCATTAATATTTAACACAGGGATGGGAAGGAAGGGGAAACGAAAGTTGGGGTAATAAGATGAGATAAATCACTTTGAAATTCTTCTCAAAGATTTGACATCACTCTGATTAACCTCGAATACTTGTATGTCTTGCCTAAAGTGATCTTAACAGATTTTTATTCTCCTAATAGCTAAATAAGTAGGTTAGTCACTAAATGTTGGCAAAGCAGTTCACCATTAATAGGTCAAAGAGCCACATTTCCTAGGCTCTGGTTATCAAATGATTTCAGGTAACTTCAAAAGCAATATGGCATCAAAATAACCTGTTTCTTCAGTAAATTAACTCCGTTTATAAAAAGCTTGTGATTGCAGAGTCACAAGCAGACAATTCAACAGTTATAGAAAGCAGCTGAGAAAAATGTTCCCTGTTCAAACACATCCCACACTAATTTATAATAAAAGAAAATATCTGTAGAGAAAGATAATAAAATCCATAGGTAGGACATTTGTTCAGAAATATAAAACGGTTGTGTGGTGCTCCACCCCAACACACCACCCACCCCATGGCATAATGTTACAGCCTTAAGATCCTTCCATATTATCCTCATGGGACAACTCCAAGTTAACAGAGGAATCAAGAGTGTTCAAGCCAGAAAAAATTATAAGCTTATTAAGTTCTTTGATTTTTAAATTGTGTTCCCTAAAGCCCTATGGTTTCCACAGTGCCCCTCTGGGCAGGTGAAATGCAGATACAGATAAGGGGTGGACCGAGGGCCTCGACTCCATACCTTGTTGTACTGCCTACCCCTCTCTTGATATAAGTAGCTCTGCTTTTACTTATACATCAGTATTCCGTCCAAGATTTTAACCCCCCAAATCCAATTCAACTCAACTGATGCATATTGGACACTATAATGTGCTAGGTATTGTGAGAGTGGCTTTGGAATATCTTTGGTTTCTGCCTTTACATCTTACAGTAACCAGAAGTTAAAAAATAATGGCAATAGTGAAAAATTCTGGGCTGATTCAACTCCCTTGTTTTATTTATTTAAGTTTTTACTCTTTTTTTTACATTTTTTTCTTTTTTTTATTGAAGTATAGTTGATTTACAATGTAGTGCCAGTCTCTGATGTACAAAGTGACTCAGTTATACACATATATACACCCTTTTTTAAATATTCTATTCCATTATGGTTTATCACAGGATATTGAGCATAGTTCCCGTGCTTTACAGTAGGACCTTGTTGTTTATCCATTCTAAATGTAACAGTTTGCATCTACCAGCCCCAAACTCCCAGTCCATCCCTCTCCCTCCCCACCTCCCCCTTGGCAACCACAGGTCTGTTCTCTGTCTATGAGTCTGTTTCTGTTTTGTACATAGGTTCATTTATGTCATATTTTAGATTCCACATACAAGTGATATCATATGGGATTCGTCTTTCTCTTTCTGACTTACTTCACTTAGTATGATAATCTCTAGTTGCATCCATGTTGCTGCAAATGGCATTATTTCATTCTTTTTTATGGCTGAGTAGTATTCAATTGTATATATGTACCACATCTTCTTTATCCATTCATCTGTCAATGGGCATATAGGTTGTTTCCATGTTTTGGCTACTGTGAACAGTGCTGCTATGAACATAGGGGTGCATGTATCTTTTTAATAATTAGAGAAATGCAAATCAAAACTACAATGAGGCACCACCTCACACTGGTCAGAATGGCCATCGTTAAAAAGTCTACAAATAACAAATGCTGGAGAGGGTGTGGAGAAAAGGGAACCCTCCTACACTGTTGGTGGGAATGTAAGTTGGTATAGCCACTGTGGAACACAGTATGGAGGTTCCTAAGAAAACTAAAAATAGAGTTACCCTATGACCCAGCAACCCCGCTCCTGGGAATATACCCAGACAAATCTATAATTCAACTCCCTTGTGTTAGAGGTCAAAGATCCGAGGTGTAAAAAGCACAACTGGTTTGCCAAAGGTAACAGAGCAAATTCAAGCTAGAGTCCTTGCTAGATCTTTGCCTCCCAGTTCTGTCAAGCAACTACTAGCCTTGTGCAATGTTTCCCCTCAAGGTGTGAGCAATCTGTTAGGAGAGCAAAAACATGCAAATAAGTGACTATAACCTACAGCAGAGCACTCGTACTGTGCAATCTGTCATCTCTAAGTTCTGATATTATGCTCTAGAGGGATATTGTTGAGGCATGTTTCTTGTATGATTCACTTGTCTTTGATAAAAGTGAACTGAAACTATCAGAGAACACAACAGCTGACTACAGATTTGACACATGACTGTGAAATGGGGTGACCATTAAAGCTAAGATATAGCTCCACAGTCATTTGAGGGTGACCAATTGTGCTGCCACAAAGAAAAGACATGTGCTGAATTATCCATTATTTGAATGTTTCTGACACTTTATGGTGTTTAACAAATATTAGTTGAATCGAATTGACAGAAGACAGAACTGGCAAACAAATGCAGGAATGGTAATGACCAAACCAAATGAACACACAAACACAAAGCCCTCTTCATTTTCTGCATGGGCAAAAGTACGACTGGAAGGAACTCAAACAAATTAGTTACAATAAAAAGCAAAGTAATAAGCATTAGACCATGACTAGACCAACTAACATTTTATTGTCAAGAGAAGATCTTGCCTTTTGGGACCCTTTCTTTCCTTCTCTCTCTCTCTCTCTCTCTCTGTCTCTCTCTCTCTCTCTCTCATTCACACACACACACACACACACACACACACACACACACTCACTAAGCTGAAATCATTGAAAAAATAAAGCAAGTCTGACAGTGGTGACATGAAGCACAGGCTGATTTTAAATCCTAATCACATTTTGTCTACAAAAAAAATACACAACAATTATAGTAGAGATGTTTCTCTGGCTACCTATGCATTGAAATATTTCTATGAATCCACCAACAAAAATATTTTCAAGCTCTCATTTTATTCTTCAGAATATCCCATTGACAACATTAAAGATAACATAGTTATTTTTAAAGTGTTTTTACTTTGAAATTAAAAATCTTTATTTTTATTTTAAAATAAAAATCTTTTACAGAGTTATTAATATGTCCCAATCGACAAAACCGTTCTTCAGAGTAGAAGGAACAATTTAAAGGACGTTTGTTTTGCTTACCAGTTGCTAGCTAGAGAAACATCTGGAAGGCGGTATACACACAGTTGTGTATAGGAATAATTCCTATGTTAACGTTCCCTAAATAATTATGAAGAGATGAAGTCTCTCTCTTTTTTCCCCATGCCATGTACACTTGGGTTATGGAATAGTGAAAAAGAGGATCCAATTTTCCAAAGCAAAAGTGACAAGAGACCAGGGCAATGAGGCCAGTATTCTCGAATTTTTCTAATGTTCTTAAAGAGAAGAGAAATATGAGATGTTTAGGATGAGTGTACCTTTGTTCTGACATCCCTCTAAAATTTAATTTTAGTCCCTCAAATACTCTTGAGAATAATTAATATTTCTTGGATACTTAAAATTGTCCTACCACAAAATCTGTTCTTTCAAAATCATAGATACTTTTCAAAATGTATTTTAAGTAGTGCCTTCTCTGCTTTGTTTCTTAGAAGCATTATGGTAAGGTAAGAAAGATAATACACATAGTTTTCAGGGAGACATGGGTCTAATAAATTCTGACTGTTAGAAGTTAGACCTGGTTGGTTTGGCAAGTTGGAGAAGTTACTTAAACTCTATGAGTCTCAGTCTCCTTATATAAAAAATGTGACATTTTCCCCTTATGGCTTGGTGTGAGGATTAAATAGGATAACAGATTAAATGCCTGGATATATTAGATGGAAAATACATCTGTTCTAATGATATCCATCGAAGTTTGGGACAATAGCATTTAGCATTCTTTGTAGCCTGAGAAGAAAAAAAAATACTGTTTGTAAAATAATGAACTGGATATTTAGATAAGCGTTCAAAAGGCATTTAAATCCTGAATTTAAGAATCATTAATATTTCCTACATTAGTTTCCATAGCAGGAGAACTGGTCCATCCTTCAAAAACACAATTCAACAAGAGCATTTTGAAGACTTTTAGATATGCAAGCAAGGTACTGGGATTGTAAAGGACTCAAACGAAGGTAAACAAAACACAGCTTTTAACCCTCACAGAGCTTACAACCTAGATACATAATTAAAATATAACTCCACGAGTCAATTTCAAGAGCCTTTACGAAGTACCTGCAAATAATAAGTACTATATTAGAAATAAAATGACCAATAAGGCATGGAGTTATACATAAGAATGTATGAGATGAGAGCGCATATATGATGCATTGTGATGAGTGCTATACTCAGAGGTAATTTCTTTATGACCCTATTTAAATCTACCAGCTAAATCTGATCACAAAACAATACTCACAGATTTATTCAGCTGACTATAAAACACGCTCTGTGGCAATCCCACCAACACACGCCATTTTACAATGGAGATTTTTGGTTTGTTTTGCTGTCTGCATGTACTTTTTTTTAACTTATAAGACTTGACAACCAACTGCCTATTGTCCTAGCAAGTCAACGGAATGTGAATTACTCATAGAGCTTCAATGACTCAAAATGGGATTTCAGTTCTGCTTTCTTTGGTCTGGAATGTTTTAACATTAGTTCTTAATAGTGGAGCATAGCACTCATGAGATATATAGCAAGTAGATAAAACCTCATGTTCCTTGGGAGAAAAAAAATGAATGGATGGGAGAAAATATCAGTGTATACAAGGTGAAGCCATTTGGGGGAAGAGAGGTGCTTAACTTTTCACTTATCTCGAATGCACTGGGATTGGCAAAATTTCTCCTTTCTGTTGCAAACAATTATGGTAATTCCCAGTGGAGCCATGGAGCCTCAGAAGCCTCAAAGAGGAAGGAGTGGCAAATCAACTGAGCAGAGAGTGCAGGGAAAGCGGTTTATGAACAAACTAACACCATATACATGATAACCTTGATCTAGGAGTCGTGTCAAAATGATAAAGCAAATACTCCCAAGGATGTAACTCTTAATATAATCTATCAAAATGCATGTATTCAGGAAAATCAAAAATTAATTTGACTAGCTTTGATACTTAATATTTTATTCATATAGTTTGATAAGTGTAGCTTATAATGCAAATTAAAAAATATGTTCATTCATTCATTTCAACAAATATTTTTAAAACATCTTCTCTTTGCCAGGAATTTTTCTAGCTACTAGAGGGTATAACAGTGAACCAGACAGACACAACTCCTGCTCTCATGGAGCTTGCATTCCAGAGAGGGAGATGGAAACTATACATGTAAACGAATATATGCATAACATAATATCAGGTAGTTCTAAGTACTGTAGAACATATAGCATCTGTGACTTCCCTGGTGGCGCAGTGGTTAAGAATCCACCTGCCAATGCAGGGGACATGGGTTCGAGCTCTGGTCCGGGAAGATCCCACATTCTGCGGAGCAACTAAGCCCATGCGCCACAACTACTGAGCCTGCGCTCTAGAGCCCGCAAGCCACAACTACTGAGCCCATGTGCCACAACTACTGAAGCCCACGCCCCTACAGCCCGTGCTCTGCAACAAGAGAAGCCACTGCAGTGAGAAGCCCGCGCACCGCAACGAAGAGTAGCCCCTGCTCGCAGCAACTAGAGAAAGCCTGCGTGCAGCAACGAAGACCCAATGCAGCCAAAAGTAAATAAATAAGATAAATAAATTTATAAAAAAAGAAAAAGAAAACCAAGCAGCTAGCGCAGGTGCTATTTTAGAGGAATGTCAGGAAAGTTTGCTTTGAAGATCTTTGAAACAGATCTCTGTGAAAGGAGGGAACCAGCCATGGAAATACCTGGAGGAAGATTATGGCAGGCAGAGGAAGGTGCAAAGATCATGAAATGGGAGTGCACTTGGCATGTTTGAGGGAAGGCACAGATCATTATAGCTATCTTGACAAAAGGAAAGAGCGGCAATGAGTTCAGAGATAGTCATGGGCCAATTCAGGCACGGCCTTGTAGAACATGGAAAAGACTTGGGTTTTACTCTAAACCTAATGAGAATGCACTGGAGACTTGTGGAGAGAGCTTCTGGTAACAGTTATATGCCAAAAGTATCACTCTGGCACCTTGGTGTTCACGTCTAGGAGGATGGAGTAGTGTGGAGGCAGAAGGCCAGTAAGGAGGGTATTGAAGCAGTACACCAAATGGTGATGATACATTAGTGCTGCTGCTGGAAATGGTAGGATTTTTTCCTTTAAATACCTATTTGGTAGGTAGAACTAACAAAATTTACTGATGGATTTGATATGGAATGTAAATGAAAATCTAGGAGTTAAGGGGGATCCCCAGTTATGCACTTGAGCAAACACATGAAGGGCAGTGCTACTTAATGATACGGGGGCAGTACAAGAGGGGCAGTTTTATAAGATAGTGGGAATCAAGAGACACGTCTTTATAAATCAATTCAGTCACCTCCAATTATCCATAGAGGCTAGAGAATTTTACTACTGATCAATGATTTATATTTTGAAAAACCAAGCCACTGGCTGACGACTCATCTTCTCCTCTGGTCTCCCAGAGGACTGAGAAAATGGTCTAAAAAAAAAAGTTTCATGTTTCAGGCTAATGCCATATTCATTTATCATGAGATAAACTTTGGCTAACCTCTACTATCCTTTGCTTTAACACCATTCATAAAAAAATATGTATACCACCAAACTTATTTTTGACTAATAGAATCAGAAGCATGCTTAGTCAAGATACTAAGAACGACTCTCTAGTATTCCCTTGGTTCAATGATATGTGGCACATATTCAATCAGCAAATTTAATATCATCATATATAATTTAGTTTTTTCTTATTTAAAAATATTAATTGTGAAGTACTAACAAAGACATTATAGAATTTATATTTCATCACTTCCCATTATCTTGATAAACCTCCCAGGTAACATAAACAATGAAAAGATTATATTCATTCAATACTTGTTTTTAAAATAGAATCACTTAAGAATATAGGAAAAGTTAACTAACATGGAGCTAATGTTAGGGCTCAGGTTTTCTATTCACTTGCCACCTTCTACAGTTGTCTCTTAAGACCTGCTTCCCAGCTTCCATTGTCTGCAGCCCTGCTTGCTGCATCCAGACTCATGGTCGATTCTAGAACTCATTCAGTCACCCACTACACCCTGATTCTGACCTAATGAGCTGAGAAGAATATGAAGGGCAAACAAAAGAGAGCATAGGTAGACAGAATAAATAAAGGTGGTTTAATATTTTTAATTCTTATTTTTAAAACAACTGCTGCACTGAATTTTGCACAACTGCTGTGGGGATAAATTCTGATTGCATGACTGATTTCAACCATCTTAAATAAATCTGTGTGTAGTCAAAGCTAAAGCAAAAAAGTGGTGAGAAAAAGGAAACAATACATAATTATCTGCAGAAATTATGATGAACCCTAGGAAAAGAATGCTGACTGATATAATACCTATAATCAAGTAGGTGAGCATGCCCGCTACTGTTTTCACTTCTGTTGACAGGCAAAGAAGGAATTAACGGTCACCAATTAGCTTCTAGGGACAATAGTCAATTCCAAAAAATTATATGTCCTATGAGGGAAAGTATCTCTTCCCTAGTAATGAGAAAGTAAGCAAAATTATCATATCATTTTTTTCTTTTTATATTAGTAGATAAAAGGCCCTCAAGAAACGAAAATAATAAATCCCAGGCTGTCTGGAAATGCTTATTAAGGGAAATTGTGGAATACACAAAAGGCACCCTGTTACTACTGAAAGTCAGAAAATATTTTATTCTCTGCTTGGCTTGGAATATCACAGTAAGACATCACATTTCCATAGTATAGTGTAATGTACTTTAATGTCCTTCCAAATTGTATTGGGTTGGTTTATTTATATCATACTTCAAAGTAGAAGATATTCACGCCTCTTGGCTTTTTCTTCATGTTATAGTATCTTGCACGATTACTCACTGGTATGGCTCTCTGACAGTGGTTTTCAACTGGGGTTGTCACAACTGGCGAGGGGGGTGCTATTTGACAAGGGATGCTGCTAAACATCCTACAGTGCACACAAAAGCCCCTCACAATAATTATCCTGTGCCAGATATCAATAATGCTGAGCTTGAGAAGCCCTGCCTGATGATAACCGTATATTTAAAGCGGTTGTATTACCTATATTTCAAGCCTGAATTGGACAAGAGACTTTAATTTTCTAGTAGACAGAAAGCTTTTGAAAACATGAGGATTGATGAAACAGGATGGAGGAAGCTGTAGTCTGGGTCACCGTAGAGTGGACCACAGCAATCAAGAGAGCCATGAAGGGTGTATGAAAGTCTGCATAGGCTTAGCACACAGAAAGGTCAGGTATGTCTGACAGGGTACAAGGGAGAGACGGGAGGCCAAAATGAGGAGAATTAATGTGAGAGTCCATATAAAGAATGAGTAACCTCTTCCTCCTTCCAAACCCTTATAGCGAGAATGACCACCACCAAGGCCTCTCGTCCCTACCCAAACAACTAAAAAATAAGAGGTTCTTCTCTAAAGACATAGAATAAACCATCTAATGCAGAGTACTGGAGGCATCCCAGAACTGCAGAAATAATTCAAACCTATTCTAAAACATTTAGGTGATGAAATATTACATAATTATTTCACAGCAAAATCTTCCTAATGTTGTACTATTATACTTCACTTAATTTGAAAGTTGTTTGCAATCACTGAACACATATTTACCAACAGACGGTAGTCTAAAAAAATATATATGTATACATATATATTATATATACATTTTTTTGGTAAGTGGCAGTAAGTATTCAAGGGATCTAGCCAGAGATTAAAAACAAAGTAGCCCATGTAATATCTCAATTTATCATTAAAAGCTAACATAGCATACTTTGCTTAATTTCATTCACAAACTATTAAATTGACAGGTAAGCTGGAACTCTCAGCATAAATTTAAGGCTTTTAAGACACAAGAACATAAATGTAAGATTGCAAATAAGCATATGTGTAGGAAAAATTAACACACTATTTTGGGGTGTGCAGTTACATTATTTCATTTGATCGTCCATTTGCTACAATGAAAAAATCCAGAAGCTTCTCCCCAAACCAACAGCCAGTGAGGACAGATGCCAAGATCTGAACCTATGTCATTTGATTTTAATGGTCACATGCTTTCCATTTCTGTAGTCTACTTTCCAACATTTGTGATTTCTAATGTAGTTTCTATTAGACACCTTATTTTTTTCCTGGGGTTTCTGATGATATGGGGAAGACTTGGGGAAAAATATTTTGATGGATTTTGGAAACAGAGAGACAGAAAGGTCTGTGTTAGGACTCAACTGTATTTCACAATCATGAAGCTTTTACTGTAGAATTTGAATAAGCCTAACACTGATTTCTGAAGATTAGAAGAGAGGATTACGTCTGTCATCGGCTCTCATAAGCAGAACCCTTTAATGAATACAGAACTTGATGATGACATACAATTTGAGGCTCTCATTATGACAGTGGACCAAAATAAGGGGAAGCATTCTAGAAATCCCATTAAAATTGTTACCAAAGAGAAAATGAACCTTCAAAAGCATATTCTCCATTGAAATCCAAGGTTTATATATATGAACTAAAATTTTTAAATTTTTGTAGCAATTATATAAAATATTAGAGACTTCCTTTAGAGTGACTTTATAACCACCCATATTCTGTAAAAAAAATAACATCACTTTTGCATAAAATGTGGAAACATAAATTAAACAAACAATTCTACTATTACTGAATTGCATTCTTCTCGATGAATTAAATTTCACTGGTGGTCAGCTTCTTATGGGACAGTAACAGTAGATTTGTCAAATATTGATATATTCAACTTCTGCACTTGCTTTAACTTTCTTGACATCTGTCAATGATAAGGTTGCACTGGGAGATAGCACAGTTTCCTCTGATAGTCTTTGAATCAAATCTAATTTCTGTACAGTTGGAACCCCAAAATTCCAATATAATAGTAATATAAATACTGTATACTAAGTTACAGGCTGCTTGTGATATTTAATGACATGACTGCTTAAAGAAATATGCCTACAGATAATTAGCCTCTCTCCTTCCACCCCTTTCTTCCTTTTTCTTCCCTTCTTTCTTCCCTTTCTGTTTACCCTCCCTCCCATCTTCCTTTCCTTCTTTTCTTCCTTCTCTTCTCCCTCCCTCCCTCCTTTCATATCATACTTCCTTCCTTCCCAAGAAATCCATCTAGAAGGCAGACTGAAGGAAAAGCATTTTGTTTTCTCTATTCTGGTTACAGTGAAAAAACAGAAACCTAAATCTCCATTCATTCATTTATTCAGCTATAACTTACTCGGCTGCATAATCATCACTTTTTCCTGTTTAGATTGGTATCATTCATTCAAATAACACTATTGGGAATTAATCTTTTTTGCAGAAATCATTTTATAAAAACAGTTATTTATCAAATAATAACCTCCTATCTAAAAGGATTTTAAGCAGCTTCAACAACGTCTAAACGCTTACTAAAGAGCTCCTATGGCAGTTTTCTGTTGTTTCATAAAAGGAAAGTCTATCACAAGTCATTAAAAATGTGATTACCACCAAAAAAAAAAGAAATCCAAGAAAGAAAAGCATGCCTATGAGCAATAAGATCAGGCACTCTTTAAATAAAACTTGCTATTAAAATCTAATTATGCTGCTAATGCTGTTATATTACTTTTGCTATCAGTGCATAGCTAAGGGTTACTTGGCAACAAACTGGGGTTAGTCATTTTAAGAATTTTCTTTTCAGCAGTGCAGGAACAAACTGCAAATTTGTTCTTAGTTGCATTGAACACGACTCATATCCTCGAAAAGAAAACGAGTACCAAAACAAAAGCCTGTTACAAACAACAACATCCACAGGATGTTGATAATTACTGTAACTGAGTGATGGGTACATGGAATTTCATTATGCTACTCTATTTCTGTGTCCATTATGCTTGAAATTATCCAAAATAAAAACAGTTTTTCAAAAATATCACGGATATGAAAACTTTAGGGTTTGGTTTGGTAAATTTTTTGAATGTTATATATAGCATGAATATGTGCATGTATCTACATATGTCCATATAGTGAAGTATAAATGAGCAATTTTGAGCCAAGTTTATAACAAGAAATGAAATGAAATTGAACTGTATCTATGCCAGCTCAAAGCAATACCACAGCGCTATTTGCTCAGCAAAATTCGTTTCTATACGTCTTCCCATTTCTTTGTTTATAATAAATAGAGCAAAGGCATTTTACTTTAGGAAAAAAGCACTAATACAATTTATCAGCTAAATATTACTGAGTTACAAATTACCCTAAATCTTAGTAGCTTAAAATAGTGGCCATTTATTATTTTTCGTGAGTCCATGAGACACCTGCGGGGTTCAGTGGATCTCGCCGAAGCTGGAATGATCTTTGCTCAGCTCACTCATGCATCTGTGGTCAATTCCCGGTCAAACATGTGGCTTTGCTCATCTGGGCTGGGCTTGCTTACATTTCTTAGATACTTTAACAAGTTAAGACTTTTATTCAGTAATTGATATGGGATCAATGGAGGTTTGTAAGGAGGCAAGTAACATGATCCCATGTGAATTTTTTATGCTCCTTTAGTCTAGAACTAGCCTCAGACTGCTCTGCATCAAGCACACTGAACAGTCTACCATTTTCCCAGTTCACCATTCTCTTAGATTCTTTTGGAACGTGCCTCCTATGCTCATTCTGGAACGTCATATTGCTCCTTCTTAAATCCTAACTCACCTTCCATAACTACCACAGGTATCAATTCTCAGGCTAAAGTTTCCTCACGTCTATCCAACCTTTAAGAGGCTGGGTTGTAACTTTTCCTTCTACACATCTGACTTCCTCTTGAAAGTGTAAACTCCCTGAGAACAGGGATTATGGTGGGTAAAAAAAAATTTTTTTTTAACCTTCATGTCCCTAATGTTTTTAGTGTCTTCTATAACAGGTAGAATATAGTGGATGCTCAAAAAACTTAGGTAGAATGACTTAAGGAAAAACTTAACTGTATTTCATGCATTCTATTTTAAAAGGCAGTAATTGTATGCTCCTTTTTTCTGAAGATTTACATTAAAAACTCTTCATTAAAAATACATTTTCGATGGCTGAGACAAGCTTCAGTTAGTTTAGAAAACTTACTCATCTAGAAAATACACTACATGAATCCAGAAAATAACTATTAGTACCCTTTAAAAAATAATAAGTACCAACTATTTGTATAGTTATATGAGAAATATGTCATCCTTGTTTGAGTGATTTATGACCAGGAGTTAGTATATCCAGCTATGTTTCTCATCTCTGAGGAATGAATTTTAATTTTATGATGTCTCTTTTTGTCCACTTATAATGTAAAGATGAAGATAATCACTCAGTCAACAGTGTGTAATCACTGTATGCCAGTTATTAGCCTAGCATTTGGGTTGGTGCCATAGGGCAAGGCCAAGTAAGTACAGAACAAGATACATGCAAGTAATTTACACTCTGGTTGAAGATACATGACCAGTAACACAACAACAAATGAAAGACCCTATTTAATAAAAAGATGAACTCTGTATTCCTGGCTATGGGTGATATCACAGTTCTAAGTTAAGGGATGGAAGAAATAGGATATTAATCAGAGAGAGATTCACGGATGAGGAACATGTAATAGGTAGAGTAGATAACTGTACTTGAACTAGACTGCGCAGAAAGACCAAGACTTTCCCTGTCCACCATGCTCCCTCTCACACACTTGGCAAATAATTGGTTTTCTATTGGTATGAGAAGGCACCATGACATAGGAAGTAAGATGACAGCACAATGCAGACAAGGAATGGAAATCAAGAAGTCAAACAAGGAAGCCATAAAGTGTGTTTCAAGGAGTACAAGGTTAATAGTTAATAGACTCCTTTAATAGACCTCTTTGTCTTCTGTATCTGCAATGGAAAAGTCAAAGGCTTTATTTAGAGTCAGGAAGTCCTAGGTTCCAACCTTGGCTTTGTTCCATTATAAAATTTTTATGAAAATTGCTTCACATGTTTGAAACTCAGCTTCCTCATCTATAAGGCAGATATAAAATATATTTCTTGAAGAAATTGATCTTTTAAAGGTTTGTCGTGAAGTTTAAATGAGCTACCTCATGAGGGTAGCTGATATTAGGCCTAACACAGAAAATGTGCTTCATAACTGCTAGTGTGCATTAACACTAATATTAGGGATTTGAAGACCTCCAGAAGTAAGGATAAAACGTACCTGAGAAGAGAGGAGGAACAGGTCATTCCAAAAAGAGGGAGCAGCATGAATAAAGAAACAGAGCTGGACTTGATATATCATGCAAGCAGAGAGGTTAATGAGGCAGTGGGACACACTGGATCAGAGTCATTTTGAGAAATATGGGCAAATAGGCACCTCCAAAAACATTTTATTGAAAGAATTAACAAATATAGGAATCATGAGGTGAAGGCCAGTTATTAATCATCTCCTAGGATTAATTTATAAATAAACAATAGATTATCTAAACTGTTTTTCCTCACTGTAAATTGGAATTAGGTTGTGAATTTTGATTCATACATCTACATACTCCAGAATGCTCTTGCTTGGATTAAACAATGCTTCAAAGGCAATGGCTGCAAGCAATAGTTAATTCCATACTGATTAACCTAGCATAAAAGCATTGCTAAACACAGCACTGGCCTCATCAATGACTGTCAGCTCATTTAAGATGGAGAGGTGGATGGTAAACACCACATGGTCTGTATGACCTAAAGGCAAATTATTAGATTGCTCCAGGCCCCATTAGAAGAACAATGTAAATGCCACAACTGACCTGAACTCAATAAGGTAAGGCCTGCAGGTATGACTTTGAAGCCACTTTCAGGCAATGACACTGTCATTTGCCACACATCACCGCATTATCAAAGAAAAAGAAGACAACAAGAGAACACAGCTAGAGTCAGCCAGCAAATATCCAACTATGTTAGCCACATTAAAAGATTAGGTCTGCTTTCATGCCTGTATTCTCAAGCTAGTGCTCTATTAATTTAATTTGTGCCCGCTGGTCCCACAATGGGTTGTTAACACTTCAAATTAATATTTGTTGAGCCTGATAAATTGCTAAATTGTGCTTATTTTTCATCTTTGGTTCCTAATAGATTATATAGTTTAGAGTTTATATTCGAGCTGCACTATCCAATATAGTAACCACTAGCTTGAGTCACACTAGCCACATTTCAAGAGCTCAATAACCACATGTGTCTTGTGGTTACCTTATTGGACAGGCAGATCTGGAACATTTCTGTTACTGCAGAAAGTTCTTTTATGCAGTGATGGACTAGAATTACTCTCAAGCTTTCTCATGCCATGACACATTTGGAAATTATTTTTGTAGGGCACCCTGGGGTAAAAAATCTTGTGGTCAGAAGTGATTGGTCTAGGGGCTCCAGCTGCCCTGAAGAGCTTATAGGAGTTGGTATCTTAGCACACCTGAAATGCATTTGGGGCACAGCCATGTGTCACTGCACATCAGTTGGAAAGCTGTGCCTTAGTTGATATCCAGTCCCACACGATCAGAGAAGTATAGTGTCTGGTCCTCTTAAAAAAAAATTACTAATCAGGTTTGTATTTCTAATTAAAAAGACAGGTATTCATAATGTCAAAGATATTTGAAAAAGGCTAAAACCCAAGCTGACAGATATCACTGACTATGAAGGCTTTTGCAAAGTGTTATGACAAACACTGATGTTGAATTTCATGGTTCCTGCACCCACAAAGAACTAGGAAACTTGCTGGCAATATAAATCATAAAATGGAATGTTGAAATCTTAGGACAAGTTCTTAAGACAAAAGAAGAGTAGGAAGTCTTCTTTCTCGTTAAAGCAAAAAGACAAGGAGGAAGAGGAAAGGCGAGTTGCTTGTTGTGGACACAGAAGATGAATTGCAGACATCATGGTTATTTGAGAAGTGGATGGAAGCAAATGGCAAGTCTAGGAAATTGGTAGCACTGAAGTGTTTGTGAACTTTCAAGTTGTTCCCCAAGATACAGAAAGCGTCTTTTCTTTATAATGATTTTAAGTCATTGGAAAAACCTTTGTTATGCAGGCTTTATCACTCTGGTACTAAGTGCTAGGCAATCCAAGGAATGCAAGACGCAGCAGTACCTGCTTTTCACAGCCCAATTTCCAGAGCACAGACTAGTCAAGTCAGAGATGGAGAGATGAGCTCCGTGAGGGCTTGGATTTGAATGGGCTTTTCTACTGAAGAGCTAAGATATCGCAGAGCTATGCTCATGAAAATAAAAAAAGAACCAGGTACTCTAAGTACTATTTTACAGCTGGTGGAGATTGAGGTAGAACGAATAGTCCGATGGGTGTGCTTTGTGCACATACTCACTGAAGACCTCTGTGCACCAGGCACTGTTCTTAGTGCTGGAGAACTGGCAGTGAACGAAACAAAGCCTGCATGCAGAGGGGAAAGACACAGGGAGATTATAGAGGCAAATAAGAAAATATAGCAAGGTAAGAGAATTGAGAGCAGTGCTGTCTTTTATAAAGGCTGGTGAGGGAAGATCTTACTGATAAAGAGACATTTGAGTGGAAACCTAAAGGAAGTGATGATAGAGGCCATGTAAATATCCAGGAGAAGAGCATTCCAGGCGACGAGAAGAGCATTCCAGGCAACGAGAAGAGCAATTTCAAAAACACTTAGGCGGGACCATGCCTGGAATATGTGAGGAGTAGTGAAGAGGCCATTGTATACACAGGCGAGCGAATTGAGGAAATGAGCTAAGAGCAGAAGGGTGTGAAGTTAGAGAAATACCAGAGAGCCAGATCACTTACGGCTTTGCACGTTTCGTTTGGACCTAGGGATTGAAAGTCATTGGTGATTTCTGAGAAGAGAGTAACATGATCGAACTCGTGTTTTAGGGTTCACTTTTGCGGCTGTGGGAAAATCCACTGTTGGGATGGGGGAGCAGGTTGACATGGTAGGAGGCAATCACAATAGTCCAGATGAGATTTGTTGGTTTGGATTAAGGCAGCAGTGGCAGAGGCAGAGAAGTGTTCATGTACTGACTCTACTTCCAAGGTAGATCCTTGGAATGTGGGACACGAGGTAAAGGGTTAGGGAGATTCAAGGCTGATTGCAAGGTGTTGGCTGGAGTTACTCCAAGAAAGGAGTTTCCATTTACTGCTGTGGGAAGATGGTGGGAGGAGCAACTGGGGCTGCATATGGATGGACAGATCAGGAGCTTGGTTTTGTTCATTTTAACTTTGAGATACCTCTTAAACATCAAATCTGAGCTATTTAGCAGGCAGCTAGATGTATGAGTCTGAGATTCACGGATGACATCAGGGCCAAAGAAATGAATTTGGGAGTCATTAACAAGTCAGAGAATATTTAAAGCCATGGCCTGGATGAGATCACTGGGGGAGGAGGGCCCCACTCTGGGTTTGAACCTCCTTCCTCTCAGATGCTGACAAAGACAAACAAATCAGAGAAATAGCACCGATCACTGCTCAGCTGCCACGCAGCAATGTCAGGCAGCTGCAATGCCCCTGGGTAAATACCCAAAGTAGCTAGTACTTAGCATTTTTTCAAAATATTTCAAGAATCAATCTTTCTGACAGCCTGAGAAATACACAGCAAGGCAGCCTTCCACATGAGTAAAAAGAATGCGTGCATTATCTGGTAGCATAACGCCAACCTCCATAGCACCAGCTGGAGCTACACTGATGCCTCTTCAACTTCATTTCTTTTAATTGAACAGCTGGACTAGAGATCGAGAGAGGGTTGAAAAGATGCCAGGGGCTGAGCAGGATTTCCAAAACCCTTCTAATACCTGAATGCCTAACAGTGTGCTCATAAGAGCCTGCAAAATGCCAGGCACCTATAATATAGCTCCTGCCTTAAAACCCTAGCCACCTCAGAAGCATACCTCATACTATGGGTATAAAGCACTTGAATTTTAGCCAGATTAATTGTCTTTAAGGGTCAGTTGTGACAACATAAGTAAATGACCAGCCAGTCCATGTAATATAGGGGGGTAAAATGAATGAAATCAGCTTGTTTTTCTGCTCATCTGGAGGTACATGTGACTTGCTTTATGCTGCCAATTCAGCAAGTGTTCCCCAAGGCTGTTCCTGCCCTTCTTAACTACAGAAGCATCAAAGCCACGCGGGATTGTATATTTCAACTCAGGGAATTTTTTTAATGTTAATTATGATGAAAAGATCACTCTGAAAAGTCAGTGCTATCATCAGCACATCTTTTGTGTGTACGGGTGAAAAGGTACCTGAAAAGAACACTTTCAAAGTGCCAGGATCACTAGTCAGATCCAATTGTGAGACACATCGCACAGCACATATAGTCCAGCAATCACAGGAGTCAACCAGCTAAGAAAACACACTCTGTGCAAAGTACTGTCTCAAAGGAAAGCCAGATAATGGTTGAGGGGGCCATTGCAGTCGGGCATATCCGGTCCTAAGTCTGAAACAGCAGAGAAAGCTGAAAACAACAACAAAAGGAATCTAAAAAAATTAAGAAAAGTATTCTTTAAAAACACATTTCACTTTCAAGAATAAAGGCATCCTTTTAGTATAAGTAGCAGGCAAAAAAGTCACTTTAAAAGCCAGCATTAAAACCTGAATTTAGCATTTTATGTATGTATGAGGAAGCGCACTTGATATCTTCACTTACTAACAGTTCTTTTGATAAAAGATAACTCGGCATAGCACATTTAATAAATTCACATTGGAGCCAAATGAATTCACATATGTACTTATATATCCACCATATGTATTTTCAAAAGTATTCATTTGCAAGTTGGGCATTGTTCAACTGCACAAACTCTGATAACTTTGAAAAAAATAAAAGCGTTATGTTTTATTTATGAGAGTGGAAAAACTGAAGCCTTGAAACTTGAAATTATAAAAAAAAAACTGCAAAGCAAATGCCATATTGTATTCAAGCTTTGCTTAACAAGTAGACTCTAAATGAACAGCAGGAAACAAATTCTGTTGTGGACCCAGTATATGTTAAAAAAAATTGTTAATTGGTGTTGACAGGCAGAAGTTAACATTACTAAAGTGGTCAACAGAGCCAAAGTGACACAAAGAAGTAACCGAGAAAAAGGCCACATCCCATTCGACAGTCTAGAACTCAGCATTAGGAAAAAGAATACGTATTTCTGAGAAAGGAGAAACTGAAGCAGATGCTTTTAATCACCATGCTAGCCTAGGTTTGTTTTGGTAATTACTGTCTGGAGAATCTTCAACATGCTAAGGAACATATGAACATAAAACACTGTAATTTCACTTTTATTAGAGATCTATTCTGAAAGAATGTCAATTGAAGTTGGCAGAAAACATAGGTCCATTATGCAAAGAGAAATACAGAAAAGTTGAAAATTTAAAAATTTTCTAGCGTCACCTAAAGCGAGGCAAGTATTTCTATGTAAACCAGCCTATTTTTTCTCTGTTCTGTTTAATAAAGTCTTATTGGGTGTTAACTATGTATCAGCTATCTGTCCAGGTGTTGTGGACGGATTCAAAAAGGAACAAGACACCATTTTTTCAATAAGGAGTTTTTCAATTTATGTAAGAGACAAACCCAATAAGCAGAATAGCATAACTCATAAGAGCTATAGAGACAGGAGTGACAGAGATGATGTTCGGCTTAGAGATCAAGGAAGGCTTCATGGAAAAGGCATCATTCTGTCTTTATTCTGAGAAAAAAATCTCATTAAAATACAAAGAATAATATTCCTTAAAATATACATATACCTCACCCCAATCCAGATCTATCAACTTTAACATCTGTCATACTTGCTTCAAATTATTTTTAAAGAAATAAGACATTACTAAAACAGCTTAATTCCCCTCAAACCATGACCAGGACTCCCTTTCCCAATTATCAGAAGCAACCACTATTATAATTTTGGGCTGTATTTAATTGAACTTATCAATTACTATTATATAAATATCAATCAGTCACTCTATCCATCTATCTTTGTGTATAACATTCTGGAATCTTCTATTCACATCTGAAGTTTATGTTCTGGGTATCTACTGATGTTGATATATAGAAAAATCTAGTTTATCTCTTTCCCTTGCTGTTTAGTATTCTGTATTATATATTTTAGTTATGGTGTTCCCTTTTGACATATTGTTCCTAATTTTTTGCTGTTATATGCTATGCAACAAAAAATATATATATTAATCCTAGCATACAGTTTTACAATTTTATGGGCTACTGCCAAATAGTTCCCCAAAATGGTTGCACCAATTTATACTTCCACTAGCAGCATCTGAGGGTATAATTTTTTTCCCACATTTTTCCCAACAATTTTCCCCAACAACTGATAACCAGATTTTCTAATTACATTTTAAAATTAATCTGATGGGTTAAAAGGATAACTCATCATTGTTTTAATTTGTTCTGCACTAATAAAAGTGAAGTTGCCCATCCTCTCATATTTGGATTTTTTCATCTGTGAATTATATGCTATAACTTTGACCATTTTTGCATGAATTTATTTTATTGTGTACCTTTCTTTTTGACTTGGAATTCTTGATATATTTTATGTACCAAGTTTTTATCATGATAACCAATGGAAATGCAATTTTCCATTTTGTCACCTTCTTCTTAAACTTGTTTATGAAATTTTTTTGCTTCACAAGAGTTTAAAATTATAATGTGGTCAGATTTTACCTTCTATTTTTATGGCTGTATTTTGTATCTATGTTAAGAAAGCTTTCCTTAACCAAGGACATAGAGATACTCCCCTACATTTTGGCAAAGATTACATCTTGAGTTGGGTCTTTTAAGGACTAGTGTAGCAACAATGAAGATGGAGAAAGGGCATGTCAAGAAGAAATAGAGAAGGCCGAAACATACAGCAAGTGTTCAGAGATCTTGAGTGGTTTGCTTTTCTGGGAGCGTTCCACTTATATGTACATCACCTAAATTCCTATTGGCTTCTTTAACTGAAAATCATTTTCTTTCATGTTTTCATTTTTCTGTTTTCTCTATTACTTGTCAGCAATATATTTCTCTCCAGAGGTTTCCTCTCCTCTCCTCTCCTGTCCTCCCCTCTCCTCTCCATGTGTACCCTGTTCTCTGATTCTTAACCGTTCTTTGTTGGTTTATTCACACATTTTGGCAAAATATGTCCTCTAGGACCTTCTTGTGAAAGGGTATATTAAAGATATATTTTTAAGATCTCGTACTTCTGAAAACCTCTATACATCTGTTCTTGTAGGTTAACTGATTAATTGGCTATATAAAGAATTGTAGGTAGAAAGTAATTAGTAATCTTTCCTCAAAATTTGGAAGACATTACTTAGTTGACTTTTGGCTTCAAATATTGCTCTTGAGAAGTCCAATGTATTCTGATTCCCATGACATTGTATATGACCTTTCTCCACTCCCTTTTGGAAAGTTTTTAGAATCTTTACCCTTGGTGTTCTAAAACTTTTGGCAGACATGCCTTGATATGAATAATCTTGAATGCCTTCTGCTGATCACCCATTGAACCCTTTAAATATGGAAAATTAAGTTTATCAATTAAGAAAAACTTTCTTACATTACTTATTTTATAAGTTCCTCTTCTCTATTTTTTCTCCATTTTCCCCAGGTCTTTAAAATTCCAATTAGACCTCCTGTACTGATCTCCTTTTGAAAAAAAATCTCCTCCTCTCTTTGATAATTTGTTCTACACTCTGGAAGATTTGTGCTATAATATTTTAATCTTTCAAAATTTCTTATGAGTTCCCTGAATGTCCATTTTTATAGTATCCTGGATGTTATAAATTGCTTCTTTAATGTAGTGGGGAATATTCATTATAATTTTTTTAAGCTTTCATCTTCCTGAACAGTCTTTGTTTCCTCAGAGTTCTTTTTATCTGTATGTTTAAAAAAAAAATCTCCGTCTTTTACATTGTGAGCTTTCCTCAAATACACTGTAACTCTTGCCTGACAGAATGAAAGCTCTGTGTGTATGGTGGTAGGATTGAAAAGTGGACTTTAGTCCTTTCGTTTGCAGGTCTTTTCTCTTTGGCTGCAGAGTTTTCCCCAGATAAGAAACCTCTAAGCTCCTGACTAGTGTCCTCCTAGAAGAACACAGAAGGGTGGGGGGAGGCTGTCAGCACCATTCAAAATATGGACTGTTTCTTAATCCCTTTGTTTCAGTACAGTGCCTCCCTCCCTACCTCGGCAATTCCTCAGTTCCACAAGCCTAGGGCCACTTTGATTCTTCTCTTTCATATGGATAGTTCATTTTCTGTCTGCCTAGGTATGGGATAATTACTCACTTGGATGCCTAGGCCAGGGGAGGATATCTTTAACTTCCTTATATAGACTTTCAACCAAACTTACTATTTTCTGCCCCACTTGTTACCCCTGCATCCAGAAGTACTTGGTATCTCCAAACCCTGCATCTGCTTGTAATTGCTTTCTACTGACACCCAATTTTAACTTCTTGCATTCTGCTAAATCATCCAATACTCACTTTCCATCTTCCAAAATCTTGAAACTATCTCTTGTGTTTTCCTCTCTTCTCATATTTTTTGTCTGTGTAATATTTTTATATTTCTATTTCTATGATTTGCATGGAGTTTGAGGAAGGAATATGGCAGTAGATTGAATGGTGGCCCCCCTAAAAGATTATTAGAACCTGTGAACGCCACTTTATTTGGAAAAAGGTAGACATAATTAAGATAATAATCTCAATTACCCAGGCGGGCCCTAAATCCAAGGGCCTGTGTTCATATCAGAGAAGAAATACGGGGCGGGGTGGGGGGGGGATTCATGTGAAGAAGGAAGTAGAGATTGGAGTGATGTGTCTATAAGGCGAGGAATGGCAAGGATTGCCAGCAGCCACCAGAAGGCAGGAGAGTCACATGGAACATGGAACAGATTCTCCTGCAGATCCTCCAAAAAAACCCCAACTCTACCAATACCTTGATTTGGGACTTCTGGCTTTCTGCACTGTGAGAGGCTAAATTTCTGTTGTTTCAAGCCACCCAGTTTGTGGTAATTTGTTATAGTAGCCCTAGGAAACTAATACAAGCACAGATGAACACTTGGGCTCAATTTAACATATTTAACCTCAGAACTTTTCAATAATTTAATTTTCTTATTGAAGTATTTTATATATCTATGTATGAGTGTGTGTGTGTGTGTGTGTGTGTGTGTGTGTATGCACAAATCATAAGTATATATCTTGATGAATCATTACAAACTGAACATACCTATATAACCAGCAACCAGATCAAGAAACAGAACAGTATAACAACATCAAAGAGGTTTTCTTCATGGTCCCTTGCCATTACTTCTCCCCTAAGCAAAGGTAATCACTATCCTGATGTCCAACAGTATTTGCTTGTGTTATTTTAAAAATTTAGATAAATGAAATCATACATTATATACACTTTCAGCCTGGTGTCTTTCATATAATATTATGTTTATGAGATTCATTCACATTATTATGTATAATAGAGTTCACTCATTTTTATCAATGTAAATTATTCCATTAGGTGACCACACCACAATTTATTTATTCCTTCTACTGGTGATGGACCTTTAGGTAGTTCTCAATTTGAGGCCACTACAAATAGTGCTGCTATGAACGTTCATGTACTTGTTTTGTATGTATGTTGGATGTAGACCTAGGAGGGGATGGATAGGTTGTAGATGTTCAGCTTTAGTAGACACTAATAAACAGTTTTACAAAATGATTGTATTAATATACATTCCATTATCAGTATTTGGGGTTATTCAGGAATGTTTAGGTTATCTTGCTGGTGCCGTCATTATGAATGGGTATCATGTGCAGCCAAATATATGTGGCATGGTGTTGACTAACATGAAATCATTAGTGTCTTGTACATCCATTCAATATTGCATCACTATAAAGGTTTGGAAAAGGCTGAAAAATGACATGATTCCTGTCTACTCCTGAAACTCTTACTCAGGTAAAGCTCACATGTGTTGAAGTGACCATGGGGCACCTCCTTGTCTACACAGATGACAATGCTAACACACAAGACATCATCAGCATAACATGAAGGATGCTATTTCAATCCATTCGACCTCATTATCACCAGAGTATTAGCAGTCTTATGATCCTATGAAAATGAACAACTTTAATTTTAAGATACATGTTTTTTCTCAAGTACCCACAAAACCAAGAATACTTACTTTTAGCAGCACTGAATTCAATGAAATAACTTAAATAGTTTATTTAAAATTACAACCAAAACTACATCTGGGGCTTCCCTGGTGGCACAGTGGTTGAGAATCTGCCTGCCAATGCAGGGGACACGGGTTCGAGCCCTGGTCTGGGAAGATCCCACATGCCACGGAGCAACTAAGCCCGTGAGCCACAGCTACTGAGCCTGCGCGTCTGGAGCTTGTGCGCCGCAACAAGAGAGGCCGCGATAGTGAGAGGCCCGCGCACCGCGATGAAGAGTGGCCCCCGCTTGCCGCAACTGGAGAAAGCCCTCACACAGAAACGAAGACCCAACACAGCCAAAAATAAATAAATAAAAAAAAAAAAAAAAAAAAACTACATCTGCCTTATCCTTAAGCTTCTGAGGGGCTTTATAAGCTTAAGGCACCATTTTGAAATTGAATGGAAGGAACTTAAAACTCAAATAAATGTATAATTAGTCAAAGTAAGGGGAGACAGGGCTTGATTTTTGTGTCACATTAATTAACATCTAGAAGTTCAGTTGACAATGATTAGAATCTCTTGGGAAGATCAAGGGCAGCGCTATCTGACCCTTCACACTAAATTTTACTCCTTTTAGTATGCTTTAGATTTGTACCAAATATTTCTTGAATGGAGTTTTGTGATTGTGTGTATGATTTAATTAGCTATAATTACACTGAAATATTTTAACTGAATACCTGTGACATATGGTATGGCATGTCTTTTCAAATAGGTATAAAATCATGGTGGAAACAAATGTCATAGTCACATACATTAGCCCCAAGACAATCACAATTACAAGAAGTGCTTGTTTAGTTAAAGGTCGTAATCTAATTCGACCATTCACTGATATTCCTGTCACTATACAAGTTCTCATAATAGGGCATATTTTTAATAGCTGGCCACCTATGATTCAGCTATTTAAACCTAAAATGTACAATTTCAATGCACCCTTAACATTTTAAAAAGTCAAAGTGTAAACTGAATAATAAGACAAAAGACATATAAAAGTTAAATATTTAAACCTGGTATCCATTTAAATAATATCTGGAGAAACTACTTTCTATGGACGGTTAAATGGTTCATTTCAAATGAGACACCAGCAGTTAGACAGGTGTATTGGTGATTCTTAAGATTTCTGGGTAAAATAGCATAAGTTTACATAAGTTTCCCACATAATATTATTCTGTTTGAACTTTTTTTTCTTACAAGATCAAGTTAGAAAATTAATGCATTGTTTGAGTCATAAAAATAGGAACGTTATTTATGGTATGCTTTTTCCTATTAATAAATTTAATATGCTGTTAGAGAATGTAAACAAGATTTCGGAGATCACTCAGCTTACTAAGGGCAACAAACTTTTTCAACCTATGAGAGGTCCCTCTTTACATTCAAATACCATGTTACCTAGTAAACAGGAAGGCTCTCTAATAGAAAGCCACTCCACAGCTCTTCACTTCAGATATCACTCCAAGTAAAAACACTAAAGTTAAATTATACAACAGTAAGACAACTACAACAACAAACTCTTTCCTTATAAATTCAAGTCACCTTCTCCCCAATTAGCTTGAATTAATGGAGTCCTACTATACCATAATTTAGGTATATTAAGATATTTTTTAAAAAAGAAGATGGAAAATTTCTCCAATATACTGAGTATTGTTAAATGCAAACAGGGTTGAATGGATTCCAGATGAATATTGCAGGCCACTTGGGAATGGAAGATACAGAAATGACTTTGGGATGGCCACCAAGCTAGGAAGAGGTCCATAGTCTATCACAGGGAGGGATCTGATTTTTTAATTAAATCAAAATTAGATGTGGTTAGAGAAACTAAAACAGAGAACAAAGATCACGAAGAATTATACAAGATAACATAGAGGTTATCATGGGAGAATAGGAACTAAATGCATTTGTTTAGAAGGCCAACCATTAAACTATGCAAAATACTACTACTTACTTTTCTAAGTAGTAAATTGAGTCAAGTTTTCTAAATATAATACATTATTGTATTTACAGTATTACTATGTGGAATAACTTTGAGATTTCAATACTTGTTTCTATATCATGGAAGAAAAATAAATTGTAAAATCTCACAGAATATAAAATTTTAATCCCTTTTACATTATCACATTCATATTTCTCAAAACCTTTGTATAACCTACAATAACTTTAGTACAGTTTGGGTGGTGAGTTTTTAATATAAAAATTACTACTAAAGATAAAAGATGCATACTTCTCAATTTTACTACCTTCAGTACCATTTGTATCTGCAGTGTTGATGCTGCAGAATTTTTTGTTTCACCATTGCCAAATTAACTTCTTTCTTAGGAATTTTATTGCAAAGGCAAAATTAGTGATGAAAAATTTGCCTCATTTCTGTCAGGGAGTTATCTGACTCCAGACAATTTGTTAGGGTACCTTTTAAAATTGCACCCCCCAAAATAAAATACTTAGGAATAAACCTGACTAAAGAGGTGAAAGACTTATATGCTGAGAACTATAAAATGTTAATAAAGGAAACTGAAGATGATTCAAAGAAATGGAAATATATCCCATGCTCTTGGAGTGGAAGAATTAATATTGTTAAAATGGCCATATTACCTAAAGCATTCTACAGATTTAATGTGACCCCTATCAAATTACCCATGACATTTTTCACAGAACTAGAATAAAGAATCCTAAAATTTATATGGAACCATAAAAGACCCAGAATTGCCAGAGCAATCCTGAAGAAAAAGAACAAAGCACGAGGCATAACTCTCCCAGACTTCAGACAATACTACAAAGCTATAGTAATCAAAACGGTGTGGTATTGGCACAAAAACAGACATATGGATCAATGGAACAGAAAAGAGAGCCCAGAAATAAACCCACACATCTATGGTCAATTAATCTTCAACAAAGGAGGCAAGGATATAAAATGGGAAAAAGATAGTCTCTTCAGCAAGTGGTGTTGGGAAAGTTGGACAGCTGCATGTAAATCGACGAAGTTAGAATACACCCTCACACCATACACAAAAATAAACTCAAAATGCCTTGAAGACTTAAACATAAGACATGACACCATAAAACTCCTAGAAGAGATCATAGGCAAAACATTCTCTGACATAAATCGAATCAGTGTTTTCTTAGGTCAGTCTCCCAAGGCAAAAGAAATAAAAACAAAAATAAACAAATGGGACCTAACCAAACTTACAAGCTTTTGCACAGCGAAGGAAACCATAAACAAAATGAAAAGACAACCTACAGAATGGGAGAAAATATTTGCAAATGATGTGACCAACAAGGGCTTAATTTCCAAAGTATACAAACAGCTCATACAACTCAAGAACCAAAAACAAACAACCCAATCGAAAAATAGGCAGGAGGGGGCTTCCTTGGTGGCTCAGTGGTTAGGAATCTGTCTGCCAATGCAGGGGACACGGGTTTCAGCCCTGGTCCGGGAAGATCCCACATGCTGTGGAGCAACTAAGCCTGCGAGCCACAACTACTGAGCCTGCAAGCCATAACTACTGAAGCCCATGCACCTAGAGCCCATTCTCTGCAACAAGAGAGGCCACCACAATGAGAAGCCTGCGCACCGCAACAAAGAGTGGTCCCCACTCACTGCAACTAGAGAGGGCCCGCACACAGCAACGAAGACCCAACACAGCCAAAAATAAATAAATGAAATAAATAAATTTTAAAAAAATTAAAAAAAGAAAGAAAAACAGGCAGAAGACCTAAATAGACATTTTTCCACAGAAGAAATACAAACGGCCAATAGGCACATGAAAAGATGCTCAACGTCGCTAATTATTAGAGAAATGCAAATCAAAACTACAATGAGGTTCCACTTCACACTGGTCAGAATGGCCATCATTAAATACTCAACAAATAACAAATGCTGGAGAGGATGTAGGAGTCCCTCCTACACTGTTGGTGGGAATGTAAGCTGGTACAGCCACTATGAAAAACAGTATGGAGGTTCCTCAGAAAACTAAACATAGAACTACCATATGACTCAGCCATCCCACTCCTGGGCCTATATCCAGACAAAACTATAATTCAAAAAGATACATGCACCCCTATGTTCACAGCAGCACTATTCACAATAGTCAAGACATGGAAACAACCTAAATGTCCACTGACTGATGAATGGATAAAGAAGATGTGGTACATATATACAATGGAATACTACTCAGCCATACAAAGGACTGAAATAATACCATTTGTAGCAACATGGATGCAACTAGAGATTATCATCCTAAGTGAAGTAAGTCAGAAAGAGAAAGACAAATACCACATGATATCACTTATAGGTGGAATCTAAAATATGACACAAATGAATCTATCTACGAAACAGAAACAGACTCATAGAGAACAGACTTGTGGTTGCCAAGGGGGAGGGGGTCGGGGGAGGGATGGAGTGGGAGGTTGGGGTGAGCAGATGTAAGTTATTATATATAGAATGGATAAACAACAAGGTCCTACTATATAGCTCAGGGAGCTATATTCAGTATCCTTTAATAAACCATAATAGAAAGGAATACAAAAAAGTATATATATGTATAACTGAATCACTTTGCTGTAAAGCAGAAATTAATACAGTATTGTAAATCAACTATACTTCAATTAAAAAAAAAGGAAAAAAAAGACAATTTGTTAGGATGTTTCATTTGTTTCATTCTGAAATATATGCCAGGTCCAGGAAATAACTTGTCTTTGCTCCTAAGGACTTCCAAAAGTGTAGCTTCTAGAGTCTTCTCAAAGGTATCAATAATTTAATAAAAAATTAAAAAGAGCATTCTAAATCCTGGGGTGTTTTCTCCTAAGCTTCTCTGGATAAGGTGAAATCAGAGTTATTATTACTAGGCCAACCTCAACCCAGGGCACTTCCCTAGAAGAGAGTTGATCTTGGACATCCAGTAATCCATGGTTCTCAGACTTAATTCCTTCATCTCTTTGTATCTCTTGCAGAATGTTAAGACATAATGAACACAGCTTTCTCAAAGTAGATTCTTTGAGAATAATACAGCGAGCATGTATTGAGCCCTTCCTTCTTAGGCACTTGGTAATCAAGAATAATAATAACAACAGCAATAATAATAATGGCCTATTCTACTTGTAAAAGCTGGTAACTCAATGGTGTAGAAAGAAAATTATGAAGCAAAGTGAAAAGTGTCATGATGGAAGCATGGGCACAGTATTATGAGAGCACAGAGGAGAGTCTTAATAATTATGCGAGGGTGTCACACCTATAAGTATACACATGGATTCTCAAGTTTGTCCTAGAATCACTCATACTTTCCATCACTAAGGTGCATAGTGAGGAATTTTTAAATTCACATACCTAATACTCACCGGACTCTCCCCTGACCATATGCTAAGGAACACTAAGTATTTCTTATCAAGGGCAGGTTATGTAACAGATCTTTGATTAGAGCCTCATTATTAATGCCAGGGGTCATTAGTAGCAAGCATTCGTCAGTGCTTAGACATAGTAACTCAAGAGGACACATGTTGGGAAAATGCTATTTCCCTGACAGCCATTTGATTTGTTGTCCATCTATTACATGTGAATTATTACAGTTAGATTCAGTAAATTGTGATCTTTGCTTAAAGCTATCAATTGTCGAGAACGGGGTTAAGCCTAGGTTTGTGAACAAGTATCTTTTCTTTAACAACAACAAAAGCAACAAAAAGTCTTTGCCCGCTGAAGGATTCTGGTTCAAAGTTAGGAAAGGTAGCTTTATCAATTATACCTACGGGGATGAGTCACAGTAGTTAAATTACCATTTTATTCCTCCTAAAGACAACAGATAAGCAGTGCCATGGCAACTAAATGTACAGTTCTTTGTGTATACAGTTAAAGAGTTCATGCATTGCTCAGAAACCTAGAGAAATCACAAAGTATAATTTTTCTCTCTTATATCCTTGACACCATTTGTTAGATTACTACCGAAATGTTACAGTAGCATTGGTTGTGGTTTAAGAACAGAGGGATGCTAGCCCAAGAAAGCACTGCATGCTGCTTTCCTAAGTAAATCTTGCTAAAGAGAGTGTCTTTTCCTATTAATTCTTGATGGAGATGAACATTCCCATGGCTCTGGGCTCACATACTTTTGTTGGACCCTATCTGAGTGAGATGGAGCTGGTGGCCTGGAATAATGTGCTGGAACACTACCACAATTGCAGCTCTCTAAGGAGGATTTCATTAATCCACTCACGGATCCGTGGTAAAACCATGAATATACCTGAGATGATTTTTTTTGTTTTTGATCTGACTACAAAGAAAGTTTGCTGAACAAATTGATGGTGCAAATAACATTGTATACTACATGTCTTCTTGAATAATGTTAAGGAAATAGGGGTCTTAAACTATTTGAGAAATAAATTTGGAACACAAACAAAAAATGCCCTTCCTACATGAGAGCTAAATATGGTAACCAGAAAACAGAAGTGATGCTTTCAGGACCTAATTAATAAATGGCTTTGTGAAAAAAATCCTTTGGATTAGCAACACTGGAGTTCTTTGCTTGAATTAGCTACAGGGCCTTCACATATGTTGCTTCCTCTACCTGGCTCCCTGTCCCTTATCTCTCCGCCACAGAATTTTCCATAGTCTTTAATCATTTACTAATTTTTGTGAGTATTTTGTTAATATATCTCTCCCCCAATAGACTAGACACTTTTGTATTTGTTCATTGTTGCCTACCTACCACTGTGGCCTGGTTCACAGAAGGCACTCAAAACTTATTTTTTGAAAAAAAAATATTATACACACACACATTTTGTGATCTCTTTCTCTGGGGAGTATCTTGTGCGTAATTAATTCTGTTCAGTAATTTAGCACCATAAAAGAATATTTTTGCAAGCATTATATTTATAGTCTATATTTCATAGAATGTTTACAGTAAAAAATAAACTTCACAATTAGTTCTTTTGGTTTTAAGTTATGGAAACTTGTTTGAACTAGTTTTAGCAAAAGGTAGTTTCTTAAACGCATATATGGCTATCTCACACAACCCAAGGGCAGGGTGATGGTGTGAAATGTAGCCTTATCCAAAAACTGTGGAGAAACCAGAATTTGCTCTTCATATCTCAACTCTGCCTCTCATTATATATTTGTTTCATTCCTTTTCTCCCTCTCTCTCTCCACACCCCCACCCCCGCCAGTAGAATCACTTTTTGGTTCTATTTCTAAAGCACATGTCAGAAGATATCTACTGCCAACAGCCTGTGAGTTTGCAACATTTCCATTTAAGAGCTCAAAGTTTCACTGGATGATCATTTCCCAGTTCTAACTCTAAAATCCTGAGAATGGACTCAGATTAGCTCAGCCTGGGTCAGGAGCCAACCTCTGGCTATATCTCTACAGATGAGGTGGGGTTACTTTGTAAAAGTGTGTTTGCTTCCACTGTAACCATTCAAAAGGAGGAGGGAGGAGGAAAAGCCAGTTCCCACAGACATGGGATTGCTGGGAAGGCAAAACCCTGCAAAGGGTTGTATGAAGAAGAAACCTGGTGATCTTTGCCTGCCACTTGCATCGACATCCTTACGGTTATCTTTTATTATGCGTTAATAAAGAAGCAGGCATTGAAGACTTGGTTTGGGGGGGGGGGGACTGTTGTATCTCAATATGAATAATTTCTGCATTTCAGGGATAAAAATAATGGAGGCAATGGAGACGGAAACTGAACATTTGGGAAGCAGCTGCATGACCTGATTCATTCTTCTCTATACTTTAAAACTATTTTTTCCTTATGCACAATAATATAATGAGATGAGATGTGAGAAGATTTTCTGATTATTCCCTTTATGACTATGTTGAATCTGTGATAAATTTAAGATGGAAGTAGGGCTGGGGATATCCTGGGCACTTGGGCATAATATTGGTTAATCTCTTTAGAATATGGTAATAAAGGCAGGCAGCCATCTTACAAAGGGATTATAGTGGGGACATTTCACAAAGTAAGAGTGGGATGGCCAGAAAAGCTGCCCCTCTGTCCTTTCAAATCAGATGTGAGGATAATCACAAAGATAACTATCTTGGCTTTCCAATGATAAGCAAGGCATCCTGTAATCATTCTATGCCTGATTAACTTTCACTGGTATTGATTTTAAAAGACATTTTTTTCATACAGAAACTAGAAGTGACTTTCAAAGAGAATAAGATCTCTTGGAGAAATGACATTCTCAATAAAAGAATTTTAAAAGAAGTCTCTAAACAAGGACATTGTTCCTACTGGCAAATGATATGACACCCATAGAAACATGGAACTGTATACTTTGAAGATTCCTTCGAGAAATCATGATTAACCCTTTATTTTTACAGACATGAAACCTAAAGTTCAATGATAAGGAGACATTTGTCCAAGATTCGAGAATATTCTAGGGAAAATAATCTAAAAAATTACTATCTAAGTATATTTAATGACAGCTAGTCTAGTGGTAAGAGCAAGTAAGTTTAGCTCAATACATGTATAGTCAAATATAAGAAAAAAATCATGTTTCCATTCAAATAATGAAAATGAAACTTAGGTTCCTTTTTTGAGATTCATTCATTTATTTAAAAAAAATTACTGTTCTTACAAGTTACATGAAGAACTGTAACATTTTTGCTAAAAGTTTCAAATTCTTAAAATTGAATGAGGTCAATGGCTATTTAGGACAGGGGTCAGCAATCTATGGCCCATGCCTGTGTTTGTAAAAAAAAAAAAAAAGAGTTTTATTGGAACACAGCCATGCCTATTCTTTTTTGCATTGTCTGTGGCTGCTTTTGTGATGCAAAAGCAGAGCTGAGTAGTTGGGACTAAAACTATATATCTCACAAGACTAAAATATGTACTATCTGGTCCCTTTAGAAAAAGTCTGCAGATCCCTGTCTTAGGGCAAGTTTCCAAATGGCCATCTTGTAGCAGTCATGGTTATTTCATGAATATCAATTAATTTACCTTAATTATTCTAAAATTGTTTCATAATCAAATGTTATATTGCATGTGACATGCATATAAGTATCTAGTAATAAAAACAGTCAAGCTTTTCTAGTCATAAACAATATTCCAATCTCCTATACACTTTTTTTTTGGTATTTGCATAGGTATATGTTTTCTTTTTAGCCTCATGTGGCTTTTATTTTACTTTATTTTTTTAAATTGAAGTATACTTGATGTACAATATTATATAAGTTACAGGTGTATAATATAGTGATTCACAATTTTAAAGGTTATGCTCCATTTATAGTTATTATAAAATATTGGCTACATTCCCTGTGCTGTACAATATATCCTTGTAGCTTATTTTATAGCTAATAGTTTGTATATCTCAATCCCATACCCCTATATTGTCCCTGCCTCCTTCCCTCTCCCCACTGGTAACCACTAGTTTGTTCTCTATATCTGTGAGTCTGCTTCTTTTTTATTACATTCACTAGTTTGTTGTATTTTTTAGATCCTATAGACTTTATAATGTTGATTTACTTATATTTCTCATATAAGAAAAAATTCTGCAGGCAGCACTTGAAACACATAAACAATGGTTGCCACTATAAAAAATGGATGCCACAGGCACTTATCTATGCCGTGATGATCTTCAGACTATAATTGCACATTTGAGACATTAACAAAAATATTTTAGAAGTCACTTTTCCTAAAAAATGCTTTAGTTTATCATAGCTCTAAAGGAATGTAAAGCGAAGGTAAGAAACCTATGGGCCACATACCCACCTTTTTGAGAAATAATAGAAGACAATCCTTTGTTATTTAAAGGATACAGGTTTGAAAATTAATGACTTAACACTCCAATCCATGAATGTTCTTATCGGTCTCCTACTATGTGGCAAGTTCTAGTTAATAACTGAGGTTATAAAAAGGATAAGATATTATCTCTGCTTTTGAAGCACTGACAGTTTCTTGTACTTTATATTTACTAAGAACTTCTGGGACATTAACTAGCATAGTTATTTTAGTTAATGAAAGCTGCAGCTCAGAATTCCTCTCTAATGAATTCATGTTTGTAGGATGCCAGTATTTTCTAGTAAACCAAGTGTTTGTTTTATCACAAAATTATTTCTTGGCACCACATCACAAAAAACCTTAACTTCATGAAGAATTAAACATACTGATAGCCTTATACTGAAGAGTTTGGGATAATATGGGAATTTGTTTTCTCTGAAACAACATAGCAGAAGAGTTGCTCTATTTTCAAAAATGCCAAGTGGTACATCAAGGTCAAATAAGACTGTTTTCACCAAAGAAATTTATCCTATGTTTGTAACATCACAAATAACTACGAAGAGAATGTCTTTAAAACCATGAGATGTTAGATATGGATGGGATATTTCAAATCATTTTACAGCTTAAGAGTAATAAGTCAACTGAGGTGAGGTCAGAGGCAATTCCATGGTATTTGGAGAAGGATGAGAGGCAAGATACCCCTTGGCCCATGGCTTAGATTCAAGAATTCAAATTTAGATTTGGTATCATTTACAAATGAATTTATATACTCACTCAAAGAGCTATTGATAGAATTTAAAAAAAGATACTCATATTTATATTTGTGTTAAATTACAAGTACATACCAACCACGTGGTACAATGAATTGATATTTTAAAAAATTAATCTCACCATTATTCTTTTGAATAGCACAATAGATGTCATTTTTATGGTACGGAGTTAGTAAGTTACATAGGTACATTATATCAATTTGTGGTGGCGGGTCCTGCTGGCCGGCGCCTCCCTCCCGCCTCCTCCTAGCTCGGCTGGCTCCGGACGCCGCCGCCAACGCCGCCTCGCCGCTTCTCGGAGCCGCAGCCGCCCTCGGCCTAAGAGGTTTAAAAATGGAACACTCTGATGCAGCACTTAGTACCTATTACCAGGCATTGCTCGGCCCCCAAGATCCCAGACTAAAAGGATAGTTTCTTCTGGACAATTATATCCCTACTTTGCTCTGCTCCATCCTATAGTTGCTAACTGTATGGCTGGGACCAAAATATATGAAGAATAGGCAGCCGTTCTCTTGCCGGGGGAGTTTAGCGGTGTATAACCTTGGACGCACACTGCTCTCTCTCTCTATGTTCTGTGAGCTAGTGACGGGAGTATCGGAGGGCCAATACAACTTCTTCTGCCAGGGCACACGCAGTGGAGGAGAAGCAGACGTGAAGATCATCCGTGTGCTCTGGTGGTACTACTTCTCCAAGCTCATCGAGTTCATGGACACCTTCTTCTTCATCCTGCGCAAGAACAGCCACCAGATCACAGTGCTGCACGTGTACCACCGCGCCTCCATGCTCAACATCTGGTGGTTCCTGATGAACTGGGTCCCCTGTGGCCACTCTTATTTTGGTGCCACGCTTAACAGCTTCATCCACATCCACATGTACTCGTACTACGGTCTGTCGTCCGTCCCTTCCATGAGGCCGTACCTCTGGGGCAAGAAGTACATCACGCAGGGGCAGCTGCTTCAGTTTGTGCTGACCATCATCCAGACCAGCTGCGGGGTCACCTAGCTGTGCGCCTTCCCTCTTGGTTGGTTGTATTTACAGATTGGATACATGATTTCTCTGATTGCCCTCTTCACAAACTTCTATATTCAGACCTACAACAAGAAGGGGGCCTCCCGGAGGAGAGAACACCAGAAGGACCACCAGAACGGCTACGTGACGGCTGTAAACGGCCACACCAGCAGCTTTTCTTCCCTGGAAAACAATGTGAACCCGAGGAAGCAGCGTAAGGACTGAGGCCCAAGGGTTGACAGCTTCTGAACCACGTCGTCTGATTGTAAGCACATATGAATTGTGCCCAATGCTCGTTAACAGCTGCTGTAACTAGTCGGCCTACAATAGTGTGACTCACGTAGGACCTCTTCCATCAGTTCCAAACCCCTAGAAAATGTAGACAGATTATCCAAGTAGGCATAAGATGTTTAACATTTCTGGGCTCTCACCGACCCCTGCACTAGACTGTGGAGGGCATGTTGTTGTAGTACACGACACTGCTGTTGCCTTATTAGTTATAGCATGATAGGTGCTGAATTGTGATTCACAATTTAATAACACTGTAATCCACACTTTTTTTTTTTTTTTTACTGTAGATCATGCATGTGATTGTAAATTTGTATAATGTTGTTACAGTAGAGAAACACACATGCCTTAAAATTTAAAAAGCTTATTAGTTTAAATTAGGGTATGTTTCAAGTTTTTATTCATTTCTAATAGCTCCGTTCAGAAAAATCAAAGACCGTGATTTATGAAACTATCGTGTGACACATAATTTCAAGTGACTTGTACGTGTGAAATCAGCACCTTCAGTTTTGTAATACTGGCTTTAAATCAGGCAGGTTCAAATCTAGTAGAACAGTCAGTTTAACTTTTTAATAGATCTTTTTTTTTTTTTGAGTGCCACTATTAATAATGTAAAACGGGAGGGGGGTTCTAAAGCAGTCTTGATGAAACTTAAATATATATTCTTTGTCTTCAGGATTTTAGGAAGTGTGTAGGATGAGTAGGCCGTTTTAAATTTCAGAAGTGCTAAGTGTTTTTATACAGGAGACAAAGCCCATTTTGCTTTCCACTTGTGAGAGAAGATATATATTTTCCAAGAGAGATGATTAAATGTTTACCATTTGACAGAGTCCCATAGATGAGCAGTGGGGAACTGGTTGCCAGGGTCCAAATTTGGATTGATTTCTGTACTGCTATCTGTTTTGACACAAACTTCTTTTGAAAATGTGCCTAGCTTACCAAAATGAATAAAGGTGGGGAAAGGACCTTAAATTTAAGGTAAAATTAAACAGCTGCAGCATGAGAGAACTGGGAAACTGGATAGAGATGGTTTGTTTAATGTAAATCTAATAGCACCTGTAATTTTTTTTTCCTGCTTTGAATCTAAAGATTTGTTTAGAAATACTTGTTTAAAAATAAGACCGCTTATCATAAAATCATGTCTCACACCCTAGAGGCAGTGATCAAACAGATAAGGACTGTTGCGTGTGTCATTTTAAAGTGTTGGAGTTTAGCCTCTGAATACCTCCTCCATTGGAGGAAAAAACATTCATTGAACCACTCATGACACATCTGAGAAGGTCGTTGACAATGTATAAATGAATTGGTGGTTTGATATTTATGTAAATATCAGTTTATCATGCTTTAATTTTGCACATTCATATTATAGGGACCCAGTTGGTTCTCTTAATTAGTCTTGTGGGTTTTCTGTTTGGAAGGAGTCACAGCATCTGTTTACATTTACCTTATCAAATCTAGAATGTATATATTTGTAAATGTATGTCTTCCTAGGTACTAGCTTGCGAATGTCTTTACATATTTCATTACAAAAACTATAACATTCAATAGTGTGCTGTCAGAGTGTGCTTTAGCTCATCTGCATATACCTACAATGTTAAATAATGTCTATACATTAATCATTAAAATGTTTTTGATTAAAAAAAAATTTGTAACCTTGACTTGGCATGTCATTTTTTTACATTCTAAGAAAAAAAATAGACATGGTCTTGATTTACCTAAGTGTTTAGAAGCCACAGAGGAAGTGGCATGCTAAGGTGGCATGGCCATGAAGGAATGAGACTGTAACTAAAGCCTGAGATCCAGATCCAATCTAGCATACAGTCCCTGCATTTATGTATATTGGTATTAGGACCCCAATGAAGCCATATTCTTGTTGAAGTAAGATATTATATCATAATATCCATACCTACCCGTCCCTCAACTACAATATACTGCACATAGTAAGTATATATTAAATGTATGCTTTCTTCATTCACATTGTAACTGACTTCCCCAATAATTTGGAATGAGAGGATATTAAGAATAAATCACTAAGGAAACAATGGATTGTCCGAGGTAAATTATCTAAACCAGATATTTGATCCACTGTTGGATCAAATATTTGGATCAAATATCAAACCAGATATTTGATCCACTGTTGCAGTTTTGAAAAATGAGAACTACAAGAACACATTTAGGTCTGTGCTATACATTACCCCAAGTGGAGAGCTATTATTATGAGCTTAACTCAGGTCAACTTAGGCCTCAAACCCTACTTTAAATGCCTTTCTTGCAGAGGAACCAAGTATCAAAACTAAAACAAACCAGAAAAACTACTACACTTTGATTGTAAGCATGAACAGCAAGTCTGAGACCTTTCTTTTGTTGATTTGAATAATTACTTTAATTTTTACTATAATATTGATAGTGTAGACCTGGCCTCACTGTAAAAGATAGAAAAAGGAGGAAAAATACTCATAGCATACATACATAAAAAATATATCCCATTAGGAAAATGGGGAAAATGTATAGAAGAAGAGGGAACTCGACGAAAAATCATGAAAATTTTCAACTTCACTACTGATCAATAAAATATAAATTAAGATTAGACAAGATTTCAATCACATTTTTTTTATCATACTTATAAATGGCAAGAATATGGAGAAATAGAAACTCAGACAGTGCTACTGCATATACAAATCAGAACAACTATTTTGAAGAACAATTTGGAAATATATGTCAAACACGTGCAAGTCTTATTGCTTCATGCCTCCACTTCTAGTTATAGACCCTAGGGAAACACTTATTCCTGAGCATAAAGATGCAGGTACGTGAATGTTCATTACAGTATTGTTCATTATTGCCACAATAACAAGAAAATCTAAATTACCAATCACAATAGATTGATTAATAAAAAATGAGTAATATTTATTCAATGGGCTATTATAGAGCAGTTAAAATGGATAAACTTAAGCTACAGGTATCAAACTTGATAAGTATCTAGACATAATGATAAACAAGGGAATGGAATTACTCAGAACAGAATTACAATGGAATACTACACAGCCATAAAAAGAATGAAATTCTGCCATTTGCAGCAATGTGGTTGGACCTAGAGAATATTATGCTTAGTGAAATAAGTCAGAGACAGAAAGGCAAGTACTGTATGATATCACTTATATGTGGAACCTAAAAAATAATACAAATGAAGGTATATGCAAAACAGAAACAGACTCAGATATAGAAAACAAACATGTGGTTACCAAAAGGGAGAGGGAAGGGAGGAGGGACAAAGTAGGGATATGGCGTTAATAGATGCAAACTACTATGTATAAAATAGATAAGAAATAGCGATATTATTTATAGCACAGGAAACTATAGCCATTATCTTATAATAAACTATAATGCAGTATAATCTTCAAAAACAATCACTATGCTGTTCACATGAAACTAATAAAATATTGTAAATCAACTATACTTCAGTTTAAAAAAGGACATAATGATAAACTAAAAAAAGACAAACTTCGGAAGAATAGGTGAGCATAATAGCTTTATATAAACTTTAAAATATGCAAAATTATGCTCTATATTCTCCACATCTACAGGAAGTGAAAACTGTTAAACATGCATGAAAACAAACATCGAATTTAAAATAACAGTTACTTCTGTGGTGAAAGTAGGAAAAGGGAAAAGAAAGAGTACATGGAGAACTTGGAATTTATCTAATGTTTTATTTTCTTTTTATTTAAAGTAAATATGGCAAAATGTTAAGATCTTATAAAGCTGAATGAATGGTGGATACATAAATGTAAATAGTATATCAGTGTTTTCAAACTGTGGAATGATACCCGTATTGTGGGTCTGAAATCACTTTGAAAGATTGAGGCTTATATTTTTAAAAAGAATAAAGTAAAAAAAAAAATAGGAAATATCAGTGTAAACTGCAGTACATCTAAGCAGTGTTTTGTGGACAGTTTGCTTAAGTTATTCGTATATTTATGTATGTATGTAAATGTGATATAAAATAGGTTTTCTTACTCTGAACTTTGGGTAAAAATGTTTTAAACGTACTGCATTATATTATTCTGTACCATTTCTATCTTTTCAAAATATTTCATATTTAAATTAAAAAATATATATTATTAATCGAAAATATTGGGAATCAGTAGATTTTTAAAAGACAGCTATAACTTTTAAATCACAGAAAGAATTAGGTCTGTTTAACCACTTATAATGTTAAATATATTTTTAAAAATATTGATATCTCAAAAGGATAGATGAGTCAGTGAACATGAAATTTGAACTCAGAGTCTCTGAGTTACAATTTAATGCTTAGTTCTCTGAGTTAAATTGCTTTTTATAAATCAAAGTTTTTCTAAATCTTAAATCCCATTCAGACATGTTTATTTTGCTGCATTTCAATTAAAGCTTAATATATTGGCATTTTAAAGTTAGTTATCATTTAGGTTTCTTGGAGATGTAACTCTGGAAATGTCATGAGAAATCCTTACATGATGAGTAACCATCAAAAACTAGATTAAGAGAATAAATGAGAAAGCAGGCCAATGACTTTTGATCCTTATATTTATATATTTTTTTCTTATTTTTCTCTACTAGGACAGGGTTTCAAAGCTTCCACAATAGCCAGTATGCTTGGCCTCTGATACACACAAATTATTTACTCCATTTATGTATCACTTATGTCAGATAGTATGTTAAGTTCTAATAAACTGAGTGGGAGGTGGCAGGGGGAGGAACCTGTATAAAATAGTTCCAAAATGAAGCCCTTATCCTGTGGAAACCTTTCAGAAAATATACCTATGATTTCAAAACTGTGTTTATGTGTCTTCATTGCAGAAGGTATTAACAAAAGCCAGCTCATATACATTTCCATTTAAAGTTTTCTTAGTGTCACTGATACTAGTTGTAAATTATTAAAATTGGAAGATATTGAATGAAATCAAGACAACCACAGACTATATTGGCATTAATTAGCATATCCTTGACATCTAAATTTATCTATTCTAATAAGCTATATAATGCACAGAAACACAATTTTAAAATGCTTTTGTAGTAACAAAATGTATTTATCACTGAATTTATACCTTTGGCACTCAAAAAAGATGCAGATGGGCCATAATTCATAGGGTCTATATATCTTCCAAATTTGTGTGTTTGCTTTATTCATGTCTGCTGCTTTCAAAAAGGATTTTGGGATAGATTGTAATAAAAGGCCCATGCAATAGGCTTGTTGACCAGAAGATAAATTATCTAAAGCATTACAGTAAGGAAGAGAAGAAATAGTTATTGAGGGGGTGGGTGAAGAACATATAATTATACAATAGTATTAGCTAAGGATAGTTACTTTAATTATCTACTAAATTTAGCCTGTACTTCCTGGAAGTCAAGACAAATTTTTAAAAATCAGTATGAATCGTATATGTCTAGTTGTAGTTAATCAGGATAGATAAATTTGAGTTTTAAATCTAAGGGACACAACTTTTTTAAAAAAATCATGAATTTTTCCATAAGGAACACTCAACAACATAATGGATGACATTTTGAGTATTCAATGGGGTTTTAGAGAAGTCATTGAAACAGTCTTCCCTTGACCATGTTGTATGTCAAACCGTGATAAAAAGCTAAAGGGGATCTTGTTTGTGTAGCTCAGCAGGCTGTATATTACAGATCTACAATGATTCTATCTGTAATAATTTATAAGTTTGGTAGCTAACAAACTTGAGGAAAAAATATTGTTTGAAACAACCTTGGTAGACCAAAGGGGGTGGATTATTTGAGAAAATGGATACTTCAGATGAGAAGAATGTTTTTGTTACCTAGTATGGTAAACTGAATATTGGCCCCCAAAGAGAGCCAGGTCCTAATCCCTGGAATTTGTGAATGTCACTTTATATGGCAAAAGGAACTTTGCCGATACAATGAAGTTAAGGATTGTGAGATGGGGAGATTATCCTGGATTATCCAGGTGGTCCCTAAATTTAATCACAAATCTCCTTTTGAGAAGGAGGCAGAGAGATTTGACTACAGAGGTAGAAATCAATGGGTTACTGATGCAAGATGCTATGCTGCTGGTTTTGAAGATGGAAGAAGGGACAAAGGAATGTAAGAAATGTTAGCTCTAGAAGCTCGAAAAGGCAAGGAAATTGATTCTCTCCTAGAGCTTCCAGAGGAAGGATAGCCCTACTGACACCTTGATTTTGGTCCAGTAAAACTGATTTTGGATTTTTGACTTCCAGAACTTAAAGAGAATAAATGTATATTGTTTTATGCCACCAGGTTTGTGGTAAGTTGTCACAGCAGCCACAAGAAACTAGTCTACCTAGGATAACATGAAAAATATCTTTACCAAAAGTAAAATATTTTAAAGTATCATATGCCATAGGATACTTGCCCAGTGTTACAGTCTGAATGTTTGTGTCCCCCCCCCCACCTCAAATTCATATGTTGAAATCCTAGTGCCCAATGTGATGGTATTAGGAGATAGGACATTTGGGACGTAATTAGGTCATGAGGGTGGAACCCTGATGAATGAGATTAATGCCCTTAAAAAGAAGCCCTAGGGCTTCCCTGGTGGCGCAGTGGTTGAGAGTCTGCCTGCCGATGCAGGGGACACGGGTTCGAGCCCTGGTCTGGGAGGATTCCACATGCCGCGGAGCAACTGGACCCGTGAGCCACAACTACTGAGCCTGCGCGTCTGGAGCCTGTGCTCCACCACAAGAGAGGCCGCGACAGTGAGAGGCCCGCGCACCACGATGAAGAGTGGCCCCCGCTCGCCGCAACTGGAGAAGGCCCTCGCACAGAAACGAAGACCCAACACAGCCATAAATAAATAAATAAATAAATAAATAAATTTAATAAAAAAAAAAAAGAAGCCCCAGAGAACTCCCATGTCCCCGCCACCATGTGAGGACACAGGAAGAGGTCTGCAGCGTGGAAGAGGGCCCTCACACAACAATGCTGGCACCCCGAACTAGGACTTCTAGCCTCCAAAACCGTGAGAAATAAACTTCTGTTATTTATAATTACCCAGTCTATCGTATTTTTACACACAGAATGCAAGGAAATCAATTGCTGATTGCTTGGGGGTGGGGTTGAAAACTTACAAGCTAATCAGCATTTTAAAATCTAATATTAAAATCCTAAGAGGATAATTTCAGGGCTAGTTATGAATTTTCTGGTTTTTCTTGTTGTATTTTAGATAATATTAGTAGTATTCTCTTATTGCATTTTTGGTAACATTTTCAGTATTCTCTGGGAAATTAAGTAAAAGGCTGACTCTAGAATATAAGGCCCAGTGGGAAAATAGGGCCCCTTCCTCCTCTCTGGGTTGAAAGATTGGATCTTATTTGTAATTTACAAAATCTGTGGTTTGCAGAGCAGCTGAACCAACAGGAGGCAACACCATTCTTATTTGAAAGCTGATTTCCTTTAGTAAAGCGTCAATACTGGCTGTGACAAAATAGACAAGAAACAACAGTTCTTCAATTGACAATAATATGTTAGTGGGGATCCAGGTTGTGAAGCAGACTACCTGGAGTATTCTTCCTTAAATTACTGATACAAACCACTTTAGGAGCTCTAAAGAAACAAATCCACCAGGGCATAAGCCTAGAGCGTCCTGCCCCGTTTCTCAAGAGGCTGAAGCAGGGTTGCCCAGTGCAGACATGAGAGCTTTAGAGTTTAAAAAAAATGATGGAGCCAGCAGGATGAACCCAGAAAGTCTGATGTATCAAGCCTCTAGTGAAAGTTTCTCTGGTGGCTGGCTTTGAAATGCAGAAATTCAAGCTGTAGAGTTGAGTTTCCCCTGGATGTTGGCTGTTTGCTAATGCATGATAACCAGCAGCTCCTGACCTAGATGAACTGCCCCACTGACTGCTAGAGATTGCCATCATTAGGGACCTTGCTTCCTCTGTGCTCCCAGAGGACCCTGCATCTACTCCTGTACATTTTCATATTTCACTGAAGTTATTCATTTACCTGTCTCTTCCACATGCATCTTGGCTTATTTCTTTTTGTGTCTCTAGCACCGGCATAGTGCCTAGTATTTAGAAAAAGGTGAATAAATGTTTGCTCTATAAATGAATGGAAGGAAACTCCAGATAAGTCTTCTGACAAAATCATTAGCCAAGATCTTTAAATTCTAGGAATCTTGAGGCTGATGGGGAATTTGACAACGCAGGGATCAGGTTGTTACCACTTGAACCCACTTATCAAACTTGGCATCACTAAAAGTGATAATCAGACACTAGGGAGTCACTGCTACATGCTCCTGTAAACCCTACTGAAGTTCTCCCACTTCACTGGGATTGCTTGGACTGGAAGCTCTATGCGGACAGGCACTTATTTTTACTCATTTTGATATTAGAAGAATATAGAATAGTGCCTAACATATAGGTGATCCATAAATTGTTATCCAATGAGTGAGTAAGCTTAGAGGACAGAGTTGAGAAGGTAGAGATGGATGATAGGGAAATCAGAAAATAAGTGCTTATAACAGTCCGAGTATAAGGGACAATACCTGGTTTGGACTTTGCCACCCTCAACAGAGTTCCCCAATATTGCTTCCAGTGGCAAACACGCCTTTCAGGGGTTCTGGAGTGGATTTTCCTGCTGTATATCCACTCCCTTGGCCTGGCTTCCCTCAAGAATCCCTCCTGGATCTTCCAGTTGTGCCCATTCATTTTGTTCCCTCCAAATCAGGGCTCTGATGGGCCTCTAGTGGCCCTGAATTAGCATAACATAACATGACGCATTGTACCACTAACATTGATAGCTATAAGAGTATAAAAATAAACCAGAAATTCTGAAGACTCCCCTTCTTGCCCATCTCCTGGACTCCCAAAAGAACTATCTCAGAAAATTTACTTCCAACCTGTCTCCATCTCAGAGCAATGATGACACTCTGATCACTGTGGCCTCACCCACAAAGATGAGTTCTCTCAGCTGCTCCAGCATCCACAGTGATACTTTTGTAGGGACCCTGTCTCCTGTTCCTACTGAAACTATTTGAATGTGTGGTCTCCAGCATTTAATGATCTCTGCAAACTCCAACGAGCCTCACTCATTGGAGGGCCCCCTTAATACCCATCTATTCAAAGCACATCACTCATTGCCCACAATCTAGCAGTAAGACCAAGTGCAGAGATAGGATGCTGGAAGAATACATTTTCCACAGATACAATTCCTAGGTTCCCTCCCCACACCTCTACTTCAAGGACTCCCCCAGAACCTCCCTCTCCACACTTCCATCCTTGAGTAGTGCTTTGACTATGAGAGAGAAACAAAAGTATTTAGATTCATGTTATTTTTATATGATTAAAATGCTATGGTACATAACATTTTGTGTATATACTATTTATGCTTACTCATTTGTTTTTCTTCAAGTTAGATTGAAAGACTTTCCAATTCCTAAGATTTGTAAGTAGCACGTATTTTTGGTAGCAGTGGTGTTCTGTTAAACCTTACAGAGTAACTCTTTGGAAAAGTCATAATATCAAGCAAGGCCATACTACACTTTTTTTTCTCTGGCAGAATTAGATTTACAACCACACTGCTTTTCCTATTTTTGCCCTTGTGCAGATAGATACATTTAGAAGAGCTGTATAATATGTGCTTTCTTTAAACACACTTAAATTTTTACCATTCACTAAAAAAATGAACCATACCATAAAATCTTAGTCTTTAGATGTTTGGAGGTAGGGATTAACTCCGTAGAGCACTCTTCTGTCCATCTGTGTGTGCATACTCCAACAAGTATTTTGGAATTCTGAGAACTTTGCAAATGATGTTATCATGCAGAATATTCTTGAGAAAAGATTTCCTTTGTTTCCTAAAAAAAAACTTCTATCGACTTATATAACATAGTCTATTCTGATCTATTCTTTTTTTTTTTTTCTTACAGTAACCATTTTTTGCTGTGCAGACATTACTGTTTGCTCAGAGGAATACCAGGTATTTGTTCAGGCAGATTTCAAAGGAAAGAACGTACTTTTTTTTGCTCCTTTCCTAGTTGTCTGGACTAATATTAACTTCATGTGTAAATAAAAGGAGAAGGTGAGTCTATTTTGTGTTTTACTTTTTTTACTAATGAAAGAAAATGTGATGCAACGTCCCTAACTCAGCCGATTAATAAGTATTTCTATATAGAATCTGCAGAAGAATTTTAAGGGAGTCAAATAGTTTCCAGAGTTTTATTCAGTTCTTTAAGCTCTAAATACTATAAAATAGAAATTATTTTAGAATAGCCACTTTTTAAATAGTCAAAACTACTTTTCAAAATCTTGAAATCTTTCATCATTATTTCCACTTCATTGGGCCAGAGAAGCACCGAAGGGAGCTGTCGAAATAGAGGTTTGTGCACACCAGAGTCTCAACTGGGACACAGATATTACCTTGAGAATCTGGCAGTTTGCCTAAAAATTGGAAGTTTGAGCAAATAAGGCAAGTAGACCATGGGCAGTGTGTGTGCGTTTGTTAGCTGCTGTAACTATTCCAGGTGAGTTCAGTCTCTCAGAAGATCCTTGACCCTAATTTTGAGCCTAAAAGATGACAAATAAGTGCTTGATAACAATAGTAACATAGTATTTTAAAAATCGATCTCTCCTGTCATGTCCTACCATGTCCAAAGTTTCCCTGATCAAATAAGCCCATTGCCCCTTTTAGCTCTATCATTTATAGCAAACTTTGTTGTTGCTGTTAAATTTATGATTTTTCATTGCCCTCCTAGGCAGATAGTTGATGGTAAGAGTCTTTTTTTCTTTTTCTTTTGTTTTCTGCTGCAAATAAGAACACTATTAAGCAGTTTGGGGAGGGAGCAAATAGGTACTGAATTATTAAGACAGAACGTGAGAAGGAGCCAAAGAGCCTTGCATAAGAAATGCTGAGGGAAGAGGGGACAGACAAACTAGGGGTATGGGATTAACAGTCACAGACTACTGTGTATAAAATAGATAAGCGACAAGGATATATTGTATATAGCACAGGGAATTATAGCCATTATCTTGTAATAACTTATAATGGAGTATAATCTGCAAAAATACTGAATCACTATGCTGTACACCTGAAACTAATATAATATTGTAAATCAACTATACTTCAATAAAATAGATAGGTAGGCAGACAAAAATGTTGAGAGACTGAAGTCCTCAGAGGAAGAGAAAGTACGTGGATTCGAATATTTTGGCCTGTTCTATCCAAAAGGGTAGTCGCCAGCTACTTGTAGCTACTGAGCACTTGAAATGTGGCTGGATTTCAAAGACAGTAACAAAAAAAGACTGTAAAATAGCTCATCAATAAATTTTTATGATGATCACATGTTGCAATGGCAATATTTTGGAAATACTTGGTTAGAAAAATATATTATTAAAATTAATTTCACCTGTTTTTTACTTTTAATATAACTAATTATTATATTTAAAATCACATATTGCGATTGGCATTACAATTCTATTCGATAGTGCTAATTTAAAAAATTCACTTCAGAAGGAATGAGTAAAAGAAATTTTAAGCCAGTTAACTAGAGGTTTAAAATAGTCAAATTAACAGAGGTATATGTTGAATTTAAAAGCCTATAAATAATGAATACGCATTCCCTGAGGGCAGGAACCTAGTGTGTCATATTCATCTTCACATTCTTAGCACATAGCACAGTTTCTGTCATGTACTAAGTACTCAGCAAATACATGCATGAATAATGAATCACTCAAATTAGAATTATGAAATAAGTAGAGAGAAAGTGTTAGTTTGAGTGTCACCAAATATTTTTTAAAGAACTGTATTAAGGTCCTTACATACTTCCTAACCAAAAAGAAATTCTTCAGTAATAATTAAGGATCTCTATTGGTAAAGTGCACAATCAACTTAGGAACAAGTTTCAGAAAGTTACTAGAGACTTTCTTTTTTAACACATACTACAGAAGGGAGGTGAATGGAGGAGTGTCAGTCTGGGATCTGCTGGTTCCTTTTTAGTGAAATTTGCTACCATACAACATAGGAATGGAACTAAATATCGTGCCCTTTCATTACAGGTTTAACACACTTCTTTTCCCCCAAAAGCTTCTAAATCTAGCATTGATAGATGGGCTTCAGGGACACATGGATCCTCCAAAAATGTGTGCAAAATTGTATTTGTGCAAATGTATGTTTTGGAGAGAGAATACTATGGCTGTCATCAAAGGGGTCCAATGACTTAATAAACGTATTACCCAGCCACTGCTCTATTGAAACATTAAATAGGATCAGGGTGAAAGTAAGATAATGACATCTTGTTTTGGTTTCAACATCAGGGAAAGTTATCCTTTGGCTGGAAAGCACTGGATCCTTTTCTGTTTTTCACACATTACTCAAGAGGTTTGACTTTCTAGAACTTTTCTTAAGAGATTTCAGGTAGCCTGACCAACATTTTAAAACATTGTAAAATATTCTAAAAAGACAAAAATAATTTAACAGCTATAAAAATGTTTGAAAATGCAAATCAATGTATTGTTTACTGGAAATACAGTATTTTTGGAATCAATTCTGGCCATGATGAAAAATTTTAAAGTAGGTCCCAAACATCTTTAAAATTGTTTGTCTGCCCATACCACCAATCATCCTAATGAAATCAGTATCTGTTTTCTCACTGGCATTTAGCTTCCTTACTTTCTAAGTTAGGCTCTATCAGGGTCGGCTCTGAATATATTAAATACAGATAAATCATATGATTTGATACAAAGGAGGAATGAGATGCCTGCCCAGCCTTTGCTCCCCTCTTTTCTGATAATAGCTCGCCAAGTCTGTTTTGGAGAATTACCTCTTACTCACTGGAGAGAGTCTTAATGCGAAGCCAAAAAGTTCACTTTAGACCCACCCTCGACACATACTTCAAGGAGAATGTGTGGCTCAAGCTCTGGCAATCAGACTTTTTCTTCAAACTGAACTCTTACAAACAGAATGCAACAGAAAAATGAAAAATGGTGGGATTTCATTCATCCTGGTGGTCAGACCCTGAGGACCCTAGGAGGTTCTTGGTACTTAGATCCCCAGAGCTGCTCTGTCTCTGAATCTTTCTTAAATCAGATTCTTATGCTTTTCCTTTAATTTCCAGTAAATTCAGTGGTAGACAGTGGCTCTTTATAAAGTGGATACATAATCTGAGACTGGTAATTTACTTATTCCTCAAAAGTAAAAAAGAAAAGAAGTTGAACATCTCTTCTCCATGAACTACTGAGGGCTCAAAATATTGATCTATCCAGGGACACTTTATTATGTCATTTGAGACATGTGAAACATTAAAAAATAGTAAGTTGATTTACACTGAAGGCCAACTGGCTCTGAGTTCAAGAGGTACACTGATGAGAGGATCATGAGGTCTGGGGTAGCCCAGAAAGATATAAGATGGGACGTGACCCAAAACTCACAAAGAGGGATAGATTTTGAGAAAACTGATATGAGAGAAGAACAATTCAGGTGGGGAACAGCTTGACCAATTACACAGAGGAAACCTATCCAGTTGGCCACTAGGGAGAGTTTGTATATGAGAGAGCTAGGAATAAAGTTGGAACAGTTTGAAGACACTCAAAAGCCATGCTAAAATGTTTGGGCTGTATTGTGCAGGCAATAGAGAATCTGTGTAATTACTTTAATGTGTAAAATAGCTTGACCCAGGGCAAGATTGGATGCAGGGTGGGCATGTATGGGATTTCCATAACACCTCACATTCCAGGTGGAAAGGAAATGGAGCAGGATGGTGGTGATGAAAATGAAAATGGATTACTTGATGGCAGAAATCACACAAAGGGAGATTCCATAAGATTTGATAAATGGCTGAACTGATATGGAAGGGAGAGGGTTCGACCAATCAAACCATGATTCCAAGGTTATTAGCATAAATTATGGAAAAGCAATAATACTTTGAACTTGGTAGTCCAAGGAAGAAGCTATTTTGATAATTATAATGTATATGTAGTTTCCTTTTTCTATATGCCCTTTTTGATAGGTATAAGGGGAATTGCTGAAAGGCAGCTCACACTTCAAATACCAAGAAATCTAATACACCATAGCGTAACAATGACTCCACTCCTACTGCTGAATATTTGTCCCTTTTATTTTGAGAAGTTGATTGATGATAATTTCCCATCCTTCCTACCTTTCTTCCTTCTTCCTCCTTCCTTCCTTCCTTTCTGTTTTTAGAAACTTCCTTTGATGGTGTCAATAGCTACTCTATCCCTAAAACTTAATAAGAATATATTTACAGGTACCTACTTTTGACTAAAGCAATAGGTTTCCCTGATCTGGGCTACTTCTGGGACTAACCTTTAAGTGGCCTGGCAGCTCCCACCTTTGCTTTCTTGGAACCCAGCTGCCATGCTATTAGGAAGTTTAGGCTATCCTGTTGAAGAGAGAGGCCACATGGAGGGGCCTTAGAGGGAAAGACACCATGTGGAAAGTGAGGCCATCTTAGACCTTTCAGCCCAGTCTAGCCTCCAGCTGAAAGCAGCTGCACGACTCTAGAGCCCACACCAAGTGGAGCAGAAAAACTACCCAGTCTATGCACAGAATTCTCAAATATTATAGACATTCATTGTTTTAGCTATTATATTTGTGAAGTAATAGAAAATTGAAACAGAAAGGTTGAGTTTGAGGCATCTCTGAGATAGTTAGGCAGCGATCTCCAGCTGTAAGGAGCTACAGAAGCTCATAGAGAAACTGGAAATACAGATTTTGAAGCTATTCACTTAAAGATGATGAATAAAGTCAAGAACATGCAAGAGATTATCTATGACAAGAGTATAAAATGAGATGAGGAAGGAGTCTAGGCCAAACTCTCATAAGGAAAGAAGAATATGCCTCATATGGAATGAGACAACAAATGAGAAAGAGAAGAAAAGCCAGAAAAACAGAAAAAATGTGCAATCACTAACGCCCAGAGAAGGGTCCCATGACGGAGAAACACGAACTCCTGTGATGAATGTTGCCAAGAAGTATGATGACAGGATACAGTTTATATACAAAATGAAAAGTGCCTCCAAGAGGTTTAATATCATTAACATCATCTGGAGGAATAATTTCCTCAAGGAAGACATATTTGATGCCATGTCATTAACCTATCCATGATATACCCATTTCACCTTTCACCAAGTAAATGTTTATTCATATTTGATTTTAAACACAATCATTTCAAGATAGAAAATAAACAAGCAGAGAGACTTACAGTTTTAAATTAATTGCAAGGGCATGAATAATTGGAAGGTTGTCTATATACTGTAAGGCTCATTGTGATCCCTTTGCTGGCTCCCAAACTGATCCAGAGAGACTGGAAAATTGTAGCACTGGCTTATTGGGTATTTAATTATCATTACTTCCATGATAATTATGTATAATTCATGCCATAACACTGTGCACGTGACATGGAAGGTATGACCCAGGGGAGTAACGAGGGTATTGGACTGCTGAAGTGGATCATATTTTACAATCTCCTTCTTCTATCTGATAAAGTTAGTCTCAGTAAAATCCATGTAATAATCAGTAGTAGTCATTTTCTCAATTTGTTCTTTAGTTTCAAAACAATAAAAGGGAAAAAAATTTCAATTATAAAGATATTTTTCAAATTCAGTAACATATTTCATGTATCAAAGATGTACCCTTTCCAAACAAAAATATTACTCCGTGTAGTTCACACTCTGCTTCAATGTTTTAAATTTTAAACACAAACAAAAACTCTAAGGGGTCATATATAATGTCAAAATTGAAGGAATTCAAGTTCTATTTGTTCATCTTTACAATCACTGTCCCATCACTGTTTAAATCAAATCTCCTATTTAAATAAAGAAATATCCAGTACCACTGGACTGGACATAGCAACTTTTTCCAAAGTCAGCTCAGACGGTTCTAAACTATTACAAATTTACTCTAGAAATAAATGCATTGTAGCTGAGACTGTATGTTGGGGATCTAATATGTAACTGGGAGGTCTTTGAGTTAACTGCTAAGTAGAATTAAACATTTATTGAAGGATAAGTAATAAAAATGTGTTAATCTGAAGCGTACATAAATATTAAACTCAGCAGTAGCCACATCAATTGTTTAGAAATAAGACCAACAAAATATTTTGGGGGGAAGAAATATTTTATCACAGACATTGTTTAGAATTGCTGGTACATGATGATAATAAAAAAGCAGAACAAATTCTAGTCAATGTTTGTTTCTAAATTATTCTATAGACACTTTACTTCCTCATTGCCAACCCATTAGGAGGACTGCTGTCCATCACGTCCCACCCCATGATTCACAGATATGAACTGATTTAACAATTGGATTTCATTGTTAGCCTTTCATTTTGTCCCTGAAATCCCACTGTGCTACGTGAATGAAATTTGACAAGAAATTCAAAATTTTGTTGATGCATTTCTGGGCATAACTTATAGTGGAAAACCATAAAAACTCTTTTGCAATGTTTTTTCTTAAATACTCAGGAAAAGTCAAATTGGGGGGATAGACTTCATGGAAAATTAAGAGGAGAAAGATAATTAGAGGTGATCATTTCGATGTCAGATGAGTTATGAAACTGTGCAAAATAGAATTAGATTATAATTTTATATCATCCGTCCTCCAAATCCACCTATTCATTCATTTAACAAACTTTTAACTATCTCTTCCATGCCTTTCTCCATGCTAGGTGTGGGAAATAAGAAATATCTTGTCAATGAACATTCTACATAACTTTTCCCTTCAAACAACATTACACATTTAATACATTTTAAGATTTTTTGATGGAAGTCTTTGCAAAATATATACTTCTCAGTCTTTAATAAAAGGATAATTTAACTTTTCTCTTTATGTGTCAAAGTCATCATTATGAGCATCTATTTTGTGTATTTTGGTAAAATTCTATGTATCCCAGCTCTTTGCCTTTTTAGCCTCTCCTTCCTTCAAAGATAGCCTGTCAGCTTTCACATCTCCCGCTGTCATCTGCTTGCCTTTAACAGCCTGATGTTAATCTTAAGGTTTCCTGGTTTGAAAGTCCTATGTGTAGGGAAGCTAGGCAAGCAAACTTCTTAAAAAATTTATTGGTGAATAATAGTCAATAACAATGAGTGAAGCTGTAACATATAAAAGTCTATGATCCAAGTACAGGTAGATATCTGTCAGAAGGTTATAAATTACAAGAAAAAGAAAACTCCAATTCAACCACTTTTAAAAAATAAGAGGAAGTTATTAACACACAGAAATATAAGTCCAGTCTGCTATCTTCAGCCTTATTGACTTGTTGCTTGCCTCCCAGATGCAGGATGGCTATGCAGGATATTCATTTGGGATTCCTGACTCCCAAAGTTCTGGGCAAAATAAAATCTCTATAAATACCAATTTCTTAAAAATCATACTAATTATATAGAGTAGATTTCATAAACGTTCTTAAATAACTAATTAACTATCATATCTGAATTTGATTATAACCATGGTACTAAATTATCAAAAACCATAATAATCTTTGGCATTCATTCACAAATGATGATTATATGACGTGAATTCAGAGTAGCCTTTAAAAGTACTAAGTAGCGACTCTTTTGATGTGACAATTCTGAAGCTCACCAACAGTAACATAACAAATAAACATAGTTATTTCCATAACATCTTTTTCCATAAGGCAAAAGAACAAATCTCTGTGATTTCTCCAGGGGCCCTGTGGGAAATCTTAAAGAAAGATTTAGATGCGAAACTTTCTGTGAAAGTTTCATACTTTTTATTCCATTTTTCAGCAAGGATTTGATTTGGGGAAGGCAAAAATCAAAATTTGCCAGATCTGAGCACTTCAGATGGGATCATGTATGCTTGAGAACATGAATGGTTGTGACTTGGCTATCTATTAATCAAAGTGACAGTGCAATATTTAAAAAAAGAAATCCTCAACACTTTCAGAAATGAAGAACATTTGTTGTTTCTTTTATGTTGAGGAGAATACTCAAGGACATGACAAAGTCAGAAACACAGTGTAGAATGTCATTCTGGCGAGATATGGAATCTTTGCTATTTGGGAAAATTAGCCTCTGAGGTAAAGAGCAAACTTTTACAACCTCTTATTAAGAGCGGACAAAGGCAGGAGCAGCTTCAAGATGGCAGACGAGTAAGAAGTAGAGATCACCTTCCTCCCCACAAATACATCAGAAACACGTCTACATGTGGAACAACTCCTACAGAACACCTACTGAACGCTGGCAGAAGACCTCAGACCTCCCAAAAGGCAAGAAACTCCCCACGTACCTGGGTAGGGCAAAAGAAAAAAGAAAGAACAGAGACAAAAGAAGAGGACGGGACCTGCAGCAGGGGGAGGGAGCCGTGAAGGAGGGAAGCTTTCCACACACTAGGAAGCCCCTTCGCGGGCGGAGACGGCGGGTGGCAGAGGGGGGAAGCTTCGGAGCCACGGAGGAGAGCGCAGCCACAGGGGTGCGGAGGGCAAAGCGGAGACATTCCCGCACAGAGGCTCGGCGCCGAGCAGCACTCACCAGCCCGAGAGGCTTGTCTGCTCGCCCGCCGGGGCGGGCGGGGCTGGGAGCTGAGGCTCGGGCTTCTGTCGGATCCCAGGGAGAGGACTGGGGTTGGCTGCGTGAACACAGCCTGAAGGGGTTAGCGCACCACAGCTAGCCGGGAGGGACTCCGGGAAAAGGTCTGCAGCTGCCGAAGAGGCAAGAGACTTTTTCTTGCCTCTTTGTTTCCTGGTGCGCGAGGGGAGGGATTCAGAGCGTCGCCTAAACGAGCTCCAGAGACGGGCGCGAGCCACGGCCATCAGCGTGGACACCAGAGACGGGCATGAGACGCTAAGGCCGCTGCTGCCGCCACCAAGAAGCCTGTGTGCAAGCACAGCTCACTCTCCACGCCTCCCCTCCCGGGAGCCCGTACAGCCCGTCACTGCCAGGGTCCCGTGATCCAGGAACAACTTACCCGGGAGAACACACGGTGCGCCTCAGGCTACTGCAACGTCACGCCGGCCTCTGCTGCCGCAGGCTCGCCCCGCACTCCGTACCCCTCCCTCCGCCCGGCCTGAGTGAGCCAGAGCCCCCGAAGCAGCTGCTCCTTTAACCCCGTCCTGTCTGAGCGAAGAACAGCCGCCCTCAGGCGACCTACACGCAGAGGCGGGTCCAAATCCAAAGCTGAACCCCGGGAGAACACACGGCGCGCCTCAGGCTGGTGCAACGTCATGTCGGCCTCTGCCGCCGCAGGCTCGCCCCGCATTCCACACCCCTCCCCCCGCCCCTGGCCTGAGTGAGCCAGACCCCCGAGTCAGCTGCTCCTTTAACCCCGTCCTGTCTGAGCGAAGAACAGCCGCCCTCAGGCGACCTACACGCAGAGGCGGGGCCAAATCCAAAGCTGAACCCCAGGAGCTGTGAGAACAAAGAAGAGAAAGGGAAATCTCTCCCAGCAGCCTCAGGAGCAGCTGATTAAATCTCCACAATCAACTTGATATACGCTGCATCTGTGGAATACCTGAATAGACAACGAATCATCCCAAATTGAGGAGGTGGACTTTGGGAGCAATGATATATATACATTTTTTCCTTTTTCCCTTTTTGTCAGTGTGTATGTATATACTTCTCTGTGTGAATTTGTCTGTACAGCTTTGCTTTTACCATTTGTCCTAGGGTTCTGTCTGTCCGTTTTTTGTATTTTTGTTTTTCTTTAAGTATAGATTTTAGCACTTGTTATCATTGGTGGATTTGTTGTTGTTTTGGTTGCTCTCTTCTTTCTTTCCTTTTTTTTATTACTTAAAAATTTTTTAATTTATTATTATTATTATTATCTTTTTAATAACATTATTCTATTTTATTTTTTTTCTTTCATTCTTTCTTTTTTTCTCCCTTGTATTCTGAGCTGTGTGGATGACAGGGTCTTGGTGCTCCAGCCAGGCATCAGGCCTGTGCCTCTGAGGTGGGGGAGCTGAGTTCAGGACACTGGTCCACAAGAGACCTCCCAGCTCCACATAATATCAAACAGTGAAAGCTTTCCCAGAGATCTCCATCTAAATGCCAAGACCCAGCTCCACTCAACGACCAGCAAGCTACAGTGCTGGACACCCTATGCCAGACAACTAGCAAGACAGGAACACAACCCCGTCCATTAGCAGAGAGGCTGCCTAAAATCATAATAAGGTCACAGACACCCCAAAAAACACACCACCAGACGTGAACCAGCCCACCAGAAAGACAAGATCCAGCCTCATCAACCAGAACACAGGCACTAGTCCCCTCCACCAGGAAGCCTACACAACCCACTGAACCAACCTTAGCCACTGGGGGCAGACACCAAAAACAATGGGAATTAGGAACCTGCAGCCTGCAAAAAGGAGACCCCAAACACAGTAAGTTAAGCAAAATGAGAAGACAGAGAAACACACAGCAGATGAAGGAGCAAGGTAAAACCCACCAGACCAAACAAATGAAGAGGAAATAGGCAGTCTACCTGAAAAAGAATTCAGAATAATGATAGTAAAGATGATCCAAAATCTTGGAAAAAGAATGGAGAAAATACAAGAAACGTTTAACAAGGACCTGGAAGAACAAAAGAGCAAACAAACAATGATGAACAACACAATAAATGAAAGTAAAAATTCTCTAGAAAGAATCAATAGCAGAATAACTGAGGCAGAAGAATGGATAAGTGACCTGGAAGATAAAATAATGGAAATAACTACTGCAGAGCAGAATAAAGAAAAAAGAATGAAAAGAATTGAGGACCGTCTCAGAGACTTCTGGGACAACATTAAATGCACCAACATTCGAATTATAGGGGTCCCAGAAGAAGAAGAGAAAAAGAAAGGGACTGAGAAAATATTTGAAGAGATTATAGTTGAAAACTTCCCTAATATGGGAAAGGAAATAGTTAATCAAGTCCAGGAAGTGCAGAGAGTCCCGTACAGGATAAATCCAAGGAGAAACATGCCAAGACACATATTAATCAAACTATCAAAAATTAAATACAAAGAAAAAATATTAAAAGCAGCAAGCAAAAAACAACAAATAACATACAAGGGAATCCCCATAAGGTTAACAGCTGATCTTTCAGCAGAAACTCTGCAAGCCAGAAGGGAGTGGCAGGACATATTTAAAGGGATGAAAGGGAAAAACCTACAACCAAGATTACTCTACCCAGCAAGGATCTCATTCAGATTTGATGGAGAAATTAAAACCTTTACAGACAAGCAAAGCCAAGAGAATTCAGCACCACCAACCCAGCTTTACAACAAATGCTAAAGGAACTTCTCTAGGCAGGAAACACAAGAGAAGGAAAAGACCTACAATAACAAACCCAAAACAATGAAGAAAATGGTAATAGGAACATACATATCGATAACTACCTTAAATGTAAATGGATTAAATGATCCAACCAAAGACATAGACTGGCTGAATGGATACAAAAAGAAGACCCATATATATGCTGTCTACAAGAGAAAATTCACAGGAAAATTCTATCAAACATTTAGAGAACAGCTAACACCTATCCTTCTCAAACTCCTCCAAAATATAGCAGAGGGAGGAACACTCCCAAACTCATTCTACGAGGCCACCATCACCCTGATACCAAAACCAGACAAAGATGTCACAAAGAAAGAAAGCTACAGGCCAATATCACTGATGAACATAGATGCAAAAATCCTCAACAAAATACTAGCAAACAGAATCCAACAGCACATTAAAAGGATCATATACCATGATCAAGTGGGGTTTATCCCAGGAATGCAAAGATTGTTCAATATACGCAAATCAATCAATGTGATACACCATATTAACAAATTGAAGAATAAACACCGTATGATCATCTCAATAGATGCAGAAAAAGCTTTCAACAAAATCCAACACCCATTTATGTTAAAAACCCTCCAGAAAGTAGGCATAGAGGGAAGTTACCTCAACATAATAAAGGCCATATATGACAAACCCACAGCCAACATCGTCCTCAGTGGTGAAAAACTGAAACCATTTCCACTAAGATCAGGAACAAGACAAGGTTGCCCGCTCTCATCACTATTATTCAACATTGTTTTGGAAGTTTTAGCCACAGCAATCAGAGAAGAAAAAGAAATTAAAGGGATACAAATTGGAAAAGAAGAAGCAAAGCTGTCACTGTTTGCAAATGACATGATACTATACATAGAGAATCCCAAAGATGCTGCCAGAAAACTACTAGAGCTAATCAAAGAATTTGGTAAAGTAGCAGGATACAAAATTAATGCACAGAAATCTCTTGCATTCCTATACACTAATGATGAACAATCTGAAAGAGAAATTAAGGAAACACTCCCATTTACCATTGCAACATAACGAATATATATATAATATAATTAAAAAACTAAAAATAGAACTATCATACGACTCAGGAATCCCACTCCTGGGCATACACCCTGAGAAAACCATAATTCAAAAAGAATCATGTACCACAACGTTCACTGCAGCTCTATTTACAATAGCCAGGACATGGAAGCAACCTAAGTGTCCACTGACAGATGAATGGATAAAGAAGATGTGGCACATATATACAATGGAATATTACTCAGCCATAAAAAGAAACGAAATTGAATTATTTGTTGTGAGGTGGATGGACCTAGAGTCTGTCATACAGAGTGAAGTAAGTCAGAAAGAGAAAAATACTGTATGCTAACACATATATATGGAATCTACAAAAAAAACAACAAATGGTCATGAAGAACCTAGGGGCAGGACAGGAATAAAGACGCACACCTACTAGAGCATGGACTTGAGGACACGGGGAGGGGGAAGGGTAAGCTGGGACAAAGTGAGAGAGTGGCATGGACATAATATACACTACCAAATGTAAAACCGATAGCTAGTGGGAAGCAGCCACATAGCACAGGGAGATCAGCTCGGTGCTGTGACCACCTAGAGGGGTGAGACAGGGAGGGTGGGAGGGAGGGAGATGCAAGAGGGAAGAGATAAGGGGACATATGTATATGTATAACTGATTCACTTTGTTATAAAGCAGAAAGTAACACACCATTGTAAAGCAATTATACTCCAATAAAGATGTTAAAAAAATAAAAACAGTAAAAAAATAAAATAAAATGGGTAGGCAAATGTAAAATAGATATCTGGTGGGAAGCAGCTGCATCGCCTAGGGAGATCAGCTCGGTGCTTTGTGACCACCTAGAGTGGTGGGATAGGGAGGGTGGGCGGGAGACGCAAGAGGGAGGGGATACGGGGATATATGTATACGTATAGCTGATTCACTTTGTTATACAGCAGAAACTAACACACCATTTTAAAGCAATTATACTCCAATAAAGATGTTAAGAAAAAAAAAGAGTGGATGAAGACAAAATACTGTCGGGTTATCACTTATATGTGGAATCTAAAAATCACAAGAAACTGTGATTATAATAAGAAAGAAACAGACTCACAGATATAGAGAACAAACTAGTGGTCACTAGTGGGGAGAGGGAAAGGGGGAGGGGAAGTATAGGGGTAGGGGAGTAAGAGGTACAAACTGTTATGTATAAAGTAAGCTATAAGGATATACTGTACAACACAGGGAATATAGCCAATAGTTTATAATAACTATAAATTGAGTTTAACCTGTAAAAATTGTGACTCACTATATTATACACCTATAATATATAATATTGTACAGCTACTATAACTCAATAAAATTATAATTATAATAAAGAGCATGTGAATACTCCAAGGAAACTTTGTCATTTTCACAGAGAGGAAATCAAATTCTAGGTTTGCCTCACTAAAATATTTGATTCTAAAGGAGCCACAGCTCTTTTTGAAAATCTCATGAATAAACCTATCAAAACTGAGTCCTATTTGGCAAAATACTAACAAAAATTTGTTCTCCTTTTCAGGTTATCTTTCTGTGAATCTTCTTCATATCTAACTGTATGCTAAGTGTTGCCCTTCACCATGTTGTTTCTTATTCTGGAACAAAAGTCATTTCACTTCAAGACAGAAGCATTCTCTTTTTTCCCCTTAATCAACTAAAACATGCCTTATTATCTTGAAACTCCTAATAGAGTCTCATTCATATATATTAATGATAGCTTTTATGCAATGTTACTTCTATTTCACAGAGAAAACTAAAGGGTGGATAATTGTGAACAGTCTGTCATATTGCTGGACTGGCAGAGCTCAGAATATATACAGTTCAGTTTCTTACAGCAGCACAGTTCCCTTATTTCTCAACATGGCAGAAAAGAACATGTTCAGTGACAAAGCCAAAGATATACCTTCTCTGTAGCACATACAAGTAAGGAGCAAAAGTATATACACTTAAAGTTATGCTTAACAATCCATACTTCAGTATTCTATCTTACATAGAAATGATCTAGGCATTCAATGGATGTCCATCAATTAACTCAATACAATATCTGTCCAAGGGTTAGCTGAACATCTTGGAAATTCTGTTCAAGCTGACATATTCCTAAACTTAATTATTGTGGAAATTTAAAAAAAAGCCTGTCAGAATAATGGTTTACTTTGGTTAAATATAAGTGCATGTTTTTCATAATGTTAAATGATAACTAGAAGTATGCTGGTTTATATGATCAGTTGACCTGTATACATTAGGAAAAACATACTCATATAGAAAAAAAAAGTATGCTTGTATGATACTTGATACTTAACAATGACAAATCAGAGAAGATACAGCTGCTTTTATTAAACACTAAAGATTAAACTTTTTTCTTGCCAACTATTTACCTAACTTATATAAATTTGAATTCTTATAATGCTTCTGTGTTGGTTTTTTGGAGAATATATACTTTTTAATCCAATACATTTAAAGGATCAGTAGTTCCATTTCCTTATTTTCAGGGAATTTTAAGAAAATTCAGTTTATATACGTAGGTATTTTGATATGCTCATAAGAACTGAGCTCCTCTAATTTAAGAGACTTTATAAGGTAATATATTAATACCACCTGGAGGTAGGAAATTATTATATACTGACTCAATCAGCAGTGAAGGTATTTCTGAATTATAGATATATAGACATACAGGCACAGAAAAATAGACCTTACAGCTTCAATTCTATAATTTCAGCCATAGGGCACGAGTCAACAAAGAAACAGAAATACTGCCCAGTCCAGATGAAAGAGCTGTTCTCTTCCTAGACAGCAAGACACTCTTCATTGATTTGAGCTGAAAAATAGACAAACAAAAAGACTAACAAACCAGATTCTGTTGTCTCTCACTCAGTGGGGATTAGATTTCTATAAACCATTAATCCATTTAGAGGGATCTCCAAATTGCCAGACCTTAAAATCAAGTTCCCAACCATTGCTGCCAACAATAGGTAATAACTTATTGGCTGTAAATTAACCAAGATGGAACAGAAACACAAAATTAGTAGAGAGGAAAATTAAAACCAGAAAAACAGAGAGTCAACAATGTTCTCTTGGTGCTTTGGATTCACCGAAGGAGAGCTAAGAAAAGCACATCTGAGCTTCAACTGCTATGACGTACACATATCTGTCATGGAAGTTTGCCTGGCTCTGTCATGTGAATCTACTGGACATCTTGTTGCAATTTCCAAAACAGTTAAAAGATATTTTTCAAACGGGATAAAGTCATGGTGCTCATACAGATGTAAAATGAGCACATATTAAAAGATTCTAATTTAACTCATGAGCGAATGGGCAGGTGCCATAACTGGTTCAAAAAAGGATCCAAAGAATAGACACTGGAATATTGATTAGGAATATTGAAATGATTATGTAAATAGAGGTAAAACTGGTTTTATTACAATGTAAGAGGGAAGACATTTGTTGTTAATTATCAACGGATAGGCTTATTTATAAATGTACATCATTGCGAACAATTATCAACCTCATTCCCAGATGAAACACCTAATCTATCCAAAAATCACATATTTGAGAGAGCACCATAGAATTACCAATGGCTGAATATCTATTTTGAGAGGTATAGTACATTCTACATAAATTCTGTCCCAAGTGATGGACTCAAAAGAACATGCAATTCTTATGAACACTCTCATGTGCTGTGTTAAAAGAAAAGAAAACAAATGTGTCACCTGAAGCACTGCAGAAGACTGACCCCTCCCCTGTGAGTGTCAACATTTGAGGTTTTCACCAATGTTTATCAGATGCTTCAGGGTTACTCTGTGTTGCCTCCTGGCCTGTCATAGAGGACTGATCAGAGGCTGCCCAGTCAGCTTCAACAATGGGATCAGAGGCCCTGGGTTTTCCATCTCTGTTCACCACTTTCTGGCCAAGGGATCTTAGAGATTCACCTATTCCCTCTGGTCAGCAGTTTCTTTACGTGTAAAATGGGGATAATAAGAGTTCCTCCATCTTCCGGTTTTCCCCAAAATTAATTCCTCTTGTAACTATAAACTGCTGCATAACACAGTGCCTGCTACAGTGCCCTTACTAAATAGCTGTGTATCTCTCATTCCCTATAGACCGGATGTTTACACATGCTTCCTTGAGGTATCGATGGGCCTGGTTCTCATGTGATCGCTGGGTCCTTGGGCCACTGGCTGAGAAAACCATGGCCTGCTGAACCTAGAGGAGAGATGGAAAGTGCCACACAGAAGAAGAAGCCAGGTCTACATCCGTGAACCAGACAGTTCTCACCCTAGTTTCCTCTCTGCTCCCCTCTGCCTGGTGACTCCCCCTCTCTCTGCCTCTTTCCACCATCTTTCTAAAGCAGAAGGACCCAGCTTGGCCTTTGGCTAATTCACAGGAGTGTCCCAAGAATAAAGCAAATAGTGTTGGAGATGTATTTAGAGCTCTTTGGAATATGTGCTTGTATAAATCCAAGAAACCTTTCTTGCCATGTAATGCCTATTAAACTTCATATACACAGAAACCTCATTGTCAAGACGCTCACCCCACAAATATGTGATTTGCTGCAGAGAGCCATGAAGCCCTCCTAACTTTTGCCAAGCTCTACTCTTCTTTTTCTGTTATTTGAGTAGCAAGTAGACTTCTCCCCAGCAACTGTGGGTAGAGAATCACCTTTAGCTAATCAGAGAACACCAACAACATTACCACCTCTGCTCCTCTCTACTGCCCCAAAGTAAAAGTAACTGTTTGTCCAGGCCATTGGTTTCTCATAGTTCAATGTCCTTCAGCCTACAGGAAAGCTTCTAGGGTTTGTAATGCCAGAGAACTAATCATATTCCAAGATCTCGACATGTTAAAGAGCTGTCTGGTTTTTAAAAACTATTGTTGGATTGTTGTAGCACAAAACATAGTCTCCTGGATATTTCACAGGAAAGCACATCAGAGGAATACATTAAAGGCAGGAGAAGCCATAGTAGGTGGGTAAACCATGTTGGGTTAGTGATTTTGTGTGGTCAGGTCATCAGACCCTACAGTCCATACAGGAGCCAATGGGTAATAGTCACATTGACACCTGTAGGGAGCCAAGCTTCCTGGGCTCTTTCAGACTCTCTGATGTCCAAGGTAGAGTTTGGAGGTTGAGCTTTAATGAACCTTGTTGACAAGCCCTCTACGGAGTCAATGGACATGGGAAAATCAGGTAGAGCAATACCGCCATCCCTTTAAGAATAGCACTTCAGCTGTGCTTGTGGATTCCACAGGAAACATGGGAGCCATGGCCAGCATAGCAATAGTCTAAATGTAGCATCCTGCTAAATCCCCCTCCAACACATGCACAGGAATCCTCCACCTAGGAGAGGAAGGCAGACAGAGGGTGAGAATCACTGCCCTTGGGAAAGTATCAGCCCACTCAAGTTTAGACCTCTTTGTGCATTTCTAAAAGGTGTGTAATTTCATTATATGTAATAGAGGCTTCAACGGATTTAACGACTAGTCTCAAAGAACTTCATGCTGTTTCTCATATAAGCTTTAAGAGTAACAGCCAGAGTTACTCTTCCTCCAATTTACTGAGAGACACTTAAACCAGGTACTCTACTACCCATTCAATAAATATAATTTTCTTTCGTTCTATGAACTAACCCACAATACTACAGTTCAGGAAACTGAATCAAAGAGATTAAGTAGCTTTCCCAAGACCAAGTAGCTAGTAAGCCATAGTACACCCAGGATTGTAACAGAGGCCTCTCTGACTCAAGACATTCTGCTCTTTCAACCTCATTATAACAAACTTTGTATTGTCATGCTGCTTAACTTGTTACACCAAAAATCAGGACCAATGGTCTGAAAGCAAAGAGAGTATCTGAAAATAGGACCGCCAAGGAAAACACACTCAACTAAAGGCTTCAGGAGATCAGGGACACGGCTTGTTGGGGTCCTCTATCCCCAGCACCTAGAGCAGTGACTAACACAGAAGCTAAGTCAGTTTATTAGACCAGTACTTCTCAAACTTGAATGTTCTTCCAAATCACCTGCAGATCTTGTTATTATGCAGATTCTGATTCAGCATGGGTGGGGCCTAAGATTCTGCATTCTTACCGTGCCTGCAGATGTCCATGCTGCTGATTCAAGGACCATACTTTGGTTTCTCCTGGGTGGTATAAATGATTCTCAGGGGCTCTCTCCCTTAGGATCTGGAGCACAGGCACCATGGCTTGCTCTGAACAATGTTGAATGCAAGTAGCATAAATGATCAGACCTGATGCCATTGATTAACATATATAAGTATTCTACTGAATTATTTATTTATTTATTTTTAAACATCTTTATTGAAGTATAATTGCCTTACAATGGTGTGCCAGTTTCTGCTTTATAACAAAGTGAATCAGTTATACATATACATATGTTCCCATATCTCTTCCCTCTTGCATCTCCCTCCCTCCCACCCTCCCCATCCCACCCCTCTAGGTGGTCACAAAGCACTGAGCTGATCTCCCTGTGCTATGCGGCTGCTTCCCACTAGCTGTCTATTTTACATTTGGTAGTGTATATATGTCCATGACACTCTCTCACCCTGTCACATCTCACCCCTCCCCCTCCCCATATCCTCAAGTCCATTCTCTAGTAGGTCTGTGTCTTTATTCCCGTCTTGCCGCTAGTGAATTATTTATTCTTTAACTCAGCTGGTGCCTGGTTTTAGTTTAACATAACTCACCAGAAATCAGCAACATCTGACCATCTGCCAGAGCTTCATCTAGATGATCGCCAGGCACTTACCACTAGGACAAAATGACAGAGGCCAAGCCTATCTTTATTGCCTTCCCAATTCTCTCCTTATTCTTTCTCACTCTTTGATTCTCTCTCTTCCATCACAGGGTGACCACCCTTCAAAACATGTTCTCCAAATGTATGGATACCAAGGGGGAAAGGGGGGGTGGGGTGGGATGAACTGGGAGACTGGGATTGACATATACACACTACTATATATAAAATAGACAACTAATGAGAACCCACTGTATAGCACAGGGAACTCTACTCAATGCTCTGTGGTGACCTAAATGGGAAGGAAATCCAAAAAAGAGGGGATATATGTATACGTATAGCTGATTCATTTTGTTGTACAGGAGAAACTAACACAACAACGTAAAGCAACTATACTCCAGTACAAAGTAATTTTAAAAAGTGCTCTCTACCAAGGAATCACATGTTACTGAATAACATTCCCTCTTTTAACCACACCCTCCACGTACACGGTGGATGATGACGAGGTGATGATGCTGTTGAACAAGCTCTCATGTGCGGATTTCCTACTGTTTCAGTAGTTAGAAATACTTCACTCTAAGTTGCATATGACTCATACCTTCCATCCATTCTCAGTACTACAGCTCTCCATACTACACACAAATAAGACCATGTTCCTCGCTACTTTGTTCATTTCATTTTGGTTCATTCAAAGAAAGCCTTATCTATTATACAGTAAATTCATAGGGGCAAAGGTCTTACCTATTGTTGCTTACCACTGAATTTCTAATGCCAAGAACAGTGGCTGACATAAAATAGGTGCTCAGTAAATATTTACTGAGTGAATGAATGTGCACATATTAAAACAAAGCATGCTGATGCTAGTAGACCTCTAGGGCAGCATTTCTTAAACTGAGTTTTAAGAGTTCATGAGAGAAAATTTAAAATATTGTATTTCTATTTTGGAGATAATCCAAAAATATTAACTACTATGTAATTAAGCATTGCCACAAGATTTCAGTGCTGGAGATGTATCCGTGCTTATGACTGAATCAGAGCCAACTAGTTCCATTGGGTGGATAAAACAAAACAAAAGGTGCAAATGAAGTGTCTGCAGTAGTTTGAATAGACAAAAGCAGAGGGAAAATGGAGCTATAATTTGGCATTCAACAGTGTACACGTGCAGGACTCAAGAGCGCTGTTGCAATTGGCAGAATGGGGACAGAAGATATTCTTAAGCAGAGGCCCATTGGTATCATTTACCCATTTGGAACATTGGGCATCTTATTTTGCCTCTGACATCAGTTTCCCCAGGGAAGAGCAATGTGTGTGTGGGGGAGTAGCCCAGTGGCTTCTTTCTTTTGAACCATGTTTATAAAAATCAAAGTTTTGCCAAATACCATTTTTCGGGAAGGAGGGAAAGGTGGGACTGGGTCTAGAAAGAATTCTCTCACATTCCTTTTGCTCCATTAGTTTTGACACTGGGACTCAAGATATGAATTTCAATAACACATGAAAGAATAACTGAGTAAATGCCTCTTTTGCCCCTTAAAACTCGAATGGCACCTCTCGCTAGTGCCAGCTTCACATAAGACCTTGTGAAGTCCATGGCTAATTATATCTGCAGTCTAAATTACATGGTTTCAAATTTCAGGGTGTTATTGAGAAATGCCCCTTGCATGTAACTTCAGATTGGCCCAGTTTCATTTTTAGGATGATGTAATGATGACTAGTTAACAAGTAAATATTGAAAACTGATACCAACATATTTTCCTGTGCTAAGCAATTATGGGAGGATGTATACTTTCCTGGTTTTGTTCTAAAAATGCTGGAATCAGACAAATATAATTTAACTATGTGTTTCAAGAAATACCTGCTCTTGAACAGAGTGTGAACCAACCAAATGCTTTATTGAAAAAGACTAACGCTCATTAATAATCATATAAAGACCCACACACTGTGTGTCTACTCATCCAAAACCATTATGACATAAACTCAGTCCAATCGCAACCATATCCCCACTTTGCAAAACCCACCATGAAACTATCCAGCCTGGGTTAGAAACCCCCCAAATATCCCTTTTTGACACACTACCAAGACTCCATCTAGTTGGTGTTTTCCCTTTACTGCAGTAGGACTAATTAACTTAGCTTTGCTCAATCAACAGGTTATTCTGTTGTCGTTAGGGGGAGTTTACAGTCAACAGCATTAAATAGCCAGAACTGCTCTTATCTTTGTGAGAGGGTACAAAGGAGTAAGAGAGATATTTTCTATCCTTAAGAACTTTATCTTCATGACAAAATGTGTATGTGCCACAAGAATTCAAAGATGAGAAACAGTGGTGTCAACGTTTCCAACAGGATTCCAGGGAAGGTTTCAGAAGGACCTGCTCTTAGCTTTGAGGTGCCTGCCAGACTAGTTTAGGAACTAAAACACATTTTAAAAAGTTTCCACAATAATAGAGATCAGGACACAACTGTGTCTAATTTTTCCCTCTGAAAACTCTGTTGCCATTTTGTTCCAACAGGGGCCTGGGAGGTATGGCAGTAACATGGAAAAAGCCTACTGGTTATTCAGGAGAGCTGGATTTCATTTCCAGCTCTCCCACTAATTTACAATCCAATCTCTGAGAAGCCACTTGATGTATCTGAGTTGTACTCCTTAATCTGACAAGTGTGGGCGCTGTATATAATGCATGATCTCTAAAATCACTTTCAGTGTTAATAGTTTAGAATTCTAGCTCATATCGTTACTTAAATGAAAAATATTTGTAGATTTCCTTTTAAATCAGCACAAGCAAAATCTAAAAACAATAAAGCAGTTTTAAAGTGTGTACTGTGCCAGCATCTTTGTTTGCATTTACATATGCTTATCTGTGTGATGTACACAACTCACATAAATGCTAAAAGAATACGTGACATAATATATGTGAGAAAGCTGTATTGTAGACCTGCTCCACTTGCTCAGGGGAATCCATCTCATTTAACCTATTTTGGACTGTACTGAGATGGAAGATGTTTTATTTCCATAATATAAAGTTATTTTAGACTTAGATTAAGACAGAATGAGTCATATGTGAATCCCATAAATTGACGAAGTCTCAAATTCACAAATAGAACAGAGAATTCAATAGTAAAGGAAAATGGAATTGCTTGTTGTCTTGTGTAAGTTAATAAGGCATCCTTGCATGTTGTTTCCTGTCTTCACATCTTATATACTGAGACATCTAGTTGTGTGCACTCAAATTGCCAAATAGAAAAATTGCTGTCAGAGTCATCTACCTAAAACACACCATGCTCTAAAACCTATAATGGGTCCAAGGAGGATAAGAGACACATGACAACGACCTAGATCCAGCTTACGTCTTGGAGTCTAATGCAGCTGAGCCCAGTCTAGATGAGCCACCCCACCTCACCCCGCTCCCGCCCAGCAGATCCACAGATGCATGAGTGAGAATTAGGGATTGCTGTCTGAAGCCACCAAGTTTTCGGATAGTTTACTATGCAGCAGTAATGGGGAAGTAGCTAAGTAATAGATCAAGGAAAGACTACAGGGGAATAAAAATAAATAGTTCTTCTGCCTGAGCCAGTAACACAGGCTCTCCCACCCTGTAGAGAGAGCTCTACATGTGGAGACATGCATACATACAATCAGGGCTGGTAACACGTGCCCAAGTTTGAGGGAGGAGAAAATAAGAGGAAAAATTAATTTATCTAATTACTTAAAAACACATTTTAAGCAATGATGATAAATAGTAATAATAATAAAAAATCAATAAAAAGCACTAGTATAAGTGGTATTGGATATTTCTAAACTAATGTTAAAGAATTTTAATTCAGGAAAATATGCTACTTTAAAAGTACTTGAAATAATGTACATCAAAGGGAAAAGAAAGATTTTCTGGGGCAAAATACCACAAAAGGAAAAGGAGAGACCATCTTGCTATAGGAAAATCATGGAGAATACTAAATCAAGAAAGGAAAAAAAAAACAATGTCTACCTTTGCCTGATTTTATTTCACAGTCTAGTGGCCTATATAAAATGGCTATATAAGAGCAAAGCAATTTAAAATTATATTCATGAGAGCAAATCTATAACAAAAAAAGTCTATAAACTTCAGAGAAGAATTCTATATAGATTCAATAAACAAATGCAGAAAATGGCTAAGTGCCACTGTATCTTTTTTATTCCCATAAATTTCTCTCACATTCTCTTAAGATGTTACATAGACTTTGGTCTTGGCTCAGAGTCTGAAACCGAATAACTTGCTTTGGAGTTGAGATTAGAGGAACATCCTTTTGAACTAGAAACTACATATATTATTTATACATTTTATTAGCATTCTAAAAGTTCATGAAGGAGTCAAGTAAGAAATAGAATATCTAATTGGTCATTTGAGACCTTAATTAATGAGTTTTAAAATATGCCCTGCCCCGGGGGAAAAAATGGTTATAGAAAAAAGCAATTTCACAAAGGAAATACAGTCCAGGGTCTGTTGTAAGAGAATACATAGATAAGACCCTGTGCTCATTTGCTGCCTTTGCTTTCCTACTTCAGTTAATAAAAGTTCAGTTCTCATAATAACTGAGGCCTCAGCTTCCACTTAAACACATCTGTCCCTCACCATCCACACTGGATCATCTGCCAAATCCTATCTCTAATATGCCTTTTTTTTTTTTAACATCTTTATTGGAGTATAATTGCTTTACAATGGTGTGTTAGTTTCTGCTTTATAACAAAGTGAATCAGTTATACATATACATATGTTCCCATATCTCTTCCCTCTTGCGTCTCCCTCCCTCCCACCCTCCCTATCCCACCCCTCTAGGTGGTCACAAAGCACAGAGCTGATCTCCCTGTGCTGTGCGGTTGCTTCCCACTAGCTATCTATTTTACATTTGGTAGTGTATATATGTCCATGCAACTCTCTCACTTTGTCCCAGCTTACCCTTCCCCCTCCCCATATCCTCAAGTCCATTCTCTAGTAGGTCTGTGTCTTTATTCCCATCTTGCCACTAGGTTCTTCATGACCTTTTTTTTTTTCCCCTTAGATTCCATATATATGTGTTAGCATACTGTATTTGTTTTTCTCTTTCTGACTTACTTCACTCTGTATGACAGACTCTAACTCCATCCACCTCACTACAAATAACTCAATTTCGTTTCTTTTTATGGCTGAGTAATATTCCATTGTATATATGTGCCACATCTTCTTTATCCATTCATCTGATGATGGACACTTAGGTTGCTTCCATGTCCTGGCTATTGTAAATAGAGCTGCAATGAACATTTTGGTACATGACTCTTTTTAAATTATGGTATGCCTTTTATACGTCCCGTGCCATCACCCTCACTCTGACCTCAATTCCTCCCATCAGCCCTGTTTCAACAGGCTACTGTGAAAGGTGACAAAAAATGGCCACAATACTTCGCAGCAACTTCCAACAAAGGTGGAGACCATTTCCTTATCCCTTGGGTATGGGCTGGCTATGTGATCTCCTTTGACCAAAAGAATGTGGCAGAAATGATGTAGTGTCAGTCTGACCCTTGACCACAAGAGCTTCCACTTCTTCACTCCTGGAAACTGTTACCATCACGTAAAAACACCCAGGCTAACTGGCTGGATAATGAGAGACACACAACTCAGTCATGTCTATCAGGCCAGCCGCAGTCAGCCAACCCCAAAATAAAGAGCCGGATTGATGACCAACAGCTGACACAGATGCATGTGTGAGCCCAGAAAAACAACCACTCAGGAGACCACAGGCCAAATTGTCAACTCAAAGTATAGTGAGGCAAAACCAAAAATAGTTCTTGTTTTAAGCCCCAAAATAGTCTTTGTTCTGACGTAGTCTGCTACACAGTAAACTCTAAGCTGATAATCTACTAATTCATCCACTCACGTAGAAATGTCACTTCCAACCTGGTAGGAGTATCATGAAACTGGAGGTTTAAGAACCTAAAAGAGGGGCTTCCCTGGTGGCGCAGTGGTTGAGAATCTGCCTGCTAATGCAGGGGACACGGGTTCAAGCCCTGGTCCGGGAAGATACCACATGCCGTGGAGCAACTAGGCCCGTGAGCCACAACTACTGAGCCTGCGCGTCTGGAGCTTGTGCTCCGCAACAAGAGAGGCTGCGACAATGAGAGGCCCGCGCACCGCGATGAAGAGTGGCCCCCGCTTGCCGCAACTAGAGAAAGCTCTCGCACAGAAACGAAGACCCAACACAGCCAAAATTAAATAGATAAATTAACTAAAAAAAAAAAAAAAAAAGAACCTAAAAGAGCAAGAAATTCTTGGAAGCTGAGAGTGGGGACAAGGTGATAAAAAAATAAGAAAAATAATTGAAAAATAGTAAGATCTTCCTCAGAAACTTTTGATGTCTGTCTCCCTAGCTCTTGTGTACTCTTCCTTTCCTCTCCCTAGATTGGAAACCAACTGCCTATTGAAAAGAAGACAAGTGAACTCTGGTATTTCTGGGCTCATTATCATAATAATTAGCACAAATGTGGGGTATCTGTAATGTGTCCAACATAAGGCTAAGTGCTTTATGCTTATGACTTCATTTAATCCTCACAACAGCCTTAAGAGATAGGTATAATTATCATCTTCATTTTACTAATAAGAAAACTGAAGTATAAAGAAATCTCTTGCTCAAGCTTACACAGTAAAGGGCAGAGAAGTGCTTTAACCCCAGGGGATTTGCTTGGTCCTCTTAACCTGTTTCCCTCCCTTCAACACTGGGTTGGAGCTTAGTAGCCACAATCATCACTCTCCAGTCACCACAGACACCAATTCTTCTCACATGGCTTCTTAATGTGTAATTATTTGTCCTCTGTAGGCATCTGACATCTACTGCATTCCTCATCCTTGTTTAGAGCAGTGGTTCTGAGAGCTTTAAATATACTGATGACTGTATTCCACTGCCAGAGAATCAGATTTAATTGATTTGGAGTATGGCCTGAATATCAGGATTTTTAAAAGCTCCCCCAGGTGATTCTAATGTACAGTCAAGGTTGAGAATAACTGGTACAAAGTGATGAGAGAGTATTCGTTTCCCTACTCCCCTCTTCTGAAGAAAGGTACTTATAAAAAGTACCTTATAAATCAAAAATCAAGTCAGGTTATAGCAGAACCAGCAATAATTGGAGGTAGAAAAGTAGATTACCTTCCTGACATCATTTTAGGATCCTGTCCCCCCAAATGCCTTTCTCATATGCCACACTGCCTGAAATTCTACCATCAGGAAATGTTAAAGCTTATATCACTGTGTTTTTTCCACCATCATCGTTTAAAATACAAATACACTGCCCCCCTTTACCCCCAGAGAGGATAAACTTGCTCATGGAATTCTTACAGCTATGTTTCTTCATTTCCCAGATCACTCTCCTCAGGACAGTCACAAGTCCAGAATGGGGTACCGAGGGAGCAGCAAGTCTAATTGTTAGAGAAAGGGAAACATGCCTTTGGATCATGGGTCACTACTCTTGGGAGTTATGACTCTGCTAGGGAACAGAGGAATGGAGTCTGAGGACTTCTGACAATGTGCAGGAGGGTGGAGTCCTCTGCTAAGTACTGCTTTCTACTCCTGCCTAGAGTCTGATAACAGTACTTTTCCTGTTTTTTTAAAAAACGTGTTTGTGCACTCATTTATGAAATGTGCATAAAGTATCTGCAGTATTAACAAAAAACACTATTGAAAATACAAAAATGTCAAAGACATATGCCCTCAAGGAGTATAAAATCTTAAACAACTTTTAATAACATTGTAATAAAACAGAGAAAACAAGATCGAATCTCATTTAGTTTTGTTAAGTTCAAGAGCCTAAATTAAATGTCTAAATTTGGTTGGCCTGAATTACTGTCTAATAACTTTTTGTAATTCATTGACAATTTTAAGTCCTAAAATGGAAACTGAATCACTGACAAACACTTCACATTTTGAACTAAAGCAGTGCCCTAGAAGTGGAAGAATTTACTGAAGGTTTTTTATTTTTTGTAACCAACAAAGTCTTTATGAAATATAAATCAATATTGAAAACCAAAACTAAATTCAAAACCCCAAAAACTTAATCCAGACTAATGGAAGGCTTGACGACTTCAGCAGAACAACAAAGGGAATTTTTCTTTCATCTCAGCTATATATGAAACTAATTCTGCTAAATAGAGGGAAAGTATTGGTTTTCACTTGTTTGGTAAGACCTAATATAATCTCTGACCTTCTAGAAAGAGTCACTACCTTACAGTCAAGGCAACAGTGACAAGAATGATAACATGTTGGGAAAAAATCAACAGTTGAAAATGAATTATCATATGGTACTAAGAAGCTATATGTCATAATAATCATAAGGATCATAGAGGACCAAGAGGACTTTGAAAAAGGTGGATGAAGATAACAAACTGTCCCAGGGATTCCTCAAAATCTGAATTAACTAAAAAGATCTCCCCTCCTAGTCTATTTGCCATCTCTGAAACTCCTAGTTACTTACTCCTTGATGGTCTGCTGAAGAAATGAACACTTTAATTGCATTAAGACATGATGTAGAATGAGAGGAGTAAATCATTAGAATTATACAGTCATAGAGAGCTGGAATTAGAAAATAATCTAAAGAGTGTCTTGTCCAGCTGTGTACCCATGTATCATGGGTAGGAGGGGTTAAACATGCAGATTGCAGGGCCCCATCCCCAAAGATTCTGATTTAATTGTTCTAGGGTGGGACCTGAGAATCTGTAGTCCAGGTGATTCTGCTGAGGGTTACCTGAAGTCCACACTTGCAGAAACCCTACTCTAGTCTTTCCATTTTATAAATGATGACATAGAGGGTAAGAATGAAGCTGCATATTTGGAGAGAAATATCACTGTAATGCCTTTCAGGGGTTCTTCTTAGATTCAACTAAACATTCAGACTCTTAAGACTATCTCAGCCACACTTGCCATGAATCTACTCAGAAGATACAGGTCAGATGATAGAGGTCCTCTCCATCAGAGCCCTTGCAGCAGTTCATGTAGATGAGAGTTCACACAGCACTCTGGGAGCAATCCTGTCCCAGATGACATAGTTTAGGTTCAAGGAAACAGTTCTACATCAGGTAGCTGGGTAACTGCCCTAGATTAGAAGAAGTCTCACTCCTCACAGATACAAATGTTGCTTGGAACAACCCACTGGCATAGCTTCCAAAGTCCTCCAAGGGGCATGCCCCATATCAAGAGTCCCTACACCCAGGGAAGCCCAAAACTACGAATTTTGAAAAAATATTTATGGTTTTTCCAGTCCAGGTGCATTTTACCCATCAGAAGGCATTTTAACCTATGAAAACAGTTGACACATACCATCTTACCTAGGTTTCTAAGATAGTAAAGCTAGGTGGTTAGCCATAAGTTTCTAGGATAGTAAAGCTAGGTGGTTAGCCATAAGTTTCTAGAATAGTAAAGCTAGGTGGTTAGCCATAAGTTTCTAGGATAGTAAAGCTAGGTGGTTAGCCATAAGTTTCTAGAATAGTAAAGCTAGGTGGTTAGCCATAAGTTTCTAGGATAGTAAAGCTAGGTGGTTAGCCGTAAGTCAGTTTCTCTTGCAACATGGTTTTGTTAACATTTAATACCACAATCATAAACACAATTCCCCAAATGATATTTTTACATGGATCTACCTAAATGGCTATTGCTGATATTATCTCACTTTTACAGAGAAACGCCAGGGATGGGAGGATGATTAAGTACAATACTTTTTTTTTTTAGCCGCATTGAGGGGCATGTGGGATCCTAGTTCCCTGACCAGGGAGCAAACCTGCGCCCCCCGCATTGGAAGCACGGAGTCTTAACCACTGGACTGCCGGGGAAGTCCCACCACTTTTTTTTTTTTTAAACCAGGTAACTCTTTCATACAACTCAATGCAAGTCCCTATGTGGTCAAGAAAGTGCCTCAGGATATTCGTCTTACCTTTCCCTCATCTTACCAAATAAAAGTCTCATTTCATAAGGAAAAACAAATTTTCAAGAAACAGACCAGTGTAACAGACCTAGGAAAAAAACAATTCTTTATCTATAAATTTATTGGAGTTGGGGAAAAATAGGAACAAAGGCAGCTTCTTCATTGTTCATTCTTTGTCCCTAACTGTGTACTTGAGTAAGTCAATTGTATTTCCCAGTTTCCTTTTCAAATTCTCCCCAAATTCAGGTTTCCACTACCTTTCTGTTTTGTTTTGTTTTAGTTTGGTCTTTTGATATGTGAAATTCAAGCAACTAAAGATAATGCATGTATATATGCATGTAACTTGACTGTATCATCATTTGGTAAAAATTCAAAGACCAATAAAAAATACTTTAATAATAGTAGTATTCTCTAAATACTCATGAAAGATGTTTCAAATAGTTTTCATTTTCTAAAAGGAGTCAAATAAAGATAAGCAAGATCTTTTATGATTCTTCTGATGTAGAAATGTGCATTATAAATTTCTAAGGGGAGCTTAAGCATCCAGCATTCCCTAAACTTCTTTGACCATAGAACACTTTTTTGAACACAACATTTACTTGGCATACAATATGGAAAAATACTAGAAGAGGTATTTTCATGCAGTGCCTCTAAACATTGAGTACTTTTGGAAAAAGGTTTGTTTCAATTTTATTGTGTAACTGTGTCAAGAATTTCTGCATTAAAAAAAAATGTGAGCAGTTCTTGTACAACACCATCCTCCTACTGTGAACTTCAAGATAAAGAAATTGTAATGACCAGGGTATTCATTCTACATCAGTTTTATATATATATATATATATAAACAAAATAAAGACAAAGACTTTGGAGAGCATCTAATACAAATGACTTGAAACACTGCTGACTTCAACTTTCTATAAACAATGCTTTACTTCCTAGAATAGGTTTTAAGGTGACACATTAGAGTTGAATGATTATATACTTTAATTGTCATTCATGAGTATAGGGACTGTAAGAAATTACAATTGTCTTAAAGTGAAAACTACATATTCGACAAAAAATAAAATCCTTTTGTCTCATATCAGTTTAAGAATAAAAATAAAACAAAATCAGAGACAACAAAAACAAAACCAGAAAACTTTGTCATGATAAAATCCTTAATCCTGTAATATCCTGATGTGAACTGAAAATATTTAAGATCGAAGGAAATAATTATCGTCAAGAATTTTTTGACTACTTATAAGATAAAAGACACTGTGAGGGACTTTAAGGGTCTTGCCAGATTTTATAGTCAAGAACAGTACTTGGCATATAGTTGCTCAATAATTATTCACTGAATAAACTGATGAACAAAAAGCAGCATCATGAAACTCTAAGACCTCCAGGGGCTCTTAATTCTGAGACAAACATTACAGAGTATAGTGGCATCATAGGAAGAAGGGACATAAATGCTATGATAATTTGGCACTGAAAAACCCATTCTTTCATCCCTTCTGTTTCTGTCACCCTCTCCCAGAAACTCAGCATGCCACAAAACAGCTACTGAAATGCAACTGGGAGAGTTCTACATTGCAGTTATATCCATGTCTCTCTGTACATTATACACTTTACATATGGGAGGGGAAATATACAAGAGAATAAAATAGAGGAGACAACTACTGATTACAGAAACAAGATTAGAAAGGCATCTATTAGAAGAACAAGGAAAACTTCAGTCTAACTGGAAATAAACAGCTATATTTTCCTTGACATCAAATGTTCTCAGGTCTCTTGATGGACCTAATGGATAAATAGTAACTACTAGAAACTAACCTTATTTTGATGCATTCTAGGCTTTGTAAAAGGGCATTAGGGCTAAGCTTCAATATAGTTTGAGGATACCTGTGTCTTAAGGAACAGTCTTTCAATTCTAATTTTGGAATAGTTAGGGACTTCGAATCAGCATTACAATATGAAAAGTACGCTCAAGAGTAACTGCTTAGACAAATGATTTTACATGTATCTTTTGGATGAAAGACAAATAACATACACAATCTTTTTCATATGTTTTCTCCTGCTTTCATTTATACAAGGACAATAAAGAAATTCAAGCATAAGATTAGAAGCTCTTATCACAATCGTTTGTGGGCAGGTGATTCAGTGAAATGTAGTACTCAATATCATTTGTCAGGGGAGGCTTAAGTGGCTCAAGAATGGAATCCTGTCCTGGTATTCTGTGATACTTGTCTATCTCTTTTGTTCAAGGCTGTGATCTTAGGCAGACTTAGTATTAAATCAGCCTAGTATTTAGTAAATAAAGCAGAAATTGTAGATGTTTTCATACTTATTAATATCCTCTTTATAACTGAGAGCTAGAAGTAAGGAAACCACCTAAAGCTACAATAAAAGTCTTAACAATCTTAACCACTGTGTCCAAATTCTCAACACCCCCTTACTTTTAGTAGTAATTGTGGGCAGAATAAATATCACGGTAAACTCACCAGTGGAATATAATAGCAGAGCAAAGGTGATACTGTTGGGCTTTTTCACCTTCAGATCTTTTTCTAAGAAAGCATCTATTGTCCACTGTATTAAAAAATTATTTTCATATGCATTGGGAAAAATTTTTTTCATTTAATTTGTCATTTAGATTACTTACTGCTGTTTCAGAAGTAAACTTGGAATTAAGGAGCATGAACATAAATTTATAGATGCACACAAAATACTTAGCTACTTTTTGATTAAAAAAATACATTTGATAATGAATTTTACAATTAGGTGTCTACGGAATCTTTCTAAAACATAAATCTCACATTTCTGGATATCAGTTGTAATTTTTAGGGTCCAATCTATTTTATCTTTTATTAGTAATACATCTGTCTGATGGAGCAAAAAATAGTCATTACATTGTTCTATATGACAGTGACATTGCTGTGTCCTTACTAAAGACTGGAACTGCCTTCACACATTTTCATATGATGGATCACATTGAAACATTAGTTAAATCCCCTCCTATATCTATGGTAACATACATGGGTTTATCAGACTAATAGATTCTAAATTATAAACCTGTGTTTGGTAATGCTATTTCTAGCCCAAATCAATAGTTTGATACTTTCCTGGGAATATGTGAATTAGGCAAATGTTAATATTCAAATCATAATATATTTTCATTTATCTTACATTGATAGGCATTTTAACATGACTATAAGTTGTTGAAAAGTAACTGTGAATTTTTTCTTTAGACAATCTGCTTTCTAATTATTAAATATAAAATGGAAAAAGATGGCATCTGTCATTATTTTTGCATTGTATTTATGGTCATGACAAAATAACAAGAAAATTAATCATCATATATCCTTCACACTGAACTAAGAGTATAGTGTTGGGGCAATATGATAAAATGAGGAGTGTTAGGCTTTGAAGTTATATGGTATTTTTTCCATTTGAACTTTATATGAACATGCTCAAAATGCAAAGCATTTCCTGTTTTCAGCCTGAAAATGAGCCTTGATGTTAACATACCCCAGGTGAGTCATGTTCTAGCCATGTGGCCTTGGACAAGTTCCTCAGACTCTCTGAGACTGGAGTCATGATCATATTAAGAGATGCATGAAGAGAGTAGGCTACAGAGAAGAAAATACCATCTCAGTTATATTCTTTTCAATCAAACTCTAGTCAGAACCTTTATATTGTTATAAGATATCATATATCATATTCATGGCTCCATCCCCAAGTCTGTAATGATAAAGCTTCAATGGCTGGGATCACCTAACTAGAAAATATAAGGCATTTAACTGCTAGAATGTGGAGGAATCAGGCATATTTCTATATTATCTAGTAAACAATTCTTTTCAGTTTTGATGAAGAAGATAGAACAGAAATTGCATCAGAAGAGATTTAAAGTGGCTGTCAAAGCTCAGTGACAACAAAATCTATGGTGGATAGTTTCTCAAAGTCATCTGCAGTTGTCTCCATGGACATTCTCAAGGACCACCACAACTCTCTTTTAACCAAGTGATATAGGGTTGAATAAATATTCTGTTTAAGACCTTCCCGACTCTCTTTTATTTTTCTATAAAAATGAAATCTTCTTGTTTCTGAAGGGCCAGAAAACTGTTGGTCACTATTATACTGTATTTAGTTATGGCAAATCCTATTCTTCTCCTTACAAACCTATGAAATCATCCCAGTTGAAAATATGAACGAGGCCTAGTCCTAAATACTATCTGACTTAATAACCCCTTCTGTATTATATATGATCCATGGTTCAAAATAAATATGCACAATTGAGAGTTCACTTGATAACTGTAAATAATTTAGTTTGAAACAATATGGAAGATTTACCCAGAAATCACCATTTTAATGCTGGTGAAATAACAATAAATTATCTTATATTTATATAGAACTCTAAAGTTTTCAAAAGAACATAAAGTTCATTGTTTGTTCCTGAAAAAGCTCCTGTGTACACAATTGGTTAGATTGTTTATATCATTTACTCTTAATCCTGGGTTTATGACGTTTTAACATCACTGATCCATGCATGGCTCTTTTTTACTCGATTTAATTATACTTATAATCATATGACTTCATTGTATATCAGATGAATAACCTAATAACTAATTGATTACTTTTGATCTTAAAAATAAGTTTAATAGGTCAGAAGGGAAAGATAATTATTATTGGTTCAACATATAATCGAGTGCTTATTATGTACCATGCACTATAATACACTTCCTTTAGTAATCTGAAACATTACGCTGGAATTTGGGGTGATTCCATTCCCCTTTCATATGCATTTGTATGAAAGTAATGACAACTCTCATGTAGCCAGTTGCTGGTTCTGTGCACTACTTCTTCCTTGCAAGTCCCTTTGAAACCGCCACAACTTCTTATCTTCCAAACAGGGAAGATGCTTGCCAAAAAGAACTTCAAATGAAAGAAAATCCTGGTACCCTGTACACAGAGTATCTGTATACTTACCTAAATGTCTAGCTCTTCTTTTTTGTTAATGGAAGTAATGTTACATGTCATTTTTACATTGTTTTCTATGTCAGCCTGCATTAGGATCAGACTGCAAAGTACTGTATACTGCCATGAACTGCATCAATTTCATCAGTCAAATACTTGACTTTTCTGAACTTTTCATAAACTTTTATCAGGAATAAACTTCTAGGAGCAGAATATGAAGTTTTTCTTACTTCATTTATTTTCTAAAGGAAGAATACTGGAAATCTGATTGACCCATAAGCAGAAGCTTTATCTTTTTTGAGAGAAGAGGAAAGAATAAATGCATTGTTACTTAAATCCATTCAGGCCCTTTGGCTTCACTTCTTGCTTTCGAAGCCTCCCACCCTGCGGTGAATTTATGGGCAAAATATTGTCTCAGTCCTTCAATGTCAGAAAATATCTTTATTTTATCTTCCTAGTAATAGTTCAGTTAGGCATAGAATTCGAGGTTGACAGATCTTAACCGTGGTGCTTTCATGAAATCTCTCTATTGTTTTCTGGCATCAATCCTTGCTGGTGACAAGTTTGCTGTTGTTGTAATTGTCTTTCCTTTAGTTTCTGGTAGGTAGTCTGCTTTTGGTTTCTGGTAGCTAATAAGATGCTCTTATTAACCTTGATGTGTCTAGATGTGGATTTATTTGTATTGGTCCTACTGGACATTCAGTGTGCACATTTAATCAATGGAAAATGATTAAAATTTTCAGTCCTAGAAAATTCTCCGACATTACCACTTCAAATATTGCTTCCTTGCCATTTTTTTTTTTGCTTCCTTGCCATTTTTAAAATCATTTCCTATAAAACAAATAATGTTGGAACTTCACATGCTATGTTCCTTGTCTCCTAATTACTCCTTTATGTGTCTATTTTGAATCTCTTTGTCTCCTTATTCTGCTTTTGATATAAATTTCTCTGCTCACTAATCTTCATATTGGCTCTGTGCTTTCTAAAGTTAATCAGTTGAGCTTTTTCTTTTAAAAAAGTGATTTACTTTTGGTAAAATTATCCTGAAAAAATGTTTATAAATTTGAAAAGTACATAAAAAGAAATAAAAATAACAGACACCTATATTACCAGCTGCCAGATTTAACCACTTTTGTGATTTAATTTACTAATGAACACCTTTTACCCCCGTGTGTGCTTTACAAACTACTGAAAATATGAATCTAGGTATATTTTTAACAAAAATAGAGAGATCACTCATAAAGTTCAAGTTATCTTCAGTCACCACTTCCATTGCTGATCCACTCCTCCACTATACTGAGGTAAATACTATTAAAAATTTGGTTTTTATCTTTGAAGTAATGTTTAAAAGCTTTCGTATATATGAATATGTACCAATGTAAATTCTCTAGTGTGATTTTATGTTTTAATATAAACATTTCATGCTATTACAATCATAAAATTTACTAAGTAATATTTTTGACATTCTACCATATGATTAAACACATAAATTTAGTGCATTTTATTTAATTTCATTATGTTTTATATTTCATTATATGTTTTGCCACATTTTACTTATTTACTCCTCTTTTGTTAGCTTTTGTCTGTTTGTTTTTGGCATCAATTTTTCTCTATTATAAACAGCAATGAAAATAAACAATACCTTGTGCATGTCTTTTTATACATGTATATGAGTATTCCTCTCGAGGAAATACGAAAAGGTCAAATTTGGGGGTAAGGTTTTAGATTTAATCAATATGTAAGTGTAGCTATGTCATCAGCCTTACAAATGTCTATTTAAAATTTTACCAATCTGATCAGTAGAACATAGTACAGTACATGTGTGTTATTTAATTGGCATTTTCCTGATTACTAATGAGGCTGAGAAAATCTCCATGTTTATTGGCTTCTTTGATTATCTGTTTAAATATTTTTACTATTTTGAATTAGGTTATTTCTTGTTAAGTGGGAAATATTTGCGTATTCAGAATAGTGATCCTTTTCTATATATTGTACAAAATTTCTCCAATAATGAAATTTATTTTATATATCCACTAACTTCATTCTTTTAGGTATTTTTAGGGCCTCTCATTGTTTCTCTAAAAATTGCTCTTTTTGCATAACTGCTATCTCTTTATCTCTTGAACAATCATGAATATAATTATTTTAGTATTTTCCCATTATTTTCATTTCATCTGAAGTAATTTTATAACTTGAGTGTTGATTCACTGTTTTCTTTTAAATTTTTTAATTTGTTGTCATTTTTGATAAAGTTATTATTTTATGAAATATGATCAAGTACCTTTATTCAGTCATATTATAGCCATTGCTCTTTTAATAAATAAAAAGAAGAATGCAGGAAGGTGAGAGATAGAGGAGAGAAAGCGGTGTGACAAAGGTAGCAGAGTCAGTGAAGGACATACGATGATGCTATGCTGCTACTTTAAAGGTGGAAGCAGGGGCCATGAGCCAAGAAATGCAGGTGGTTTCTAGAAGCTGGAAAAGGCAAGGAAACAGATTGTCCCCTGAAGCCTCCAGAAGGGATGCAGCCTTCCTTACACCTTGATCTAGCCCAGTGAGACCCATGTTAGATTTCTGACCTATTAAACTATGAGATATATATCTGTGTTGTTTTAAGCCACTGAGTTTCTAATAATTTATTACAGCAACAATAGGAAACCAACATACTAGCTTACTCCACTATAGCCTCCTAAGAGTTAGAGTCTGCCAATAGAAGATCTCTTCAACCATTTTCCATCCTACTTACCAGTTTGCACACTGAGCCTAGTTCCAGTTACATCCTTCATAAAGGGCAGTGTTAGTTCTATAGACCCAGAGGATATAAATTCCAGGATACCTCTTCCTACTTCCAGACTTTGATCCCAGCACACTTATGCCCTTAGATCTGCCTGTCATACTGTGCACATTTTGTTTCTGTTTTTTTTTTTTTTTTGATTTGGTCTGGAGATGTTTACTTTGTTGGGATATGTCTTTTATCTGTTTTTATATTTTATCCATCATTACTATTAGAACAATAGTGATGGCATTTTATTGACTTGGTGAATACGGTTTTGTAAAGTAATGCTTGAGGCCACCCTACTATTCCAATAGCAATCAATGCATACATTTATGATATCAAGTCCTTTCCTCTCTTGCTTTTTTTGCTCCCTCCCATTCCTGTTTCTCCCCTTCATACACTGCAAAAGGGAAGACTTTGATTTTTCCCTTCACTTAGACTTTGGGATAAGAAAAACACTGAGAACATGCACAAGTGGCAACATCTTGAACCAAGTGCTCTCCAGAGTCTCCTCCCAATTCTGAGTCTGTTTACTGTGGTCATTATTCCAGAGGGTGTCAAGATGCAGGAGTGACCGTAAAAGACAAAATCTGAAGGGAGGAACTTAACCTGAAAGGCTCCCATCTCAAAACTTTGTATAATGTAATACATCTTTAAAACTACATCCAAGTGGAAAAATTTGTTTAGCAGAAAATATGTTCTCATTTTTTTTCAGGCCAAGTATTATAGAGAAATAGAACATGTAGAACAGAATTATAAATCAGGTAGTTGGAATATTAAAATATCAGTAATCTGGTACACTGCAAATCTGGGTTAGTATAAGAATCCATGGGTACAATTTTTCAATGTGTATTAAATCTGGGAGCAGGGCTGATAGGCCCTCATGTACCCCTCAAATCCAGTATCATCTCTTGATGCCTTTGAGGAAATAAATGATAATCATCAGCAATAAAATAAACCAATCAAAAGTACCTGTAATGAGCTATCTGCATTCTCAAACATGTATTACAGTTATATATTTTCTTCAACTTGGTAAAAAAATAAAGCACTGAAAAAATTTAAAAACAAAAGCGATTAGGAGCAAGAAAAAAGTTAAAAACAAAAGACATTAGGAGCATCATCTTGTTGAAAGACTTTCCAATATGATGGCCAAGATATGCTTCTCAAGGTCCTATCCAAACTATATAATCAACTACAAAGCAACATGTCATCTAAAGCTACCTCTGTGGTATATCTGATTCTTAAAGGCATTTAACTACTACTTATTTGATTGAAGCTATCAACAGGAAAATATATGGACTACATATGTTTTTCACTTTCTGCTTTCAATTCTTTTTTCTCATATAATCCTTTGTATTTCTGCAGTGTCAGTTGTGATTTCTCCTTTTGCATTTCTAATTTTATTGATTTGCATCCTCTCCCTTTTTTTCTTGATGAGTCTGGCTAAGGGTTTATTAATTTTCTTTATCTTCTCAAAGAACCAGCTTTTAGTTTTATTGATCTTTGCTATTGTTTTCACTGTTTCTATTTCATTTATTTATGCTTTGATCTTTATGATTTCTTTCCTTCTACTGACTTTGGGTTTTCTTTGTTCTTCTTTCTCTAGTTGTTTTATGTGTAGGGTTAGATTGTTTATATCATTTACTCTTAAAAATCACAAAGTGGAAATCAACACTTTCTGGTCAGCTGAGTCACCTTTGAAGGTGCCATCAGTAAGTTCTAGGACACATTTTCCCGCTATGCCCAAAAGATATAACATCTCTTCCTCACAGTTTAAATAAATTAGCTCACACCAGTTTAAAATAGACTCCTAATAAGATTAATTTTTTTAACATCTTTATTGGAGTATAATTGCTTTACAATGGTGTGTTAGTTTCTGCTTTATAACAAAGTGAATCAGTTATACATATACATATGTTCCCATATCTCTTCCCTCTTGCGTCTCCCTCCCTCCCACCCTCCCTATCCCACCCCTCTAGGTGGTCACAAACCACTGAGCTGATCTCCCTGTGCTATGCGGCTGCTTCCCACTAGCTATCTATTTTACGTTTGGTAGTGTATATATGTCCATGCCACTATCTCACTTTGTCACAGCTTACCCTGCCCCCTCCCCATCTCCTCAAGTCCATTCTCTAGTAGGTCTGTGTCTTTATTCCCGTCTTACCCCTAGGTTCTTCATGACATTTTTTTTTCTTAGATTCCATATATATGTGTTAGCATACGGCATTTGTTTTTCCCTTTCTGACTTACTTCACTCTGTATGACAGACTCTAGGTCCATCCACCTCACTACAAATCAATAAAACTAAAAGCTGGTTCTTTGAGAAGATAAACAAAATTGATAAACCATTAGCCAGACTCATCAAGAAAAAAAGGGAGACGACTCAAATCAATAGAATTAGAAATGAAAAAGGAGAAGTAACAACTGACACTGCAGAAATACAAATGATCATGAGAGATTACTACAAGCAACTCTATGCCAATAAAATGGACAACCTGGAAGAAATGGAGAAATTCTTAGAAATGCACAACCTGCCGAGACTGAACCAGGAAGAACTAGAAAATATGAACAGACCAATCACAAGCACTGAAATTGAAACTGTGATTAAAAATCTTCCAACAAACAAAAGCCCAGGACCAGATGGCTTCACAGGCGAATTCTATCAAACATTTAGAGAAGAGCTAACACCTATCCTTCTCAAACTCTTCCAAAATATAGCAGAGGGAAGAAAACTCCCAAACTCATTCTACGAGGCCACCATCACCCTGATACCAAAACCAGACAAAGATGTCACAAAGAAAGAAAACTACAGGCCAATATCACTGATGAACATAGATGCAAAAATCCTCAACAAAATACTAGCAAACAGAATCCAACAGCACATTAAAAGGATCATACACCATGGTCAAGTGGGGTTTATTCCAGGAATGCAAGCATTCTTCAATATACGCAAATCAATCAACGTGATACATCATATTAACAAACTGAAGGAGAAAAACCATATGATCATCTCAGTAGATGCAGAGAAAGCTTTCGACAAAATTCAACACCCATTTATGATAAAAGCCCTGCAGAAAGCAGGCATAGAGGGAACTTTCCTCAACATAATAAAGATTAATTTTTAAAGGAAAGCCAAATATTTAAGGGAAGTCATGACCTTTCTACATATTGAATAAGTATAATTGTCCATGGCAGTAAAGAAACTCTTCTCCAAGGTAAAAGACAAGACAAAACAAAACAATATATATTGATTTACAACAATTGAGGTATATGAGTGTTGAATTTCAGCCTCCCTTTGAAACTCCCTTTATTGCTCCTAAGACTTTAGCATTAGATACAGAATTGCCAGTTTCACTGCTCTGAATCCATCAACAATGTCAGCACTATAGGCAAGTAAGTTGATAATGACTGTAAATATGGTAGCCAGTTCGGATCTGAGACTTTTGTGCAAAGTGATGAAAATAAACAAATAGCCAAGAGCTTGGAGCTGAAGCTCTACCTCTTCCTGCTCAGAGATCTCAAAAAAAAAAAAAGATTTCATTTAAGAGGAACTCTCAGAAGTCAGCATTTAATGATAATCTCTATTTAAGTTATATTTGAAAAAATAATGTTGTGTGATGAATATGCTAATTGCATTGACCAGCAGTAGAACTTTACAATCTGAAAAAGTGGAAATGAGTGCCCTAAACTTCTTAACAGCTGCTGCCTAAAATCTGACTTGTAGATTACTAAGAAGATTGGTATTATTTTTGGAAAACTAGGTATAACATCTCTGAGGAAACCTTTATTAACATAGAATTAAAAAAAAAATCTCTGAATAACAGCATTAATTTAGATCTGTTATTGAAATTCCAGTAGGACCAAAATTAACTTATTTAGAATTGAAAGAACTAGAATGACCCAAATATAAAGGTCTATGTAGGTTCTTATTTAGAAAGCACATTTGTAAAATATAAAACTATACATGAGAATATCAAATAATCACATAATAATTTATTATCTATCTGTATCTGTTGTACTTCATCTTTATATCTCTTTTATGGATTTATATAAATAGTTCTACATTTCAAAAAATGTTGGGCTTCCCTGGTGGCGCAGTGGTTGAGAGTCTGCCTGCCAATGCAGGGGACACGGGTTCAAGCCCTGGTCTGGGAAGATCCCACATGCCGCGGAGCAACTGGGCCCGTGAGCCACAATTGCTGAGCCTGCGCGTCTGGAGCCTGTGCTCCGCCACAAGAGAGGCCGCGATAGTGAGAGGCCCGCGCACCGCGATGAAGAGTGGCCCCCGCTTGCCATAACTAGAGAAAGCCCTCGCACAGAAACGAAGACCCAACACAGCCATAAATAAATAAATTTAAAAAAATGTTTATCATGAGGTCATGTTTCTCAAGTTTTACAAAAACTCAAATAACAGTAATTTTTTAAAAAATAAGGTTACTTACTTCTGCATGATAATCTAGCACATCCTGACTGGTACACCATTACACTGCAGTTGATGGGATGGTCATGTTCTGTCTGTCATGTTCTATCTTTCCAACAGTATCAATTACTTTGTCTATGCCACTCCCAATAAGGAATGCCTTTCCATCTGCTTTTCTGATTGCCATAACTACAAAAGTGAGATTCATAGAGAATAACAAACTTTGGGAGGTTTGGTGATAGAAAGAATCTTGGGAGGGAAATAATATCCATAAGGAGTAAGCACTTTAACCCTCTAATACTCAAATTAGCAATATGAACAAGTATGAACAGTCTCTGACAACATGTAAACATAAATATTTGTGTATGAGTAATAACTCTACTTTCTTGAAACTTACCTTTTGGTCTTTTATGATCCAAATTTGCATCCTATTAATGTTTATGTATTAATAATGACCTAATTCTTGGCAATATGTCATCAAGTCACCGTGATCATGGTTTTATTTTGCCCTTCTTTCCAAGTTTAACACTTTCTGCTTCAAATGAGAGACTCTCTAATCATCCCCAAATGCCCATCATTTTTGCATCTCTGTTCCCTGCCAGAATGGCCTCCATTATTTTCTCAGGAGCCTGGCATCCACGAATAATCTATGACTTTCTTTAATCAAACCCTTCTTTCAGAAAAAAGAACTCACAGCAACCTTTCACCTTGGGATTTAAGGAAATGTAACTCTCTTTCCCAGAAGCAGCTGCATTGTAAACCATGCTATTAAAGGTGAAAGCTCCCTTGCTTTCTTCACATCACTCATTGGTTGTCATTTGGTTAGTTTTCTTACAAAAGAAACATCTTTCCAAATATCTAAAAAATCAAAGAGCCAGCAACCTATTTGCCACCAACTTAGTTTGTATCCCAAAGTTCCCCCGAATACAAAACACATCTTTGGATTTTTCATTGAGTATTTGCCACCTGGGGGAAAGTTACTGTCTATGTATTTAAAATAAAGGGCTGAAAAGATTACAAATTGTTTCCCTTAGAATAATTATGAACTTCTTGGTAACCTTGGGTCAGTAGTATTCAACCCTATATCAAGAACACCATTAAAAAAAAAGCCTAAGCTTTCTTCAGACCAAATGAATTCAAATCAGGGGCTGGGCTTAAGTATCTATCTACATTAATTAAAGCTCCTCAAGCAATGCTGATGCACAAACTGAGTTGAAAACCACTAATCTAAGGGACACTGAGTTGTAAAAATACATATTTTTAAAATTAAGCCACTTTTCAAATTAAGCCAGCCCTTTTTTTAAACCTAGTATACCTTTCATCAAGTAGTTCCCACACCATAGACTCAAAGCACAACATACATTCAGCTTTGATATTAAAATATGATTCTTAAGAGTTCACTAGATGCAATTAAATGTGTAACTCTTGTTTGTTTTTTGTTGTCGTTGTTGTTGTTGTTTTTGGTTGCCAACAGTCACCGCTAGAGATAAAGAGGAAATCAGCTATGCCTTTCAGTCTGTCCCATATTACTGCTCATAATGAAAATGGAAGATAATGTCCTAGGAAATGCCAGGGGAGGAGAGGCCATGACTAAGACAGAAGGTGAACAAATCATGGAAATCAATACAGAGAGTGGGCTCTGCTACTCCTTTCTAGAAAAGCAAGGTTCTTGATGGAAGGGAGGCAGACACTGGACTTACCTACCTTGTTTATATAGAATATACTCCTACAGATGTCAGCATGGCCAAGTTACTCCCTCCCCGCCCCCCCCACCACATACACTCTTCACCCTTCTTAAATAGCTTTCTTAAGGAAAGCTGAAATGTGACACACATATGGGTCATTCAATTGTTCAATTACTTATTGAATGACCCCATCAAATACCAATTATGTGCCAGGATTGGCACTAGGGCTCTGAGGAATGCAGAAACAACTCATTATAAAGCAGATCTCAATATCTTCTCATGCCATTGAAGGCACTGAAAAAGACAGACATGCACCCAGGTAAGTTACAGGGTCATAAGGACTGTATGGAAGTTTGGAAACATTTGAGCTATCACAAAAGAGATGGCTAGCCATCTTTTCAAGACTTCAGGAGAGTGTGACAAGATTGTCACTGGGCATGTGCAAGGATGGAGGCAAAACCTGAAAAACTGTCCTGCTCATTTTTTCAAAATTTGGGCTGAAGGAAGGCAATTCTGTGCCTTGAAATGGTGTACCAGTGGAATGTCAGAAGCCTTAAGTTCAGGGTGCTTCAAACTTATACAGAGTATGTGACTACTTAGAAAATGATTCCCTCACAGCCTTTCCCCTCATTTAGAGCTGTTCATAAAGCACTACAGGTAAAATATATACTGTGGTGAAAATTGTGGAATGATGCTACAATGTAGTCTGAAAGTACATTTTAAAACGCAGGCATATGGTTATAATGGCATTATTTCTAATCCAAATGCTTTATAACATGCCTCATTTAGGATTAGGTTCATGCCTGGCATGAATTAATGGGAAAAGCTGTTTCTGAATTATCCAAGTGTAACAGGTGGTCTGGCAGGCTCAGTTAAGGGGGTTTCTCAGTCTCACTGCCAGAGGGGGGACCTCTGGGTAGACTTTCAAGTCCACCTGGATTTCCCAATATCTGTAGCAAAGGGTTATTTCAACTGGTGTTTTAGAAAGCATTAAAAACAATCGTTTGAGAGGAGAGAAAAAAACACTGTGGAAAACAATGGACAGAGTTAGTGACCAGTTAAACAAGGAATGTGCATGAGTGTTTGTGTACATGAGAATACAAATGGTCTGCTCTCAGTGACCACAATTTTATAGTAAATGCAGAATTATAATTTACATAATTGATTTTTGAGGTAGCCTTTGAAGAAAGCCCAAGGTGCACACACCATTATGCATCACGTGTGTATTAGAGACACAAAGCTAATCTAAGGCTAAAAACTGTGGCCTTCAGGAGACTTATACAAATCTTAGGGTAGAAGTTAAAATTGTAAAAGGAGTGGGTGAATAAACATATAACCTGAGAGGATATATTGAATATACTGCGGTATATATTACAGTATATTCTCTCCAATGGGTTGTTGAAGCACTGGCTAGCAGTAAGTCTGAGGTAAACTTTCTAATGAAGGGCTAGAAGGCTAAATTTCCTTGACTGAGACCAAATTCAGCCACTGTAGAAATTAGCTAAACAGGTGGCAGAATTGACATCATATGAAGAATGTTGAGGGACCAGACCACTGATCTCACTCAAATTGAAGACCCTTCATTTGTATGTATATCGTGTATTATAATTTTGAACTCTTTCACCCCAAAATTTACAAGTGTAAGTGATGTATTTGTTTTGGTAACAGAGGGTGCCACTTGGATAAATTGGCATTTTCTTCTCTACTCTGAATCGGATGGCCAGATTTATGGTCCAGGTTCCGTTGTTTGATGATTTTTTTTAGTTTTACTACATCCCACTCGACTAGTTAGTAGCTTAAAAGGTCACCCAAGAGCTCCAACATGTAAAGGGCTTAGAAGTTATCACTCCCATCTTTACAAGAAAAAAGCTGAACAAACTGAGAGCCAATGATTTTTCTTAGACCTGTCAAGAATTGAGGTCATAAAGCAAACTTCCACCATGAAATCTGGAGAGATAGGCAAACCCAGAGAGTCACAGCTGAGAACTGTTCACCTGAAAAAGCTGCTGGAGCAGTAACACTTAAATGGTCGTATCAAATGGTAATTTTGATGAACTGCTGGAGGCTGAATATGGACTTGCAGGAGAGACACACATTCTTGGGGGCCTCCACAAGTTTACTGGGTTTTACCTCTAAGAACCCCAGGCCACCTGGTCTCACAGTGAAGAGCCCAGATAGATCCCCTTGTGGTTATGGCAGGGGGGATGGAAGAGTAAAGACTGTGAAATCAGCCCAGAGTGTTCTCCATGACAAAGGCTTACTCTCCAGGAAGTACACTTCATCGGTGCCTTATCTCACCGGAAGAAGGGCATTTTCCCACCTCCAGCCCCTCTCCTTCCTCCTTCCTCCTCCCTCCTCCAGCCTTCCTGTCTCACCTAAGAAGGGAGATTAAAAAAGCTAAGAAACACTTGTAAATGTCACAGTCCAGGGACACAGGCCCACTAAAGACAGCTTAAATCTAAGATTATAGAACGCTTTCCCTCCTCCACACTTTACCACCAAATCAACAGGGCTCCAGTATATTAACAGTGGATTAGAGCTGAAAGAACTGACACAAGCAGACTCTATCTGAGGAGTTCTTAGGGAAGACAGAAGGAAACTGCCTAGACTGAAGCCTTTCACACCTACAGCTATAGCAAACATTAGATGCAGTCCAACTCCTAGCCATATTAACATAAATCCTCACACTGAAGGACTATTTACCTCAATTCTTATGACCCAATACCAAACGTATGGCTTTCAGTAAAAACTGTAAGGCATGCCAAAAGACAAGATAAAACAGTCTGAAGAAACAAAACAAACATCAGAACCAAACTCAGATATGACACAGATGTTGAAAGTACTAGATAGGGGATAGAAAATAACTATGATTAATATGTTAAGGGCTCTAATGGAAAAAGTAGACAACATTCAATAATAGATGAGTAATATAAGCAGAGAGATGGAAACTCCAAAAAAGAATTAAAAGGAAATGGTAGAAATCAAAACCACTGTAACAGAAATGACAAATGCCTTTGAGACTCATTGGTAGACTTGACACAACCAAAGAAGTCAATTGACTCTTTGTCAAGAGAAACTTCCCAAACTGAAATGCAAAGAGAAAAAAGAATTTAAAAAAATCGAAAGAACTTAGTACACCAGAATTTTAAGTTTAAAATAGTTTGCTAAAGGATTTAATTATACAATAAGTACAGATTAAGAGCATTTTCTAAAAGGACTATTCAATGTGAGTGAAAAGATAGTCATAACAACAAATCAATAAATACTGGTCAGGAAAGCAAACATTATTCTACTTAATAAAATGAGTGAAACTGTTGCACAACCATGTGAATGTACTTAATGCCAAAAAACTGTACACCTAAAAATGGTTAAAATAGTAAATTTTATGTTATTTGTATTTACCATGGTAAAAAGTTAATTTAATTAAAAAAAATGAGTGAAACCATGTAAACCACAGGTATTCATAGATGTCCCATTTAGTGTAATCATCACCAGAACATACACACCCAGATACAAATAAACAAATGTGTGTCTCTGGAAAAATAAATTAAAGCAAATGTGAAGTGGCAGAAACAAAGTGAGACTGGTTAAATCAATATGTCCAGGGATTAACAGACATTTACAGCACTTCTTAAAGATCCCTTTCATGGATTAATTTATAAAATTATATATATTGAGATTCTATTATACAATAATCACTTTCTCAAGAGATCATTTGACATTCAGGAAAAAAACACTTTTTAATTGCATTCTACGTTTTTGGAGAGGTGTTTTTTATAACAATTTCTTATTCACCTTTCATATCCAATCCATCAGCATTTGACAAATGTATCTCAAATCTGCCCACTTCTGTTTGTCTCCTTTTCTAACATCCAAATCTAAATGATCATCATCTTTTGCCTGGATTGTTGAGACGGCTTTCACTCATTATAGACCCACTTCCACCAATTCTACACCGCCATGACAGAGAACTTTTAATGGTATTTTTTAGTTAAGAGAAAAGAAAGTCTAGAGAAGCAGAAAGCTATGAATTTTTAAAATAAAGCTTTGTGCTTATAAGTAAAAATATTGAGAATATGCTTTTCATTTTTAATAGGGCAGAGATCTGGAATACATATACCATACTTGGATTGAGGAAATTTTTAAACATTAAATTAGAGATCTTTTTTATGCACTAAAATGTATTACATTAAAAGAAGTGGTAAAATAATAACTTCGTATGTTGAGAAGAATTTTATACATCAAATTAGTTGTTAATAGTGAGAATTTTTAGACACTGAAATATATTACCTAAAAAAGCTTGTGTGAAATGTCTTCAAAGTAGGAGAGGGTTTCCCTGGTGGCGCAGTGGTTAAGAATCTGCCTGCCAATTCAGGGGACATGGGTTCGAGCCCTGGTCTGGGAAGATCCCACATGCCGCGGAGCAACTAAGCCCATGAGCCACAACTACTGAGCCTGCGCGTCTGGAGCCTCTGCTCCGCAACAGGAGAGGCCGCGACAGTCAGAGGCCCGCGCACCGCGATGAAGAGTGGCCCCCACTCGCTGCAACTGGAAAAAGCCCTCGCACAGAAACTAAGACCCAACGCAGCCAAAAATAAATAAATAAATTTATATAAAAAAAAAAAGTAGGAGAAATATCTAGAGGCTTGGTGTTTCCCAGAAGGCATGACCATATAACATATGGTTCTGGATATAATGATTCAAAATCAGTAGGCCTGAATGTTTTAAAGACTTTTCCTTCGCTGAACAACAGAGTTGTAATGTTCTTTACCTTACACAATCGTCATGGCAAAAGTTAAAAGATAAAAACAATTTAAAAAATTGAAAGTATCTTCATCCAAATATATTTTAAATTCCCTAAAAAGCATTATTTCTACCTAGGACACATGCATAACAAAAACGAGTTTTCCACTGTTACAGGAAAACTGCTTTCCCATCGTTAAAACTTTTCTAATCAAAAAGGATATTCCCATTTTCCTATACAATATATGCATAGAAAAACCTACAAATAAATAACTAACTGGTTTCACTTTGTTGCCAAGAATTCCAATAGATGATTTCCACGGCTATAGTAGTCTATTCATTTTAAAGAAGTTTTCCCTATGATGTGATTTATTGAAAATAAGAACTTTGTAATAATATTTTGGAAACCCCTTGAAGAATGAGGGCAACCAGTTTACTGCAATCAATGTCCACAGGCTTTATTTCTCATTGGACTTCCATTGCCACCATATCTGCATAGTAATCTTTTCTATCCCTATTGAAATAAATTATCACAAAAGTTCAGTTACACAATTTATCCCAAGGAATTTTCTTTCCTTTTCTTTAAAATAACATGAGTAGATTTATTTTATATCCAGGAGATTATTATTGAGAACTTTAATGGAGAAAATGTAATCATTAAAATTAATACATTTACAATAGCCAGGTGCTAAATGAGTAAACACTTCATGCTGATAACTATATTTCATATAAGAGCTTTTGTTTTGCATTTTCTATTTTTAAATAATTTATATTAGTTATGAAAATATTCACATTGGCATAGCATATTGGGACAGTCATAATGCATAAACCAAATGTTAAGATATGGGTAAATTTAATAGATGTATTTCTAATCTATTTCTTTAAGTCATCCAGACATCTAAATTTAAATCTAACCTGTTTTTTTTTCTTTTTTTTTAACATCTTTATTGGAGTATAATTGCTTTACAGTGTTGTGCTAGTTTCTGCTGTATAACAAAGTGAATCAGCTATATGCATACGTATATCCCCATTTCCCCTCCCTCTTGCGTCTCACTCCCACCCTCCTTATCCCACCCCTCTAAGTGATTGCAAAGCACCAAGCTGATCTCCCTGTGCTATGAGGCTGCTTCCCACTAGCTAACTATTTCACATTTGGCAGTGTATATATGTTGATGCTACTCTCCCTTCGCCCCAGCTTACCCTTCCCCCTCCCCGTGTCCTCAAGTTCATTCTCTACGTCTGCGTCTTTATTCCTGTCCTGCCCCTAGATTCATCAGAACCATTTTTTTTTTTAGATTCCATATATATGTGTTAGCATAGGGTATTTGTTTTTCTCTTTCTGACTTACTTCACTCTGTATGACAGACTCTAGGTCCATCCATCTCACTACAAACAACTCACTTTCGTTTCTTTTTATGGCTGAGTAATATTCCATTGTATATATGTGCCACATCTTCTTTATCCATTCATCTGTCGGTGGACACTTAGGTTGCTTCCATGTCCTGGCTATTGTAAATAGATCTGCAGTGAACATTGTGGTACATGACTCTTTTTGAATTATGGTTTTCTCAAGGTGTATGCCCAGGAGCGGGATTGCTGGGTCATATGGTAGTTCTATGTTTAGTTTTTTTAAGAAACCTCCATACTGTTCTCCATAGTGGCTGTATCAATTTACATTCTCACCAACAGTGCAAGAGGGTTCCCTTTTCTCCACACCCTCTCCAGCATTTATTGTTTGTAGATTTTTTGATGATGGCCATTCTGACCAGTGTGAGGTGATACCTCATTGTAGTTTTGATTTGCATTTCTCTAATGATTAGTGATGTTGAGCATCCTTTCATGTGTTTGTTGGCAATCTGTATATCTTCTTTGGAGAAATGTCTATTTAGGTCTTCTGCCCATTTTTGGATTGGGTTGTTTGTTTTTTTGATATTGAGGTGCATGAGCTGTTTATATATTTTGGAGATTAATCCTTTGTCAGTTGCTTTGTTTGCAAATATTTTCTCCCATTCTGAGGGTTGTCTTTTCGTCTTGTTTATGGTTTCCTTTGCTGTGCAAAAGCTTTTAAGTTTCATTAGGTCCCATTTGTTTATTTTTGTTTTTATTTCTATTTCTCTAGGAGGTGGGTCAAAAAGGATCTTGCTGTGATCTATGTCATAGAGTGTTCTGCCTATGTTTTCCTCTAAGAGTTTTATAGTGTCTGGCCTTACATTTAGGTCTTTAATCCATTTGGAGTTTATTTTTGTGTATGGGGCCTAACCTGGTTTTTATGTGCAAGTTTAAACCTGGGCAACTTTCATCTGCTCTCCAGATAAAAAGACAGCAGTGCAACCTGTCCAATAAGAAAAAAGCTAAAACCAAACCAGATTATGAAAACTAGTTTCACACACATTAAAATGTCCCTTGTCAGCATAAAACCCACAGCATCATATGAGCAGTAAAACATGTAAAATGCTTACCTGCTCTCTTCATTTGCATAAGCCAAGAACTGCATAAGCCAAGAACAAGTTAGGGTTGAAGGACAGGTGTTTCGTTTCAGATCTCATTTGCCAGAGTTGCAACAGTAATGAACTAACCCTGTCACTTGACTTGAAATGGAACAAGTGTATCACTTGTATACCAACGATTGTAAAAGGTGAAAGTGGAAAAAAAAATCTTTGTTGGAAAATAGACAAGGAAATGAGCATGAATATGATTAATGATAATTTTCTATTTTTTAGAACATTTTGCAGCATTTATTTTGAAATCTTATTCAGAAGAATGTCACACATGACTGTGACTATGGAATTGATCTTGATTCTCCTGTGTTTAAGGATAACTTTTCTGTCACGCCTTCTTTCTAGAGTTGAAAAAAAATGTTCTCTACCCAAATTACTGACCACAGTTCAAAACAATGATTATTATGGTTTCACATTATGCTTGTTTTGTCATATTCAGACTCTTATTTAAGGAACTGGTTCATTTTTGTATTCATTATTGAAATGCATATTGTCTTTAAGGTAGCAACATAAGGGGTGGTCTTAACACAGAGAAGATAATGTTGGAGAATCTGTTTGGATTCATCAGTTAGATAATTAAAAACCATAGATTCAAAAGGAAGGTTTACTAGGGGATCTTTTCTGGTACTATGAAACTCTAAAGTCTTTTACTCTATGCAATAAAAGGACTGGCTTTTGAATATTACTTTTAGATTTAGACTAGAATGAGAAATATTACTGGATACTCTGACTTCACATAGTCATTTTTCAAAGTGTTTTCCATAGAACATTTAGTTCATAAGATATTACTAGATGTTAGATGAAAAAAGTATCCTATAGTCCTATACATTTAAGAAATAATGCATATTTAATTTTTTTAAGGGCCCTCCATACTATTTTCCATAGTGGCTGCACCATTTTACCTGCCAACAGTGTACATATGTTCCAATTTCTCCACATCCTCACCAAAACTTATCTTTTGTTTTTCTAATAATAGCCATCCTAAAAGGTGTGAAGTGAGATCTCATTGTGGTTTTGATTTGCATTTCCCTAATGATTAGTGATATTTTCAGATACCTGTTGGCCATTTGTATGTCTTCTTTGGAGAAATGTGTATTCAGGTCCTTTGCTTATTTTTAATCAGGTTATTATTATTATTATTGCTATTGAGCTGTATGAGTTCCTAATATATTGGATATTAAACCCTTGTCAGATATATGTTTTGCAAATATTTATTGCTTTTTCATTCTGTTGATTGCTTCCTTTGCCATGCAGAAGCTTTTTAGTTTGATGTAGTCCCACTTGTCTATTTTTGCTTTTGTTGCTTGTCCTTTTGGTGTCATATCCAAGAAAACACTGCCAAGACCAATGTCATGAAGGTTTTTCCTTATGTTTTTTTCTAGGAGTTTTACAGTTTCAGGTCTTACATTAAGTCTTTAATCTTTTTTGAGTTGTTTTTTGTGTATAGTAAAAGGGTCTGATTTCATTCTTTGCATGTGGATATCCAAGTTTCCCAGCACTTTTGTTGTAAAAACTATCCTGTTCCCATTTGTGTATTCTTGGAACTCCTGTCAAAAATCAGGTGACCAAATGTGCATGGGTTTATCTCTGGACCCTCTATTCTGTTCCTTGGGTTTATACATCTGTGTGACAAATGGATGAACCTGGAGGACATAATGTAAGTAAACTAAGCCAGTCACAGGACAAATACTGCATGATTCCACTTATATGAGGTACCTAAAATAGTCAAACTCATAGAAACAGATAGTAAAATGGTGGTTGCCAGGAACTGGAGGGAGGGGGAAATGAGGAGTTGCTGTTCAATGGTAATAAAGTTTCAGTTATACAAGATGAATAAGTTCTAGAGATCTGTTATACAACAGTGCTTTTATAGTTAACAATACTATATTGTGCACTTAAAATTTTGTTAGGAGGGTAAATCTTATGTTAAATGTTCTTATCATGATAAGAAAGAAGGAAGGAAGGAAGGAAGGAAGGGGAAAGAAAAACAGATTAAAATGACTCTTAAAGCTTTTAATATTCAAATCCACATGGTTAAACTAAGGCATAGTCGGGGTGGAGGAAAATGGTATGCAGTATTTAATTAATTTGTTGCAACACTGTAGTAGTCAGGGATCTCCAGGGACAGAATCGAAAGGATATATACAGATACATAAAAGAGAAGAGTTTTGGAGGCCTAGAAGTCCTACAATCTGTTGTCCACAAGCTGGACAACCAGGAAATCTGGTGGTGGTAATTCAGTATAAGTCCAAAGGCCTGAAAACTGGGAAGCCAAAGGTGTAGATCTGAATCTGAAGAGCTGAGACTCAGGGTTTGATGGTGTAAGTCCTGGTCTGAGTCTAAAAGCCTGAGAACCAGAAGCACTGATGTTCAAAGGCAAGAGAAGATGATGGTCTCAGCTCAAGCACTGCCTTTGTTCTATTCAGAGCCTCAGGAGATTGGGTGACGCTCAGCTACAACAGTGAGGGCAGATCTTCTTTCCTCAGTCCACAGACTCAAACGCTTATCTGTTCCAGAAATACCCTCACAGACACACTCAGAATTAATGTTTTACCAGCTATCTCTGCATCCCTTAGCCCAGTCAAGATGACACATGAAATTTACCATCACAACCACAGTACTCTTTTCTTTTCTTTCCAAGGACATATCATAGTTAATACTTAGTTAATTTTGCTGAAGATGAAAGGAAAAAACAAATATTTTAAAAATAAGCCAAAGTAGTAATTTCTCTACAATAATGGTTAATAGCTTAAAGAAAATATTTCCCAAGAGTTCAAGTGCAGATATAATTTTCCCCCATAGTTTTTCCATGATTCTAGAATCATGAAAAGCACTTTCATTGAGGATCATTTGAAAAATTAATTATTCTCTTCTTTTATGTCACTGATTGCCAATGAGGTCATTAGTACATCTTAAAAATAGATAGTCTTTCTTTTTATGAGACACTTTGAAACATAGTATGACTGTGGGCATCACAGAGCCAAGGCACCAAATATCAATAACTATGAGTTTTAAAATTAAGGAACCATAGAGCTAAAGTTTAAGTTACAAAAGCCCTCACCCACAAAAATTTCTTGACGTGTTAGAGTTGCACAGACAGAATTATTTGCAATAATTTTTTAATTTAAGAGGCAGTTATGTATTATTAAAATGGGTTATATTCACATTTAATACTCTTAGTTATCAGTGGTTTTTCAATTTTTGAAAGTGAAGAGGGAAACTGATGACTTTTCAGTTTTTTAGTGTCAGGCACTACTGAGATGTCAGCCAAAAATATTGCATATCGTGTGTTTAAAGCTGAAAGCCAACAAACACCATTCCTCCATTTCAATGTCACTGAAATAAATGAAGGCAATCATATGAGGTGGAAACTCCATGCCTGTTTGGGGAAGCAAGTAATCACCTCTGTTGGCCCTGTAGCTAGATGGATGATATAAAATCAGCAAAAAGTGTAAGTTAAGGTATTGCCCTTAAGCTCAGTTTCCAGAAGCAAGGACTGACAGGGATATGGGAGAAGAGAAAGCTCAGATACATGGAAATGGAAATAACATGTTCATTTTCTTCTTTTAAGTATTTGTGATAACTAAAGTGAATATAATATACCTTCAGTTACTTTGAAGGTTAGAAGAGGTTGCCTGAGAAAACAATGAGTGACATGCAGTTGTCGGAATGGACTGATCACAGTTTCAGAGATTGGGAAAAATGTCAGGAGGGATTTTGAGAATATTCTGTACAAATTTTGAAACAGAAAAAGCATCAATGGCATGGATGTCTTAGTTGGTCCTAAATAGAGGCAATGGGTGGCATTTGCATAGATAGACATATGACATTTTTTTCTTGCACAGAATGCAGTACTATAAGCTTAAAGGGGAGACCTGCTATTTCCCTTTTCTAGAAATGTTTATTGACAAAGTCAAGCTCATTTGATGCCTGAGCTCATTTGAGTCAGGTCATATAGGTGTTGAGAGTTAACACACCAAATATAATGGGGAAGAAGATACTCTTGCCAGTTACAACTTCCCTTTAGGAGTCCTAACAAAATACAATGGAAGGAATATGCTGGTTGGTCAAGGAATAAAAGCTGGTGTTGATACCTACCAGGTAAAAATAAAAATGAAATCCTATTGATCTAGATACAGGGTTTCTCAACAGCAGGACTACTGACATTTGGGGCAGGATAATTCGTTGTCAGGGCTTATATTGTGTGTTACAGGCTGTTACAGCGATCCTGGCCCCTACCCACTAGATGCCAGGAGCATCCCCTCAGTTGTGATAACCAAAAATATCTCCAGACATCGCCAAATATTCCCTAGGGGGCAAAGTCATTCCTGGTTCAGAAAACATTAGAAATTTCTAGAGGGGAGAATAAAGGCAATACTCAAAAGGTAGAAAAATACTGACTTTATAGTGTGACTAACATTAAAATGGAGACATTTTATAGAATTGTTATGTACTTCTTATCCAAGAGAAATGAGTGCTTATGTCCACCAAAAACAGCTACAAGAATGTTCATAGCAAATTTATTTATAATTATGAAAAACTAGAAACTACCCAAATTCTCAACACTAAAATAGATAAGCTGGAGTATATTCATACAATGGAATAGTACTAAGAAACAGAAAAAAATGAACTATTTAACATATAGAAACATGGATGGATTTCACACATATGATGTTATGTGAAAGAAACCAGACTCAAAAAAGTAACGTGTGATTCCATTTATATGAAGTTCAAAATACATGCAACACTAGAAGTCACATGTGGTTACTTTGACAGGGAGGAGTGGTTGGGGATTTGGAGGAACATGACTGAGATCTCTAGGGAACTGGAAATGTTCTAAGTCTTGACCTAGGTGATAAATATATGGATGTGTACATGCGTACAAATTCATCGGTATATGCATTTAAGATTTGTGCTCTTTATTCCAGATAAGTTATTAGTCAATAAAAAGTAAATAACTAAAAATCTATATACTTTAGGCAGTGAATGAAGAGAAAAAGACTCAGGAAAACCCAGCATATTACTATCATTTTTATATTATTATGACCATTTGTGTACCTGTTTTAGATAGATAGATAGATAGATAGCATTAATTTGCTAGGGCTGCCAAATAAAGTACAGGTTTTCCTCTGACTTATGATGGGCTTAGGTCCTGAAAAACCCTTCATAAACTGAAAATATGATAAGTCACAAATACATCTAATACACCAAGTCTACTGAACTTATAGCTGAGCCTAGCCTGCCTTCAAGGTGCTCAGAACACTTACATTAGCCTACACTTGGGCAAAATCATCTAACACAAAGCCTATTTTATAACAAAGTGTTGAATATCTCATGGAATTTATTGTGTACCGTACTAAAAGTGAAAACCAGAATGGTTGTTATCGGTAGAGAATGTTTGTAAGTTTATCAGGTTGTTTACCCTGGTGATTGCATAGCTGACTGAGAGCCGTGCTCGCTGCTGCTGCCCAACTTCACAAGAGGGGATCATACTGCATATCGTTAGCCTGGGAAAAGATCACAATTCCAAATTCAAAGTACAGTTTCTACTGAATGTGTATCGCTTTTGCACCATCCTGAAGTTGAAAAATTCCAAGTCAAACCATTGTAAGTCAGGGACCATCTGTACCACAGACAGTTCTGGAGGCGAGAAGCATTAGATCAAGGTGTCAGCAGGTTTGGTTTCTTCTGAGGCCTCTCTCCTTGGCCTGCAGTTGGTTGCCTTCTCCTTGTGTTTTTGCATGGACTTCCCTCTATATGAGAGCCCCTGATATCTCTTTACATGTTTTAATCTCCTCTTCTTGTAAGGATAGCAGTCAGATTGGCTTAGAGCCCACATTAATGGTCTCATTTTAACTTAATTACCTCTTTAAAGGCCCTATCTCCAAATACAGTCACATTCTGAGGTACTGGTGTTTAGGGCTTCAACATGTAGTTTTAGAAGAGAGGGAAAACAATTTAGTCCAATATATATAACGGACTAAATATATATATGTTACCTCCACATTTGAAAAAACTAGTAGGCCTATGCAAACCTGCTCAGTGCCAGTCAGTTTTACACAATTAAAGCACTGCTTTAATTTTATTAAAATTAAAAATAAGTAATATTATTATTAATACCCACTTGAGATGGGAAAACAGATCCAGAGCAATAAGTAACTTATTCAAGGTTAACTTGCTCTTAGCTGGCTAAACTGGGATTCAATCTCAGGTTTCTTTACCTCCAAACGCTATTATATCATGCCGCCTCTTCTACTATACACACACACACATACACACACACATATTTGAAAGATATAAGTACTAGTATGTATTATTATGTGAATTCTAAATAGGTTAGGAACTTTTTTTTTTACTGTACTGGGCAACTTCTGACCATTTGCATATTCAATCGATGTGAGTAAACCAATATGCAACTGGGTATATATATATATATATATATATATATATATATATATATATATATATATATATATAAATATAAATACACACTACAAATCCAGTATTATTTCTATTCTGTATTTTTCCGTTAACTGAAAACTAGGTACCATAGCAACAGAGCTGGTTTAAACCAAATTCCCATGAAAGAGAAATGTTTGGCATAAATATATTTTAGAATCCTTCTGCATGTCTGGAGAGAGGAAACAAAGGGCTGGGTGACAAGTTAAAAAAATATAAAATTAGCCAAGTCCCTGAACACTTACTATAGGAGACATTTAGGTAAAAATGTGACCTATCTATGTGACCATAAGACTCAAAATTCTTTCAAATGTTACTACTGTATAACCATATATGTGACATGTAAGCAAAGAATCAATTTTTAAAATCCATTTTTAGTGTGGATTTTGAATTCTAATATTAATCATTTTGACACTTTCCTCCCCTTTGAGATTTGCTCTAAGTTTTATAGAATCTTGCCCCTATTCCCTGGCATGAATTTTTCACATTATCTTCCCCTTATTGTCCCATTGCTGTCACTCCATTATGTCAGTATAAATTTCCTTTCTCTGACCTCTCTACCTTATGTCAGTATCCACAGAAAGGTGTGCAAGGGCTGTGGTCTAAATGGTCATATGGCAAGGTATAAATTTTAATTCCAACTATGAAATAGGTAAAAAAAAAACAACAATTACTATGTCCATTTTAGAGATGAGAACATTGAGAAACAGAAGGCTAAATGACTACTGAATCTTATTCACAAAGACACCTTTTGCTTAAAGGAGATATTAAATGCCACCCTGAAATGATTAAGGCAGCTACTCACATTCCATGTTATAAGGTCATGTGTTCTAATTTGTGTTTGTATGGGGAGAGAGCCTTGATTAGGTTTAGTCTCTAATATGTCCTTTTTGCTTTCTTAACATCTTAGAGCATCAAACAATGCAACAAAAAGGCCACTTATTTTCATAAGAAGGGATATCTTCTTTTATGACCCAGTAAATAATTTCATCTCTCATCTATCCATCCATCCATTCATTCTTGCAACACATATTTTAAACACCTACTAAGTGTTAGGCCTTTTGTTCAGCCTTGATAATACCATGGTGAAGAGAAGACAGTTGCCGAGCTACATAATGGGCCCACAGGCCCAGGAAAGAGGAATATATGCAAAGGTACTTACAGTAATGGGAGAAGTGTTAAAAAACAGAAATGCACGTTACTATAGGCAAACAAATAGGATCCACTGACCAACTGGCTGACTCATCTGGATCAAAGGAGATACACTGACCTATATTTGGAAACATGAACTCTGAATCTTGACTTCCAGTCTTTCCTCTGAGTTATTGTTTCTTTATTTATCTACCCTGAGTCATTCTAATAGATATTCACAACAACTGGGTTTCCTTCTAAGTATGTTCTAGTTTGAGTCATTCAAATCAAAAGTGTTAAAGTAATTCAGAGGAGCAAGGAGAGGAGACTAGAACTGTTGCATAACAGATGTGAAGTTTTGTTTTATTTGTCTTTGTGTTTATTTTTACCTGAAAGCAGGTCCGCATCACTAGCCTAAATCTTAATATCAAATAATCATAAACAACTATTTGTTAAACAGGTAACAAGTATGCTGAGCACTGTTTATGGTAGTGCTAGATAAAGAAGATTTGGGGATGTTACTGCACTCAGGGAATTTACAATTCAGTTGTGGAGATAAAACTAGCTTGTAGGAAACAATTAGAGGCTGATTGAGTACTGAGCTGCATGTTACTCACCATAGGGATTTCGAGAACAAGAAAGTTCTTCATGTACTATATACATTCTGAAGTATGGCTGGATAGAAAAGGGTGAGAAGAAATGTGATTCCTGGGACAGGAACCAATGGAGAAATAATATGAACTTATCTGAATGTAAATGAGTGCACAAGAGTGATTACAATCTAACTGGAGTGGAGGTGTCCCTGTGATGCTAGTAGGAAACAGTGGGTGTTATGGGACATCTAATATTATGGGAAATATGGAAATCTGGCTAAAGGATATCAAGTCTCTAACTCAGATAACTAATATGAATCAGAGAAGAAGCTGGATTAACACAAAATAATTTTATAAATATTTCAAGAGCACATTAGTTTTATCCGAATACAATTTATTCCACAAACCCATTGGTTTATAAGGATTTTTTATTATATATTTTTGGATAATAAACTCAGAAGTGCTTGCTGCAAAGTGGATGCTTTTTGAAAATGAAGAACTCATATTCAGCACCCCAGGTCATAATTATGGGCTGCATGGTCTGCTAACCAGTGACCTGGCGGGAAAACAGTAAGTGGAAGGAAATGAAGCAGAGGAAGCTTGGCCCAGATGATGAAAGCTGATACCCCTGGTTTCAGTCTCACACCATTTGGATGAGTTTCACTGGTAAATGAAAAGCACATAAAATACTTGACTTAGGTTAGGCTTTCTCTCTATAATAAATTCAGATTATGAAAGCATCTAGACGGTTGTAAATTAGTGTTTTGGACCTGGCTATCTTAGATACTAGTGTTTTCTAATGCATGCTCTTATCCAAACAAGTAAGTATACTGTGCCTCTAAACTTTACCAGGTATTATTGTTTACTTTTGTCCATATGTAAGTAAAAGCAAATATATCCCATTTCCAGACATTCTTTGAAGGGCAAAAGGAGTTCACAAAATCTGAAGCACATTGCAAGAGAAAGGCAGTAATTTGGGTTGAACTTCACCCCACTGTGACATATACCTTGTCAATAATGTATTTTGTGGTTTTAATCTAAACTATCTTATGTTACAGTTCTATGGGCTTACTAAGATTCTGGTCAGCAATTACACCCTTAATGTAAAATTATTTTCCAGTTGAAAACAGAGGTGAAGACTACATGTTTTTATAATAAGAATAGTGATAATTTGGAAGATTACTAAATTATTTTGAAAAAAAAAACTTTTAGGGTTATACTCTGGATATTTTGCTATATTATAAATCAAATTTACTTCAGTCATGAACTTAATGAGACTTGTTTTGTGTCCCAACATATGATCTATTGTTTAGAATGTTCCATATGCACTTCAGAAGAATGAGTATTCTGCTGCTTTTGGATGGAATGTTCATATATCTATCAGGTAAATCTGATCTAATGTTTAATTTAGGGCCACTGTTTCCTTGTTGACTTTCTATCTGCATGATCTATCCATTGATGTAAACGGGGTGTTGCTGTCATTTTTCACTTTCGATCTGTTAATAACAGCTTTATATATTTTGGTTCTCCTGTTATAGGTGCCTATATATTAATAAATGTTATGACTTCTTGATGGATTGACCCCTTTACCATTATATAATGTCCTTCCTTGTCTCTTGTTACTTTTTTTTGGCTTGAAGTCTATTTTATCTGACATGGGTATGGCTACACTCTCTTTCTTTTGGCTGCCATTTGCTGTATCATCTTCCATCCCTTCACTTTGAGCAGATGTTGGTCTTTAGAACTGAGATCAGTCTACTGGAGGCAGCATATAGTTGGGTCTTGGTTTTTAATTTCATCCAGCCACATGTGTCTTTTCATTGGTGAATTCAGTCTATTTACATTTACGGTAATTATTGATATACGAGGATGTAGTACTGCCATTTTATCTTTCGTATTCTGGTTGTTCTACATCTCCCTTGTTTCTTTTTACTTGTGTTTCTGTCTGCCATTTTAGTTTGCTAGTTTTCTATGATGTTTTTCTCAGTTTCCTTTTTTACCTTTCACATTTCTTCTTTAGTTTTTTTTTTCTTTTTTCTTTTGTGGTTACCATAAGGTTTGTACAAAACATCTCAGCGATAAAATGGTACTTTTTTCTGCTGATAGTATTTCATCTTCATTTGCCTATACATGTTCCATCCTTTTCCATTTCCCCTTTTGTGTTTTTGTTTTCACAAATTATCCTTTTTTATGTTTTGAGTTCATTACCAAATTGAAGTAGCTATAGTTATTCTAATGCTGTTTTTTCCTTTGACCTTTATGCTATAATTAAGTGTCTAACAATCTATTCTGATATACAGCTGCAATTTTCTGATTCTCTCTGGCTATTTATCAGCTTATTGAAAATTTTATATACGTTTGCCTTTTTGTTTCAGGTAGAAGAGCTACTTTCAACATTTCTTCTAAGGCAGGTGCAGTGGTTACGAATTCCTCCACCTTTTGTTTGTCTGAGAAAACCTTTATTTCTCCTTCATATATGAAGGGATAACTTTATTGGATAGAGTATCCTTGGGTGACAGGTTTTATATTTCAAAATTCTGACTATGTTATTCTACTCTCGACCGGTCTGTAGAGTTTCTTTTTTTTTTTTAATTAGCTAATTAATTTATTTTTTTAACATCTTTATTGGACTATAATTGCTTTACAATGGTGTGTTAGTTTCTGCTTTATAACAAAGTGAATCAGCTATACATATACATATATCCCCATATCCCCTCCCTCTTGCATCTCCCTCCCACCCTCCCTATCCCACCCCTCTAGGTGGTCACAAAGCACTGAGCTGATCTCCCTGTGCTAAGCAGCTGCTTCCCACTAGCTATCTATTTTACATTTGGTAGTGTATATATGTCCATGCCACTCTCTCACCCTGTCACATCTTACCCCTCCCCCCTCCCCATATCCTCAAGTCCATTCTCTAGTAGGTCTGTGTCTTTATTCCCGTCCTGCCCCTAGGTTCTTCATGACCTTTTTTTTTTTTTTTAGATTCCATGTATATGTGTTAGCATACGGTATTTGTTTTTCTCTTTCTGACTTACTTCACTCTGTATGACAGACTCTAGGTCCATCCACCTCACAACAAATAACTCAATTTCGTTTCTTTGTATGGCTGAGTAACATTCCATTGTATATATGTGCCACATCTTCTTTATCCATTCATCTGTCGATGGACACCTAGGTTGCTTCCATGTCCTGCCTATTGTAAATAGAGCTGCAATGAACATTTTGGTACATGACTCTATTTGAATTATGGTTTTCTCAGGGTATATGCCCAGGAGTGGGATTGCTGGGTCATATGGTAGTTCTATTTTTAGTTTTTTAAGGAGCCTCCATACTGTTCTCCATAGTGGCTGTATCAATTTATGTTCTCACCAACAGTGCAAGAGGGTTCCCTTTTCTCCACACCCTCTCCAGCATTTATTGTTTGTAGATTTTTTGATGAAGGCCATTCTGACTAGTGTGAGAGGATATCTCATTGTAGTTTTGATTTGCACTTCTCTAATGATTAATGATGTTGAGCATTCTATCATGTGTTTGTTGGCTATCTGTATATCTTCTTTGGAGATATGTCTATTTAGGTCTTCTACCCATTTTTGGATTGGGTTGTTTGATTTTTGATACTGAGCTGCATGAGCTGCTTGTAAATTTTGGAGATTAATCCTTTGTCAGTTGCTTCATTTGCAAATATTTTCTCCCATTCTGAGGGTTGTCTTTTCGTCTTCTTTATGGTTTCCTTTGCTGTGCAAAAGTTTTTAAGTTCCATTAGGTCCCATTTATTTATTTTTTTAATTTCCATTTCTTTAGGAGGTGGGTCAAAAAGGATCTTGCTGTGATGTATGTCATAGAGTGTTCTGCCTATGTTTTCCTCTAAGAGTTTTATAGTGTCTGGGCTTACATTGAGGTCTTTAATGCATTTTGAGTTAATTTTTGTGTATGGTGTTACAAGTGTTCTAATTTCATTCTTTTACATGTAGCTGTCCAGTTTTCCCAGCACCACTTATTGAAGAGGCTGTCTTTTCTCCACTGTATATTCTTGCCTCCTTTATCAAAGATAAGGTGACCGGTGACCATACGTGTGTGGGTTTATCTCTGGGCTTTCTATCCTGTTCCATTGATCTATATTTCTGTTTTTGTGCCAGTACCATACTGTCTTGATTACTGTAGCTTTGTAGTATAGTCTGAAGTCAGGGAGCCTGATTGCTCCAGCTCCGTTTTTCTTTCTCAAGATTGCTTTGGCTATTCGGAGTCTTTTGTGTTGCCATACAAATTGTGAAATTTTTTGTTCTTCTTCAGTAAAAAATGCCACTGGTAGTTTGATAGGGATTGCATTGAATCTGTAGATTGCTTTGGGTAGTAGAGTCATTTTCACAATGCTGATTCTTCCAGTCCAAGAACATGGTATTCGCTCCATCTGTTTGTATCATCTTTAATTCTTTTCATCAGTGTCTTATAATTTTCTGCATACAGGTCTTTTGTCTCCTTAGGTAGGTTTATTCCTAGGTATTTTATTCTTTTTGTTGCAATGGTAAATGGGAGTGTTTCCTTAATTTCACTTTCAGATTTTTCATCATTAGTGTATAGGAATGCAAGAGATTTCTGTGCATTAATTTTGTATCCTGCTACTTTACCAAATTCATTGATTAGCTCTACTAGTTTTCTGGTAGCATCTTTAGGATTCTCTATGTATAGTATCCTGTCATCTGCAAACAGTGACAGCTTTACTTCTTCTTTTCCAATTTGGATTCCTTTAATTTCTTTTTCTTCTCTGATTGCTGTGGCTAAAACTTCCAAAACTATGTTGAATAACAGTGGTGAGAGTGGGTAACCTTGTCTTGTTCCTGATCTTAGTGGAAATGGTTTCAGTTTTTCACCATTGAGGACGATGTTGGCTGTGGGTTTTTCATATATGGCCTTTATTATGTTGAGGTAAGTTCCCTCTATGCCTACTTTCTGAAGGGTTTTTGTCATAATGGGTGTTGAATTTTGTTGAAAGCTTTTACTGCATCTATAGAGAAGATCACATGGTTTTTATTCTTAAATTTGTTAAGATGGTGTATCACATTGATTGATTTGCATATATTGAAGAATCCTTGCATTCCTGAGATAAACCCCACTTGATCATGGTGTATGATCCTTTTAATGTGCTGTTGGATTCTGTTTGCTAGTATTTTGTTGAGGATTTTTGCATCTATGTTCATCAGTGATATTGGCCTGTAGCTTTCTTTCTTTGTGACATCTTTGTCTGGTTTTGGTATCAGGGTGATGGTGGCCTCGTAGAATGAGTTTGGGAGTGTTCCTCCCTCTGCTATATTTTGGAAGAGTTTGAGAAGGATAGGTGTTAGGTTTCTCTAAATGTCTGATAGAATTCGCCTGTGAAGCCATCTGGTCCTGGGCTTTTGTTTGTTGGAAGAGTTTTAATCACAGTTTCAATTTCAGTGCTTGTGATTGGTCTATTCATATTTTCTATTTCTTCCTGGTTCAGTCTCGGAAGGCTGTGCATTTCTAAGAATTTCTCCATTTCTTCCAGGTTGTCCATTTTATTGGCATATAATTGCTTGTAGTAATCTCTCATGATCCTTTGTATTTCTGCAGTGTCAGTTGTTACTTCTCCTTTTTCATTTCTAATTCTATTGATTTGAGTCTTCTCCCTTTTTTTCTTGATTAGTCTGGCTAATTGTTTATCAATTTTGTTTATCTTCTCAAAGAACCAGGTTTTAGTTTTATGATCTTTTCCATATGGTCTGCTCTATTTCCAATGCTTTCTAATGCATTCTTCATCTCATTTATTGAATTCTTCTGCTCCAGAATTTTTGTTTGGTTATTTTTGAGAGTTTCAATCTCTTTGGTAAAGTATTCCATCTGTTCATTAATTTTGTCGCTAAGCTCATTGAACTACCTTTCTGAGTTTTCTTGTAGTTTGCTGAGTTTCCTTGTGACAGCTATCTTGAATTCTCTATCAGTTAGGTCACAGTCTTCCATGATTTTAGGACATTTGTAAGTTTGGTTTCTGGAGAACTGTCATTTTATTTTTGTGATACTGCATTAACATAGTTCTTCATGGTGCTTGATGAATTGTTCCCCTGCTGGCACATCTGTAGCAGCAAACACCTTTCTTATTTAGGTAAAGCTCTGTTTACTTTGATTCTAACTGTTCAAGAGATTGGTAACTAGAGGCCTTTATTTTGTTTTTCAGTTGGCACTATAGCACACGATTTTGGTTTCTTTTACTTGATGCCTTGGACTATATTTGAGAACAGGTCATTTCTACCCTCTACCACCTCTGCCAGAGGTGTTGATGTCCCCTCATCATTGATGCTTGTGCCTCCTGGGTATCCAGTGCCTTGCTGCTGCTGGTATTTCTGCTGTTGCTGGTGTCACCACCAGGGGCACTGGGATGGCAGGTGCCTCCGCCATGTCTGAGTTCATCTGAGTTGCGGGCACTGCTGCTGCAACAGGAAGAAGCAGGAAGAGCTGGGGTAGCAGGTGTCTTCACTACATTTGGGGTCGTCGGGTTCATGGGTGCTCTGCCACTGCAGGGTGGGGGACCAGAGTTGCAGGTGCTACTGAAGCTGGAGGGACGGGGGTTGTGGGGCCCTCACTGTCACTGCTGCCCAGTTCCCTGTGGCTGTGGGTGCCACTCCAACCAAGAAGTCAGAGTTGTGTGTGCTGCCTCCACTTCTGCTACTGAGTTCTCTGGGCCTGCAGTCTCAGCTGCTGCAGCTGGGGAGCCAGGATCACAGGCATCGCTGCCACTGTTCCCCAGTTCTGCTTCCTCTATGTGTTCCAATCCACCCATCTTCTGGTGCACAAATGTGTGGATCTCTCTGCATCCTGGTGTGCTGGGCAAAGGAATCTTTGTTCAGTTATGGATGTCTTAGTAGTTGTAGATTGAAGGGGAGAGACAAAGGGAGTTCTCACACCACCAGGGTGCTGATGTCACTCCTACAGCTGTATTGATTTCTGCATTATTTTACTAATTGACTTTTTCTTGGAATGATTTGTTAATTTACAAAATAATATATTTTCAATATTAAAAAATCAAAGAATATTAAAAACTATAGATAAGAAATAGTAGTAATAAACATCAGGTAATGATTATCCCAGCTATCTCTCTAATACATGTATAGAGATAAATATAGATAGATATCATTTTATTAAATGGGATTATGTTAAACACGGTCATGTTTTGAATGACATAATTAATGCAATTTTATTTGCACATAAATGAAGAAATAATCAGAAGTAAAATAATTATTAGTTTGTTAATGATCCCTCTAGGCGCTTTAGAATTTTTTAAAACAGTGAACATGAATCTACATTAGGAGGTCAGCTTCAGTACAATCATAATATTTTAAAATAAGTATTTCAATTTTAAGCCAGACTGACTTCTTTCCCATAGGAAAAACAAGAAAATAAGCTTCTTGTCCCTCTTCTTGTTTCAATTTTATATTAATTCACTTTTCCAAGTTTATAATATTTACATTCTATTCTACAAATGATTCTATTTTTATTTCCAATTCTACATTTATTTGTATTGAAAGCTCTTCAGTTCTTTTACTCAGGAATTTAATATTCCTGAGTTTTTTGTTTTGGTTTGATCTTTTTTTTTTTTTTTTTTTTTTTTAAACGTTTCTTTAATTAATTAATTAATTTATATTTATTTTTGGCTGTGTTGGGTCTTCGTTTCTGTGCGAGGGCTTTCTCCAGTTGCGGCGAGCGGGGGCCACTCTTCATCGCGGTGCGCGGGCCTCTCACTATCGTGACCTCTCTTGTTGCGGAGCACAGGCTCCAGACGCGCAGGCTCAGTAATTGTGGCTCACGGGCCTAGTTGCTCCGCGGCATATGGGATCTTCCCAGACCAGGGCTCGAACCCGTGTCCCCTGCATTGGCAGGCAGATTCTCAACCACTGCGCCACCAAGGAAGCCCTGTTTTGGTTTGATCTTGATTGCTTGGACTTTATCATCTAATAGTCCTCCTATTCCCATAAAAGGGGCTGCTAAGATCTTTTATGACTGATTACCTTTCTATTATCCTTTTATCTTTGGCATCTATTGCTTCCTTACATTGTTCCAAATTATAAAGTATAAAATAAAATCACTCCCCAGAAACTTCTCTTCTGAAGTCCTTCCTCCTTTTTAACTTGGGACAGATAGCTCCTTGGTAGAGACTTCCAAATAGCTATAATCAAGGAACTTCTCTTCACTGCTTTCCTCTTTTTTGGTTTACTCTCTAGTTCTGATGGACCACATCCTTGAATAATATTTTAAGAAAGGGTGAAACAAATTCTCTGTTTTTGCACATCTGAAAATGTGTCTTTATTCAATATTCACACAGGTGAAGTTTGAAGACAATATATTTGGATTTGTTTTTTCATCTCTGCCCACATTTCTAGTCTATTTAGGAGAACTAAAAACAACTTCATTATCTATCTGATTGAGGGAAAGTAGTAACAGTTTAAGGAAATATATATATGTACTACAAATGCCGATTTTACAATGTGCATGAAATTACTTATACAATAAAATTATGTAAAGGGTTGGTATTATCTCCTCTGCTTTCCCCTAACTACTACTTATCCATTCAAATCTTTTTGCAACCTCTTAAATCAAATATATATACCCAAATATTTAAAGTTCAGTCATTTTCATACGTGAGAACTATTTTCTTTATCATTCTAAGAAACTCAGAAGAAAATTTGTTTCAAAATTGCTCAGGTCCAAATATGTTTTTAGATTCGAGAAGAAAAAGTATTCATTTCTTTAATAAATAATTTTTGATATTAGATCCTGACTTGCCGCCCTCTACAAGGAAGTATTATTTGCTTCCCCAATGATACAATGGGAATTTATTCTGCAAAATTTTTTTTAATATCCTATCCTGACCACTAAAATGTTTCTTTCTTCATTGGTTTATTAAAAATTTCTTCACATATATCCATCAATATAAGCTCTTCCACCTGGGAGTGGGGAGGGAGATGGGCTCCAGTAGCCTGAGGACAATCCTCCAAAAAGAACTGGTTGATGAGCATGAAAGCACAGAAATTGGGGAAAGGGTAGACAACAAAAATATCCAAAAGGGACCTGAGAAGATCTGGACAGAGCTAAGCAAAATTATTGCCCTTTACCTTTGCAGATTTTTATGCATTAGCTATTTTTAATATATTCTCAATCTTCGCTTCCCCCTACTTGTGAAAAGTTAGAGATTAACCTTGTCATCTAAGGATGTTTGCTCATCTGAGAACTAAGATTAATAATAGTATCTATTCAGTGTGGTTTTCACAGGAACCAAGGAAGTTAATGTATGTAAAATATATGTAGAACAATGCCTGGTACAAACATAGGAAGAGCTCAGTACAGGTTATCTATTATTATCATTATTATTATTACTGTTGTGATTATTGTTATAAAGCAAGTAACCGGTCTGAAGGCCTTCATAAGTGTTTAGCACTCAGAATGTAGTAAGCTTATTTCACATGTACTCTACTCTCTATCTCATGACATATGCATGATTTTTTTGCATATATGATATTATGCTAACTCTAGAGTAGAGCTGTACCAACGCCTTTTGTTGAAATTTTTGTCTTTTTTTAATTGAAGCATAGTTGATTTGGAATACTATATTAGTTTCAGGTGTACTGCATAGTAATTCAGTATTTTTGCAGATTATAATCCATTAGAAGTTATTATAAAATAATGGCTATAATTCCCTGTACTATACAATATATCTATGTTGCTTATCTATTTTATGTATAGTAGTCTGTAATCTGTTAATCCCATACCCCTAATTTGCCCCCCTCTTCCCTCTCCCCTTTGGAAACTGCAAGTTTGTTTTCTGTATCTGTGAGTCTGTTTCTGTTTTGTATATACATTCATCGGTATTATTTTTTAGATTGCACAAATAAGTGATATCATACAGTATTTGTCTTTCTCTGTCTGATGTATTTCACTTAGCATAATATTCTCTAGGCCCATCTACGTTGCTGCAAATGGCAGTATTTCATTATTTTTTATTCCACTGTATAAATATACCACATCTTCTTAATCCAGTCGTCAGTTGAAGGGCATTTGGATTGCGTCCATGTCTCGGCTATTGTAAATAATACTGCTGTGAATTTTGGGGAGCATGTACCTTTTCGAATTTGTGTTTTTTGTTGTTTCAGGGTATATATAGAACCAAGCAGTGGAATTGCTGGATCATATGGTGGTTCTATTTTTAGTTTTTTGAAGAACCTCCATACTGTTTTCCACAGTGGCTGCACCAACTTACATTCCCACCAACATTGTAAGAGTGTTCCCTTTTCTCCACATCCTCACCAATATTTGTTACTTGTGGTGTTTTTCATGATAGCCATTCTGACAGGTATGAGGTGATATCTCATTGCTGTTTTAATTTGTATTTCTCTGATGATTAGTGATGTTGAATATCTTTTCATGTGCCTGTTAGCCATCTGTATGTTTTTTCGGAGAATTGTCTATTCAGGTCTTTTGTCCATTTTTCGATTGGATTGTTTTTTTTTTTGATATTGAGTTGTATGAGCTGTTTATATATTTTGGCTATTAATCCCTTGTTGGTCACATCGTTTGCAAATATTTTCTCCCTTTCTGTAGGCTTTCTCTTCATTTTGCCAATGGTTTTCTTTGCTGTGCAAAAGCTTTTAAGTTTAATTAGGTCCCATTTATTTATGTTTGCTTTTGTTTCCTTTTCCTTAGGAGTCAAATCCAAAGAAATACTGCTACGATTTATGTCAATGACTGTTCTGCCTATGTTTTCTTCTAGGAATTTTATGGTTTCCAGTCTTACATTTAAGTCATTAACCCATTTTGAGTTTATCTTTGCATATGGTGTGAGAAAACGTTCTAATTTCATTCTTTTACATGGAGCTGTCCAGTTTTCCCAGCATCACTTATTGAAGACACAGTTTTTTTCTTCATTGTGTATTCTTGTCTCTTTGTCTTAGATTAATTGACCATAAGTGAGTGGGTTTATTCCTGGGCTCTCTATTTTGTTGCATTGATCTATGTGTCTGTTTTCATGCTAGTATCATGCTGCTTTGATGACTGTAGCTTTGTAGCATAATATGAAATCTGGGAGGGTTATACCTCCAGCTTTTTTTTTTTTTCCTGAAGATTGCTTTGGTAATTTGGGGTCTTTTGTGGTTCCACACAAATTTTAGGATTATTTGTTCTAGTTTTGTGAAAAAACATCATGGGTATTTTGATAGGGATTGCATTAAATCTGTACACTGCCTTGGGTAGTACAGTCATTTTAACAATATTATTTCTTCCAATCCAAGAACACAGAATAGCTTTCCATTTCTCTGTATCACCTTCAATTTTTTTCATCAATGTTTCACAGTTTTCAGAGTATAGGCCGTTTACCTGTTTGGTTAAATTTATTACTATGTATTTTATTCTTTTTGGTGTGACTTTATACAAGATAGGTTTTTTACTTTCTCTTTCTGATATTTGATTATTAGTGTATAGTAACAACAAATTTCTGTATATTAATCTTATATCCTGCAACCTTGCTGAATTCATTTAAGTTCTAATAGTTTTTTGGGGGAGACTTTAGGGTTTTCTATGTAAAGTATCATGTCATCTGCAAATAGTGACAGTTCTACCTCTTCCCTTCTAATTTGGATGCGTTTTATTTCTTTTTCTTATGTGACTGCTGTGGAAATTGCTGTCATTTATCACTCTTTTTGTCATTTTAGAGATTTAGCTTAGGAGTAATAAGTCTGAGAAAAAATATAGTAAGTATAAACTCTTCAGACATCGTAAAGAAAAAGCAACAGAACATCTACAAAAATATAGTGAAATAATATGAAACAATTACTTCTCACCCACTAGAATGGCTATAATAAAAAAGACAGACAAAAACTAGTGCTGGTGGGAATATGCAGAAGCAGTGGAAATGTAAAGTGATGCAGTCACATTGAAAAACAGTCTGGCAGTTCCTCAAAAGTTAAAACATAAAGTTACCATATGACCCAGCAATTCCATTGCTAGGTATATACCAAAGATGAAATGATAATATATGTCCACACAAGAACTGTACACAAAACTTCACAGCAACATTATTTATAACAGTAATAAAGTAGAAACAACTCAAATGCCTATCAACTGATAAACAGATAAATGCAATATGATATATGCATGCAATGGCATATTATTTGGAGAAAAAAAAATGAAATACTCATACATGCTACAAGTCAATGTATGACCATTGAAAACATTGCGCTAAGAAGCCAGTCAGAAAAGACCACATATTGTATGATTCTATTTATGTGAAATGTCCAAAATAGGCAAATCTACAGAGACAGAAAGTAGATCAGTGTTTGCCTTCGGCTGGAAGGAGAGAAAAAATGGGTAATGACAGCTAATGGGTATGGGGTTTTTATTCTAAAATTAGGTTGTGTGATGCTTGTGAAACCCTGTGAGTATACTAAAAAGCATTGAATTGTGTACTTTAAGTAGGTAAAAGGTGTGCTGTGTGAATTATATTTCAGTAAACCGCTTTACAAAAATACATATTAGAAAATATTAAAAGATAGGTTCTGACAAGTTCTACCAGGTTTTGATTAGGCTGCTATTCACCTCTAGGCTGTTTATATAAGGTTAAGAAATCTTTGGCCAAATCAGGGTGTCCAGTAGTGTGGCTTTCTTTGGAGAGAATTGTTAGTATGCTGTGTTTCTGCAAGACTGCAATCCCCTCCCTTTTTCTCTGCCCACCCCTTCTTGGGAGTCAAAGGGGTAGGGAAGAGGAGCGCTTTCCTTCACCACAAGCTTAGTGAGAGAGCCCCCCATAAGAGAAAACCTCAATTTGGAGAGCTTAAAATATATCCAGTGGAGATTGACGACTGTAGGGACTGGTATCTAACTCTTAAAAATTCAAAGCAAGTGTCTGAGGCTGGAGTTTTACTAATCAATGCCTGAGGAAATAGCTCCAGCTTCATGGGACAAGGATTTACATGTATTGTGGGGCCTCTGTCAACCTTGGGGAAGGATGCTGAATCCATTTCAAGAGAGGTTCCACCCAAGATGACTGCCTGGAGGGTACAGAGATCCCAACTGAGAAACAGAATGAGACATCAAGGGTCTGAAGATTTGATTGATAGTGATGGAGACACTGTCCACATAAATTTGGTTTTAAGTGAAAGAGACCTAGAATTCAGGGTAAGTGAGTTTCTTAAGAAGCATAAAAAACACGTAATAGTCAGAATAAGAATAAGAATTTGGAATCTGCTGCCTCAGGGGACACAAAGCCAAAATAATTCTATCAGTCAAAAGAAGTTTCTTCATCCTTTCCTTTCTCCTCTTTTCCCTCCAGTGTCAGTACCTTTACCCTCTCCACCTGCTCAAGCCTTGAAAGAGTCAGCCCCACCCTTGTCAGCGGAGAGGAGGAGGAGCAGAACAAGGTGAGGAGGCAGGGAAGATAGCATTCACGTCACTCTCACCCCAATGTAGGCTTTCAGGCATACAGCAGTCCTGAACTGAGGAAGGGAAGTTGTTTACAGTGGAGGAGATTTGGGGATTTGATTATTGATGGGCCTAGATTATAATTATCTACATGTTATGGGTTGAATTATGTCCCCTCAAAAAAGATATGTGGAAGTCCTCCACAACCTCAGAATGTGATCTTATTTAGAAATAGGTTTTTTAGAGATGATATTAAGATGAGGTTACTGGAGTGGGTGGGCCCCTAACCCAATATGACTGGTATCCTTATAAAACAATGGCCTTATGAAGCTACAGAGGCACAGGGAGAACACCATATGAAGATGGAAGTAGACATCATAGTGATGTAGGTACAAGAAGTTAGGAAGAGGCAAGGAAGGATCATCTTCTAGAGCCTTCAGAGAAAGCATAGCCTTGCCAGCACCTTGATCTTGAACTTCTAGCTTCCAGAACTGTGAGAGAATAAAATTCTATTCTTTCAAGCAACCTATCTTGTGGTATTTCATCATGGCAGCCTTAGGAAACTAATACACTATGAGACTGGTAAACTATGGGATTGGCCTGAGGTTTCATTCATGGGTTGGGAAAGGACTAGCCATGACAACAGGTTTGAAGAGGCAGTGTAAGAAAGAATAGGTGACTTTCTACACCCAACCAAATCTACCTCATGCAATTAACCAGTTAACCTGTGACTATTCCATAAATATATCCAAAGCATAGTGCACATGGCTTAGTCCAGTCCTCATAATGTTTTTCTTCCCTTTATGTGCCACTCACAACTTATGCTTTGGATGGTGTTTGAGCTTCATGATTTGGTTCCAATCTCTCTGACTTTCCTTTGTAGTTTTCAGTGTCACTTTCCTAAGTAACTGATTGTCATTTTCAAGAAGAGATGGCAAATAGGAGTCCCTATAGTCCTGAGTCTTCAATGGCTATAAAAATTTCACATTTGTTGAAGCCAAGGTACACATTAATCTAGCAGATTGGGGTGCATCTTATAGTTCAAGATAAGAACAATTATCTCTAACAGACTGATTAAAAATGAAAAGTAATAACAACTGTAAGGGATACAAATATAATAATTAAAACTAACACTTGGTAATCACTTTTTAGTGCCAAGCTTTCAAAAGCAAGATCTCTTTACATCTAAAAAATTCGATGAGGATTCACTATTATTGTCCCTATTTTACAGATGAAGAAACCAAAGTTTTGAACAAATAACTCATCCAAGGTTGTTGAGCTAGTAAATGGAAGAAATGATAATTTATTTCCAATCTGTTGGACCCTAGAAACAGAGTTAAGGTAAAGACCTCATCATGATTATGGCTGCAATCCCTCTGAGTGCTGGCTGAAATGCCAGGGGGACTGATTCAGCAGCTTTCCGCCTCAGCAAGGCAGCAGATGCTGTGAGGCACTCACCAGTAACCCCCTAGCATTCATCATTTTTCACATATGAGGTCCTGTCTCCCAAATATCAGCTCTTACAACTGGTTGCTTAGGGGAATCTGGTGGAGAACTGGGGCAGTCTGGAAGTGCCGAGAATTAATTCACATGCCCCAAAAGCCCTCAATCTATGTCTGAGAGTCAGTGTACAAATACCTCATCCCCCTCCCTCCTTGGGCAGGATAACTCTCAGGCGTGTATTACATTGTTGCCCAGTTCCCCACAGGGATTAAGCTCGTCCTCCTAGTGGTAACTGGGTCAATAATGCACCCTCTGTTAGAGACCTTCCCCTCCCTTTCTCATTTGCCCATACCTATTATTTCCTGGTATCCCCTCCCAAATGAACTATTTGTTCTTGAATCCCTGTCCCGGGATCTAGGGTCTGCTTGTGAGGGAACCAAAATCAAAATAATCAATTAATGCAGTGACACTACGTTAGTGGAAATTCTGGTCACCATTCAGTCTACACAATCTACAGATTCAATGCAATCCCTATCAAAATATCAATGGCATTTTTCACAGAACAAGAACAAATAATTTTAAAATTTATATGGAAACACAAAAGACCCTCGACAGCCAAAACAATCTTGAAAACAAAGGATAGAGCTGGAGTTATCACACTCCCTGACTTCAGACAACACTACAAAGCTATAGTCAACAAAATAGCAAGATACTGGGACAAAAATAGACACATAGAACAATGGAACAGGATAGAAGGTCCAGAAATAAAACCATACACTCTGGTCAGTTCATCTACGACAAAGGAGGCAAGAGTGTGTAATGGAGAAAAGATAGTCTCTTCAATAAGTGGTGCTGGGAAAACTGGACAGCTACATGTAAAAGAATGGAATTAGAACATTTTCTCATACCACATGCAAAAATAAACTCAAAATGGATTAAAGACCTAAATGTAAGACTGGAAACCACAAAACTCCTAGAAGAGAACACAGGAAGAATACTCTTTGACATAAATCGCAGCAATATTTTTTTGGATCTGTCTCCTAAAGCAAAGGAAACAAAAGCAAAAATAAACAAATGGGAGCCAATTAAACTTAAAAGCTTTCGCACAGCTGAGGAAACCATTGACAAAATGAAAGGACAATCCAATGAAATGGAGAAAATATTTGCAAATGATATGAGTGATAAGGGGTTAATATCCAAAATATAAAAATAGCTCATATAACTCAATATCCAAAAACAACCGACCCAATCAAAAAATGGGCAGAAGACCATGTTTTGAATACATGTTTTGAATAGACATTTTCCCAAAGAAGACATACAGATGGGCAACAGGCACATGAAAAGATGCTTGACATCACTAATCATCAGAGAAATGCAAATCAAAACCACAATGAGATACCACCTCACACCTGTCAGAAAGACCATGATCAAAAAGGCCACAGATAACAAATGCTGGCAAGGATGTGGAGAAAAGGGAACCCTCGTACACTGTTGATGGGAATGTAGAATGTAGCAGCCAGTGTAGAAAACAGTATGCAGGCCCCTCAAAAAAACTAAAAATAGAACCACCATATGATCGGCAATTTCAATCCTAGGTATATATTCAGAAAAATTTAAAATAGTAATTTGAAAAGATACATGCACCCCAATGTTCATAGCAGTATTATTTATAGTAGTTAAGATATGATAGCAATCCAAGTGTCTATCAACAGATGAATGGATAAAGACATATATATATATATATATATATATATATATATATATATATAAAACTACTAAGCCATAAAAAAGAATGAAATGTTGCCATTTGCAACAACATGGATAGACCTGGAAGTTATTCGGCTTAGTGAAATAAGTCAGAGAAAGACAAATACTGTATGTTATCACATATATGTGGAGTCTCAAAAATAAAACAAACAAATGAATATAACAAAACCAACAGACTCACAGATATAGAAAACTAGTGGTTAGTAAAGGGTAGAGGGAAGGGAGGGGGGCAAAATAGGAGTAGGGGATTAAGAGGTACAAACTACTACATATAAAATAAATAAGCTACAAGGATATATTGTACTGCACAGGGAATACTTGCATAAGGTGATGTCCAGTTTCTTCTTATTTCTTTTACTTTTTTTACACAAAGGTAGCATACAAGAGAAACTTTCTTTCCCTTAGAAATTACTCACATATCAGTCAATCGATATATCCTAATTATTTTATTTACATGTGCCTACTACTTTATTGTGTGCATACACTAGAGTTTATTGAACTAATATCCTATGTTTGGCTATTTAGGTAGATTCCAATATTTTGCAGTTTAAAGTAATGCTGCAATGAAGAACTCTGTGTGTATGTGTATTTGCATTATCGAAGGTATATCTTCAGGTTAATTCCTAGAAATGAGATTGCTAGGTCAAAGTTTAACTGCACATGTTCCTTTATGAGATACTGCCAACTTCCCTTCCATTTGTTGTGGACCATTTTGCAGTTCTAACCACAATGTAGGAAAGTGCTTCCTTAACAGAGTATATTGTGAAACTTTCAAATTTTCGCCGATCTGATGGTTGAGAAGAGTATCTCATTACAATTTTTATTTGCATTTCTCTTACTGTTACTGAGAGCAGTCATCTTCATATGATTAAGGATCATTTTTATACTTTTGGTAAATTGTTTATGTTTTAAGCATTTTTAATAGGACTTTTGTTTCCCACTTAAGACTTAAAAGTTCTTTACATATTAGGAATATTAAACCTATGTGATATATGTTACATAATTTTCCCCCAATTTTCATTTGTCTTTTGATTTTTCCTTGTGAACATTTTCTTTTGTGTGTAGTCAAATTTATTAATTTTTAAATTTGTGGTATCTGAATTTTGAGTCATAATTAGAATGTCTTTCCCTACCTTAAGGAATTCACCAATATTTTCTTTCAGTACTTGTATAGATTTATTTTATACATTTAGCCTTCGGATTTATTTAAGGTTTATTCTTAAGCATGAAATGAGAAAGAAATCTAATTACTTCTTTTTACGAATACTATTTACTATTAAATTCACCTCTGTCTCAGCAATTTGAGATGCTACCTTTATTATATATTACAATCCCATATGTACTTGGGTCTATTTCTGGACTTTCAAATTTGTTCCATTGGTCTGTCTATTCATATGCCATTAAAATTAATTACTGGGGCATTGTAGCATGTTCTAATATCTTGTAGGGCTAGCCAGTCTCATAGCTTTTCCTTTTCAGTGTTTTCCCAGATATTTATTGCACTTATTTTTCCATATAAACCGTAATTTCAATTTGTCTAGCTCCATATAACAAAGAGTATTGTTAGTTTTATTGAGAACACTTTAAATTTATAAATTAATTTAGGGAGAACAGATGTTAATGATGTTGAGATGTCTTATCAAAGAACAAGGGATTTCTTTTTGTTTAAGTCTACTTTTCAGTCTTTCGGAAGAGTTTTATAGTTTCTTATAGGTTTTACACATTGCTGTTAAGTTTATTTGTATTTTATCTTTTTTGTTGCTTTTGTAATACGATTTTATAACTCATTCTAAAAAATTTCCAACTCTTCTTTTTGGCTATTATTTCTTGCATATGATGGGTATCAATTTTTACTTCTCAATTTTACATTGCCAACTTGTCGAATTATTTTATTGATTGAGTTAGGAATACCATTTATTCTCTAGGGTTTTCCGGGTATACTATTACTCCATCTGTAAATAAAGGGACTTTTACTTCTTTTCTAAATCTTATGCCTCTAACTGATTTATCTCTTTGCCATCTATGGAGTAAGTGTAAATTTTTTTCTTAGACCTATTATTATCATGAATTATATTAATAGGTTTTCCAGTTAAACCATTCTTGCAATTCTATTTGGTCATATTGGATTATTTTCATAATGTGATATTGGAGTCTATTCAATTATATTTTATTTTGGATTATTTCCAGATATATTTTAAATCTTCAATGATATGAAGAAGACATGCTGATGGACAGTTCACTGAACTCTTAATTTTAAACAATGAGACATATATATATATGTATGTATTTATGTGTGTGTGTGTTTGTGTGTGTATATATACACACACACTAATTCAATTTTACTAATCTCTTGTCACCAGTCACACTTTTATCATTTTTCTTTCACCTCACTCTGTGAAGATTCATTTAGTATTTCTCTTATTCATTAGATTCCTGTATATCCAGTACTTCCACTCATTATACAGTGACACTCTAAACTCCCTTCCCTGCTCAGATTGCAGACTTCCACACGTCTGGTAAAGATGTTAAGTTACCACATCTGGCACATGAAAGTGTGGTTCCTTCATCCCCGCTGATCCCTGCCAGTGAAAAATGGCCAGCCTCGGCTGAGGTGTCAGCACTTTCTGTCTGGACTAAGTAAAACAAGCCACGTGCCAACTGTCTAAACAGACCCTTGTTTCAACCATTCCACTCCATCTCCTTTACCTACATCTTTCCTCTAGCCCCAAGCCTCCCTATGGAGTTTCTTGTTTTACCTTAATGCCCCAAGTCACTCATAAATTCATAGCAGCAGGTGATTTCTAAAGCACCAATGTTTAGTTGAGAAGCCTCCTGGGGCTTGGAGCTTGGGATTGCAGTGCTTCCTCGTTCCTGAAAGGCAAAAAGCTTATCAGTCTGCTCAAACGAGCTACCATGTCCTTGCAGTAAGTTTTAAAGTTTAGGAACTTGACTGCCTATGACATGGCAATCTGCCTCTAGTTCCCAGGACTTTCTGAACAGGATCCGCCTTCCCTAGAACCTCTGAGGATGTCTGATGAAAGCCCCCTACCTATCACCTTCTTTGGAAATAAAAAGTAGTTATGCCATTTGTAATTATTGAATTATTAAATCTTATAGCTCAGCCTTCTCAATAGTCTCAATGGTTGAAAAGTCTTCAGTCTTCTAAGAACTGCTATGAACTTCAGAAACAAAATTCATTGAGAAGCAGATTCAATAAGAGATTAAGTGGTATATTGGGCAATATAACTTTTGGCCAAAAATGAGGTTTTAACTATAAAGAAATGAGTCTTTATTTTCTGGTTCATAAACTGGCCTGTGAAAGCAATTCTAAAAGGGGAAATTATAGTGTATTTGGGCTAATGAATCACTTAAATAAAGAACTGTGGCTCCTTTGAGATGACCCTAATGATTTAGATGCATATGTTCTACTTGTTTTGTTTATTTAAAAAAAATCTAAAGGCACTTATGCCATTTGTCAATTTACAACAGTGGCCAAAAGTGAAACACTGCTGATATTATTTCTCTCAGAGCTTTATGTTTCTAGGTTTAAAACGGAAGCTTTATAAATGCACACAAAGCTAGCTACAATGGCAATGACAGTCATCACAGAAAATGCACAAATTGAGAAGCAGAAATCTGCTTTTAATGGCTACTTTAAAGTCTATATTAATATATTCTCAGTCAATATTAAACTGTATCTATACAGTGCTCTAGTGTAATGAATCAGAGGTTAAAGCCATGCTTCTGATGAAATTAAATACGATAAGAATTTCAATACATATTTTTGAAATTTGAAGACACTATAACAGTCAATAAATAGTGTGTGAAATTCCGTTTGCTTATGTACTCCTCTTTTCATTTTTCTTCTACACCCTGTACAAAAATGACAGTTAATTAACAACCTAGTTCAAGAAAAGTGTTTCTAGTGATAATAAACAAAAGCTATTGTCAAAGAATAGAGAATTTACCACGGCCAGAAAAAAGTGAACTTTAGAGACAAATTACATAGAAATCTTGTGATTAAAATACTTAAGCTGACATGTAGATGTATGTGTAATTGCAAATTATATATAATTTAAATCAAAGATTAAAATCCATAGTACGTCTCTAGAAATTTAATAAATATGTGTCTAATAAATATACAGATACACATATACATATACTTACACATATATACACACACACAAATATATCTCTTGTTATGTAATAAAGAGTTATTATAAAATAATGAGTTTTTATCTATTGCATGGTTTGCTTAGCTTACATAGATGTGACTTGGGGAATATTTTAAGAATATTCCTAAGAGTAAATACTTCAAGTATGCAAAACTGAAGCTTAATTAAATGAGAAAAAATATATTTACAGCATTGTCCTGCAATGTACATTTGGAAACAGTCAGAAAACTACACATTTTAACGGCAACTTCATCATCATAATAAATTGTAAGGTATTGTTAAGGTGTCTACGTTCTTTTGGATTTGTAGACTCATCTTTATTTTCAACTAGGTAAGAGGCAGAAATGAAAGATAATATTCCTGGATGAAATGGCATATGAACAAATACTGAAAGAAACGGAGAAGTGTTAGGGAGTATCTTCCTCCCACGGTTGAATTTGAAGTAAATTTACCAAAGAAATAAAGAATAACTATTCTTTATAACATGCACAGTTGGAAGAACCAGAGAAGCTAGTAAATTAAACTGTCATAAGAAACCAAGTAAAATGTTGGTTCTTCTAATGGCTAATGGCTGAGAAAAATATATTGGCTGAGAAAAATATATTCAGGGCCAATCTAAAGATAAAAGTATTGCTCACATAATTTAAAACTTAGATTCAAACATGATGTACTCTGTTGCACTTTAATCTTTCTCAAGATTATCTTTCATTTTCTATCTAGCACATAGAAGATAGTGTCACCTTAAAAGTGGTATAATCTGTGAAAGCTACATTCATGTTTTTTTAAAAGACATAATTACAGATGGTCTAATATTCTCAGTGATAATAAATTTAGTTTTATTTATCCTTTTACTATTTAGAAATTAATTTTATTTTCAAATTTAGTCTGAAATTACTTGTCAAATTTTGAAAATAATCAAATTCAAATGCTTTTGCCTCAAGGTTGTTTACATCTTCTCATATTTTTTCAGATAAAATGCAGTACTTGGGAAAGTGGATGGTGTTCTTGGAACCAGAAGAAATATGGGAAGATACTTTCGCCATCAGATTTAACATTAAGAACGCAAATTCAATAGTAAAACATAGGCTGAAAAAATTCAAAAAACATAAAAAACATATGTTGAATTACTGGAAACCCGTCTCATGAAAAAAAAAGAAAAACTAAGTGAACTTGTGCTTTCAGAAGACTATCCTGTATTACCTCTTTACTGTTATTCAAAATGCACTTTTTAGTGGACTTAAAGTTTAAACTATGATGCCAGAACAAAATATTATGAAGTCATAAATTCCCTTAAGATAAAAGTAGAATAAGAATATAACATAAGAAATAGTAATTAGAATGTGTACTATAGAAAAGGCTTAGAAACCCCAATGTTATAATAGTATAAACATGAGAAGGGACTGTTTTTAACAAGCTTTAGTATGAATTAAGTATTTTAATGACTAGCTAAAGATAACTTCCAATATTAAAAAATACATCTTTTTCTGAACTAAAATTGCCAGATCCTAAAACTTTGTCAATACAGGGACCTGCAGCATAAATTTGAATTTTGACGACAACCACTAAATATGTGTGCATGAAAAGTTAACACTTCACTGTTCATTTCGGTGATGGGAGTCTTTAGGGCACTTAAAATGGAATTTATATTTCTAGAACACTAAATGCCAGAAATCCAATACAATAAGTACATGCTCTCATGAAGTGGACAGTAAGAAATACTACTGGCTCTGATTCCTTTTTGGTATGATTGGTTCCTTTGAGGGAATTATAAATAGTGAACAGAGGACTTTAATTTAATATTGACTCTTCATGGATATGTGTGATTAACCCCACTGGGCAATAAAAATTAACGTTTAACATTGCCATGTTTTAACAATGCTCTGAGGGTCTCAGGATATAGAGAGACAACTGCTCTGCCTGTGACAGAGCATTAATTTGTCATGGTGGTGGTTTTGGATTGCCCACGGCATGGACTGCAAGTCTAAATGAATGGTCAAATTAGTCTAAAATCCACAAAGGCTGATAAATGCTGTAGTGGCCTCTTAAAGGATATGCAGTTCTGCTGCACATGCGTAACAGAGCTGTAATCAGACAGTGGTGATATTAGCAAACTGTCAGCCTAGTCAGTGCCTTCTTCCAAGAGGGAATAACACACAGACAACACAGGAAACCACAGAAAAAAGTAAACTTGCAGGTAATTGGAAAGAGAGACATCGACAGAAACCAGAAAGGATTAAAGAAGATGTCGTGAGAAGAGAAAAAAAAGTCCATTGTCCCCTCTTTCCCATTATTAGGCTTTGAGGAGTATATAGGAGAATTTAAAGTGTTATCATGGCCTCTGATTTGATTAATTGGGTCGAACTCTTAGGGTCCTGGAAGTTCTAGAGGTGACATCTACCATACAAATCTCAAAAAGCTAAGAGCCAGGACCACCACATCATGCCCAACAGCAAGATCAGAGCTGAGGGCAAAGGCGATCTGAAAGGTGTGAGAGTGGGATTCTAACAGTGGGAGGAATTCCAGCTTTAACTTCCTTTCACAGGCTTCGTGTTTTACATGTGTTTGTAGTCACTTAAATTTTCTGATAACCCTTTGGTAAGAATGCTAACAGTAGAACTGAGGATTAATAAAAAAAAGTACCGGTGATGGTGAGATTGCATAAAATTAATAACTAGAGAACTAATTTAGGTATACAATAGCATGAGTGTCAAAGAGAGGGGAAAAAATGGTTTGTCCTAGCACTTAAAAATGACTCTATGAGTAAGAAGGAAGATCTACAGTCTATAAATATTGGAAGTTATAGTCATAATGCCTACTCAGTGAGGCTAAACACACTGCAGAAATTATGTTTTAAAATTTAATTAATTTCATTGATTTCACTATATTTGATTATGCTGGCATTGGATGAGGCTCTAAGAAATATGGGAAATAGTTCCAAACAAATCTTTGTGTATTTTTAACATACCAAATATACTGTCTTAGATAATACTTTCTTTTGGGTCACCTCTTAATGTGTGGTTTGTTCATTTTCTCAACAGTTTATTTTTAACATACATATATACTATACCATGGATTGTACTGCAAACATTACAGCAACATAAAGCCACTTTCAGAGGGTAATGCATAGACCTTCCAGCATATGCAAAGGAAATCCAGACACTATCACCTTGCATAGATTCTCCTTTTTTCCCTCTTCATGGCAAAACCCTAGTGTCAAGACCTAGATTAATTACCACAGTGACTAAAGCAGACACTTCACCAACAAGAAAAAATTCATTTGAAGAAAGAAGTATGTTCAAGAAGCAAATGAAAGAAAGAAATAAAAATTCATTAATCTAAATAAGAACCAATGAAGATAATAGTAATAAAGCCTTTTGTTGCTTAAGAACAATCTCAAACAAAAAATTATAGGAAACATGAATATGGAAGTAGACAGGAGTAGCAAGGAGGAAAAGTAAGCTACAGCTTATTTTTTGGGAGAGAATAGAGAAGCTCATTAATTTTAACAACATTAAAATATTAGCTTATTACTCGTAGTCGCACTTAAAAATATAAATTCATATGTTCCTTAAAGATTTACAGAAAATCACTAAAAAAAGAAATAGAATTTAATAGTTTTAAATCCTGTAGAGGGGGAAAATAGGAAAAATTTAATCAACTAGAAAGCAGGAAATATATAGTATGCATAGAGCTCAAAATAATAAATTTGATAAAAAGCAAATTACATAATCATATGTATAAAATGATGTGATTTAAGTAAATGTCAAAAACCCACCCCACACACACCCCCACTGACTGGAACCACACACACCAAATTCTTAAGAATTCTTGCTTCTGGGAAGGTATGAAAAGGAATGAGATTGGTAGCAGCAGTGACAAAGGGGAATTTATCTTTCTCCTATTAAAAATAGATTTGCCTAAAATAATAGTAACACCAACTACTATTATTACTTAATGATCATTAAGGAAAGTTGTAGCCATTCAGTGGTCTGGCAAATATTTATTGAGACTATTCGCCAGGTGCTGTGGTAGAAATTAGAAATAACTATTCTGGATAGACCAATTAAGCACATTTTACATTGTCACCTGCCTTAGATTAGCCAGAGATATGCACTTGGGTGCAGACAGTCTATTTGGGAGGTCATCCCAAGAAGAAGTGAAGAATGGGAACGGTGAGGTAGGGATACAAGGAAAGCCAATAAATGGTTATTAATCAGTGGGTTATTGCTGTGGGCAACTGGGGCTCAATCCTGCTGGGAACCTCTGAGAAACCATGCAGAACATTCTTCATAATCATCTACATGGAGGATAGGGAGGCTACAATGTTATCGACCCACTTCTCTACCCTTCTAACACAGAGAAAGCACAGACTTCTTCACTATGAACCCCAGATCACTGACCATATATTATTCTCTCCACTAGTAAACTGTAAAAAAAGAGAGTGATTCAGGAAAACCTTAGTCACACTCAGATGAGCATGGCACTCTAGAACATGTGGGAACCTGCCAAGTATCGACTTAAAGAAATCTGTCTACAGTAGGCAAACAAGTCAGCTAAAAAGATGAACAGCCAACTCCATTTTCCTGCCTAAAAATACTTTTGATTTGCTCTGAATAAAGGCATAACCAGTTACAATGACCAGTGTTGATTCCTTTACTACTGGAGCAGGAGAGCAGTGTGACATTTGGAGCCAGACAGATACTGTCTTGAGTTTCTGCTTCACCATTTGCCAGCCGAGTCAGTTAGTTAAATTCTCTGATCATATTTCCCCAACTACAAAACAAGGATAAAAGATGAACAGCAGAGGATTATGAGAATGCTATGAGAGAACAAATTTCGACTTCCAGGCTCTCCTATGCAATTGTCTACTCCACCTCTCCACTTGGAGGACTAACTGACACAACGAGACACAGATTGAAATTCTAATGTGCTCCTGGAAACCTAGTCTTTTCCCATTGCAGTTGTTGGCAACTCCATCCTTCAAAAAACTCAGGCCAAAACCTTGCAGTCATCCTTGACTCTTTTCTTTTTTTCACAGCTTACAACTAGCATGTCAAAAAGTTCGCTTGGCTCTACTTTCAAAGTGGATTCCGAATACGACCACTTCCATCATCTCGTCTGCTACAACCGTAGTCTGAGCCAGCACATATTTTGCAGAAGCCTAACTGGTTTCACTGCTTCTACCCCAGCCCTGCAACAGTCTATCGTCTCTATAACAGCTAGAGTGATCTTTTAAAGACAAAAGTTACAGCATGTCTCTCCCCTGCTCAGAACCCTGGAGTGGGTCCCAAACACAAAGTGAAAGCCAAAGAACTTATAATGGTCTACAAGACCCTGCAAGGTTGGCCCCCACCCACTGCCTCTCAAATCCGATCTACAACTGCTATCCTTGTTCATTCCATTCCATCCATACCGGCCTCCTTGCCAGGCATGCTCCCATCTAAGGCCTCTGCACTGTTCGGTTATACTTCCTTAGATAAGTGTATGGCTCAAATCTCTCACCTTCTTCATATCCTTACTCAATCATCACCTTTTCAGTAAGCTTCCTTCTAATCATCATATTTAAAATTGTAGCCAGTCTCTCTCTCATTCTCTACTCTTGATCCCCACTCCTCACCATTTACTGTACAATCTCTGCTACTCAAAGTGTGCTCCTACACTAGCAGCACTGATATCACTCAGGAACTTGCTAGAAATGCCATATCTCGGGCTCCCACCCAAGAACTACTGTAATAATCCGCATTGTAACAAAATCCCCAGGTGATTCACAGGCATATTACAATATGAGAAGCAGGGCCATATGCTATTTTCTATAGTACTTGTCAAGTTTTACATACCTTTAAGGCAATAAGCTATTATATTTTTTGCCTAAGTTCCATGAGGATGAGAATTTTTTTTTCTTTTTAATTCACTGCTTTATTCCAATTCCTACAACAGAACTTGACACATGGAAAAGTACTCAAAAATACTTGTTGAATGAATGAATGCATGCATGAATAAAGAATATCTGTAATAATATGGCCAGAACACTGCCTAACCTATATTGAGTGTTTAACCAATGACAGTTCCTTTTCCTTTTCTCCCTGGACAAATTACACTCAGTGCTTCAGCATTTTAACAACTAAAAATACACTTTGCCAGAAACCAAGCAGCAAAAGTTCATAAAAGACAGAATTTCTATTTCATCACTTTGAAAATATAGATAAACAATCTTCTAATCTGTTTCTCCTCACCAACTGCCCAATGATTACTGGATTTATTAAAAAAGAGTCAAACACATTAGCACTAATGGAAAGAGCTTTTAGAAAGTAAAACTTGATTGGCACAGTCAAATGATTGCTACACATAATAATTACTAGAACAAATTGCACTGAATGTGTTATTTTATTTCATGGGACATTTGAGCTGGAATCAATTGTCCAAAGAACAATAAATCATGAGCATGATGATGCCTCATAAAGTTAAAAATCCCATAGTTTCTCTCACGTTGCTGAACAAAATCACAGTGCCTATCAGAGAAAACTCAAAGACAAACAACTGAAAATTCACAACTACCACCCCTTCTGCAAAGTAGAAGTGTTTTCAGGAGCTGCCTAAAGTAATAAAGTAAGCAAAAGGTAGTTCATGCATGATAAGGCAGATAAATGAAATTTAAAATTAAGTTGAAAACCTTAAAAGACACTTTGTTATGTGTGTGTGTGTATGTACAGTTGACCCTTGAACAACACAGGTTTGAACTATGTGGGTCCACTTATATGCAAATTTTTTTGAAAGTAAATAACATAGTACTATAATACATGATCCACAGCTGGATGAATCTGCTGACGTAGAACCACGGTAGGGAGGAATCATGTACATGAAGGGTCGACTATAAGTTATACTCGAATTTTAAACTTTGGGGATGGTCAGTGCCTCTAACTACACCCCAGCCCCACGTTGTTCAAGGTCAACTGTGTGTTTGTGTATATATATATATATATATATATATATATATATATATATATATATATGCACATATATATATATACACACACATATACATGTATATAGAGAGATTGTGCATATATATATATACAGTTTATATACATATCACATTTTATAATAATTATATTTTATAATAATTTTTAGATAAGTGCATATTACCATTCTAGACAAATAGCCTTATTCTGGTAAATGTTTTACTGATATGAAACTTTATTTTCAAAGTTCAAACCAGAAAGAAAAAGGATAATAAATTTTAGTAGATTAAAATTAAGAACTGATTTTGATTATAGGTACCACAAAGGGAGTAAAAAGATAAGCCACAAAGAGATGATATTTGCAGTATGTATTACTAGAAAAGGCATCATATGCAGGATATGTAATATACTCCTTTGAATCAAGAGGCTTAAGACAAATAACATAAAAGTAAAATGGTCAAACAAAGGCAATGGGCTTGATTACAGATGTGGCTGAACATGCTTGTTGGTATGTAAAGTGTTATAACACATATGGAGAAGAATTTAGTGTTACCTAATATAACTCAAACTATGCATACAAACCCAGCAGTTCATATCCTGGGGACATTTTTCCACATGTACACCAAGAGACAAATAGAGGCATAGTCCTAGCAGCATTGTTAATAACAGCAAAAAACTTGAAACAGCCCAAATGTCCTTCAACAGCAAAATGGTAAATTAAATTGTGGTATATTGATGCAATTAAATATTATACAGCAATAGAAACAAACAAATACTGATATTGCCACTATTACAATATTATCCAAAAAAACAATAAGTAAAAAATAAGTCACAGAAGAATGAATATATTCAAATGAATACATTTATATAACAAAATTAGCAAAACTAAACTATGTATTTTTTTAGTTAATGTATAATATATTTTAAAACTACAGAGGAAAGGAAGGAAATGGGTAACACAAGATTTAGGACAGTAGTTACACATCAAGTTAGCTGTGTATGAAGGGAAAATGGGAGTTGAGATCCAGGCAGCCATGCCCCAAGGGGTTTATAAAGTGTGGTATTATACTGCTTTATTCTCAAAACTGGTGGCTGATACAAAGGAGTTCATTTTTGTTATTTTTAAAACTTTCTATATGTGGTACATACATTATTTTGTATCTATAACTTATTTCACATTTCTTTAAAAGTATAAATAGGTATACTGAAAGGCATTACAGTAAATCAACAAAAAAATTTTCCATAATTCATTAAATAATATCCCTATATTTCCTAGTAACCATTCTTTTACACAAAGTAAATAGCTATGTAGGTATTTCCTACAGTCCAATTTAGATATGGCCATGTTGGAGATCTGTATTACAGTTTCTGCTGTACAACTAAGTGACAGAAGCTACTAGGATCATTAATAAATCACTGGAATCAGAAGGGCTGCAAAGGAATCACATCACCCCTGAATTTAAAATTAATTTATTTAATCATTCCTAAAACCCATCTTTGAGATAGATATCTAGTAGAGACTTTAAAATTTCTTGAGTTGGCAATTAGATGACTTCCCTTGAACTGAGAAATTTTTCTCAGTTCTTAACATGAAATACCCTCGACATCACTTAAGATATCTCTCTCTGTAGGCCATCACTGTGTTTAAGCATATGCTTATTTTGCTATTCTTTTTTTTCATATCTTTATAGTAGAGCTTCATTCCCTCCACTTCTTCAAAACTTTTACTTAAATTCTATTCAGTAAACACCTGTACAGTTTGCTGTAGAAGTTGAAGTTCAGTAAGAGATCACTGAGTGAGACACTTCAAATAGGTTCATTCAGATTTGCCCTCTTGATTTTTACAAGGCCAGGGAAAGAGACTGCAACTCATTTAACTAACTTTGTCAAAGATCTTGTTTCAAATAACCAAAGCAGATCCACTCAAAGTGTACTTCAGTACCACAAGACAGTGAGATTCCTACAGGTAGACAGTAAGGCTATTTGACTTGTGTTCACGTATGTATTTATTTTTTATAGTAACAAATGCCAAACCTATGTTTTTCACCAAAACAACAACAAAAATTCTCCAGCTTTCCTGGGAATTCTATAATTCATTAAGAAGATTTACATAGAAATTCTGGCTACATTTAAGTTCTCAATGTTTTGATATTTTTTTCATGAATCCAAAGAAAATATATGTGCACGTTCTTTGCTCAATATATTCTGCAGAAAGGTTTTTGAGAATGTTAAAAAATAACTGCAAGAGTTTTAATCCCCCATTCCCCTATGTAGCAGTTTGGAAATCCATAAAACACATATACACTTAGTTTGCATCAAAAATCTTAATAAAAATAAATGGGGAATAGAATTTTTAAAGTGATTTAAGTTAAAGAAGGACACAGACTTCTGAGCAAAGGGAACTGCATATCTTCTCTTGTCAAAATGAGTGCCCTAATTCTTTTCATCAAAAACAATCATTTTGATATCCAAAGTTATTGAACATTCTGCTTTTATTTATGAGTGGCACGATGTAAAACGTTTAAGAAAAAGCTTTTAGAATATTGATTATTCAAACTGCAAATATCTATCATGATCAGAATACACATTTAGCACAAAATGTTATCCAAATTAATTAAATTCTATATTAAACATTCCTTTAGTAAAATTAATATTATTTTTACAACAGTATTATTAAATTTGCAATGGAAAGGTCTGCAAGTATAGGAAAATATTTCTCAAAAATAATGGACATTCAAAAACTGAAAGCATTTCCTCTAAGATCAGGAACAAGACAAGGATGTCCACTCTTGCCACTTTTATTCCACATAGTTTTGGAAGTCCTAGCCACAGCAGTCAGAGAAGAAACAGAAATAAAAGGAATCCAAATTGGAAAAGAAGAAGTAAAACTATCACTGTCTGGAGATGACATGACACTATACATAGAACATCCTAAAGACGCTACCAGAAAACTACTAAAGCTCATCAGTGAATTGGGTAAAGCTGCAGGATACAAAATTAATACACAGAAGTCTCTTGCATTCCTATACCCTAACAATGAAAGATCAGAAAGAGAAATTAAGGAAACAATCCCATTTACCATCACATCAAAAAGAATAAAATACCTAGGAATAAACCTACCTAAGGAGACAAAAGACCTGTACTCTGAAATCTATAAGATGCTAATGAAAGAAATTAAAGATGATACAAACAGATGGAGAGATATACCATGTTCTTGGATTGGAAGAATCAATATTGTGAAAATGACTATACCACCCAAAGCAATCTACAGATTCAATGCAATCCCTATCAAATTACCAATGGCATTTTTCACAGAATTAGAACAAAAAATTTTACAATTTGTATGGAAACACAAAAGATGCCAAATATCCAAAGCAATGTTGAGAGAGAAAAACAGAGCTGGAGGAATCAGGCTCCCTGACTTCAGACTATACTACAAAGCTACAGTAATCAAAACAGTTTGGTACTGGCACAGAAACAGAAATATAGATCAATGGAACAGGACAGAAAGTCCAGAGATAAACCCACATACCTACAGTCAACTAATCTATGACAAAGGAGGCAAGGATATACAATGGAGAAAAGACAGCCTCTTCAATAAGTGGTGCTGGGAAAACTGGACAGCTACATGTAAAAGAATGAAATGAGAACACTCCCTAACACCATTAAAAAATTTTAAAAACCTCAAAATGGATTAAAGATCTAAATGTAAAGCAGGGTACTATAAAACTCTTAGAGGAAAACATATGCAGAACACTCTCTGACATAAATTGCAGAAATATCTTTTTTGAGCCACCCACTAGAGTAATGAAAATAAAAACAAAAATAAACAAATGGGACCTAATTAAACTTCAAAGCTTTCACACAGCAAAGGAAACCATAAACAAAATGAAAAGACAGCCCACAGTATGGGAGAAAATATTTGCAAACAAAGTGACTGACAAGGGATTAATCTCCAAAATATACAAAGAGCTCATGCAGCTCAATATCAAAAAAACAAACAACCCGATCGAAAAATGGGAAGATCTAAATAGACATTTCTCCAAAGAAGACATACAGATGGCCAAAAAGCACATGAAAAGATGCTCACCATCACTAATATCAGAGAAATGAAAATCAAAACTACAATGAGGTATTACCTCATACTGGTCAGAATGGCCATCATCAAAAAATCTGCAAACAATAAATGCTGGAGAGGGTGTGGAAAAAAGGGAACCCTCCTACCCTGTTGGTGGGAATGTGAATTGGTACAACCATTATGGAGTACAGTATGGAGGTTCCTTAAAAAACTAAATATAGAGCTACCATAAGATCCAACAATCCCACTCCTGGGCACATATCAGGAGAAAACCATAATCCAAAAAGATACATAAACCCCAATGTTCATTGCGGCACTATTTACAATAGTCAAGGCATGGAAGCAACCTAAATGTCCATCAAGAGAGGAGTGGATAAAGAAGATGTGGTACATATATACAGTGGAATATTACTCAGCCATAAAAAAGAACGAAATAATGACATTTGTAGCAACATGGATGGACCTAGAGACTGTCATACTGAGTGAAGGAAGTCAGACAGAGAAAGGCAAATATCATATGATATCACTTATATGTGGAATCTAAAAAATGGTACAAATGAATTTATTTACAAAACAGAAATACAGTCACAGATGTAGAAAACAAACTTATGGTTACCAGGGGGAAAAAGAAGGAGGAGGGATAAATTGGGAGATTGGGATTGATATATATACACTACTATACATAAAATAGATGATTAATAAGGGCCTACTGTATAGCACAGAGAACTCTACTGAATGCTGTGTAACGACCTGTATGGGAAAAGAATCTAAAAAAGAGTGGATATATGTATATGTATAACTGATTCACTTTTCTGTCCACCTGAAACTAACACAACACTATAGATCAACTATACTCCAGTAAAAATTATAAAAAAATAGACATTCATAAAAAAGTAGTGAGCATATCCAAACAACAAATTCACTACTACTGTTTCATTGAATACATGTCTTCACCCAGGAAAAATTGACTGAGAGTTACTGTGGATCAATATGTGTCAATAAAAAATTTAATCATTAGAAAAGGAACTGACACTGCCTGTAGCTGCACTGAGGTGACAGCTTCTGCTACAATGGCATGGCGTTTGCAAAAAGAAAGCAAAAGAGAGCATTATGTTTCAAGAGAAATAGTGAACAACAAGGTCATGGCACTAAGGAAGTCCAGTTAAGTACAACCAACTTGACTGATTTCACTACAATTCTTTAGGTTTTACAAATCAATTCTGATTTTTAAAAAATCAGTTATGGTGTACTTTTATTAAATCTGTGCATTTGCATAAATATAGCTGCATTTAACAGTGCAACTTGAGCATCTTTATATTTATTTTTTAAGTAAAAACATTTAAAAAATGAAAACTCAGCACATAATTGTGTTGTCAGTTAAACATGTGTTATACGAAGGTGTCTCATTTAAAACAAAATCTGAAAAACGTGTGAAAAAAACTCAAAGATATTTACTTTAGTATACTTAACTTCTGGTACTTAGGAAAATCTAGTACAGATATTGTACATTCCAGCAGACAGTTTATATCTATATTTTATAATTTTCTGACAAAATTCAATCTATCAAATATTGTATAGACATATAGTTCTTACTACATAATGAAAACATGATCGATCATTAACATTTTCTCACTTATAATTGTTTGCTTAAAATTCTGCTAGTATTATGGACCAATACAACCTTGAAAATCACCTATGCCCATAGAAATAGAAAAATAAATACAGATATATTAAATGCTAGGTCAGGGACTTCCCTGGCGGCGCAGTGGTTAAGAATCCGCCTGCCAGTGCAGGGGACACGGGTTCGAGCCCTGGTCCGGGATGATCCCACATGCCGTACAGCAACTAATAAGCCCATGTGCCACAACTACTGAGCCTGCGCTCTAGAGCCCATGAGCCACAACTATTGAGCCCGTGTGCCACAACTACTGAAGCCCACACGCCTAGAGCCACAAGAGAAGCCACTGCAATGAGAAGCCCACGCACTTCAACGAAGAGTAGCCCCCAATCACCACAACTAGAGAAAGCCCGTGTGCAACAATGAAGACCCAACACAGCCAAAAATAAATAAATAAATAAATAGATTTATATTAAAAAAATGTTAGTCAAACCAGGTAAGATAAGGTGCATTTTAAAGAAGTTTCCAGAAATTATGGAAGATTATATTCAACCTAAAGAAGCATGGTCAACTTTAGCCACTGTTCTTACAAATACTGCTGACTATTTCTGAATAAAATTCAGTAAAAAATATATTCTTACATTAGCTGAGGATATGAATAAATATTTGATTCTTTTGGTAAGGTACCCTGTGCTTTTACAAACGAATCAATGAATTAGATCCAGCTATTTTTAAAAAGTTACTTGAGTGTTAAGTAATATTAGACATATTCAATACTACTGCAGTAATTTCAAAGTCCAAATCTAGGTTTTAATAGAGGCATCTCCAAGTTTCCATCAGAATGCATTAAAATTATTATGGCTAACCATTTGTTTCATTACAACACTGACATAATTCTACAATTTTAAGTAGAGAATAAATGATGGGCTCTTTCAAATGCATATAAGACAAATACATTTTTCTTGTACAGAATCAGGCTCAGAGTTTTATGCATTCATTTTAAAAAGCATTTTTAGAAACACCAAGCTTTTTGCTTTCATCAATAGATTAAAATCTACTTAAACACCCATCAATAGGAGACTGGTAAGTAAATTCTGCTGTAGCCAAAGACGTGTTAGAATAATATTTAATGACATGGGAAATGTTTAGAATTCATTGTTAAGAGAAAGAAAAGAATGTTACCCAGAAGGATGAAGATTATAATCTACATTTTATAAAAAGAAATTACAAATATACTGATATAGAGCAATTTTAAAATTATAGGTGGTGGTCCTAGGTGATAGAATGGCAACAGATTTTCCCTCTTTTTATGCTTCTCTATGTTTTCCAAATTTACCTCAGCGAAAACAAATACTTTGTGATAAGTAAGAAAACATATACTTTTAAGCTGACATTTTCTGCTAAAATTAGATAGTGAGTTTTGTAACTGAAACAGAATTACAAGAGGGCACAATTACTTGTCTAGAAATACAGACCATTAACACAAATGGACCATATCACTAGTGATTTAATGCCATTATTTATTTTATTATGTTAATGTTTTCACTTTTAGGTTACATTTTCATGAGTCATTAAGTCAGACAAACAATATGGAATTTCTAATACACGAAAATCATTTGAAGAGTAAAGGACTGTTTTTAAAAGATATCATAAATGTTTGGTTTTACTACAGTTTATAAGACAGTGCTTATCTATATCCTGACAATTAAAGTGTGGTTATTTTCCTGATCCATGAAGTGTGGAATCATTTATTCTTTCTAATATACAAACTAAACACCTGGTCACAAGGAGAGGATCAGTAACAAATGGCAAGCTCTAAGCATTATGTGATTATTTAACAACACGAATAGCACAAGCTTCTATAACTGTCTGTAAATTTACTCGTTTAACCATCTAAAGTCTTTAAGCTTTTCCAAAACAAATAATAAAACAACTTCAGCAATAGTATACATCACCTAAGGAGTTTTAGGGAATTTTAGCAACAAACTTTAGAGAGTATTGATCATTTTATTTCTTCAGAGTATTGTTCATCACTAAATTGTTTTACTTTACTCCTAATAAGTTTCAGAATATGTTTTATTCTAGGATGAAGTTACAATATTTTTGCAAATTTTCCTTGAAATCTTTTGCTTGGTTTCAGGAAGTATAGTCAAATAATTAACAAGTTAATTAGAGAGAGAGAATATACATAATAAAGACAACTAATAACTTCAATATCCATGTGCTGTGTACCCCCTAAAGTCTTATATGATTACATGAAGCATGCTACATTTCTATTATCAATCCATTTCTTTTAAATAAGGCCCGTCATTTCATTATATTCCTATCACGAATCTCCCCCACCAAAGTTTATTTACATGAAAGGAGCCAGTTAAGTATGTATTCCTATATACAACAGTATATAGTAATAGAGAATATATGTATGCAATATATAGAAATATAGCATGAGTATATAATATTATAGTAAAATAGTATAAGTTAATGGATCTATTTGAAAGAGAGAGAAAGTTCTAATGGCAGGGCTCAAGCCTTTCTCTCATATTCTCTTCAATATCTTAAGTCAATGACAGGGATAAAGTCATATAAGGAATAATTATGCAATTTACCAGTAATGTGAATCTGGATGGGCTACCGAATAGAGGATAACAGAATAAAAATCCAAAATGATCTTGATGAGGGGAATTGAGGCCTAATATAATAGCATAAATCTAACAGTAATAAAACATATTGTACATTTGGATGCCAAAACACAAAAGGTACAAAAACAGGGTAAAGAAGATATGATTCAGGGTAAAAATAAAAATAAGTAGCAGCAGCAGCAGCAGTAGTAGCAGTAGAGTTTGGTTTTAATTGAGTACAAGCACAATTACTGTCAATAGGACGATGAAGCTATGAAAGAGTGGTAAATGTGAATGCAGGCTGCCTTTCTAGAAAACACAGGAACTCTGTTGTAGTGAGTGTAGTCCCCTGTGGATTGTAAAGTTAACTCTATACCTGTGTATTCCCTCTGAGGCACATAAACAAACCATGGTTCACACGGGGAAGAACAGGTAGGAGAGTGAAAGAACTCAAACACAGGTTGCATTTAAAAAATATTTTTGGAGAGCTTCAAAAGCTGGAGGAGGAGCTTCAAGATGGCGGAAGAGTAAGACGCGGAGATCACCTTCCTCTCTACAAATATATTAGAAATACATCTACATGTGGAACAACTCCTACAGAACACCTACTGAACGCTGGCAGAAGACCTCAGACCTCCCAAAAGGCAAGAAACTCCCCATGTACCTAGGTAGGGCAAAAGAAAAAAGAAAAAACAGAGACAAAAGAATAGGGATGGGACCTGCACCTCTGGGAGGGAGCTGTGAAGGAGGAAAGGTTTCCACACACTGAGAAGCCCCTTCACTGGTGGAAAATGGGGGTGGGCGGGGTGGGGGGAGCTTCGGAGCCACGGAGGAGAGCGCAGCAACAGGAGTGCGGAGGACAAAGTGGAGAGATTCCCGCACGGAGGATCGGTGCCGACCAGCACTCACCAGCCTGAGAGGTGGTATGGTACTGGCACAAAAACAGAAATATAGATCAATGGAACAGGATAGAAAGCCCAGAGATAAACCCACGCACATATGGTCACCTTATCTTTGATAAAGGAGGCAAGAATATACAGTGGAGAAAAGACAGCCTCTTCAATAAGTGGTGCTGGGAAAACTGGACAGCTACATGTAAAAGTATGAAATTAGAACACACCCTAACACCATACACAAAAATAAACTCAAAATGGATTAAAGACCTAAATGTAAGGCCAGACACCATCAAACTCTTAGAGGAAAACATAGGCAGAACACTCTATGACATAAATCACAGCAAGATCCTTTTTGACCCAGCTCCTAGAGAAATGGAAATAAAAACACAAATAAACAAATGGGACCTAATGAAAATTAAAAGCTTTTGCACAGCAAAGGAAACCATAAACAAGATGAAAAGACAACCCTCAGAATGGGAGAAAATATTTGCAAATGAAGCAACTCACAAAGGATTAATCTCCGAAATTTACAAGCAGCTCATGCAGCTCAATATCAAAGAAACAAACAACCCAATCCAAACATGGGCAGAAGACCTAAATAGACATTTCTCCAAAGAAGATAGACAGATTGCCAACAAACACATGAAAGGATGCTCAACATCATTAATCATTAGAGAAATGCAAATCAAAACTACAATGAGATATCATCTCACACTGGTCAGAATGGCCTTCGTCAAAAAATCTACAAACAATAAATGCTGGAGAGGGTGTGGAGAAAAGGGAACCCTCTTGCACTGTTCGTGGGAATGTAAATTGATACAGCCATTATGGAGAACAGTATGGAGGTTCCTTAAAAAACTAAAAATAGAACTACCATCTGACCTAGCAATCCCACTCCTGGGCATATACCCTGAGAAAACCATAATTCAAATAGAGTCATGTACCAAAATGTTCATTGCAGCTCTATTTACAATAGCCAGGACATGGAAGCAACCTAAGTGTCCACCGACAGATGAATGGATAAAGAAGATGTGGCACATATATACAATGGAATATTACTCAGCCATAAAAAGGAATGAAACTGAGTTATTTGTAGTGAGGTGGATGGACCTAGAGACTGTCATACAGAGTGAAGTAAGTCAGAAAGAGAAGAACAAATACTGTATGCTAACACATATATATGGAATCTAAAAAAAAAAATGGTCATGAAGAACCTAGGGGCAAGATGGGAATAAAGATGCAGACCTACTAGAGAATGGACTTGAGGATATGGGGAGGGGGAAGGGTAAGCTGGGACAAAGTGAGAGAGTGGCATGGACATATATACACTACCAATCGTAAAATAGATAGCTAGTGGGAAGCAGTCACATAGCACAGGGAGATCAGCTCTGTGCTTTGTGACCACCTAGAGGGGTGGGATAGGGAGGGTGGGAGGGAGGGAGATGCAAGAGGGAAGAGATATGGGGACATATGTATATGTATAACTGATTCACTTTGTTATAAAGCAGAAACTAAGACACCATTGTAAAGCAATTATACTCCAATAAAGATGTTAAAAAATATATTTTTAACATCTATAACATGCCCAGTATTGTGCTAGGTATTGAAGAATTAAAACCTATTCTTGCTATGAAGAAGTTTAGAGTTTAGTATCAAGGAACAGGAGAGTAAGGAAACAATGATAATGGTTACATCGAGGCAAGTCTTAATATAAGAACTTTCTACCTTTCAAAACTGTCCAAAGGCTGTACCTCATTGGAAAGTAATGAGTTCCCCTTTGCCAGAAGTTTTCAAGCATAATCTCCATGGACATAGATCATTTGACTTGACTATGAGAGAAGGGATTTAAGAATCAGTACCTGTTATTTTCAAGCTCCTTTCAGATTTTTTTTGATCCATGGAATCCTTTATTCAAATAATATATTACATAGTATCTCAGCGGATAAAACAAGTAAACAAATTGCAATACTGGAAATCCTCTCCTATCACTGGATCCAAAGAGTTCCCATGAGTTAGGAAGAAGAAATTACAGATAACTACTAAGACTTCTAACTGAGTGGATGTTGGTGCCATTCACAGAGTCAAGGAATACAAAAAATATTGGCCTTATAGTCTTCTCTTTTCTAGCTCTAGAGTTATTGTTAAGCCCCTTTCAGATTTAATCTCCTATCTGAATTTAGTGAAAGGAGAGATCAGACTAGAAGAAATTTCATAAGGTTTGGAATTGGAGGTGGACAGGATTCAGATATTTGATGAAGAAAAGGGAGACTATTAAGCTAACAGTGTAAACAGAGGTATGGCTCTAGGAATGTGTAGGACAATTATTATGAGAATGAATAGCCCCGTATGACTAGAAGATGTCTGCGTTGGAAAGTAATAGGATATAAGCATTGTATGGTAATTTGGGATCTAGAAAGAATAGAAGTTTCTTGCAGTCTATGGGCAATATCTCATGCTGAGCAAAGAGTTAGTATAAAGAAAGTGAACGTTTGTAGGGAAGGACGTTGTCTTGCTTTTTATATAAGGTTGACTTTTCAAAGAAGGTAACCAAAGCAGGGATGCTATTCGAAGACAAGTTTGGTCTAATTGGGAATTTTTCTGATATTTGAGTAAAAGTAAAATGACTTAAACTTTAGAGCAAGTTAAAATAATGTGTCGGGGCTTCCCTGGTGGCGCAGTGGTTGAGAATCTGCCTGCCAATGCAGGGGACACGGGTTCGAGCCCTGGTCTGGGAAGATCCCACATGCCGCAGAGCAACTGGGCCCGTGAGCCACAACTACTGAGCCTGCGCGTCTGGAGCCTGTGCTCTGCAACAAGAGAGGCCGCGACGGTGACAGGCCCGCGCACCGCGATGAAGAGTGGCCCCCGCGTGCCGCAACTAGGGAAAGTCCTCGCACAGAAACGAAGACCCAACACAGCTAAAAATAATAAATAAATAAATAAATAAATTTATTTTAAAAAAAACAAATAATGTGTCCTTGGAAAACGTGAAACTTTAGAACAAAAGCCACATTTCACAGGGTTTTTTGTTGATTGTACCTCTGATTTTGTTCTCTTTTTCTCTGTCCTTATCCCAGCACTCTGTGGGGAACCAGTGTCCTCCATTTAGCCTCTCCTATTTTTCAAAGTAGGTACATATTTCAGAGTTAGAGTAAATTAGAGTACTATCTCTGAATATACATAGAAGAATAAAATGTATCACAAATTCAATCAGTAATAATAAAATAATAAACACTTCCTTACCTGCTATTGCCTAATCTATGTGCTAAAGGTGTTAGAATGACTGTTTTACAAATTTCTGCTACTCATCTATTAATCCAATATGCAGAAATCCAATAAATTAAATGGAATACTTTACAGACTCACATTTGTAGTTCACTTACTACCTAATTCTAATAATGACAGAAATCATATTGTTTTCTTCAGTTTAAACTGACAGTAATTACTATGAATGATCCCATTGTCTTTTATAGTTTACTCTTGACATTTTATTTCAGTTTTATGAAATGATGATTGACTGTCAAATCATTTCCAAGATTACTTTAATTCATAATGAACAGATCATTTTTCCCTGACTTCCAAAAAGAAAATTAACCTGATTTAATGAAAATGCTGGCCGATCTCCACGATATTAAAAAATTCATTCGAATGTCCTAAATATTCTTTTTATCATTTTTACATTAATAGCTGTATAGTGGTGGTGGTAGTGGACGTGGGTGGGTGTGGGCGCGTGTGCCCACGTACCTGTGCGGTAATCATTTCTTTACCAGGTAAATGGCCAATTGCCAATTTTCCTGTTTGGCATCTGGATTTTACAATATGGGCTCTCAGGTTAGACAGGCTTGGGTTCAAATCATGTTCCATCACTTACTACTTGTAGCAATTTAACTTTCTCAAAGTCAGTTTTCTGAATCTGGGACATTACAACAATAAAAGTACTCGCCTGTGAAGGTTAGTTTTATGTGACAGTGTATTGATAGCTACACTATAGACCTCAGTTAGTCAACCAAGCACTAATTGAGGTGTTCCTGGGAAGGAATTTTGTAGATGTGATTAAAGTCTATATTTAACTTTAAATAAGGGAGATTATTCTGGACAATCTGAGTGGGCATGATTCAAACAGGTACAAGGCCTTAAAGAGCAGAGCTAAGGCTCCTCTGAAGAAGAAAGTGCCTCTGTGCACTACAGCTTCAGCTCATGTCCAAGAGTTCCAGCCCGCCCTTCTTGACTGCCTGCCCTACAGCTTTTAGACTTGTCGAGCCAGGCCCCAAAATTGCACACGCCAATTCCTTGTAATAAATCTCTTAATATATATTTCCCACTGGTTCTGTTTCGCTGGTTGAGCTCTTCCCATAGCATTTTTACGAGGATGATAAACCTAGTGACTGGCATAAAGTAGTACAGCAAGTACTTAATGTTAACAAAAATGTTATAGAATTTAAAGAAGTGCAGGTTACTCTCTCAATTCATAGATACCAATTGTTAGCTTTCCTATATTAAAAAAGAGAATGGGATTAATGTAACAAATATAATTTACCAAAAGATATGAGTGTACCTAGAAACACTAACATAAAAATCTCCAGTCCTCCACCAATTCTACTCCTGTTTTTGTTTTTCCTTTTGGAAAGACTTATTCCATGCCATATTGGCTGATTTTAAGGGATTTATGAGAGTGCACTCACTTCTGATGTCTTGACCCTTCAAGTTTATGAGGCATCAGTATTCTTGGAGGACTTTTAAATCATACTGGAATTTGAAAAAATTCAACATAGATGATACGATGCATTTAGAATTAATTTTGTTTCCTTTATTCCTTTGACTATCAGGAGGCTCAGAGCCAAATATGGAAATCAATTTAGCTTTAGCAAGCTCACTATATATAGCTGATAGATATAAAACAATCACCTTTTAGAAACTATCTTACAAAAATATTTTCATTTCATAACCATTGAAATTAAGCTAGCCTTTTCGATAGACACCCTTCTTTTGAGAGACAGCAAGTCCATACCATGGCGTAGGTTACAATGATTCTAACCTTGTAGTCCACATAAGATTCAAATCCCCAAATCGTAAAAAGCATTCACAATCCCGGGGCCTAGTGTTGGATACTTGGATTCCATGCATTTCAGTTGGGATCAGGGATCCACTTATTTACATGTGTCTTGTGTGCATTCTTAGTTAACAACTAAAAGTACTTAATTTCTGCAGGACAGAGCAATAAACCCAGATAACTAATTTTTAAAAGCTAAAAAAATAGTTAAAAAATAAACAGTGGAGGAAGGGGATTGATTGCAGAATAAAGATTTATGTCATCAAATTGTTATATGTGGGAAAACGATACTTATACAGTTCCTGAATCTTATAGCATTTCTAAGGAAGCAAGTTGGAGACTCTCCAGGTATAATTTGTAGGGTTTACACTGATCTTGTACAGATTAATCTCCAAATGGCTCCTGGCCAGAGAAGCTAAGCCTTAAAACAAATCAATGAAATTCCCAAATAATATAATTCTCAACAAACTTTTCTATAAAAATTTAAAGAGTGTAAGTGTTATCAGTATTGGAACAGCCATGGCTAAGGCCTACTTTTATGTCAAATATCATATCTAAAAAATCAGGTTCCATATGTGAGTGATATCATACAATAAATGAACTTATTTACAAAATAGAAACAGACTCACAGATTTCAAAAACAAACTTATAGTTACCAAAGGGGAAACGTGGGAGGGAGGGATAAATGAGGAGGTTGAGACTAACATAAACACACTACTATATATAAAATAGATAACCAACAAGGATTGTATAGCACAGGGAACTCTGCTCAATATTCTGTAATAACCTAAATGGGAAAAGATTTTGAAAAAGAATAGATACGTGTATATGTATAACTGAATCACTTTGTTGTGCATCTGAAATTAACACAACATTGTAAATTAACTATACGCCAATAAAATTTAAAAAATTAAAGGCAGAATTATTTTTTAAAACCAAAAGGTTTAGAAATTACATTAGCAATTTATTGGAACCTGTGTCTTGATAAAGACCAGGTCTCAAAGGGAAAACAGATGAAGACTAAGTAGAAAAGTAAAAGATTCTATATTTGAGGAAAGATATTATTCAACATACGGAAAACTCTCAAAAATGGGGCACAGAGAATTATGTTAATGTGGCAGGTAAGGCAGAGGCATTAGGGACTCCAGGAGTGAGAATCACATAATTATGAAAGAGTATGACAAAATACCTATTGTTAATAAGAGTGAGAATCACGTAACTATGAAAGAATATGACAAAATACCTATTGTTAATAAGAAATGTTAAGGAAACATCCAGTTTAAATGGTCTTTTAATGCATACATAAAATCCTACATTAAACAGTGATCAAAGTATAGGAAATTCTACATTTAACTGACAAATCAATTGTAAACACTCAGAAGCCTGCAAGGTTTTTCCAAAACATATGTAGAAACTTGATAATGAAATTATGGAATTTACTATCAAGGTACAGAGTTTAGCTTTAAATATGGGGAGCTCATCAAAATGACTCACATTATCAGAATTATGTTGTCTCTCATGCCCTATGAGTCTAGCACTGCATACCTAGAATACTGAAGGGTCTGCTCTTTAAAAGTATAAATATTTCTCAAACCTTATTACAACCAAATTTCATTTTTAAATGGAGTATTATTTGTATTTCCAATCACCAGGGATTTACGAGCGTTTTTTATGGCCAGTCTGTTTCACCCATCAAATTGTAAGCTTTTGGAGGACGAGGAATTTGTACTAGTGCTTCCTCCTTTCAATGGTCAATGGAGAAAATTTCATTTGGCACTTTTCTCAAAATTTTCATGAATGAATGAGTAAAAGTGGAGATATTTCTACTAAAGCGAATGGGAGTTAAGTCTTACATTAAACTATGTGATTTAATTTTATCAAATTATGGAGATTTTAATGAGAAAAATATACTTTTTAGTTCAGCAAATTTTAATATTCTACATGTAGGAAGCTACCTTATATACAGGTAAAAGGTAAATTTAGAAACTTTGAGTTGACTTTTATTTACATTAACAATAAATATATCAAACTTGTCATCCATGATGTATATAGTGTATTAAAAAAAAGTTAAGTATAATAAAAGTTAGGCATGGTCATGGCTAGAGTAGGGTCAACTGCAAAGCTTGCTAGATGTTCAACAACTGGAGATCTTCAGATCTGCCTAGTTAGGGACTGCAGGAAAAAATCTGAACTTATCATGTAGAAGAGACCTGGAATCTAGGGCTCTAAACCAGAACTAAGAACTCAAGCCTGTAAACAAGGCAAAAGTAGGAGAAATAGGGAATAGTGACCACTGGGCTATTGGCTTGCCATACCTCATCTCTAAGGCACTACAATCCCTATTCGGAGGTTAAGTAAAAGAGATCTGGGCATGAATGGTGGAGAAAGCAACTTTGGCTGGGACTGGAGCCCTGGTCTGGAAAGGTGATTCAATGTAAAGTCCCATTAGCCTAGATATGGGATTAGGAGATAGAGGCACAAGACTGACAAATCCTACTGTCTTCTGTGTCCTTATTTCTACTGTCTTTGCCCCAAACTATTCCATGACCTGTACCTATACCTTCTGAAATAACAACAACAGCAATAAATGTTTTAAGTATACCTGAGCATTCTCCTCTTATTCTACCTAAATATATATGTAACACCACTTAATATTCATTTTCTATAAATGATGGTACACCTTACTTATATTTTCAAATTGAATTCAGAGATGTCAAGATCAAGTCACAAAGAATAATCACTGAAACAGAACAGAAAGAGAAATAACAAGGCACTTCCAATTGATGTCATTGTCAGATAGGTAGATTTAACATATGGGAACTGGAAATTGAAAGACTTAAATGACTATAGTTTGCAGTAAGAATAGTGTTTATATGTGGCAGTGTACCATAGCCCCAGAAGACCTGAATTTTTCTTTTAGAAACCTGAAATGTACTTTTATATTGGTCTTTGAGCTCTTTTGAATTTTCACAGGTTAGAAAACATTTCATTAGTGAACTGAGACACAGAAACTTGAGCAATAAGACACAAGCAAAATTAAGTGGAAATTGAGGCTTAATGAAGCATAGTCCAAATACAGTATAAAATAAGCATTTAAACGAAAGTTAATCAACAAAATGAAGATTGTTTTCCTAAGAATGAAAGAAGTAAAGCTAAGTTAAAATTTCTGCATTTAGTAGCTTTAGAGTCATATGTCTATCTTAAGCCCATCTAAAGGGATTTCAGTAAAAAGACACAGTACAAGCAGTTACTCTCCTTAAGGCACTAGTTAGACTATATACTGAGAGGAACAAATTTAGGAACCTCATTAAGTCTACCTTATACAGAAATAGTCACACGTAACAGCATAAGAAAAAACAGGTAAATATACATGCTTAATTTTAACAGTACATCAACCAACCTGGCACTGTCTTTTTTCACAAAGGCAACTATATGAGAAGGAATGATTAAACCTAATAACACACATTTCAAAATGGATTGTCTAAAATACAAGGGAATGTCCAGCATTTCACTGTGTTTTTGGAAATTGATTTTTTAACCTATAAGTTCACATACATACTCTAAGTTTATTCACCAAGCACTGACAGATATTTTTCCTCTGGGTGAATTATCAAAATATTTAAAAAATAAGCCACATACTTTGCATCCTGATTTATTTAAGCAAATGCACAAAGCAATTAAGGGGGGGTAATAAAATATTGCAAAATAAGGTAGAGATATTCCTTAAAGGTATAGCTATAAGGGTGTTATTTATTAAAGAATGCCAGAATAAATCAACCATACTTACATTTAAATCATCTATCCAAGCAACATATGAATATTAAACATGAATTAATTAATATTCATAATCACTGACTATTAAATAAATCAAATGATATAAATTTGTAAAGGCTCCCTTATTCATACCAGTGGTATCTACAACATTAGTTAACAAGAGTTGCCTAGAGATTTGGGCTCCTTTCTCACCAGATAAAACCAATCCTCCTGTAATTCTTGGGCTGAAAACGGAGAATTCCCCAGTGAGAAAAAAGCTGAGCTCTTGCCCCTGAACTGATACAAATTTAACTGGACTCTCAGTCTTTCTCTACTAATCAACAAAATTAGCAACTTCCTCAATGT